>NC_084762.1:53157172-53866547 GCF_028858725.1 Colius striatus
GGAGAATTAGATTCTATGCAACTTAAGGAATAATGCTTGTTGCTCTGGAATGGACAGAATTGCATGTGTCTTTTTACCATAGAATCATAGAATTATAGGATCATAGAATCATAGGGATTGGAAGGGACCTTTAGAGATCATCTAGTCCAACCCCCCTGCAGAAGCAGGTTCACCTAGATCAGGTCACATAGGAACATGTCCAGGCAGGTCTTGAAGACCTCCAAGGAAGGAGACTCCACACCCTTCCTGGGGAGCCTGTGCCAGGGCTCCCTCACCCTCACAGTGAAATAGTTTTTTCTTATGTTTAAGTGGAACTTTTTGTGTTCCAGCTTCATCCCATTACCCCTTGTCCTGTTGCTATCTACTATAGAAAAAAGAGATGACCCAACCTCCTGACACCCACCCTTTAGATATTTGTAAATGTTAATAAGATCTCAGTCCCCTCTTTTCTAGACTAAACAGCCCCAGTTCCCGCAGCCTTTCCTCATATGGAAGATGTTCCAGTGCCCTGATCATTTTGGTGGCCCTGCACTGGACTCTTTCCAGAAGTTCTCTGTCCCTCTTGAGCTGGGAAGCCCAGAACTGGACACGGTCAACTACAGTTTTCTTCTGGTTATTTCTGGTAGACTGCTGATGTCCCAGATAACTTTCTCTTATTAGTGGGAGAAGAAGTCATTAATTCATCTGATGTGATTTCAAGCAATGGCTGTCCAAGATAAAGGTTCTAAACATAGAGTGACCGAATGAGGCACTGCCCTGAAACAGTTAATATCAGACTTCTGGCTCATGTCAGCTATTTTTTTTTTAGTCTACAGAAATTGCCATTATACACCACCCAGTAGTAAGCTCAGGGGAAAAAAAAATGAAGAACATTAGAAAAAAACCCATTTCTGCTGCATCTGAGCTGTTTCATTTAGGGGAGAACATAGAAAGAAAAAGCTCAAAGGCAGTTCTACACCACTCCCAAGTGCATACCACCTCCTGTCACTCAAGCTATCCTTGTCTTCTTTCAGCTGTGCTTTCCTGGTCTGCCTGGCACATCAGACCAGACTTACTAGGAAAAATGCTTAGAAAGAATGTATTTAAGGGGTTCTTCTAAAGAGCTAATGTAATAAGTTGTAGAGAACTACTCTTGGATTCAGGCTGAAGGTGTATGAGGATGGAAGCAAAAAAAGTTCTTTGAGTGCTAGAAGTGGCTTTTCTCAGGAAAGCAGAGCAGAGGTTTCATTAACACCATATTTTTTACCCAACGGTGCCTATTAGCAAAGACAGTCAGAGGATCTCATTTAAGAGGCAGCTACATTTATCACAAACAATACACTGTTTATGATGTCTTTAATGCATAGTCATAGATTCATCTCCTGGCCTCTCTTTGTGAATTCTTCTCTCAGTGTTTTGCCGAAACAAAACTGGTGCAGTAGGCAGTGTGTGATGGGCAAAAGCGCCTTCATAATCTAAAAGTCATTCTATCTTGCAGCATTTCTCCTGAAACTAATTATCTGGCCAAAGATAATAGAGGAAGTGACAGTTTACCACCATTCTGATGGTAATAACCACTATGTATGTTGCACTTTGAATACTAATACTGTTGATGAAATCACTTTCAGAAGAGGTAGACTACTTTAAAGATAGCCAATAGTCTTCAAAATTGCAAATAATTGTCTTTATGGTAGTTCTGGAAAAGTTTAGGAAAATAATCGTGTGAAAAGTATTTTTTTTATAAAAATCTCTCAGAGCATTTAAACCAACAGGCAGTTTAAATCAGCAAAGTAAGAAAAATCGGTATCAGTCATTGCAATTATTTGTCAAGCAGGATTGAATTGAATCCAGTCCAGCCTCGTTCTTCAGAGAAACAAGAAACTCTTTTTAAGAATTTAGAAAATGATAAGTAGATAGATTTGAAAAAGCCCTGCTTTTCATAGAAAAATTCCTGCAGATTTAAGTATTCCCCTTTAGTTATGTTAACACTACATATTTACAAGTTATTATTGACACACCTCTGAATCTGCAAAGTGCCCAAATGTGGGATGCAATATGTGACAAAATCCCCAAAGTAAGAGACCCACAAAATTCTACACACAGAAATCCTAAAGGCTAGGAAGATTTATTAGTGGACCATGAATAGAAACTCATTTTGTGTTTCTCTATTTCTGCTGACAATTTCTAAAATTAATGAAAAGACAAACTCTGTAAGTAATGTAGGTAGCTTTGAGGATGTGGTGGGTAAAGAAAGAGATGATTGCAGGTTACCTGCTTGTAACTTTGCAGAACTCCTGTAGCAACTGACCTGTTGCTGTAGCACAAGTCTGCTCTTAGTCATAAATAGTAACACATTTATGTTATTATTAGATACCTTTTCTGCAAGAAAAGAAAAGATAGAGAACAGTAAAGAAGTCTCGAGAGGATCTTGAGACTGGACATGAATAATTCTAAATAAATGCTAAGAGTTGTGGACAGATAGACCCCAGAGAAAACACTGCTGCTAATTGTGCCATCTTCAGATCTCAGTATAAAGCAGGAGCATGTGAGACAACTGTGGCTGCTCTGTTGGATCATGGTGCTGGACGTAGTCTTGGAAATAGCAGAACCCTGGTCATTTGAGGTTAAATTTGGGAGGATAAAAGCATATAGGAAACAGGTACAGAAACCTGGCCAAATATGCTACATGCTTATTCCAGTCTGTACTGTATAAAATGTACAAAATCTGAAAAAGTGACTTTTTCATTATCTAAAGGTGACCCTAAATAGCACACACTGCAAGAATCAAGGAGTGAGGTCTGCAACAGTTAGAGAATTTGAAAGCCTTATAAACCAATGTTGCTCTGACAAGCTCAAACATTAGGGTATTGTCCTTCGCTTCACCTCCTGTGCATTGAAGTGCATTTTGAAACATCCGATATACGTTCTCACCATGCAGATTCCTGCTCAGCTCCGCCTACCACTGAGAAAATACCATCTTGACAAGACTGATTTACAGCTGTTTACTCATATCATTCTGACACAGACGTGTAATAGGCTTTTCCTAACACAAGGCATGAAGAACGAGTGACAGCAGTTACACATATCTCTCAACACTCACCAGTATCCAGGAACCACCAAAAAGGGTTATTTATAGTTATTCCTAGTGACATTGTGCCATTGGTTTATTTTAGTATTTTATTTCCAGTGAATTTATTAAAATCCAATTGTTTATGCAGAAAAATAAGCTAAGATGAAACATGTTCACATGCAGATTCCCTCTGGGCTATGGTGGCAGCAGGAATAGAATATAATAATGTATTGTAATCAAAACCATTATGCCATTAAACATCACTCACTAATTCAGAGCTATACAACTGGAAAACTACTGCTGTCCTTGGTGAACTTTTCTAAATGTGTTGCAAGATTATTCTAAGACTCTGTCTTCAAAAAAGCAGATTTCTCTGATTTCCCTAGATTGGAATAAATGATTGGCAGTTAAAAGGTTGAATCTAAAGCCTTGCTGGTGATAGTAATATGTGGCTTAATTAATACAGTCAGAAAGGAAGCTTGTTTTTCTGGCAGTTTAATCCTAGCATGTTAGGGTTTTGGTGTCTTTGTTTCTCCCTTCAGCATTCTTCTGTGTAAGACTTTTTTGGGGTTTCTTTTGGCAGTGTTTTCATTTATCCAAGTTGTACTACAGCTGTGGCTGCATAGGGAGCACAGCTGCCATAACTGTGATGGAGACTTTGTGAATGTCCAAGGCAGTCTCCTCCACGTCCACACTGCTATTCCTCCTACCTCCTCTGAGCTTGAGTAGTCACAGCTGAGGCATATAGGCATGTCAACTTAATTTCCATACATGCTTTTGGGTGCCTCCCTGATCTTATCTGCCTTTCTGCATTTGTTTGAAGTTAGAATAATTTCTCATCCTCCTGAAATATAATAATTTCCCGTTGAAAATGAATGACAGTTATCGTAAACACATTATTTTTAGATGCTTTTCTTAAAGCTTTTTTTCCATCTGTACTCTTATACCTCCTGTAGTGCTACAGCAAGCTACTGAAACTGGTTTAGTCCTAGAAAGTGACAATTTGGGTATAAAATGATGAAATCAACCTGTGTGAGCTGCTGGCACTCATCAGCATGGCAAACACTTTTTTAAAAAAATAGTTTATGAAACCTAAATAAAATTACTAGGGTTTGATTGGTTTTTTTCTCTACTGCTCTGACTTAAAATACCGTTTTATCCCATCCCATCCAACATGCCATTCACCACAAAAGAAAAGTCATAGTATCTCGTACTCATAGTAAAAGGAAAGGCTATCAAAGTCTTGATTCCACACTGGAAATGGTGCTCTGATCTTTGTGTTAATCCAGTGACTGAGGAAGTCAACAAGGAGATCTGGGTTCAACTTTCTCTTCTGCATGCCAAAATCTGTGCTGTTCTTACATATCCCAAAAAAAGTTCCACAAACAGAAATCTAGAGCATGTTCAAAATTGTTCCAGTCTGTCCTG
Organism: Colius striatus; assembly: GCF_028858725.1. Lineage (NCBI taxonomy): Eukaryota > Metazoa > Chordata > Aves > Coliiformes > Coliidae > Colius > Colius striatus. The sequence continues at coordinate 53,161,650 of NC_084762.1, forward strand.
CTGATATCTCACCACCGAATCTTTAATCTTTATATGTTCATTCATTCGAAAACTGAGAACTGCTTCTCTTTACTTCAATGAGACCACTTGCCATCATAGTATAAAGCCATTCTTTCTGGTTTTTATTCAGTGAGTATTTATTTCCTCTGAGGCGAAACGGAGTGCACAGGAAGTGCTCAATAGAAGTGCAAGAATCCCATGAAGATTCCTGCTTTGTCAGGAGGCATTCGTTCTTAATGTCTTGCCTGACTTCTCAAGGACTGTATAATAGACTCTGCAATTTTGTGCTCGTCCCTCTTTTTCTATTTTTTTCTCAGGATGACCACCAGAGCCACCAAATTATCATGATTACAGAATTGTTTCAATTATATAACTTAATTCTTCATCTCTGTAGGTTTCCATGGTTAGAGCTCTGTTCTCATTGTTGGTTTTAACATGTTTTTCATTCCCTCTTGGAAGCAATGAAGAATCAAGCTGGGTCACAGAGCAACCGAACTGAATGACAAATAATGTTGCCTAGTCAAGAAGTGCAAAAGATCTACTTGGCCACAATTTGAAACATTATTTCCTGGGAAAACAATCTACCTCTTGAATTTTTGATCATGGAATTCTCATATTCTTCTAAACTCTCAGTGATTAGTCTTCCCTGAGATTTGCTTTAAAATCCTGTAATTTGGAGAAAAAATAACCCACACGATTTTGAGTTCTTAATTTATTCTTTTCCTTTGACCATTTTGAATTTTCTGTGATCTGCTTATTAATATCATTATTATTACATAAAAATAGAGACCATAAATATTAGTTCTGTTCTTTATTTTCTATGTTAGTGGAAGGGGAGCTTTACAATTCACTTGTAGTGAATGATATTGTTCGTATGGCTCCAAGAGGTATAGCTTTAAAAAATGAAAAAGCAGTCTGCATTACAAGAGTCATGATACCACTGTGTAACTTACTAATTCTGGTATCCTGCAGTACTTGAATAATGGAAAGAGAGATCAGGTAATGATTTTTTAAACTTTTTTGTTCCTTTGTCTTTAACAGCAACTTAGAGACTAAAATGCTCCTGGAACTGCCAGTACTGTTCCATATGGGTTTCCAGGCAACTATGGGGAAAGGATGCATATATTATACATTCTGCATTATGCATCAATTATTTAATCAAAAGTTCAAAAGGGCTTGATTTAGCATGTTCCCTGCAGACAAATCCTTCATAAGGATTTTAGTCTGTAAGTGTTCACTCACCACACAATATCCTAAAAATGGATTCATATTTTCTTTTCCTTTTAACTGTAACATTTTTCTTTTCCTCTTAACTGTTTATTATTATGCTTGACAGATCACAGTAGCTGTTAGAAACCTAAAGACAACCTGAATATTTGGCATGTTCATTGAGGGACTGCTATTCAGCCTTTTCTTCCATGTTAGCACAAAGTGCACCATTACTACATAAAAAGGTTATGGTATCTCAGATATCTCTGAACATTTGCTCTTAAAGGCTACCACTGCAAGTCCATTTCATACAAGGTTGATACAAGAACTATCAGTGGATGTTTGTAATTCATTTTAATGTCAAAAAGAGTGAACCAAAGAAGGCCATGTATCTTAAACTCTCAGTTGATTTTTCAAACACACTCATGATTCCAAGTGACTTCAGTTAATAAATGAGTTGCAGAAGTCTGTCACCTAATATTATTTTGCACATTGCAGAGAAAAAATGACTCAATTGGCTTCCTTTGAGTCAGAAGTTGATAGACGCATAGACTAGGCCATGTCCCAAGTAGTATTAAACGCTGCCCTCTGCTACACAGGTGGCTCAGCCCTGCCTTGATGGAGACAGATTGTGTAACTGAATCATAGCTGAAAATCTCTTCTTACTGACTTCCTGTACTCTGCTATAACAGCCATTCACTGCTATTTCTGTTGGCTTTCCTGATGCAGATTTAAGGTCGGACAGTCTGTTCAGTTCCCTACTGATGTCTCTGAACGTCTGCTACTGGTCACAGGCATCAATCACCTTTGGTCTGACAGGCTTTTGATTAGTTACCCAAAACCTGAAAGTTTGTGCATCTTTTTTCACATCAGTCCTCCCAATGAACACTTCAAACAAAATGACCAATTATTAGCTTAGTGCTCTTCTTCTAGACAGTCTAAAAATTGCAAAAATACATGCAGACATACTGTCTCATGCAAACAGATACCTTGGTGATAAGAGGATCCACCTGTCTTCTCAGGGATGCTGCTTCTTCGTGAGAGCTTTTTCTTCTTTCATCCTCTTTTTTTTTCCTCTCAAGCTGTAACTGTGTTTTTAAGTCTCCTTTGGCATTTCCCTGTCCCTTCTTCAGCTTCATGGCATTGTCTGTGGCATTTTCTTTATCTCTGACTTCTATACAATACTTCATTCCCTTGGATGCTCAAACCTCTCCTATTTTCCTCTTGGCTCCAAGCACCTTTCATGAAGCAAACCCTCTCTTACACTTGAGCCTTTCATCTCCTTCCCTGGGCTGTTCTGCTTTGTCCCATCTAGGTAGCCTTTCATCTCCTTCCCTGGGCTGTTCTGCTTTGTCCCATCTAGGTATTCTGCTGGGCCTGTCGTGATGTCACATGAGCACCTCCATAACGTGTACATTAAGAGTACATTAAGCAGTGTGACTTAATGCCTGTTTAATGTTGTTTATTCTCATAGTTTTTTACTGTATGACAATATATTCATGAAGGGGGGTGGGGGGGGAAGGTAAGAAGTCTTTCTTGGAGTAGATATCAATGAGTTTGGTGATCGTGGTCATTTATTGCTAGGGAGCTTCAGTCCTTTATCTTGAATCAGCCTCCGCCCTGTACTCAATGTGCTAAGTCTCTAGACATTGTACACGAGCTCTGTCCTTACATGTTTTCTGCAAAGGACTGTTTTAATGTCCTTGCAGAAATATGTTTTCCTCAGGAGATCAGCTGCAGCATTTTGCCCTATCTGTTTGCTGTAGCATTGCATTTAAAGTATTCTCCATTGCATCTGCTGAGTTGGGATTTTTGCCGAGGATTTTTTTGCCTTTTCCTGGTTTTGATGCTGTCAGTCAACTGTGGAGAATGAGTAGGCACTGTGCAGTTTTCCTCCACCTTATCTACACAATTAAGAGTGTGAGGCTTGACATAATTTTTACTATAATTCCCTCCTTCCCAAAGAGTGGGATTTTTCTGTATTATTTTCAGAGTTACATCAAAAGTCAATCTGTGTACCTCTAACAGTATAGAACAACTTCATAACACCCAGAATATTCAGAGAAGCTTCATCTTAACCATTAGCTTGTATTTGGATTATTTTCATAAGTCTTGGTGGAAGATTTCATACAGCACATATCTGGTATGTGAGGAGAAATTGTGAGAAGATACTGGCTATAAAAAATATTTCCTGCTTCTGTAAGTGTGAAGAGACCACACAATATAATGTCCTCAGTGTGCATTGTTATTAATATAGTTCTGAGACTCTACACAATGAGCATTCATCTTCCCAGTGTCAATGTTTATGATGTACAGTGGATTTACAGAGGCAGTTTTCCATGTGCTGGATTAAGAATTGCTAAGCTGAATTCAGACTGAATTATATCTGTGGTATTGTTGTTGGCCGCAGGGTATTTGCAAGCAGTCCTGGGCCCTTTACTGTGCAGAGTGCAGGCTAATTCCAAAAGTTCTGTGTATGCCCAGCCTTTTCTTCAGCCTATGTGGATGGATAGACATATGTCTCCTCTTCTGACAGAAAGTAAATTGAAAGTAACTCTGTTGAACTCACTGACATGACTATGGCAGGAAGGAAGGAATTAATCAGTCTCTTGGTGTATGTTGTTTGAGGAGGTTGAACTCTATTTCCGATAAATGAAGCCAACATTACTATCATACTGCATCTCCTGTAAAGGTGCTGATCTTCCCCAAGTTTAATTTTCCACATTTCATTCCTCTATATTTTGCATTGAAACTCTTATTTTGTCTTGGATTTGCAGGATATATTTAAGGATTGCATGTGTGAAATAAAGGATAACAGATAAGTGTCCACAGATGTTGGGACTCTTACTCCATCTAGGGGCCCTGACAACATCATTAAAGAGCTTCTGTCACACAGAAGAGGAAGGACAGATGTGTGGGACTTCACCTATCTGTTGTTTCACGTTCTGCAGTCTTGTTTTCTTCCTCATTGTTACTGATTACTGAGCTATGTTTGTGTCAACTGGAGCTTTTCTCTTTATCTTGACCTATTGCTCATACCTGTTTCCTTAAGAGATATGAGTTTTCGAGCATGATTTTGCAAGCTGCTGCAATGGAAGCCACTGCAATTGCCTCCTGTTGCTGGTGCTGAGCAAATCAGCCAGGGAACTGGAGCACGTTGCGGCTCTTGCAGAGGACAGTGCTTTGAATATGAGTAATGGCAGAAGGACAAATGTGGAAAGATTGTGTGTTAACACAAAGACAGAGTTTAGTCAAATATTCTCTATGTTTTATCTGAATGAGATACTGTCTACTCAAATGGATTCAATACCAAAAAATCGGATCTTCCAGATGTCAGGATCCATCATTCCCCATCTCAAAGCTGATTATAGCTCAGTTCCTGAAAGATTTTTGGGCAAATAAGTCCTACTGTTTTCAAGTGTAGTAGATGTTTAAATACCTGTGAAAGCTTGAACCTATACCATTAATTAGCACCTCCATTACGAGTCTCAGTAAAAAGTTGAGTAAGATCTGAACTGGCTTTATAACTTCAGGCCTAAGATGCTTTTTTTCCAAAGTCCTGCATGCCACGTGAATGTCCTACTTTATAGCAGTGCTCTCAGAAGCTGAGACTGGTACTGAGATTTTGTCCCAGAAACCCTCTGGATTGACCCAAACTCTTAAGAAGAGAGAAGCATGTGCCATCACTCCTTAGTGTGTCACTTCTGGGACTAAAAAACGCAATTCTGGTGTCAGACAGTTTGCCCAAGCATTAAGTATTTCTCTAATTATTATTAATAATATTATGGTAAAAAATCCATCCATGTGTTGGAAGAAATTATTCAAATTAATAGAATAAGGATCATCTTGAGGCCAATGGCATCCTGGGATACATCAAGAAGAGTATGGCCAGCAGGTGGAGGGAGGTTCTGCTCCCCCTCTACTCTGCCCTGATGAGGCTTCATCTGTAGTCCTGTGTCCAGATCTGGGCATCCAGCTCAAAAGGGACAGAGAACTTCTGGAGAGAGTCCAACACAGGGTCATCAAGATGATCAGGGGACTGGAGCATCTTCCTTATGAGGAAAGGCTGTGGGAACTGGAGCTGTTTAGTCTGGAGAAGAGGAGACTAAGGGAGAATCTTATTAATATTTACAAATATATAAATGGTGAATGTCAGGAGGTTGGGACATCTCTTGTTTCTGTTGTATCTAGCAACAGGACAAGTGCTAATGGGATGAAGCTGGAACACAAAAAGTTCCACTTAAACAGAAGAAAAAGCTATTTTACTGTGAGTGTGACGGAGCCCTGACACAGGCTGCCCAGGGAGGTTGTGGAGTCTCCTTCTCTGGAGGTCTTCAGGACCTGCCTGGATGTGTTCCTGTGCAACCTGATCTAGGTGGACCTGCTTCTGCAAGGGGGTTGGACTAGATGATCTCTAAAGGTCCCTTCCAACCCTTACCATGCTATGATTCTACAATCTTAAGAATATGTGTATATGGAAAACATTACATCATTTATATTCAAGTAAATACACAATTAATATTTCATTAGTGTCCTGTACCTTGTGTTGCTATTTACAGTCTTGCCTACCATAAATGATTAAACAAAAATAAATTACAGAAGACATGGATCAAACTCTGAAAAACAGGAGATGGGCCAAAGAGGGGTTTTTGTCTTCAAGCAGTTCTAAATGTATAGAAGGTGCTCATTGTATTTTGTTGACCTTTGTGATATGGCTGAACCTAAAGGCTGACAATGTAATCTCAACTTGTTTTCTATAGCCATCAGGGAAGAAATTATACAGAACTTTTGAATTGTATATTCTCTTGTCATCATAAGCTATTTTTTTTAGAAGAGAACAGCAGTTAATATGGGATTGTGGATGATACCCTGTATCCTTAGACCTAGTAACATATACTGTTTCAAAACTAATGGAAAATAGAAATAATCCCATTTGTTAACATTTACATTCGCTTTACATTTCTTGTTGTTGTCAACAAAACAATCTGTAGTTCTCTTGTGGCATGGGGAGGTTTTTTTGGTGGAGATAGAGGGAGCCGACAGAGGTTATATCAAAGGAAACAAACTGAAATTATTTAAGACGAGAAAGATGTAGGATTAGTCAGATTTGGGCCTTGAAAGAACATACTTCTGGAGAAGATATTATCACTGTAATAAGGATATTCAACATCAAGACATTCTTCCCTTTCCACCTCACAGATTTGGCATTGTTTGCCTATCATATGTGATCACCTGTATGGGACATCTACAGTACGAAATTTTCAAGCACATATTTTTTATTCAACCAAATACATAAGACGAGACCATTTGCTGGAGATAGTGGTGGGGATGCACAGCTTTTAATTTCTTTTAGCTCGCTTGACACCGTGCCAGTAGAGAGTTAAAACGTTATAGTAAATGTGCGCTGCGTTTACTAAAATATACCCAGTAGTGCCATCCTGTGGTCAGGATTGCAGCTACCAGAAGGCTTGTGCACCGTGTCCCGCCTTTTTTCTAAAATCTGATTTGTCTTGGATCGTTAGACACAATCTGAGTTGTGCCACGCTCTAAAATTACAGTTTTGTTCTCATATGTTCAGTCATTTCTGAACTTCTAGTTTAATCTGCTAAACAGGAGGGATGGAACATGGCTCTTTCTTTTCTTTGGAAACATTTTTTTTAAGGACTTCATAATTCAGTTTCTGTCATCAGATCTACAACAGAGATGGTGCTTTGAAAAACAGCTCCAGATACAGTATCACCCAGCCTTGGAGATGTTTTTTCCACCTTTTGGGAGTGCAGAAGCTCTTTCCTACATTAGTATGTTTTGCTGTAACGTAGTACAGAAGAACTATATTTCATTAAAAATTTGAAATGCTGTAATTTTACTAATTGAAATACGAACTCTGATGCAAGGCAGATTGACCTTACTCTAAGAGAAATAAGAAAGCTGTTAAGTGTCATATGTATTTATTGACCAAGTTTTATTACCTTATGTCTGCATGAATTCTTTGGCTAACTTAAAGCTGACGCTTGCAAAACCCGTTTGTAGGAACTATTTAAGTGAGACTAAGGCCTGATCACACCATGCCTCAAATAAAGCCTTTCTCATTAAAATGGTATTATGATGGGATAGCAAAAATAATAGAGATGCATAATCTAGAAGTACCGTTGCCTTGACCGGGAGGGCAAGGAGGAATTATAGAGTTTCTGGCTGTGGCATACACACAGCAACAGGCCTGCTGTTTACACATTGCTCTTTAATTAATAAGTGTGTTTAAGCCTCACAGTGAGAAAATTTTGTTTAATCAATGGATTTAAACTATGTGACTTATTAGCAACAGTGCAGAGTCTTAATTGAGCTGTCTTTCCTGGTTGTCATCAAAATATCAAGAAGCTTAGAGTTAGATTTTTTTACTATTTCATTTTAGAGATGTCATACTTCATTCAGCATTTTGAGTAAATTATTTCAAAGTATGTTTAAAGAAACCAAAACACTTTCCCAGCATCTGGGTGACAAGTAGATGACAACAGTTTCTCAGCCCAGCACTGCAGGGTGCATCACCCACAGTTCCTTTTTGCAGTATCGACTGTCATTAGTGCAGCTCCTTGGGGAGACTGATGGCCTCTTCTGCCACCCACAGAAAGCGCTTCAGGCTTCAGTTAAATATAGGTGAGACGAAATAGGCAGGAACTGACAGCAGGAGGAGAAAGAATACTTGGTGTAAATTAAGTTAATGTAAAAGAGAAGAATTTTACTGGTGATCTTTACGTAATCTTACACCTTGGTGGATTTGTCAGGTACCATGTTAAAAATAAAAAGGCCACATTTCGGTGTATTGTTACCCTAACAGTTATTCCTCATTAGTAGCACTTGGCCAAGCTGACAGACAGTTCCAACAGGCCATGTTTGTTTGATGTGCTTTAGTGATCACAATCTCAAAAGATTTTAGAAGAACTGATTTTTTCCTTCTGGGCAGAATAGTTGGTGAGGATACAAGGGTAAAAACCTGAGTATGCAGACAGGACAATCTTTAAAACTTTTCCCAAAAAAGTTCAGTGACTTGTTTCTACGTGTCATATCCTTACACTGATATCAGCCAGCTCACTAAGCATTCATGGTTGCATTCAAAATCAGGTCCCATTCTATTTAAACATCCCCTAACTGGATCTTCCTCCACCAAGGTTGTTTCCCTTGTTCCAGACTGTCTTACTTGTTGCAGAGGCCTTTGTCCTGAAGATGAAGCTCAGCAGTAAGTTGTGCCAAATTCAATTCCAGGTGGACAATCCTTGACAAGACTTTGATTTTTCCAAAGAAGTGAATGCTGTCTGGTTACTCTTTTTTAACAATAAATCATCCTCTTACAACTTTTCATACTGTCATATGGGTCTAAAACACAGATCTCTAAAAATTAAAGCATTTGGGATCAGAATAACACGGCGGTACATATTCTGCATATTTTGATAATTACTTCTGTAAGTTTCATAGAATCATAGAATGGCAGGGGTTGGAAGGGACCTTTAGAGATCATCTAGTCCAACCCCCCCGCCGAAGCAGGTTCACCTAGATCAGGTCACATAGGAACATGTCCAGGCGGGTCTTGAAGACCTCCAAGGAAGGAGCCTCCACAACCCCTCTGGGCAGCCTGTGCCAGGGCTCCATCACCCTCACAGTGAAATAGTTTTTTCTTCTGTTTAAGTGGAACTTTTTGTGTTCCAACTTCATCCCATTACCCCTTCTCCTGTTACTATCTTTTGTTTGCAGTACTCACCAATCACTGCATCTCCAAAACCTCAGAATCAAGGAAAACAGGAAAAAGATGCAATGAAATACATTTTGGCATTAACACATTCCACTAGTCCACTAGTCTTGCTTTTCAACAGTAATGACCAACCATTGGGAGCTGTTGATGGCCTGCAGAGAATTCAGAAGCAACCCAGCACATGCCAAGCTCACTGGAGTGGCTGCCTAGAGGGTGCCCAGCTATGCTAGAAGTCACTGGGCTATATGAACTGTGTGTCAGATTAGCAGAGGCCAGAAAATAAGGTAGACAGGGAGCCCAAGAGATAAGGGAGCAGGAGTAGGAACGTACACGATTTTTCCAGGTACAGTCTGAGCATAGGTTCAACTATTTGGGCAATGAGTACCTGGGGTGTGCCAGGCCGTGTAGGGTGCTGGGTGTCAGCAGACCTACCCAGCCAAAGAGCTGAGTACCTCATTTTAGCCCTGAACAGAAGCAACATCTTGGTACATTTTCTTTTTCATGTGATTTGGCACCCAGAGAACATAGCCACTGTAACTGGCACATCAATCTGCAAAGGAGTGGGATGTGCAGATAAAGCATTTGGTGATCCTGCTAAAGCTGACTGATTTGAGGGGCAACTTGTCCACAAATGGGTGTAGTTTAGAGGGAAAACGCACCTCACTCAGTCCTCCATTACCTACTCAGCAGCAGGAGGGAGGGAGCCAAACAGGAAACAGAACTTCTCAGGGCTTCATACCAATGACAATGACAAATGGCTCCAATCCCCTGATCTGTGATGGCTTCATAGATCCTATTTTTTTTTAAAAAAAGAGAATTGTCTAACATTTTGTAATATTTTTAGGATTGTTAGACAAGGAAGTATAAACCTTTCCCTTTTAATGAAATCCACTTGAAATACCTGGCATACATTCAGGTGCCATTGGTTTCAAATGACAGTATTAGTACATCTAAAGGCAAGCATGTTTGTAAAAGCTTTGCTGGACTGGGTTCTTAATGAAATGTATACAACAATTTCTTATTGAAATTAATGCATCTTTAAAAGTTTTTCCTGTATTCACCAACAAAGGAAAAGCTATCTTTCTTAACTGGCAATTAGGCATGTTTTAATATAGATTTAGTTAGACCTACTGTATGTTAAGCAAATTTGAACTGATTATTAAAGCCCCAATTTCGTGAATTCCCTTTGTTTGATTAAAAGTAATCTCTTCCACATTCATTTAGTGGAAAGATAACATTGTAGAGTTCATGGTTCAGGTGGAATATAAAAAATGCAGTAGAACAGATGAGGATTTTTGCATAAGTAGATCCATTTAATGGTGAGAAAGCTTAAGCACACAGACTGGGTTTAATTTATTTTTTTTTTACTACTTGGAAGACAACTTCCACTACAGTTTTCTTTCTTATGCTTGCTTGCTTAAGGCAACATAGTTTCTTAACGACTGATATTTGAAGTTATCAGCCTCCTTTGAGACTCATGATATATCTAAGATTATCTATATCTCGTAGCCTTCCCATAATTCTAAATAAAGTGCATTACTTCATTTTTTACTGCATAAATACATTTTAATCTCTTTCCTTTAAAATAGTCTATCTTTTCTCTCACATTACTGTTGCCTACCAAACAGAAAATTACTATTTGCAAGGAAGTTAAAGTTAATAGTTGCAAGAAATTAAAAATACATTGTTTTCCTGATAATGAAGAGACTAAAAAACACTTGAAGAGGAAGTATTGGGATCAATGAAGTTAATCTATGTATTTACAATAAGCAACGTAATTTTGTCCTAAATTCTGCTTTCTCCAAAAGTATCCAGAGAGTACACTTCTTCCACTAATTAACATGTTGACATATTTGTAGGTGGTGGAATTTTACGCTGTAACTATTTTTTTTCATCATTAAAGTAGTAAAAGGCTCTAGGAAAAGATGTTCTGAACACAGGTAAAGACAGAAGGGCAGGAGGTAAGTGTTCAAGGGAGTCTGCAGACTTTCTAGCTTGAGGAAAATATAAAACTTTCAAACTGAGACAGACATCTTTTATTCACTGTTACCTCCTGCAAAGAGAAACTGTCAGTTCACTTACAATGCACTGGCAATAGGCACACTCCAAATGTTGTTTTAACAGGTGAGGGAGTCCACTGCAGAAAGTAACATTTGTTATTTGGAGTATATTTTCACACATTAATCTTCATTCTCTGCCGTTCAGCCAGGGTCTCCTCAAAGTACGCGTTTGTTGGTAACAATTAATGTAATACTGCTCATCTGTGTCGTCCCATTTCTGTCTAGGTACTAAACTTTGTTTACATTCCCTAATAACTGTCTGTTACTGAATGTACTCAAATATGAAACCCTCTATTTAAACATTATTTAATCTCTTAAAAGTTAAATTAGCAGACAATGTTTGCCATGGAAGATCTAATAATGTTTAGCTTAGCTGTGACTTGATAAATCACTTAACAGAAAATCTAAAGGGAAATGTATATTTTAGCAATTGCTTGGGGAACTCATCTACATCTTTTTCAAACATCAGACAAATGAGGGAGATCTTCTGCATCTGTATAGCTGTACTGTTTACAGAGTAAACACACAGATCCTTGCTGAAGGGTCTGTGAAAATAGGCATGACTTTGGACTGCTTTATACTGCACAGGTGCCAGATACAAGCATCTTTGACCCCTACTGCCTGGTGATCATCTGCTGACAATGAAGAAACAACTAACAGATTTCTGTAGCTGTACAGATCCATTTCAGACAGGGCATCATTCTCATATTGAAGGATAATTACCTTTGCCTTTTCAGAGAGAAATGCTAGTAAAGGCAGCAAAAGCAGCAACAGGCATGTGAAGCTGAAAACAAACTTGTGGAGTTTTACTTGGTTGAGGGTAGATTTTAAGAGAGAAGAAACTCTCTTGCATCTATAAGCTAGTTCATTACAGTGCAAATTCTTCTGGTTAGCATCATAGTAGTACGTAGAAATCAGACTCTGGTTTTATTGCACTACCTTTTGTGCAGACAAAGTAGGGAGACATGCCTTCTTTGGTGAGATTAAGACAATCTCAGAGATGAATAAATAAATAAATGGACATAGCAGACATTATACCAAATGAGTGACAGAGAGGATGAAAATGAGAGGAATGTAAACTTACACAAAGTTTGTAAGGTTGTTAGGTTGAAAAGACTTGATTTATTCTAGGCCATGTAGTAGTGAGAACAGAAAAGACCTATTTTCTTAATGTTTAAAGAGCAAGGTGTGGGATTCATGAATTTACCAGCTCTAAGGCTGCATTTCTCATGTAAACTTGCCACTTTAGGTTTTCTCCATAGTCAGTGATGAAATGGGGGCACTTTCAAAGCACTGTTTGTGCAGCACTGGAGCACGAAGAGTGGTGGTGAATGGAATTAAATCCATTTGGTGGCCAGTCACTAGTGATATTCCCCGGGGCTCTGTGTTGGGGCCTGTTCTGTTTAAGGTCTTTATCAGCTATCTGATAAAAAAAAAACAGTGAAAATCTGAGAGCCACCTAGTATCAGTACTGGATCATGTGACAAATAAAGTCACCAAGCCCCGTTTCAGCCTTACTCCTTACACAAGCTGTTTTCCTCTGTGCTCTCTTATTCAAGCGTTTTCCACTAGTAGACTAGCAATTAAAGTTAAATCGCTGCTTGAAATTCAGCTCTCACTGGTAGGAAGTTCATCCTCCCAGGATGTCCTTTTATCAGTGCTGAGAAAACCATTGCAGTTCCCCGCAACTGCAGAAGTAAACTGGATACACACATGATCAAATTGCTGTGTTCATTCCTCTGCTCTGATCAGGTGGAGAGCCACTAGGTACCCCCAAGGGCTCTGTTGATATGATTTATTACTGTTTATATTCCCTTTTTCTGCCCCCATGCTTTTTACTCTACCATGCTTATGGACTCCCAGATAAACAGCCTGACCCTGTTTATTCCTTATCCATTAGCTCCAATATTGCTGATTTTACATCTTTATTCAGTATTTATGATAGAGTTGCCCTAGTAATGTCTGCTTTGGTTGGCAGTACTCTTTAGCTAATACCTCTGTTTGTGCTGTTCCTCAAGGCTGACATCTTGTTAGTGTAGCTGCAAGTCAAGGTTAGCCATCCACTTATTACGGTCTTTTTGCTGTTTGTTATGTGTGGTAATTTCTCACATTGTTACCTTGTTAGTGTAGGTACAGTTGAGGTTGGACAGTTTGCACACATAGCCTCGTACCCAGAAGCCAGCCTGGTGAAACTGCTGGTGTAAACACCTTCTCCTTCATCTACTTGGTCTGAATCAACAGAAACAGCTCTCACGGCCTGGAACAGCTAGACCTTGACAGAAACATCACACTTCTGCTTTCTGCCTGTCCTTCTGCTCTTAATAAAGCCACAAAATGCTTGCATATTGTCCAGCTTTTTACTCCATCTTCTGGCATATTGCTCTGTATTTCTTCTTTGACTGCATTACAGTGGTGACCCAGAGTGGGAAATGTTCGTTGATGCTTCTGTCCTGGACCAGATGATAGCCTGTGTTCTGGTGACTTCTTTCATTCTCTGACCTCCGAGCCATGGGAGAAGCTGCCCAGAAAGGGCCAGTTATCATATACAGGCTGTCTTCCTGGAGGTTGTTCGTCTCCCATTTCCCCAGATTACCTCTGTAGCAACTTGACAGTGAAAACTGGTTGTATGGGAATGGGAATGACTGCATTAAAGGGTTCTGAGACCTATGCCAGATTTTTAACAGGGAAGCTTCTTCCAGCTAGAAGACAAAAGGAAGAGTTCAGAGAGGGCGTATGTTTCACCCACCTGGCTTATTTCAGAACAACACTTTCAAGACAACCTGCCAGTATACAAGGTCACCTATGGAAGTTTCCTTTTAATACAAAGGCTAAATAAATATTTAGGTTTCACAGTGGAACTACATGTTTCATCGTTTCCCAGTGATTGGCTAGGGAACAGCAACAAGTGGAAAAGTGTCTTGTGCCTGAAATAGTTGTTCCTGCTGTTACTGCTCACCTGTATGGTGTGTCTTCCTCCTGGGTGTTGGTGTGCAGTAACCTCTTCTGAGGTAGAAGAAAGAAATACAGTCATAGGGGGAAAAAAATCTAAATGACATAAAGTGACATTGTATCTCATTTAATGTATTTATCTCGTATCAGCTTACATTTCCCTGCTATCAAACCGTCATTTCACGTTGCAGTCTGAGATGGCACCTTCTAACCAAGCAAGTGAAAATATAATGATAAGGATCAGAATTAGAATTCTCTAGCCACAAAAAAACTGCATCTTCTTTGACATGCAGGTGACTCTAGATATCATACTAAATAATAACTACACAGTAGTTTCTCTGCTAAAAAAAAAGAGAATTTGCACCCTGAACCTTTGTTTCTTATTGATGGTTTAGTAGGGCAGTAGGTAATACTTAAGATTTGAAAAGAGATGATTCTTTGAGTTTAGGTTGGAACTACATCCAAATTTTGGATGAGCATGAGGGTTTTTTATATTTCTGGCATGGTCCACCGCTTCTGGAAACGCCAGTCATCTGTAGCAAGCTGATCATAGTGCCACAGTAACAGTGCTATGCAAACAGGATTTCTGTTTGGGTACAACATGAAGAGTGAACAGAGATTGTCCTTTAAGTTGTCCTTGTAGGTAAAAACAGCCCTCATGAAACTGGGCTTAGACCAAGACTTTTATCAAAGAGAGTGACTTAACAAATCGCATGGCAAATATATCTAGAAGACACAAAATATGACTTTGGGATCACTTCATTACATGTTCTTTGGTTAAATGTAGCTCGTCTACCCTGACTCAATTACAGTTCTGTTTCTGTAAAATATTTTGCTTTCCATACAGATTGCTGAAAAGAATTTTTAAAATGTCAGTACGTGTTAAGTACTTAATACTCGTAGGATCTTCTGAAAAGCCCATCTGCTATGCAAATTAATATCTGTGAGTAATTTCTGAATGAGTATTCATAGAGGCATGGTTCAGAAAAACAATTAGCATGTGTTTACCTTCCAGTGATCTCCGTAAAATATGCATTTTTACTTGAATACTTTATACAATGAGGAATGATTTCTCAAGCTGGAGTTGTACGCATCGCAACTAATAATATCAATATTTTGTTTGCTTATTAACGGATTTGAGGTTTATTTGCTCATTCCTGCACCAATTTCAATTGTCAGTGATGGAAAATACATTAATTCCTTTAATTATTCATGAAGCGTACCCTATGTGACTGATTGTGTTATTCCCCACCCCGTGGGATGAGGTGACTTTTTTTCCTCAGCTACTTTCAGAAGCGTGTGTCCTCACTGACTCTTTCTGCCCTGTCCCCTAGTGCACCTGGTGGACATCTGGAACGTGATAGAAGCCTTGCGGGAAAATGCACTGAACAACCTGGATCCCAACATCGAACTGAACGTGGCTCGCTTGGAAGCTGTGATCTCAACTATCTTCTACCAGCTCAACAAACGGATGCCGACAACCCACCAGATCAACGTGGAGCAATCCATCAGCTTACTGCTCAACTTCTTGCTGGCAGCCTTTGATCCGTAAGTTTGCCTTTCTTAGACACGTTTGCTTCCTCCCTCTCCTGACTGGTAGAAGGATTTTACTTGCTCTGGAAATATCTTTGGAAAGCAATTGAATAAGCTAAATTGTGACCCAAACAATGAGAGTGTGAATAGCGCTAACTAGAGAGAGAGCCTAAAAAAAGGACCTCTACTTTTCTTTCCATTGAGCCAAATTCGGCACAACTGTGTTTTCGTCCAGTTACTCAGACTTGTTCCAGTTTATATCAAAGAAGAATTATCTACAGAAACAAATTTACATCCACTTCTAATTTTTCTTGTTATTTATTGACACACCAGTGGCTGACACCACTGCAATGCCTGTGCAGCAGTGCCATGGGTTAATAGCTCATTATTTTGAAAGAGCTCATTTTCCTTCAAGTTCTTGCAGCTGTAGGCAATTTTTTTTTCTGGCTCATGCCAGTGCAGCATGATTTTGAGACTGTGACAGAAATAGAATAAAGACCTGGAGGTGATGAAATTTACATTGTTTATTGTTGCATGGGACCCATATAATGAAAAGGACAAGTTGGAGATGGAGTGAGCCACTTACCTTAATGAGTATACTGTGTATACATTACAGTTTCTGAATAGATAGTCATCGAGCTGTACTGCAATAATAGCTATCCTCAAAGCCGAATTATTGGAGAACAGCGGTTGTTTGACAGATGCAGATTGATCTATTGCCTCTTTATGGCTTATATTTTCAAAATTCAGTAGCAGAAAACGCTGGCCACGACACATTAAAATGAGGATACTGTCGCTCTTCCCCTCCCTGTTTTGAGTTGAGGGCCTTCAGTGCTGGGTGGGTGTCATTGAGCACCTTTTGGAGCCAGACCAGCCAGTGGCTCAGTTGCCATGGCAACAGGGATAAGTAGATGTTCCACATGATGAGGCTGCACCCAACCTCCCCTCTGGCCTCTCCAAGAGGAAAAAAAAAGACGCCAATCCATTTTGAAACTGTAATCTTCAGGAATATTTTTCTCCCCTCAAGGGCAGTAAAAGAAGGAACAGGCATTTTAATTTATACTGTCATGGCTGTGACGGGAACACCAAAGGGTGATGAAAATGGCTAGACACATGCATTGCTGCATGCCAGAAGCAAACTGCTTCCCCCCTGGTAAACACAGGGAAAGACCCAGGAGTGTAGAAGCAAGAATTGTGATAACGTGCTTTTTTTGTAGCTCACTGTAAAGGGGTAAAGGTCAAGGCTACTTGCAGCAAAATGAAGGAAAGAAACTTAATCCTCTGTAGGGAAACAGAGAATGTGCTTAAAAGGATAAGATTTTGCTTTCCCTGAAAATGTCCCATGTGCTGCGGGTTGTGAGATGTTTCTGGGCTCCCATCAGGCCCTCCCAGGGGTGGGGAGGCTGTGACCCTCTCTCCATATGCCAAGCAACAGCTCGGTCTGTCATGCTGCCTATCACCAGGGTGCACAGGATGCACTTCCCAGGAGGACTGAGACAGCCAAAGGATCCCCAGGTACCGGCTTCCAGTTCTGGTGTCTGATAAAAACTGGGTGCCTATCACTCCATTTTACGTGCACCAAACATCCAGGATGAGGTTCAGGTGCAATCTGAGGTACCTAAATTCATCATGGACGTATGTGTCAACTAGATCTCTTTTAACTGTAATGGAAGTTAGACACTTACCACAAGTTAAGCATCTGATTCTCAAAATGTGCACTGCCCTTTACTGTGGTTCAGATGATTGAAGTTTTGGGTCGGGTGTTGGTTGTCAGATTTCCCTGTTTATGAGAAACAAAGAGCAGGAGATCCGCTGCTGAGGGATATAGGTTAGTAGAAGCAGGAACAAGGTCTCCTGTCTCATGCTCAGAGGGAATCAATATATTGCATATAGGGGAAACAGGGATGTAACTGTGAGTTTTTTCTGTTTCTCCTCATTTATAGAAACTGGACAGTTAAACTAAGTTGCCTCTCTGATGAAAAAAAAGAGGGTTACTGCGCGTATGAATCATACTGAAATCAGAACAACTGCCCCTAAAATAATCCTTTGATCTGGGTTCACTCCTCTGTGTCTTAGCCTTGTGTTTTAAGGAAACAGTTGACCTGCAGAAATGCTATCCAAATTTCTAGGTGGCTCCTTAAGAATGATGGTTCATGTTTCTTAATGGATGATAATTTGATCACCTTTGATTCTGTGAACACAGACAGCAACGAAAAAAAAAAAAGATCAAAACTCTAAAAAGCCTGGAATGGCTTTCTGAGACCAAAACAGTAGACCAAGTCCAAAAAGCTTTTCAATATTAATGCGAAGGCTGTTCTAAGTGATCAGGGATGTTTTTGGTGTCTGTGGCTACCCCTGCTGTGGGGCAAGCCTGGAAAAGGTGGTGCAGTTTCTTATGTCACGTGTGAAATGCAAAGAAAGAGAGTGGAGAAATGGATTCTGTGGCTTAACATATATGAACGGACCACAAGGGACAAGATAATGCGTGATTTAAAATCTAATAAGTCTACAACTGTCTCATTTATTTAGTTCTAGTTAATATATATTGTCCCGCATGTACTGTGCTGGCTGAAGATACTCCAAGCTTTAAACAGAGCTTCTTCCTGTGTTTGTAGCCTGCTGGAAACCTGTCAAGTAGCATTTCCCTAGGCCTGCAATACAGATATCTTCTCTGGAGCCAGAACTTGGCTAGAAAAACTTAAGAGGAACCACAGTATGTGGGCCAGATTGCCTACTACCTGTACTGAGCTGTCATGTCAGGTTTTTTATGATTTTTTTTCACAGCCTTGGGGATTCATTAGGCCTACAGATAATGAAATTTCCCTGCTGCCCAACCCTGAAGGGAGGAAAAAGTGGGGAAAAATTATAGTGTATAAGATTTCCCGTGATACTTCTCCATGCTAAGACAAAACTGAAGTGCAGTCTTATAAAACTGCAGGTCAACAAAATCTAAATTCACGAACAGAAGTGCTGGTCCAATAAATTTGCCATTAGTGTGTAAAAGTCAGCATCCTGTGGTTGAGTACCCCGACAGACCACAAACAACGAGACAGTCAGACTTTTTGAAAAGTCTGGACAACAGCATGCCTGGTTTGCCTGTTAAAACTGGACAATAGCTTCTGCTTCAAGGTCTAAGGTGTTTAACTGGCCTTGTGAAATAATAACATACTTCTTTAACTAGCATGTGAGTACTATATAAAACTATGACAAGTTCAGTGCTCTCTGAACCTAGTCTGGTGTCAAAGCCTAGGCAGATAGGTGGAATGTCAGCCTCATTCAATCAAGCTGTTGCCAAAAAGACTCTTTAAAGACTGTAAAATATTCTGTGCTAGATCATCTTCAGCATAGACTCAATATTGCAGTGCAGTTATTCCTGATGCAAAGTTTATCTGACAGGAGAATACTTGATTTTTCTCTGTCCCTTGACATACCTGTCCTATGAATGGAGTTGTGAGCTCTGGGCTAAGAAACAGATGCAGAGAAAAAATCTGTTTTCTTGATGTCCATTTCATGGGACATATTTGCTGTTTCTAAAGATGTGATGTTATTCCTTTATAGCTTTCACTGCCATATGGCTGTCTCAGCATGAGCGTTACTAGAGATCCTGACAAATGCCAGGGTCATCCATTTGGTACTGCTCTCCTTGCTGACCAGAAAGGCAAATTCAGGCCCCAGGAGCTGGGCAGAGCTTATGTGGTTTGTGGATTTCATCAGTCAGTCTGTGGGGCTTCTGTGCTCTGGGGAGAGGCTGTCTCTCTCTGCAGACACACATTTGAAGAGGAAACCTTATGCTCTGCTCTGGTGTCTGAAAGCATGTGTTATTTTTTTGCCCTTTTTTCACCAAGCAGCAGGAAATCACTTGAAGCCCTGGCCATCATTGCCTTTCCTAAGTACTCCATCCTGTGTTGTTGCTAAGTGCACATCAGCTTCAAGGTTTGCTTTTGCCATCATTTATTCTTCTATTGCTTTTCTGTAGGGATCCAAAAAGTAACCTCAGTAAGAGAGGTACCATAAAAAATCAAAATATTTTCTGTCCTCTCCTATTTCTGCTAGTAAAATTTATATCTCTGCATTAGTCAGCCTAAAGCTTCTTTCAGGGAGTACTATATTCGAGATCTCCGTGCCTCTGTTGAGCCACTGCTTCAGCATTTGCTTTTCCACAGCACACTATGAGGCCCCAGTGCTGCCAGTCAAGGGCATCTGTAGTGTTTAGACACAGCTTAGGGCACTTCTGGATCCAAATTATATTGGCGGGTCTTAGGCCCCATTATCCTGTCTGTTCATCAGTCATATATATTTATATATGCACATATGTATATGTATGCACACATACACATATATATATATATATATATATATTTAGGGGGCAAATTGAATTTATACTGGCTCTAGTGATGCTTTTATGAATGCAAATGACTGATAAAAAGTGCAGTGTCAAAACTAATCAATTCAAACCGAGAGATTGAAGAGAGAAATGAAATCTTTTATCTTTCCGTTCCTCTGTTCCATAACCATTTGTGTATGGGAAAAGCCAATGGCTCTGGGGTAGAAAGCTGAAGGCAAGCTGATATGTGTCTGCCATTCAAGAATATAATCCTATTAGTAAATTTAGTTAAATCTACTGGGAAAAAGAATCGAAATCTGAAGCATTTCCACATGGGGTTTATTTTTTCCTCTATTTCTTCCATTGCTTTTTAATAACACCATTGCTTCCACTTAGCATTTCTTTTTCTGAAGTCTAACAACTCTTTTAAAGGCAAGTGAAGAGCTCATGATGAAGCACTGCAGAGAAAAATCCCCAAAGGTCTAAAGGATAGCATGCACAAAAATAATACAAAATTGCCCTATTCTCAGCCATAGCAATGCAAGGTCCTCCTGGTTTACACAAATTAGAATCAGGTCAATAAAGGATGAAAATACAGAAGACTGGAAATCTCTGTACTGATTTTCATCTTGTGAAGGTAGTCAAAGAGAACACACATAATGAAAAAGGGAATATTGAATGAAAGGCAGCATTAAATAAAGCTGTAAAGAGTTAGTTCTTAAATATTGAAACAATTAATTTGTCTCTTTGCTGTATCTCTAGTTGATTTTCTGACAAAATGGAGAATTTTAAATGGATGTAAAGAATATTTAGAATTAATGTTTAGAATAATGGGTTACACTGATGTAGAATTAAATCAAATTCAGCAAACTTGAAAGATATTTTTTCCAAGTGTAAGGAACTGACTCATTTTCTAAAGTCTGAGTGACTTAATGAATGTAGCAGTGAAGCGTGTGGTGTGCTTTAATGTACTGATAACGAGTATGCCATTTCTTTCTACTATATCTGTGTATGTTACTGTATTAGTCTGGTTTGGCATTGGCAGAGACAGTCAGTCACAGGCTCTGTGTCTTTCCAGAACCAGTTTATCTTTTAGTTCTGATCAGATACAATTCTCTTCGTTAGAATTATGAGTGACAATCAACAGAGTAGTTTAAGAAATATTGATGGAGAGCTAAATTTATATATGTTGCTATTGCCAGTACAGTTAGACTATCTTGTGTAAGACATATATATTTTAATGGGAAGTCTCTTAATAAGATAATGTTCCCTGATAGAGTGGTGAAGGCCACAGAAAGCTCACTTCCAAAACATGACACAAAATTATGTTATCTGGTCCCATCATTAGCCTTATCAGTGGAATTTAGAAGGAGACATAGGTGCTATTTTGCTAAGCTGACAAATATTGGCTGATTGTCTCTTTTTTAAAGCATGATGATGTGTTCTCACTGGTGTTGTGAAAGAGACGTATGAAAACCTATTAAGTAATGCTAAGGAGTTTGGATGAAAGACAAAAGTTCCTTCAGCGCAACTGTGGACTGACAGCCTTATAGTGTAAGCTCTGAGAATTCCAAGAAAAAAACACATTTCGCCCTTTGGATGCCAAAAACATGAACGTTGAAAAGCAGATGAACCTGCGGGAGCATGTTCATTCTCATCTTCGGACAGGGACTGAACATCACAGCACTTTTGTTTTGCCATTCTTGTCAACACTGCCTAAACTGTGAGAACAGGTCTTCTACGAGACTGTGTGTAAAGTCATGTATTGCTTATGCAGCTCTAATATACCAAGGTTTCTGTAGTGGCAAGTAATCATTGGGGACCATCATGACTGCAAAGAGTGTTTGAGGATAGCAAGGGGAGCAGTAAAGTTAAATCATTGGATTCTTCAAGATGGTTGAAAGAGGAGTTGACAATGTGCTAAAAGTGAACACAGCATCCTGAGTGTGCAGTATATGGCGCGATCTTTCCAGGGAGTAAAAAAAATCCCCACACTTTTGGTTTTACCTGAAAGTGACTGGATTACAAAAAAATTTTTTTTTTATAAAAATGTCTTTTTTCCCCAAGGTGTAGTCCTGTGTGTGTTTGAGGTTTAATAGCATTACATATTTTAAGTTGAAAGTAGAGAGCCAGGCATAGACTCAACTTGAACAAACCGGGGACTAGGCTCTTCTGTCTATCACAGCAAATGTCCTTTGCTCATTCTGGATGCAGGTATATTCCCTGTTTTTCAGCAAAGTCCTTCATAAAACTTCACAGGGATCAGGTGTATCATTTAAAAGGCAATCATCAGAACTTATTAACAGGCAAAATATATAGCTCGTGCAATCTTGTGAGCCCTTCCTGCTATTTCACTTTTGTTTCCAATGTTGATTTTTGCACTTATTTGCAATCTTCTAGGGAGAGAAGATACACAGTGAACTTACAATAGGGAGACCACAAGTGTGACAACTGCCTTCCAGTGCTACTGCAGCACAAATAACAGTAGTAATCATCACATTACTGCAGTATGAGATAAGCAATTTAATACTGAACTTCAGATACATGATAAATCTGTTCTGAGATTGTTACAGAACAATGTACTGATGTGTGTTCTCACAAAGCAAACTTTGATTTTAGAGTTCTTATTTGTTTGTATGTCAATCCATATGTAGTGTGTATTATAGTATGTCATGTCATTGATATACATTTTAAGTGGAAAGAGATCCATAATATAAAATGGACATAAAATTAATCTACTTTCTACTTTTGAACAGGGAAGGACATGGTAAAATTTCCGTTTTTGCTGTCAAAATGGCCTTGGCAACTCTTTGTGGAGGAAAGATCATGGACAAATTAAGATGTAAGTTTTTTGGGGTGACACTTTTTACCTGTTAATCATTGTTTTACTTGGAGAAATAACACTGCAGGTAGGAAAAGAGGGAATTAGGATAAGTTATCATTTCATGGCTGATTTGGAGATTTGCAATATATATATCTCTCCAAATGAATCCTAGTAAACATTTGACTGAACTTCACACTGGACTTTATATTTTTTCAAGCCAAATTGCATATATTGAGGTTCTGATTGGTGGATTTAATGTTTTTATCTTTTGGATGATTGAATTCAGAGTACAGGTAAGTGCCTCAAGTATTCAAGAACATGAAGCACCATTTAGCAATTTCTTCAGACGTTTTTTAATAACAGCTCTCATTTCACATTCAGAGTACAATATATTTATACAATGTTTATGCTTCTTCCCATAAGGCACATACTAATTCCATCTATTTTGGAGAAAAGATTCTCATTTCATGAGGTTTATTCTCAGTTCGCCAGTAGCCGAGGCAAAGAGTACTTGTAACTGCAATAAAAGACTTTCTATTTAGTGCTATGATGTCTATAGCTCAGGTCCAGAACACTGTCTTCCAGACTTTTTGACCAAAGGATTAATGTCAACCTTCAGTTTCCTCTTAGCCTTCTACCATAGCCAAAGAAACCCAAATTTACAAATTGTTGTTGAGCAGAGAAGTAGAAATCCCAGGTGCTAATTTAGTCTTCCTTGATTTGGTGCCATTTCTGTATATATTATTTCTCTGTGGAAACTCAGATACAGACTGAACATAAATTATGAACTGAACACTGTTATAAATTGCACTGTGTTCCCTGGGCTGCTTTAAGAACAGGAGCAGGGTCCATCCATTGGAAGGATAGAGTATGATGCCGATTTTTCTGGTCAGCAGTCCCAGGGTTCTGTTGTCAGAATTTCGCTTCCAGGTCCCTGGAAATAAAGCAGCTGTCATGATAGCCTGAAAAATGGTAAATGTTCTTTAGTCTACTATCCCCTGCTAAGACAAGGATTATTTTAAACAAGAGGAAAAGTAAAGGCTGAGAAACATGCATGTCTGCAGTAATCAAACCAACCACGATATTTTTATACGTGTACAAAAAAGAAAAAGAAATGGAGAAGAGTGAAAAGTAATGCATTTGAAAGGCCTTTGGTGCTTTATGTATCCCATACAACAATAACTGACTCAATAAGCTCATTATCAAGATTTAGATTTGACATGATAAGCTGTGTCATGATTTAAGCCCATCTAGCAACAAGGGACCACAATCAGCCTTAAGTACCAAGGGCATTTGGAACTCCCTAAGGACGGGGAGGGCTCAATAGCCACTTATGGTCCTGGGCAAAACTAGGAAGACTACTCAACTTGGGGAAGAAAACAGAAATTAACCCACCACCAACCAAAAACATAAAACCCCAAAACATAACAAACAGAAGACAGCCCTTTCAGACCACCTTCTCCCCACCCCTCCCTCTTCCCAGGCGCAGAGCCCCAATCCCTGTATATTTACCTCCTCCCCCCATGAACGACTCGGGGGTGGCCGGGAATAGGAGTTTCAGTCAGGCTTTCCCTGATAGCTCCTGCTGTTTGTGTCTCCTCAAGGCAGATGGACTCCTCACTGGTCCTCCCTGCTCCAGCACAGGGTTCTGACATGTTCATCCTGAGGGCTGCAGCTCCTCTGCACCTCCCGTGTGCGTCTCTGGGGCCCATAGGCTCTCCAGCACGGCTGTGCCATGGCTGTCTCTTCACACAGTCTCCTGTCTGTCCCAGCACAATCACAAGAACAGCTCTCAGTCCTACCATTACCCTCCATGGGTTGCAAGAGGACACTCTGCTTTCTCACCATGAGATGCAGAGGGATCTTCCTTCCTTCCTTCCTTCCTTCCTTCCTTCCTTCCTTCCTTCCTTCCTTCCTTCCTTCCTTCCTTCCTTCCTTCCATTCCTGATTGCAGGGTCCACATGGTCACACCTGTATCCTGTACCACTCCTCCACCCTTCTTAAATAGTGATTTGCCCAACCTCAAAGATGGGGGATGTTTCAAGAACTGCTTACAGGGACCAGTACTGCAACTCCCTCCCCATGTTGCAAAGTCAAAAACAGCTCCACACAAACCCATGACAGCTGGCAGTAGTCAAAAAGCTGATGTTGCATATCTTGTCTAATTAGATCCTTCTTATCTGATTAAATCATTGCCTCATGTCATGCATCAGACTTCACTTTAAAAATGACCATACACAATGAAAAACAAAAAGAATTTAAGGAATTCTAAATCAGTTTCTTTTTAATATGTAAATCATGTTGTTTTCTGTTGAGAGGGGATATAATTAAAGATGCAGTAGTAATGGAGATTTCCATAAACAGAACATGTTTTTTAGCACTTCTGGTTTAACTCAGATGATACTGAATTCAGAGCAAATCTGCAGCTCTCACTGAAGTTGTTGTGTCCTTTTCTTGTCTTTTCTCCTCTCAGACATTTTCTCAATGATTTCCGACTCCAGTGGAGTGATGGTTTATGGCAGATATGACATGTTTCTGCGGGAGGTTCTCAAGCTACCTACAGCTGTCTTTGAAGGGCCTTCATTTGGTTATACTGAGCAATCAGCAAAATCCTGTTTCTCGCAACAGGTAAATGAAGATTGAGCATCCTAGACACAGAGGAAGTCTGAACAAGGCTTTCTACACATATGTGCCCAGAAGATACATGGCTGGCTAGCGGGGAGGTCCACTTTGCTCATTTGTGACAATTAGATTAGGTGCCTTCAGTAGGAAGCTAGTCTGTATAACCACAGAGGAAAGAGAAGTTTAGTCAAAAAGCTGTATTAAACCAGTAAAAGTGCTCTTGCATGGCAACAAGGTATTCAAGCTTTACATTTTGGCCATATTGTTATTATTAAAGTTGAAATAAGCAGTCTCTTTTCTTGAAAAAATGTTATTCAGGCTTCATTTTCTATCGAAGCAGCCATCAAAAATGGCACTTTCATTGACATTGCATCCAAATGAGTAGACCAGATGTACTAAGGTACCTTAAGAAGCAAAGTCTCTTAAACAGGCATGAGATTGTTTAGTTCACAGTCTCCACTTGCAGTTAATGAGAATTAGGTCTCTGACTGATGTAGGTACACAGCAGATGTACAAAGCTTCTGGTTTGCATCTGTAGGCAGCCAAGTAGTCTGTAAATGTAGTCTAATATTTCACTTAAATTCACTTTGTCTAATTCTTATTATGTCCTCACTAGGGATCAACTAGAGTTTTGTAATGAGACTCAACATATCCTGATGACACCCCAATGACGCTATGATAAATGATATTTATAGCCTTAGTCACACCGTAATGTATCAAAAGTTGATACCTTGGAATAAGTCTGGCACTCTTTCAATTTTTCTTGATATGGGTCACTTCTGCATAACAGAAGCCTTTCAACCCCCTGATACATAGATTCCATAATTTGAGGGAAAGAAAAAATTCTGGGAACAATTTTCTGCTCATGGTGTCAGGTCTCATTCCGTTTGCATCTGAAAGGATTTCTCCTATTGCAGAAATGTTTTATTATTCCCCATTGTACTGGTTTGCTTGATCAAACCATGTATTTTCTTCTGTCTGTGAACCACTGTTAGATTGAACAGCTATTCAAAACAGACACAACAGTGTTTCCTCATCAGCAAATTTATGGAATACAAATGCCAGAGAAAGTGACTTAAAGCTTCAGAATACAAATCTGTGGCTCAAACAGAAGTTTTATCACCACCAATTTCCCCCATAGACAGGGTTAATGTTATGGTATACCATATCTCTATTTTGAAGTGTTGTTACTGTAAAAGCATTTTTCTGTTCTTTTTTATCCTGAACTAAAAAGATAGACGTTAACTTCATTTTCTTAGCACTTGGTTAAGTGTTATTCCACAAACCGAGACTCCATCTGCATGTAGTTTATATTTAGAAAACATCTTTCAATTTCAACTTTCCCAGCATCTGAAAAAAAATCCTTCAGGAGGAAAATAGGCCTTTTAAAATGTATAGAAGTTGTTCTGCTGGTGTCCTTTTAAGGGACACCATTCCTTCTAATCCGTAGAATCAATGACTACCAGAGGAGTTTGGCCATAAAGCTAAGTTGCTTTTATCAGGTTTGAAATTATAGCTGCATTCAAAAACTTATCGTATTGTGGAAGACCTTATTCTGTCTCTCCATCTGTTTTCCTTGTTCAAACCAGTTGTGTTTTATCTACCTTCAAGAGCAAAGGGAAGACTTGAGTCTACTCAGCTCTGCAGTAGGGGGCTCTGGAGGGCTCTTATTTTCATACTTCATTCTGCCTTTTCTCCTCCTCTTCTCTGTTTCACTGTGGACAGCACAGATATTTCCTGGTGGTATTGGTCAGCAAAGCATGATAAATATCCACAGCAGTTCTCCAAAGGAAAGATCCTTTTCTGTGAGCTGATGCTGTGAGCTGAGGCATCAACTCTAAGACTGCTACAGAGTGAGATGTTTTCCATTGATCACTCAAAAAGAGAAATAATGATTTTCCTTACATCTGGTGGCAGTTGTATGTAAATACAGCACTGACACTCCATCTGGAAGTCTCAGCTCTTAAAAGCATTCCACAACACACGGAGATGATACGTGTCACTGCATAGCTGCCGTTTCAGTTCCTCATGGGGTAACCACACTTATTTAGCAAGTTAAAGCAGTAGCTTATGAAATCAGATATGAAGCTTTAGTAATCCCATTGGATATGCTGATGCTACTTAAAAATGTATGTCAATAAATTGTATCTGTGCACATTCTCAAGAGATCAATATTTTTGTATCTGAATTTTATTTTAAAGGAAGTCTCAATGGCTCGTTTCTTTAAGACTTTCTGTCCTTGACCACCCAATAGCTGTGTACTTTAGTATGCACTTGTGTAGCCACTATACTACATAAGAGCAGAATCACAGAATCTTAAGGGTTGGAAGGGACCTTGAAAGATCATCTAGTCCAACTCCCCTGCTATTGCTTGACCGCCTAGAGTAGGTCACACAGGAACTCATCCAGGTGAGTTTTGAATGTCACCAGAGAAGTAGACTCAACGACTCATCTGGACAGCCCCTTCCAGTGTTCTGTCACCCTCATAGTGAAGAAATTCTTCCTTGTATTTATGGTCCACCACTGCTGCTAAAGCAAGTCCTCTTTGAAAGGCAAAGGGACATAGATTTTAAAGTGATTACAGGTGTGGAGAATTTAGTTGCAGTCCCTGAGTGTATGCAAACACAACATCCCATAACTGGTTGCCATCACTCAACAGATAAGCATAGTTTCTAAAATTACAGTAACACAATTGCCTGTGATGTTCTGTCCTTACCCTACCTTTGTATTGAAACTATACTCCCTTATCATTAGTTTCTTTCATTTTCTTAGCTAGACTAAGTCCAGTAAAGGAGTTCTGGGCTCCTCAGCTCAAGAGGGACAGAGAACTTCTGGAGAGAGTCCAGCGCAGGGCCACCAAGATGATCAGGGCACTGGAACATCTTTCATATGAGGAAGGGCTACAGAAACTGAGGCTGTTTAGTCTAGAGAAGAGGAGACTGAGGAGAGATCTTATTAGCATTTACAAATATCTAAAGGGTGGGTGTCAGGAGGTTGGGACATCTCTTTTTTCTATAGTAGCTAGCAACAGGACAAGGGGTAACAGGATGAAGCTGGAACACAAAAAGTTCCATTTAAACAGAAGAAAAAACTATTTTACTGTGAGGATGAGGGAGCCCTGGCACAGGCTGCCCAGGGAGGGTGTGGAATCTCCTTCCTTGGAGATCTTCAAGACCCGCCTGGACGCATTCCTATGTGACCTCATCTAGACGAACCTGCTTCTGCAGGGGGTTTGGACTAGGTGATCTCTAAAAGTCCCTTCCAACCCCTACCATTCTATGATACTATGATCCCCAACCCAGCCTTGTGAAAAGGCTTGTGAGTCATCAATAATACACATTGCACCCACTAAAAGTAGTCAGAAAAGCTTTTCTTTTTCGTGAACCAGGGCTACAGGCAATGTCTGTAACTTGTTCCCCAGTGTTTCTGTGAGTTACTGATTTTTTGTGCATGTTTGTTTGCTTGTTTGAGCAGAAAAAAGTCACATTAAACACTTTCTTGGATACACTCATGTCTGATCCCCCGCCACAGTGTCTAGTGTGGTTACCACTTCTGCATCGACTGGCAAATGTTGAAAATGGTAAGTAAGAGCTGCTGCCAAAAAAACAATTTGAAGAGTAAACTTTTGTGTGATGATTTTCTCACTCTGTAGATGGTTTTGTAGGAGTTACTGTACTGGGTTCATTGAGTCCATGTGCAATTTTTGCAACCACTAGTAAAATATTTGAAGAATCCTGTTGGTCATTCAGCCAGGAACATGACTTAATATTTGCTGTGCTTAGGTACTTATCCTGATCATGTCCTCTCTTCCTGTCCTCTGGATAAGCAAAGAGCACAAGACTTGATCCATTCACACACTTACATTTGGTAAAGTATCAAGGCCACAGCTTTTATTAGCTATGACATATGGCAGCAAAGAAGGAACAGCTTGACAGTTTCCGTTCGTGCAATATTGTTGGCAGGAAATGTCCAGTGCAGTGCAAAATACCAGCCAAGAGGTTCTTACGAAGGATCTCCTCCTAAGCCTACACTGCCAGACAATATACTCTGAAGAGGAAGTCCCAGATTCACCCTTATCCTTTGCTCTTGTGGAAGATGAGGATTTATCTGTGAGATGCCTCTTTATTCCTCAAGGGTTGTCTTTCCCCAAAATGAGTAGATCACAGATTTTAAGATAGTAAAGGCCTATGAAAATCAGCTTTATTGCACAGTGTATGTTGCATGTCCCTGAACAGTAGCATCTTCCTCAGCCTTTCAGCTTCTTGAGCACCTGGGGAAAGGTTCACAGACTCACCGATGTAGCCCTCCAGCCAAACCCTTCATATACTGTTTCCATAGAAGGTGCTGCCACGCTGAAACTGCAGGAGCAAAGCAAGAAAGCTTCTGCATTTCATCTCACTGTGTACACCACCAAATTGCAGTCCACAAACTCTGTACAGTTCCTGGTGTGATTCTAGAGGAGTTCCTTGGCTCCAGTGTAGCCAACTTCTACTGTGAAGAACCAGCATTGACAATGTTAAACAGAAAAAAAAAATGCACAAGAAATGCCATTTTACTGTCTTATGTATCTGGGTGTACTTGCTCTTAACGTGGCATCTCTTGCTCATGATTATCAGGAGGCAATGGTGCTATCAGTCATTATTTCAACACTTTAAATCTAGAAGAAGAAAGATTTTAAAATTGAGAAAGTTTTTACAAAAGTTTTTAAATATTAATTTAGTAAGATAAATAGATTTTTTTGTAAACAATTCTCCAATCCAATATTTTGCCTCAGAGATAGTTGTGTAAGGAGCTTGTTGAATATTCCTGTGTTGCTACTCCCTTGAAGGTTTATCCCTAGCATAGCTGAAGCTTTGGGACACTGCAGGAGAAAAGAAATGGGGGTAGGAGGAAGAACAGATGTGTGTGCACATTAGACAATGAAAGTATTTATACCATATTTCCAATAAGAAAACACGGCTAGTGGAAAGGGAGCCATTTTTTGGCGATAAAATGAGAATGAAGAAGTCATACATGCTCTTGTACTAAATAAATCCCTCTTCCACTGAAAGGCACTAAGGTGGGTAAGATGTTCCCAAATCCTTTTTAGCAACAGAGCCACCTATCTATTCCACCTTGTTCAACCTCTTATCATCCATCCTTGTCTCTCACCAGCTTCGCACTGTTTCCCAGCCTAAGGCACTAACCCTTCCTGTTGTGAAATTCTGGCAAGGAATTAAACCCCCAGCACTGATCCAAATTCTACCAGACTGAACCTTATGACAGAAAAGCAGAAGGTGTCTGGGAAGAAGGAGGCGATCAGTACCCTGTGGTAAATTGGGTACATGTAGTGAAGAGGAACAGAAATAGCACTATTGCCAGGAATGGATTTCAGAATGTCGTGATTGAGCCTTAGCATGCTCAATGACTCGAGTGCTTGTTACTGTCTGTTTTTGAGTGGAACAGAGAACAGAACCACATGGGTTCCTTCCATGACCAGCTTCCCAAATCTGGGCATCCAAACCTAAGTGTTAACTCCATATGTGGGTACCTAAATGACAGCAGTTGTACAGATGCGACAGCAGGAATTAATAGATAACAATATACCTAAGTAAATTTCTGTGCTTCCAGTAATCAGAAAACTGAGTTTGATTTTACCTCCAAGGCACATCATTTTAGCCCTCACAGCACAAGGAAACGTTCAGCTTCCCCTGTAGCAGAGCTGAAGGGTGCAGTGGGTTTTCCCACATATTAATGTAATCTGTCACATATTCAGCTAGACTCTGGACACATTTTTTGCTGCTGCAAGCAGGAGATGCAGTCTTCAGCTCAGAAGTGATGAAGGGTTTGGTGCCCAGTGTAGGACACGGTGCCCAACGTCTCAGCACGGGCTGCTGGGCAGCTGCTTGAGTTTTCATGGGTCAGAGCTGTAGGCAACATCCAACACTGCAGACTGCTAGAGAGAAGGCATTCACCCTTCAGTTCTTTTTGTCTGTAAACTTTTGCTGAGGTTTTCTCTGCTTTGGTTTATAGCTTGGCATTTCTCTTTCCTTTGCAGTCTTCCATCCTGTCGAGTGTTCCTACTGCCACAGCGAGAGCATGATGGGGTTTCGGTACCGCTGCCAGCAGTGTCACAATTACCAGCTCTGTCAGGACTGCTTCTGGAGGGGCCATGCCAGCGGTTCCCACAGCAACCAGCACCAAATGAAAGAGTACACGTCATGGGTAAGGGAAGGCTCTCTCCTAGTTGCAGACTGCTGTGCACTCCAGCCGGCAGAGAAGTCCCTCGCTTGCAGGTCTGAGCAGCTACCTGGCAGCCACCCGGCACAGGGAGGCTACAGCCCAGCTGCCGGTTCACCTTGGCAAGCCCAGCAAGGCTCGGGCCTTGGGAGCCATCGGGAGAGCACAGAGGTGGGAATGGTCTTTTCTGGGTGAGGAGCTGGGATGCCTGCAATGATGTGTGCTGTTGGGAGGGCAGTGCAGGAGGGGCCAGCAGCAGGGCGCCAGGCTCACTGCAGCCTCTCCTGTTCCCAGAGGCCTCATGATAAAATCGTCATTGACTCACTCTGTTTGGCTGTGTGTAAATGAAATGATGAATGCTTAACGCTCATTCATCAATATTTTCAGTCGAGTGGCTGCAGCATATGCATAGTGTTTGGGATGGGCCTGGTGCTGTAGAATTGAGCATGGCTTAGGTCCACAGTAGTGTTTACTGTAGAGAAAAACACACTTTGATATTTTCTTGTTAAACAAAATAATTCAGTGCCTTTTCTAAGCTGAAAGAGAATTATCAACATCTACGTTAACCTTCTCTGAAGGGCATCAGATACAGTGGCTAAGCTCTCTGTGGACTGGAGCAAAGCCCCAGTAGAAGCCCTTGGTCACAGAGCATCCCAGTCCTTTGGGGTTCAAATCCAGACACCGACAGAAAAAATCCTAACTGATTTCAAATATTATACAAGTACATCATTACCAAAAGAAAGAAAATCATGCATATAGCAATAACTCATGTTTGTACATCATTTTGTGTGTCTTTTTTTAAACAAAGTTTTGAAGCTTAACACTTTTAAATGTCTGGTTTTCTGTCAGTGGAGCAGCCGAGGATTAAATGAGACATGATCTTCTCTGTATGCCAGTCACACATCCTTGGCTTTGCACTGCATCCCAGCAGAACTGGGTCTGTAGTTGTTTTTATGGGTCTTAATTGCTACTTGTTGCATAGACACGACTGGCTTGAGTTTAGTCTCTAAATGACTCGCTCTGTAGCTCTGACTCCATTCCTAACAGCAATTTGTGCTATAAAATATATTTTTTTTTTTTGCTGTAACCAGGAAGTTGCAATTATGTAAGTAGGAAGTAATTGGAAAACTTAAGATTTCTGCTTAGCTGAAGACAAAAACGTGACTTCATGCCTAGTGGTCTCAAATGTTTCCTTGTCAGAAACAAATGTTTTGCTTCAAGTTTGAAATTGCATTTCTGTAGCGTTCATTAGCACTTGTTCAAACCTGATTAACATTCTCCATAATGCATCTGTGTTGAGCTTCACATGCAGATTAAAGGTGTTCATGGGTGCAGCAGAATTCAACCGTTCTCGGTTCAAAGTAAGATTGCATTTATAATGAAAGAGAAAAATAATGAACTCTACATATTTAGATTGGATTTCTGAAATAGAAATATTTCATTATTATCTAGATTAGAGTCATAAATCAATGCAGGATGTGTGTGCACAAACACAATACCACTCCTGTTTAGTTACAAAGTTATTTTTATAAATTTCAGTGCGTAGAGCTGTGCTTTGAGGGGAGGAGACAGTGTAAGAATCGTTACCTCTATTTTACTGTCAGAAAATTAAGAAGTGGGTTGAATTACCTCACAGCCTAAAAAGACACTCTAAATCTCTGAGTGAGATTTTCCTTAGAAAATTGTTCACTGCAAAGAGTATCGAAACAATACTAGGAAGCAGAAAATATTAAACTTGGGGTTTTTTTAAGACTCCCCGATGGGATTTCCGGGTGAAAAGCACACTTCTTGCACAGAGACTCACCATCTCTTGGTGACAGCAAGAGTACATCAGCATACACAGGTTTGTTCTGCTTGCACTCCCAAGATGATGAGGTACAAGACAGCTCCAGTCCAGGTGACATGAACTTTGTGCTGTCCTTCATTCAATACTACCTGACTGCAGCATTGCAAAGAACCCATGGCAACTGCATTTGTCCATATAGTTATACCCCCTGAACCTACTCTAAAGGCCCCTGAAGGTAAGAGCTAGCTTACCTCCAAACTGAGCAGTCTTTGCTTTACCAGACTCTCAGGGTGGGAGGGGGGCAAGAGGGATGGATGTCAGTCCGTAGGTATGTAAGCTGTAGAGCTTCCTGTTGTTTTGTGCTTCCTATAGCAGAAACAGTGTGCACCTTACTTGTCCAGATTACCTCTACCTTCCTTGTTCCTCTCAGAAATCACCTGCTAAGAAGCTAACTAATGCACTTAGCAAGTCTTTAAGCTGTGCTTCCAGCCGTGAACCTTTGCACCCAATGTTCCCTGACCAGCCTGAAAAACCTCTAAACCTGGCTCATATTGTGTAAGTATCTGTGTGCTATAGAGAAAGTAAGCTTTGTTGTAGCAGTTGCTTACACTGAGTGTAGATACCATAGCTCTGAACAAAACAGGAGGTATCAAGCTCAATGCATCACAAGTGCAAATTTTCTGATAGGGGTATTTAGTATAAAAATTTTCATCTGGTGTGACTTGTCTTGAAAAGTCAATGGGATACCAAACACTGGGACATCATGTTAGTATGTCCCCATTATCCTCACAAATGTGTGTGCAATTTCATAGTTTCAGCACTTTGGGATGTATTCATGCTGAGAACATTAGTTTTGTCATCTAGACACTCTCAGCTTCAGTGTATTACAGGTATGTCTTGACACGAGGCACCAGAGAAAAGTGAAGTCTTGACCAATTTTGTTGAAGCCGGTGACAGAGTTCTCACTGACTTCAGTGTCTTCACTGTGGCCTCACTGTGACTTTACCCAGCCTGGAAGAGTTATATGAGTCTGCATAAGAAGGGTGACTTTAATTGCCAAGTCACTTTGAGGAGAGTCTATTATCTTTACATTTTGATATTTTGGGAAAGCGAAATTATTTTTTGGTATAGTAGTTTGCGTCATTACTTTTTCTCTGCAGGAGTCAAGAAACTCAGAGCAGAGAGAAAATGGATTTTTGCACAGTGGGGAAATTATCATTTTGGATTGTGTTTTTCTAAAATGTGTGCATAGACCATAGTGGCAGTTGCTCAGATTTTCTCATTTATCAGTTTGGTTTGCCTTTGCTTCCTAGGTCCTTAAAAAAAGCCAAGCAAACAATCACTAAAAAACCAACCCCAAAAGTCAGATTTTCCATTTTTTTCAGGAATAATCAAGACATTGGTTGGAAAAAAGTTACAAAGAAAGCAACTTGGAAAAAATATTCCAAAAATCATGTCTTTCTCTTATCTTCTTAAGAAATCTATGAGAATATCTTAACCATCTTCCATTGTGCTCTGAATGAAGCATTTCAAGCAGCAGCTGTTAAAATTTTATTTGCATGCTCCATATATTGCATGCATATGTCACTAGCTGCTGGAATTATTCTGGCCTGTAATTATTATACATATTTACTTTGGTCAGTATTGAATGATGGCATGAAGCATCTTTAAGGGCAAGTGCACACTGACCATTGTGGGCTGTGCGACACCTGAAAGGTTCATCTAACCTACCTGGCATTTTAAGGCAGATGGTCCTCCTCATGTGGTTATAGCAGAACTTTTTGAAGGCATAAAAAAGCATTCTGCTTTTCAGACACAAGGTGCCTCTGATAGATACATAGTGCCAAATCCCTGTTACACTGGACTGACAGTTAAAACCCCTGCAGTCTGTATGGAAGAGTAATGGGAGGGTGTTGTTCTTCAGAATAAATCATCTGGAGTTGGATCTGCTGAACTACCCCACTGCTGCGCATGGTATAAAAGCCTGGCTCTGCTGGCAAGTCAGTGATTCAGCAGGTTTTGATCTTCCTTAAGTAAAATGGGAGAGACAGAGACTATGAAACTGAAAGGGATGCCTCTGTTCCCTGTTGGCCTTGAAGGCCTGGAGGTATGTCATAAGACAACAGGTAGTGAAAACTGCGTTACTTTGGGTGAATTAAATGCATTTAGGCAAGACAAGGGGAGAGTACCGTAACTGAGTAGGATCCATTCCAAATCTTTTCTGTGAAATTAACACCTTCCCGTCTTCCTAACTATACAGATATAATTTAGAGAGATTGGATGTGAGAACAAACCACCATCTATTTTGTTTTATGATAGCCTTTCTCTTTATTCAGAGATTGAAGGCAATATAATTTGGCAATATATATTGGCTGTAATGATACATGAGTGAAAACCTGTAAGCTGTAGAGGTAGCGTGATCTACAGCATAATTCACATAAATTAAGTGAGGGGAGAGATATGCTGCAGTACCTCATTGAGAATATCTTCTCACTGATGTGATTTTTATATTTAAACGTATTAGAAGTTGAGAGAAACAGCTCTGGGCAGGAATCCAGACAGAAAGGGGTTTATGTGTGCATTAAATGGAAGAATTTTGGCAAGAAGGCAGTATCCTTTTCTTAGCTTCTAGCTTAAACGAGGACAAGTACTCTTTGACATTACTCTACAGCCTTTCCTTTTCATCGCTCTTCCACCTTTAAGTGGTACCAGGCAGAAAGAATGCCTAGGGGTTTTTTTTTGTTTGTTTTACTGGTGCCATACAAATTTTTCAGTTGAGCAAGAAGCACATCAAAGGCTCATCTAGAGAAGCATTTACTAAGGTATCATTAACCTGATGGAGGAACTTGCCACACCGATGGAAGGGTCATTTTTCCTTTCTATACATAAGTTTGGCAAGAAAAAGAAACACCAGATTACAGAGGTGAGAAATGGCTTAGCCAGTGCATTGTGGAGGTGTTTTTCAAATGCTGACCTGACTTAATTTCCACCTAAGCCTGTGAGAGCGTTATTTTTTACATGACCAGCATGGAGCACTTTGTATCCTCTTATTTAATTTGGTTTGTTACTGTGGGTATGTGTTATGCCATAACATGCATTATTGCATAGTGTATTTCAACGGTATTGTTTCCTGCCCCTTGAGGAAAGTTGATTGTCATCACCTCACTTTTATCAGAAAGTTTAATGACTTGACTTACAGAAGTTTAGAAATAACCTTAGAAAGATTTATGTCTATTGGCAATATCTGAATTTTCCTTTGCTGTACCACAAAGTCTGCTGTTCTTGCCTTATCACATCACACAACTGTAGATTTTGAACATCCATTTGATATTCAAGCTGTACCTGAGGAATGTGACTGTGGGTATCAGCCTTTAAAAAACCTGCCTTGGGAAAGCTCAGATTATTATAATATATAATATAATAATATAATAATATGTAATATGTAATATATACTATATAATATATCATATCATATATGTATATGTATACATATACATATACATGTGTATATCATATGTATTATGTATTATAATTTTCATCATATAAGAATTGACAAACTAATGCTAATCACAAAACCTTAGCAAAGCCTTGAAGTTTATGGACATTTGTACACGAGAGTAGCTCTATATTTAAACAGATCAATGACCTTTCATGTGCAGGGGCTCTCATGCTTTTTGCAGAATCAGGGCTCTAAGAGTGGAATATATCCAATGCACTACTTAGACCACATACGTATTAAACTGACAATTTAATTAATGATCTCTTTTCCATTTCATTTTGGCTGCAAAAGAGATACTTGGTGAGTATTTTTCTTCTTTAGTACACTTATGGAGGAAGAAGCTTGGAAGAAATGCAATAATCTAATTATTACCAATCGATAACTTTTTATCGGAGTCCAGACTGAAATAAATAATTGTCTTTGAATACAGAGACAGTGAAAGAGAAGAGCAGTTTTGGAGATTGGAAACTTTCTCTTCCACCTCTACTTTGAGATAAAGTTTAGAGAGGATGTTAGCCTGAAGTGTGTATGCGGTGATCTACTGACGTCCATGGGTGCCGCATACCCACTTCATACTCAGTCAGCAGAGGTGGACTGGGTGCAAGGCAAAGCAGAGCTGAGCCCAAGCTGAGCTCTCCAGAGAGAGAGCACTCCTCCTGTCTCCTTCTCTGGGACAGTGTTGAGAACCAGCCTCTCCTCCCTTCTACTCTGCTATTTAAGACTCCACAGTTGGACCCATTTTTCAGAGACCCCAGCCTGTGCCCAGTTAGTTTTCATTTGTGTTCACTGGGCAGTGATTGCATTGAGAAAAGGAAAAATGCAGTAATCGTGTAGTTGGTGTGAACTATTTCTCCTACATCAATAACCAGTTTACAATTCCCAGGCAACAAAATACAAGTTGCTTATGCATTAAATAAAATTGGTTTCTAACTGTTCTCTCGAAGTTTATTTTCAAATCTCTGTATTTCAAGACTGATAACCACAATGGCCTTTCCAGTAGATTGGCTCTTAACGTGGCATCATCCAAGCTCTTCCTAGCTCTGATAAAGGAATCCATGAAAAATAATATTAAACACTTCTCCATAAGTACAGAGCGCACAAAGTGCTGCTTCTCAAACTTGTGACTGACCAAAACTGGAGTTTTTCATGTGGGTCTGCAGATGCAGGGTTAGCTAAAACTGTATTTTCGTATAAATAAATAACATGCCAAATCCTACACCTTTCTATTCTGAGTTTTAAACTTCTTATAATCAAAGTGGTATTGTCATGCTGAGAAATCCATTTTGGCTTGTCAAAGGCCACATTTATGCTAATGTTCTAACAGTTAGAGAATAAGAAATAAAACATATAGTTCACTTCTGTGCAAAAATAGCTTTCTTCATTTCTTACAAATGGTTTGGATGACTGATTGTCTTTCACAATTGGAGCCCAGTGAGTGTTTTGCAGGTGGATACTATATTTTGATTTGCACATCTGCAGAACACAAGGCAGATCTTTCACATAGCTTAAAGGGGATATTAACCACCGTGAAATCTAAGCAATTTGAAGTCTGCATTATATATGGCTTCAGGTTCTGTTTGCATCTGATTGAAAGCCTTGTGATTTTAATAACATATTTTTCATTTTTTCCAGAGTGTCTATATTTTTTGCCCAATGTTGCATAGGAAGTCCATTAAGGAGGGGAAATTTCTCCTTAATGGATATAGAAGAAAAAACTATGCACAAAATATTTTTTAAGAGTAGACAGTAAAGAAAGCAAAGGAAATTTTCCTTCTCATTTCATTTTTAGTGAGAGCAGGAAATAATGTAGTAATAAACCTATCATTATTAATGGGTCCTCTTAGACTAGATACTTAAAATTTTGACTTAGGGGTTCAATACACCACTTGAAAAGTTTTACAGTCAAACCAGTTTAGTACTATATGTATTTTATGGGTATGCTGTGGTCACTATGTGGATAGGGTAAGATGGAGCTTAGCACCAAGGATAACCTCATGAAAAGGTAACTTATTGGCAGCCACCTACTGCAGAACTCTGTGCTGCCACGTTAAACCTGATACCAGTGCACAGCCTAGCTGGTTGAAAGCAGTAGCTGCACCCTGGAATACAGGCTCTGGAAGGATAAATGGCATAATGGTTATTTTTCCA
Source organism: Colius striatus (assembly GCF_028858725.1). Taxonomy (NCBI): domain Eukaryota; kingdom Metazoa; phylum Chordata; class Aves; order Coliiformes; family Coliidae; genus Colius; species Colius striatus. Next base: position 53,200,564 of record NC_084762.1, read on the forward strand.
AAGCAGGGGTGGCGGGCTGGGAAATCAAGCAAGTTGCTTAAAACTCACCTCAGCACACATGCAAAAGCATTCTTTCTTTCCAGGCTTAGGTAACAGTGTGTTTTTATCAACTTCTGGTCAAAAATAGAGCATCTTTAATTTGAAACTGTTGCTACTTACAGCAGAAGATGATAGTAGCAATGTTACCTTTACAAAAAAGGAACAGGAGGATCTCATTAATATTTACAAGTATATAAATGGTGGATGTCAGGAGGTTGGGGTATCCCTTTTTTCTGTTGTATCTAGTGACAGGACAAGGGGTAATGGGATGAAGCTGGAACATAAAATGTTCTATTTAAACATAAGGAAAAACTGTTTTACTGTGAGGGTGAGGGAGCCCTGGCACAGGCTGCCCAGAGGGGTTGTGGAGTCTCCTTCCTTGGAGGTCTTCAAGACCCACCTGGACACATTCTTGTGTGACCTGATCTAGGTGGACCCACTTCTGCAGGGGAGTTGGACTAGATGGTCTCTAAAAATCCCTTCCAACCCTACCATTCTATGATTCTATGAAAAAGCCCATTTAATTCTCTGAACATGCAGTTGCTGATGAATTTTGTTTTGTGCAAAATCAATGCAACTGAATTTTTTGCCTTCTTCTAGGCCCCCCCGACCTGTAACCAGCATGAACGACACACTCTTCTCCCACTCTGTTCCCTCAGGAAGTCCTTTTGCAAACAGAAGGTGAGTTGTTGTCCTAATCTATGTTAAACTATTCTATGACAGTCGTGCAGGTTTCAATGTTCAGTTCCCCTGAGAAATAACAAACCCAAAATAAAATCAACAGACACAAGCAGAGAAATGTCTTGGTTATTTCTAACTGTTGCTGAGATATGTGGACAGAGAGCTGGAGTTTGGGCATCCCAGGCAGAGCACAGTACTTTGATTCTCATTTGAACCAATACATTCTGCTAAATGTGCTCATGTACAAACTAGGCACCCTCCTAGAGAGGCTGAAAACGGGTTGCTGGTGAGAAGCTATTTTGTAGCAGCACCTTGGGAATAGAAACTGGGACATGCCATTGCCTACTAGGAATGTCTGCATCCCACTGCAAGATATGATATGAACAAAGAGAAAATGTGTTCATTGCAAAATGCAACAAGACATCCTTATTTCTGTTGAACTGTTCAGATTTTCATTAAAGACTATGAGAGAGAGAGTGGTTTTGTCATACGGTGACCCTTCAGAAAAGAAACCAGAGAAGAGTGGTCAGAAACATTCATCTCAAAGAAAAGGAGCTTGCAGATGAATGTACATTTGGGCTCAGTTTTTTGGTTCACGTAGCTAAACTCTGTGTGTAGCATTTGCCAGCTCTTTTACCCAATCTGTGTAAGCCTACCAATGCACATTTTCCTGCTATATTGGGGAGAATGAGAGATATGTCTTCTTTGGGCTCATTTTATTGCTTGTTTCCTGCTGTACACATCAGTGCTTCAGTGTTCCTGTATAACCAAACACAATATCTAAGTATGCATGGCTGCGTTTTTTAACACCAAAGCCAAACCCTCGGTGTACCACACTGCAATCTTTGGTTTGTGAACTTTGTTACCATGAGCTGTAAGCTATAAGCTCTTGTTAGCTTAGTGCAAGTAGCTGTTGTGTGTGACTTGGATGGTTTTTGAATGCCAGTCTCAAAGCAGCCCCCAAGCCCAGATCTGCTGCCTTTACAGACAGACTGCAAATATATATTAATTTCTGTTGTTGAAGTATACAGAATTACAATTCCATGTAGCAGGGTAAGTCAGGATGGTCTATTTGTGGCCTCTCCAGGACAGATCATTAAGAGCGGCGCTCTTTAAGCATGTAGCTGTTGCTTCTGTTTATCCCCTGGAAGTCCCCATTCTCATTCAGCAAAAGTATGCTTTGTCATTTAGGCCAGGGACCTGCAGTAGTAACCACAGCACAGTCTAGTGTACTACTTACTTTTTCCTTGTATGTGAAAAAATCCTGATTATTTTACTTCTGTGTTCTGTAGAAATTCAACCAACCATATTTAACTATCAGGATTAAACATATATGGTCCCTGAGCCATTAGAATCCCTTTTCTCCTAGAGGAAGTACTCCTTGATGGAGACCACCTCAAAGGCAGGAGACAATAAAAACAGCACAACCATAGGTATCCAAACTTCCTTATAAGTGGACAGCAGAATGTCCTTACACAGCAGAAAGTTTCCATGAAGTGGCAGTCAGTTTTGACTTTTTTAGACTTAACAGTACCCCGATACATAAAGCAATTACACTGCTTGTATATTAAATTTTTTTGTAACTTTTGTTTCATTGCCCTAGCAGGTTTTAAGTGCTTGACAGCTTGTTCTCGTTACTTTCATTTTCATCTCTTATAAATTTAATTTGCATCCTTTTATTCGAAAGACAGAGCTCCCTGCAAACTGCCATGTCAGGGTCCTTTCCAAATGGCTGGAAATTGTATTTATAGTAATGAACCCACTCTGAACACGCTGCTCTCTGTGTCTACTTTTTAGGATATTAACAAGGTTTCATTGTTTGAATCATTCAGGTTACTTGGGGGTACAAATGCAGCCAGTCCTGTGGCTGATGAGCATTCTCTTATAAAGCTGTATGTAAATCAGCTTCACAACAATTCACGGTCAGTATAAGAGCACTAACCCACTAATCGCCGTAGCTCTGTAGCTCCTGCACTAAATCATTAGCAGTTCTGCTAAACTACTAAAGATACTCTTTAAGGATAGCTCTGGTGGGCTAGAGGGTTTCTGTGGCTCTAATTAGTCTTTTGAATAGACTTCCTGCTGGCTGTGGACTTCGCCAATTTCTCTTGCTTCTGCACAGCACAAACCTTTCACTTTACCCTTTCACATAGAATGAGTGTGGAAGTTGGAAAAAATGTTTTTGAAAACAGAAAAAGCTACACCTTTATGGTTTCATCCTCGGCGTATGGCTGGCCTGCTGTGTTCCTGCCCCAGGAACAAAAGAGACTCGCGCGAGAGCCTGGAAACCGCCTCAGGTCTCACAGCCAGGCTCCTCTTCCTCTTCCACAGCCCTTGCTGCTGGTGGTTACTGTTCTGCAGTTAGCATCACTTGCCAATAACCTTCCCCAGACCTTTCAAAATGCTTTGCTTTTCAAAATGGCCACAGAGAAGAAGGATCTAAGTCTTACTGAAGCTAATGAAGACTTCTCATTTACATAGTGAGCGCTGGATTTGGACTGATGCCTCTGATTGCTGCACGCTTTCTCCAGCATTCCCTCTCATCTTAGTGACCTAAAGGAAGAGCCTATTTTATTCTTCATTAAAGAAATACGCAGCTGGACAAGAACAGCTTCCCCCGCCCCCTTTTTTTTTTTTTTACTGTGGAGTGTAATAACCTTTCTTTTATTCTTCTTTGATTAATCCATGACCATTAGCTATAATTCAGTAAGGAAGTACTGAGACCGAGGTACTTTTCTGCTAAATGCCAAGTTCTTCAATCTATATTAGACCAGTAACAGTATCTTCATTCATTCTTTTAGGTTTTACTGTTATTATTGCCCTGGGAAAATCAGGCCTCATTAGTGGAAGCTCATCCTCTCATACATCAGAGAAACAGACTATGACAGCTCTGTTTGCAAGTGCTCTGATCTTAGATTAAATGCTCCATGATTCATATTATAATAAAAATTATACAAACTTGGGATAACAGTTCTGTCTGAACATAATCAACACTAAAAGCTCTGCTGGCTGTGTTTCTACTGCAGATAACTTATGGTTACTTTAATTTGTGTTGCAGTCTAGTCCAGAACTTTCAGATAGCTTTGAAGAAAGTTTTTGTGTAATTAGAATGTTTATGCAAAGAAGATTTGGCACTGACTGTCATTTGTAGCATTCCCGTGGTCTTTCTTTCAGCTAGTTGTGTTCACATAAGAACATTGCCATTCACAGCCCGTTTTGTCCTGTAGCAGGAGACGCTGAATTGATCACACCAAGTCATTCCACTACCGGAGCTGGATATGGTCTCAAGTTCAGCACAATATCATCTTCATTTCTACATTCATGGGTGAAAAAGGGAAACAAACTGGGAAGGAGAAGTTTTTTGATAACGAGTAAATACAATGACAAATTGTAGGAAACAACTGAAAGGAGATGAACACCGTTCTTTGCAGTTTCATTGCATCTGAAGCACCAATTTTGAGTGGGTATGCAATTATCCCAAAGCTCAAAGGTGTTCAGATGCAGGCTTTCCCTGAGATGCCTCTTGCTTTTTTCAAGCCTCTTCAGGATCAAAAGCCCTTAAAATTTCTTTGCTTGCTTTGCTTTGTTTGAGCCCCCATGTCTGCAAGAGAGCTTTCTTGAGCAGGTTGACATAAAAGTTACAAGCACCTTCCTTCTAAATATATACAGCGTGCAAATCGATTTCAACGATATGCTCTGTACTGCTCAAGAACAACTTTAGAGTACTTAGAAAAGAAGCAGCAACAAATCTGTCATGTTCTCCCAGATACCAAATCAGTCATTTGCAGTATTGACAGCTAATAAATGATTAAATGCAAAAGACCTGCAACTTTTTTACTGTAGCTAATACTCAGTTTTTAATCTCACATTTGTGTTTGGGATCTCTGATTACCTAGAGGGCAGGAAACAAGGGAATATTGCTGAAGAGCAGGTAGTGCCTTCGCCAACTAAATGAACTGGATATGCCATGTCAAAATTGGTAAATTGAGCATTATAGAAACTTTTATCCAGTCAAGAGGAATAACTCTATGTCCTGAATTAATACTTTCTTCCTTATTTGGATTCTTTTGTTCCCCAGCTGCAGTCTGTCAGTGCTACCTTAAAGTACATAGCTACCATAGTAATGGATACAGTCTCTTTCTCGTTCTTAATAAATGTCTTTAAGCTATTGAATTATAGGGCTAAAGTGGAATAAGGCGAAACAGGATGTTTTTTCTTGCATTTTTCTCAGGCTTCCCTCATAGCTAATACACTTAGCTTTTCTAAAGAAGTAATAAAGTGGAATAAAATAGAGGGATCCAGTGCATTCTGCTGAACTTGAAATTATGTGGCAATTCTGTGGTAGATAGAAAGAGTGCACTATGGTATCAAATGCCCAGAGACAAGGAGAAATTGAGTCGTCTTTAATGCTGAGTCAGAGTAGCTGATGCCTTTTTGGAGCTCCACATAAAAGCTAAAAAGAATTGGATATTCTACCTGGGCATAGCGAGAAAGTAGGCCAACATTCTGGACAACTGCTAACTTATGTTTCTGTCTCAAAGGAGCATGATAGGCCTGAACTGCATGTTGCCTTCATATGTTATTTTCAGAACAAGATGAGAATCCTTTTTATTTCATTGGCCATATTCTCCCTACTAAAGGAAAGGTTTTTATGTCTGATTGTTTAGCAGCCAGGAAGACACTAAGATGGTACAACATTTACAGCAATATTGTTAGCTCTACGTCTTCTTAGACATCTCTTCAGAGTTGGAGGTTTTCTCACTTAATTTGAATGGGGAAGCATATTTTGTCTTTTTACAAAACATTCCATTTTAAGAGGATGTTCCAGCTGACAGGACCCAGAGAAACTTACTGTGCCCAAAGCAGTCTCTGAAGCATTATCTGTATTTTGGGAAATATGTGGAGGATGGAGGATTATTTCTAATGAGAAATAACTAGCATGTCAAGAGCAAATTATATCAAACCAAACTAGTTTATTTCATTGACAGGATAACTGGTCCAGTGGGTAAAAAAGAAGCAGCAGATATGATAGAGATTGACTTTAAAAGGACATTTGACATAGTCCTAGATGTTACAGAAGTACCCAAAGGAAATAAGGACTAGGGGAAATTAGTATAAGAGCAACACTGAAAATCAGTTATTATGTTTTCAAAAGTTTACTGTTGTTCCAGGAGGAGGACAAATCAACTGGGATTCTTGAAGGCTATCCTAAGTCAGACACTATGCACTATTTCTTGTAATGACCTAGTGGGAGCAATAGAGTAAGTGTATGCAATTTGTAGACGGTACAAAGGTTGAAATAGTTATGGGAAGGAGTGCTTGGAGAGCAATTTCTAAAACAAAAATGAGCTCAGTAGCAGTAATAGTAATTGACATCCAAATGATCTGAAATGAGTTAGAGGAAACTCAATAATTATAAGTGAAAAGTGCTGCAGCAAGGAAGCAAATGATCAAATCAAAGATGGAGCATAATTGGGTGGACAGAAATATTTTAACAGAGGACCTAGTGGTTGCAGTGAGCCACAAACTACTCGAAGTCAGCAATACAATTGTTTGGTAGCATCTGACACTGGGACATGATGTGGAAAGCCAATAAAACTCAGTCCTTGAAGGAAGAGACATCTACCTGGAGATTTGCACCCAGTGTAGGGCAACATTACGAGGACAAATATGCTAACCGCCATGACAGAGTCCATAGGAGATACTCAAACATCAGAAAAGCTTAGAAAACAACTCATAAGAAGAGGTTGGAAGATGTGAATTTGCTTAATCAATTAATAAGGAAGTGGTCATTTATAGACATAGTATCATGAGTAACATTTGCTTGCATGTCCATACACCCCTAGCTCTGTTCCTTCTGGAGCATATGAGAGGAGATATTACAGTTGGTACACTGCATTGTTAGAAAGCAAAACACAAAATCTACCCTGGGGTCTTTGGTGTCCCATTGTGGCAATATATGTATCTTTAAAGAACCTAAAGCAGTATTTTCAGCTGAAATAGCACACCCTGTACACCTTGAATGCATTTTCCTTCTGTAACTGGGAAGAAAACATGGGAGGAAAACGTATCCTTCTAGACGGATAAAATGTTCTAGATGGAACATGTTTATCTACATGGATATCACTTCAGTGGAAGCACAACACACAGAAGTGGCATGCTTATGGGCATACAAATATGAAGCAGGCATTTTTTTCTTGCTCTGCAGTATAGCATCTCATTCAGCTATCTTCCAGATTTATTACAAATCAATAGGACTTGGGTTCTTAGGAGACCCTTCAGTACCATTCTTTTCAGAACTCAACTGCCAACCTTGACCTCCCAAAGAGAGAGGAATGGCCATTCACCTTCTACTACTGAAGTCCTTATTTGTCCCAGTATTAAAAGTTTGGATCTTTAGTCTGTCACGGCCATATCAGCTCAGATTTATCATGCACTACAGTTGTGCAACATCAGCTGCCTGTACACACACGCGTATGCTCATAAATACACCTGGATGCACAGGTTGCATGCATGCTCGTGTGCCCATCTTTTGATCAAGGGCATTTACAGTATCAGTCACTAAACCAAAAATAAAGGTGAATAATTTTTAAAATTAAGAGAGTAAAATTTTCGTTTGTTTGTTTTGTTGTTTTTTAAACCAAAAATGCTGCAACTTGAAAGAAAAACTAACTTTTAAATAGCTCAATTTTTAGCCACTCTTATCTTAAGTACTTACTAGCATCGGTATTTTAGCGTTGAGAAAGATGTGGTTTGTGGTTACTGCAATCCATTGAATACTGCAGTACAAAATAGAAAAATTGGGTTTGATGAACTTTTTTTTAAAATAAATAAACAGAAGAACAGTACTACTGAAAATTAAATTAGCATGTCCCCCAACGTTGGATATAAGTAAGCACATTTGCATAGATTATTGAAACTGTCTTACAGCAAATGTGAGAAGCAATTTAGCTGTTTTAGCTTTCCCAGCTTGAAGTGTGCATTTCAGATGATGTTTGCCTTGGACTCCACCTGGAAACTACACAAGCCTTCAGCTCTCCATTTGTGAGAGAAGCACATTTTGTTTCTCTTTTCTGTAGTGAAGGCCTTATAGTTTGCTTTTGGAGAACAGAAGGGAGAACTCTAATTCCTGCCTTAGCATTTCCTGGAATTTTCTAAAATGTCTTTATAAGCTTCTGTTGTTATTTCTGTTCAGTCAAGGGCACTTGAACGAGTTTCTCCAAACTGTTCTCTAATTCATTTCAGACATCACTGTTTACCCTGTTCTTAGTTTTCTTGTCTTATTAACTAGCTCTCCTTCCAAGAATACTGAAGTAGAGCAGAGCAAACTGCTGGCTAGGGCTGCTCCAGCTTTCTTGAAAGGCAAAGGGTAAGTTAAAGAGAGAGTGTGTTTATAACTTGCCCTAATACGTATTAACCAAATCATTTTCCTCTCTTCCTCCCACTTGTAATGTATTCTATAACAGCCTTTCCTGAGATAATTGTGATAACCAGTTAACCCAGTGATCTAAGTAGGGCATGTTTAATATTTTTATGTACACCTGGATGTGTGAGGTCTTGCTCAGACACTTGCAAGTAAATCCGCCTTGTGATTTCAGTACGTTAATCATGTGCGTAACGTATATTTAATGTATGTATGCCATACATAGTATATTAAAGCAAAGAGTACTAACCTCACAGTCCGATGTATTTTGAAATAAATGGTACTGTACAGTTCCATTCCCTGGCCCAGTGGGGCATCTCACTGATTTCTGAGACCGGCTCTGTAATTGAGTGGGATCCTACCATCCTAAGCCACTAAATACTTAACATATAAATTACAATAATAACAAAATAACTTCTGCACTTGTTGGTTTGTTGTTGGCTTTTTTTTTTTTCTAAGAACACTTAAGTATTCACTCCTAAGTTCCCATTTCACAATCTCACTTGTTCCTGCTTTCTCTGTTTATTTCCTTCTCTCTGTCTGTCCGGATCGCTCCCTCTCTCCCCTGACCTCATTTCAGGTTACAGTACAGCCTCGATGTGGCAGACAGGTTGGCCGATGAACATGTACTCATCGGGTTGTATGTCAACATGCTGCAGAGCAACCCCACACGGTTAGTGCAGGTTTGGCACCTTTGGGGAACCCAGGAAAGAAAGGGACATTGGTTGCCCAAGTGCTCTCACTGTTTACACCTGGCTACAGGCTGAAGTAGCTCTTTATGAGCACTAACCTAAAAGAAATGCATATAAACATGGGGTATGTCCTCCCAAAGTTGGTGGATTGTGGCAATTGCTATTTGTCTCTTTAGTGATGTCAAGTAGCAAGGTATTGCGAGTAATTGCTTAGGTAAGAATGGCTGTACAAATTGATTTGGGATACTGAGCTCTAGTCAGTGCAGGACGTGGTGGTGGCACAGGAGTCTTCATACAATGATGGTAATAACATACAAGGTAATAACTTTTGAGTTGATATGTAACTTGTAGTTTCACCTTACCTTGAAAGTAAGAAAAGATAATAGTACATAAATAATGATAATAGGAATTTGTTTATTAACCTGGTGAAAGAAGGAGTTCATTTCCATTTTTACATGTCAGGTATTGCTTTAAATCTGCCCGATTTCTAAATTTGCATTCATCACATTCAGACTCAAGTATCACAGGTTTTTGAATGATGTCTTCAGCATAGCTCATGGTTTCTGCTAGAGTGAATATGGAGCTGTGTCAGCTAAAGCCACGTGCTGTCCTAAGCACCTGCAGATGGTTATGGCAGCAGACCACCCGGGGAGGGAGAACGCTGGCTCACCTCTCCAACTGCAACAAAACTCCAGACTTCACAGCTCTTTGCCAGCAAGGGGGTGTGCGCTGTATTATATGGCCCTAGAAAATGTGGCACTGGACAGAAAACTCTGCAGTGTTTCCAACAAGACTTACTCGTATGTGGTTTCTTTTTCTCATAATGAGCCCTTCAGTTTCCTGTACTGATATTGCAGAATATTTCCCAAGTCAGGAGAAACTCTCCAGTTACTCATTTATGTAGAAGGCAACAAACAACTTCATTTGGGAGGGTGAATGGTGTGGTTCTCTGCAGTCTTATAAAATTCACTTCTCTATGTAACTGCAGGTTAAAATGGGGATAATTTGCCATGCCCAGTGAAAAACAAAAAGTCTGCCTTCACTATTCTGGCCCTGCTTCTCTACTCTGTAGCCCACTGCAATGTGCCAGTAGGGGGGAAAAAAAAGACAAGCTAACTTTTAGTGAGAAAATGAAAGCTATTTCTTCAATAACATTTTAAAAGATACTTTCATTCCTGGAGAAACACTTCCAAAAAATGCTGCTGGGGCCATATGTCCCATCTGTGACTGAGGACAGGAGTATGCTAGCAAATACCAGTTTGACAGGGAGAAGGAAATGTGGCCTTGCTTACCGGAAGTGGTTTACTTGATAAAGTTGTTCAAGAGGTGAGCAATTAATGGACATGGTTTAGAGTATTTTTTGGTGCTAGGTGAGTTTGCCAGGCATGACATTTTGGATGCCATCTCTGTAATTCATTTAGCTTCAGTGAGGACCAACGGTTTGATCCTTTTATGAGTGCCTGGCCTTATCTTCACTGTCTTTGTCCTCTAAATTTTATCCAATATCTTCCAACTTATGGGATGAAGCTAGAACACAAAAAGTTCCATTTAAACAGAAGAAAAAACTATTTTACTGTGAGGATGAGGGAGCTCTGGCACAGGCTGCCCAGGGAGGGTGTAGAGTCTCCTTCCTTGGAGATCTTCAAGACCCGCCTGGATGCATTCCTATGTGACCTCATCTAGACGTACCTGCTTCTGCAGGGGGATTGGACTGGATGATCTCTAAAGATCCCTTCCAACCCCTACCATTCTATGATTCTATGAACTTCAAGGTTTTGAGCCAGCCTCACCCAGTCATAGAACATTTGTATCCAAGTACACACATACACATGATGTGCCATAACATCCTTCAAATTTAATGTTTTTGAAGGGTGAATGGCGAGTAACTGATAATGTCCTTAATTGTTTAAATAACTGATGCAAAGTGTATTACATAACATCTGATTACTGACATTTAATCACTGCAGTCACAGCATCCTCAATGAGAAACAGTCTTGGTTGCTTATATAAGATACCAATTAGATTTTGACAGATACATAACTGAGAGGGACAGCAGTCTTAGTCATGCATCAGATCATGCTGCATTACCATTTTCTACTTTGTTGCAATGAGACTGCTCTTAGAGAAATAATTTGATAAACACTAGAGTAGCAAACACAGTGTTGCTATCATGAAGCTGCTGCGTGACACCAGTTTCCAGGGGAGATAGGTGAGGCTTCTGCAGGAGGCTCAGCTGCTGGTCTCATATACAGGCTGGGGTGGCATCTTCAGGCAAAGGTGAGCCCCTTCTGCCTCTGACCCAAAGTGGCTGAGTGCAATTTGCACAAAATACACAGAGCTCTGTTACAATGGTGTGGAATCCAAGTTATTTAACCCTGCAGCTTAACAAGATTTGGTAACCTGAGTAAAGCACATAGTTAACCACAATGAGACAGCTCCTGATTGAGGTGAGGTTGCAGCTAGCCAGCTCAGCCATTTTGTCTGCCTGCAAAAATACCACGTGTAGATACACATACCTGCCATCACATATTTTCAAGTGCTAGTGGCAGTGACCCAAAAGTGAAAAGAGGACCTTTGTCTGCAAGAAAAACCTGCGATCATAATTCATAAAATTATCTGAAGAGCTATACAGTAACATTTCAGAATAAAACAAGGTGAGTTTTATTAGATAGCGAGTCAGGCTAAATTCTCTTCTCTTTGTTTCCTTTAAACAGCTGGGAACTGGTAGACACTGGCATGCTGGCCAAGTGCAAGAAATGAGATGGACCATGAAAAGAACAACTATAAGGAAAATGAAGCAAGTCACTCAGATTAGAAATGAGACTGTATTGAGTTTTTCTACTTGGAAGGAAAAGATGAAAAGAGGAGGACAGTGTAAAAAGATATAGCTAATAATCAGTCCAATATAGCCCAGTATAACTTTTTTCTGTTTTAAGTGTAGCTAGTATTTATATTTTTGAGCAAGAGGTTAAAGTAATTTGCTTATCTTTATTTTTCATCTGCAGATTTTGATACCGCAACTAGAAGTACAAGTTTTCCTTTCCATCCCTTGTGGGCTAATAAGCTATTTGAGAGTTTTAAGAATCCACTATTCTGGGGCAAATTAAGAAAGAAGACAAAGACTTACTAATCATTTGTAGTAAATGTATGGGTAGAAAAAATATCCCTTACACATATGTTTTGTTAGTTCCATCACAAAGTGTGTTTTCTCATTTAAAAGTAACACTTGATAATTAATTTAGTTCATCTTTAGTGCATGAGTCTAAAAAAAAAACTTTTAGCTGCACACAGTTTTCCTTTTAATTTCTATAAGTTGGAGACTTTACCTAGTTTTGAATTACTTCCACATATTTCAGTCTTTTTCTTTTCAGATGCAGAAGAAAAAAAGATAAAATATAAGTAGGAGGTTATTTTGTTCCACAGAGAAGTTATTTTCTGTTTTTTTTAGTGCCACACTGTGTAATACTATGGCAAGTCATACTTCTGTATTGTAAAAGTGCCATGCTGTACATGTATGGTATTTTTAAAATTGTTAAGAGGGCATGCATGATGACATGGTGGTAGGAAGGCTGGTCTAATCTTTCCTCTTTCATGGAACATTCAGAGGCTCACTGATTACAAAGGAAATGTGTAGACACTTGATTCCCTTCCAAGGAGTTAGTTGGTGTGATTATGGCCATGTACCTGAGTGCTATTAAGATTTTTTTATGGTAAAATCTTGGTGATTCTAAAATAAATGGCAAATCAACAATAGTAGAGTGCTCAGGTGATGTGTCTCAGTTTTAAAGCATCTTAAAAGCAGGACAATTTTGAAAGTGTCACAGATGAACTAGCATCAGAATACAGCCCTGAGGCTTAGGGACATACCCTTTAATTTGTCCATATTTTTGACAATAAATTATTTATTAGGTGAGGGTTTGTAGAATAAGAGCATATCATGAAGATCATGCTGGTATCTCTGTTGCAAAAATTTCGCAAGAGGCTGACATTTCAGAAAATTTTCTAATCAATGGTGATGTAATTTTAAGACCATCAGGAGACGTGCGTATCACCTATTGTAGGGTGCCTGCTGCAGAGCAGCCTGATTTGACACATGTAAAGCCTGAGAAATAGCCAAGATCCTCCAGTGTTACTCCTTTGTTGACAGCCTATTGTATTTTTCACCCTTTACTGGTAATTTTGATGTCTCTTTTTTATGGATTTCCCCTAGACTGTATGGTATTACATAGATCAACTAGAGCCTAAAAAAATATTGGACATTAACTCTACTGAGTTATTAATAAACAAATATTCTGAATTATGATACTACTGCCAGACCAATTATTGCTAATATTTATAAAATCTTTAAAGATATTGATCACTAATGGAGAAGTGGCATTAAAAACATTGTTCTACTTTTGTAAAAAAGAAGGATCAGCAGCAGGATATTTGTGTGTAAAATGTTCAATTTCTTTCAAAAGGATGCCTGAATAATTCTCTTGAGGGTCTCAAATTCTGCACACATAATAAAACTTGTGCGTATTTCACTGTATCATTGTGAATTTGCTGAAGTAAAACAGAAGTGAGTTATGGCAAACCAGAACTCTGAGAATAAAAGTCTTGGTAGTCAAGGCTAATGCTGCTGTGCATACCTTGGCACTTAATGAATCACATAGGATAGGTACATTCCAGAACTAAATTTCTCTCAGACATTGAAATTTAATTTACAAGGCTTGAGGGCCAGTGATTTGTGGCATTCATGGACCAAATTTGACATGTTGCTCCATCTATTTTATGACATCCACCTATACATAAATATACATGAAAGCCACTAAAAAGCAAGTAAGAATCAAAAAGCTGCAGTGACTTGTTTCATTCAGTACAGTCATCGTCATCACATCTCAGAACTATGTTGCAGTTTGTGGTATTCCAGCAGGCATAACTGTAATCCATTATTTTTCCAGGATGGATAATATGGTTACACATTGCTGTAAAAAGGAGAATTGGTGCTGAATGCTTGCTGGTTTAGCAGCCATCTGTTAGGATGTGATGTTTTAGTCATCATGGAAAAATTAAAAATTAATTATACTGCTATGAAAGTAACCCTTATTACCTGATTTGCATAATGTTATGTGCCTACAAGAGTTGCTTGCCCCTTTCTCTGGATGACATGTCAGGACAGTAAGCAGGAGTATGTAAGAAGCAGAACCGTATAAATTCAGAAAAATGCACTTAGCTTGGGTCTTTTCAGGGAGTAAATCAGTTATCTCTCAGGAGTCTGAGTAATTGTAGAATTAAGCTACACATGTAACAGAATAAATTAAACATAACCAAAACCACAAAGCTGGTGTTCATCTACCACCAGAAGTCTCATGTGCAGTCTGCAGCACAAGCTTCTCTTGCGCAGAATCCCTCTGGGTCTGACTTCTTGCAGCTTTACAATTTTTCTAAACTTTGTGTTTGTGGTCTCACAGGTTATTGTCAGAACGAGAAAAAGATGATGTTTATCTCTCCTCCCTTGCCTCAGCAGGCAATGAGTCCATATAACTCTAAGCTTTAGTATATTGATCATTCATCACCACTTCTCATCTTTCAAACATAACTCCTGAATCCTGGTGGACTTAATCAAGCCAAACAAAAGATACATATGATTTTAGTTCCCTGAGGTACACGAGGATATGAACTCACTGGGAAATTTTGGAGAAATGTTTCCTTTTCCTTTTGTAAAGATGCCAGTTCTTCAAAAGCAGAATTTTATGCACAAGTGCCATTTTCATCTGGAAGGCTTTTCAAGTTCAAGGTACAATTTCTGGCAAAAACAGACTAAGATGTCCATGCCCAAAATAACCATAGTTTTGTACACTCTTTTGAAAGGTGAAGCTCATTTGCCAGCAGCCAGTTGCATGAAGAGCCCATGGGTAGGGAGGCGTGTGTCTGTCTCCCTTCAGCCAAAATATCAGACATTTGCCAAGGAATAGCAAAAGAGCTCTGACTTACCTCTCTCTGGCATAGTCTGCAGGCTGTCCTGTATTCCACACACCAAAGCTTCTTCTAACCTCCTCTTAGGGGCTTCATTTTTTTTCTTTTGTACATACTAAAAGTAATGCAATGTAGGTTTCTAAATCCTGGGATTATCCAGGGTCAACTAAGTCCTCTTCAGATTTTGTTTTTTGTCAGTTTATTAGTTTTGATGGTTCTCTGCAAACTTCTAAGTGTTTAGTCATAGTAAAGGTTCTCACTCTGTTACTTTTTTCCTGCTCATCTGACTAAATAATATTTAGTCGCTTGAAATAAGGGCAGCTGGCAAAGGATTAACCTGAGACAAATATTTGCCTTTGATATTCTTAGGGGGGAAAAAAGGAATAAGATACAGTATTTTAAAGGAATTCAGCATGTTAGCTTTAGTTCTTACACTTTCTAGAGTAGTTTTTATGGAGATTCTGCACAAGTGACCAAAGTTCATCTTGGTGCTAGTAAGCTCCTGCATCTTGGCAGCAGGAGTTGGCCCAAAGTTAAAGTGAATCCAAGTCTGGGATCAGTGGCCATATATAGGTAACAAATTTAAATATTTTAAAGGAATTCAGCATATTTGCTGTTCGGTTCTTACACTTTCTGATCACCATTGTGTGATTCTCTGAACTCTTATTCCCAAATATCAAGAAACCAAGAATAAAAGAGAAAGTCTGATTATAAATTCCTAGATCAGTGGTTCCAAACTGTGGTCCATGAGGCCTTGGTAAGTGCCCTGTAAAGCTTTCTTAAGTATTGTTGTCTGTTGCGAATCTGACAAAGCTTCTGCACTTTTTCTCAACAAACACTGAGGTTCCCGCTAATCCACTATGCAAAAAGTAATCGCTCTTCTAGGTGGTATGACAAAGCTGAGAAGTAAAAACAAATGCTGACCAGTGGTCCTAACCACCTCCCTCCCCTCTTTGGACAGTGCAATCTGTGAGTTGCATCCTGCACAGCCTTGGCCAGGGACCGCAGACCGCTACTGTTTCCCCTAAGGGAAAGTGACCCTAGAGCTGATCCTTCCAGGGAAATGACCCTCCCACTTCTTCCCTTTGCTCAATTAACATCTGCCGTTGTTAATTAGGCAACGTTTTGCTTCTAAATTCTCTAATAAGAGTGTGTGAGTGGACAATGTGACAAAGCAATGGTCATTTTTACTGTGTATTAACATGCCTTCCCTCCTTCCCCCTCCAACCCTGTGTAGTGTGCTCGACAGTGCAAGTCGCTTGGATGAAGAACATAAGCTGATCGCCAGGTATGCAGCAAGGCTGGCAGCAGAAACTTCTTCATCAGTAAGTGTTTTAATTAAAGGAAGGTACTTTCCTTCTGTCAGGTTCCAGGGGCTTGGCAAGATCAGGGAGATTACATCTGACAGTCTTAATGATTAATGAACCGTTTCTCCCTATCCTTTTCATCAGACGCTGTTATGCTTTAGTAATAACACTTTTATGCAGTCCATTTAAACCAAAGAATCCACCTACTAATGCATATAATCTATGTACTAATGCAATGGTATTTCAACTGTTACAGCAAAGGAAATCTGACGTCTTGAAAGACTAGAAAATATTGTCTGGGCTGGCTTTGGTTAAAGGTTAATGATTTACTGCAGAGGGAAAATGGAGTGGCAAATCCATTTTACTCTTTAGTTCAAATATCACAGCCACTAGGGCCCTAAGTGCTGAGGATTTTAAAGAATGATCTTCAACAGGATGACTGTAATGACCCTCTGCATTAGCGCCGGCTCCCATTTTCATTTCAGAGCAATGATTATTCTGCTCTATGTATCCCAGGATAGAAGGTGATGACAGGCTAAAACCTCACTATATTCAGGAGTAAGAGAGAATGAAGCCAGAACCTAATCAAAGTATATGGAATCTTAAATGGAACAAATAAGGTCAACCTAGTTACTTTTTTTTCCATCTCAGCACATTTGGCAAAACAAGGGACCATAAGTGATGGTTAAGTGAAAAGCAGTCGGTCCGGAGTGCCCGGAAGGGTATTTTCACACTCAGATTTGCACAGTGGGGTCAACAGAAAGTGCAAAATTGGGCACCACTCTTCCTGTGAAAACACTGAGTCACATTCCTCTTAAGTGAAGACAGTGAAGATTCGTCTGCCACCCTGTGCAGCCGACTGTCATGGAAAATTTCACACTACCAGGGGAAGGGAGGGGTGCTCCCAGTCTGCCAGCCCAGCCCACATCAATCCCTTCCAGAGGTGTGACACAGTGTTTCAAAGTTAGGGCAACCTGTAGATGATGGTCTTGTTTCTGAATGATGGTAGTTCTTTGTGGGAACAAGATTTCCCATTAATAATGTCTCTGAGTAGAAACTGGTAGAAATCAGTTGTATTTAACACGTGTCTGTGATACAGAGGAAAACAGGAAACAATATTTAAGTAGCTTTTAAATAGAGATGATCTGAAGGAAAATACTGAATTCCTTTTTGCCATCCATCTGTACTCTATGAACAAAAGAGACAGAAGGAAAAGAGAAGGTTTCTGTATACAGAAATATTTCTGGACACACAAGTGACACCACATTAGGAGCACCGGGGAAATTTTTAAGACTTTGCTGATGGTCATTCTGGTTTTTAAGGACATTCAGGATAAAGATCCTCAGTCCCCCTGTATCAATCATGACATCTACCAGTGTGTATCAGTTGTTCTTTATGCACTGTTCTGCTTCTCTATGCTTAGAGTATTAATGTGCCTGCAGCAGAAAAAAGAAGCAATGGTTACAGGCATAACGTACTGTCTTTTTCCCACAGACAGTGCTAACAAAGACTAGCACTGAGATGTGTCTTCATGTTTTTTGAGGGCCCAACTCCTGGAGGAGGGGACTAGCATTGCATAAAATTGGTCTTCAGAATTAAACTTTGCATGGCTTTTACAGTGGGAAACCCTCAGATCACAGCTAGATCTGATTCTTTCAGAATGGAGTCAGAAATAAATGGATATCTTTGATACCTGTGAAACTTTAAATATCTTGTTCTGGATTGACATTGGTACAATAGTGAAATTCAGGAGTGTGAACCAAGAAAACAATATTTGGTTATTGCTGATGAACATGAAAAAAAGAGCAGAGTCCAGTGGAGCTGTAGTGAGCACTGCTTGGTTTGGTAAGGAATAGTTTCATTCCCACTCATTTTTTTCAGGGGAAAAAAAAAGGGGTTCTGCTATATATGAAGGACAGAGTATGTAGGAAAATTTGGCCAAATAGATCACATAGTCATACTGAAAACTTGAGTACAGCTTTCAAACTGAAAGTAAAACCCTGTTTTCAAGGGAGCAGAGCATCACTCCACTGGAAAGATGTCCCCTTCTTTTTGGAGAGAGACACTGGTATCTGCATCAGTGTATTCCTCTTGTCTGTAGTCTCAAAATTGTGAGCCCTGTTACAGCAACTGCCTACAGCAGTGCCATTGCCTTTTACAATTGGTTCAGAGGAATCTCCTTGAAGAAGCAATGAATGACAGATTGGTAAACACCAAGTCTTATTTACTCTAGCACTTACGCTGCTTTTACTAGCAATGGAGCCATACTGGTATGAGCATAGCATGGATGCTCATTTTTAGTGTAGGCAAGCCTGGTACTGCATCTTCTGTAAGCAGATTTCATAAAACAGATCTATGTTGAACTGCTGCATGTTGGCTATTCCTCCTTCAATATGGCCTTCTCTTTTTTTGTAGCAGCAGCAGAGTCAGCAGAGAGGGGCATCAGATATCTCCTTCACCATTGATGCAAACAAGCAACAAAGGCAGCTGATTGCAGAGCTTGAAAATAAAAACCGGTAAGCAGTTGCAAGGTACTTGGTTTTGTTCAGTCTCATATTTGATTGTTTTTTGATGTTTTTTTGCCACTTACTTGTGTGCAATGTGCTTATACATGCATACATGCCTCCGCTAACAAAAAGCACAGGACACAAAAGAAGTCCACAGTATATGACAAAGGCTTCTAGATCCATAGTCACCCTGTGTTTTAATGAGTGCACTGTTCAATGAGGGGATGTAATCATGGATACTTTACTGTTCACAGCTGCTGTTTGCTAAGAATTAAAAGAAAAAAAAAAAAGCCTGTTCTGTTTGAAAACCAGATTAACTTTGAGTTGAATCATCCATAGCACTATAACACAAAGTGCTAAAGGGATTAGTCACACTGGTAATGTTATGCTGCCTTACTTTTATTTGGGGGGGAAAAAAAAAGATGATTAAAGCTGTCCAGAAGACAGCCTACAGCCTGCCTGGGAAAGGTTTGCAGAAAGGTTAGCAGCAAGTTAGTCTGCTTATCAAATGAGATACTAGATATGTATGTGACTGAGACATGGAAAGAGTGTGCGGGAGAAATAGACCAACCAGCCCCCAAAAGGAGTGATGCCTTTTTGTTAACTGGAGAGGATCTGGTCCTGGGTATCAGGCTGCCTGATATCATGAAATGTATGGCAGTAGAGCTCTGCTGGACTGTAAAATAGAGGCCAGCCCTGACCAGATGGTTCCCTATTCCAAACTCTGCACTGCCTTCTGTCACTGTGTAATGAACCACCAGCTCTAGTCTCGATTTGTCTTTCATAGTTTGAGGCTGCCTCCTGTCCGGCTGCCGTCCAGCACATTGTGAAGAGGAGACAAAATGCATAAAGGTTTCAACCTTCTGCTGCAAAACTTTGCTTTAGCCTTTTGGCAGCGCTCCAGGGCTGGCAAGCTGCTCAGAATTGTTGACCACTCTCACATTTCCACTTACCCTAAAAGTGTTTTTTTTAAGCACTGAATATTTTCTCTGGTACCCAAGAAGGACCAGATAGGTTATTTTAATTTTTGTGAAGTTCATGTGTTGCTTGAAATGTCCATAGGGAAGAATTAGAAGGGAACAATTTAATTAAGCATAGAGCTATTTCATATCTGTCTTTGATTTTGAGGGTCTTGAAAAAATATTTCTCTTTATGGTGAAGTCCTAAAAGTTTATTTACAAATATGCAGAACCCTCTCCCATTGCTGAGGGCTCCTTTTGTTGGTTCAAGCCCAGTCATTATGTCTATATTGACAAAGCGCTGCATACAATCATGCTTTTTCTCCTCTTGCAATATCCAGGAAGCTGCTTTTGTGGAAAATTACTGACCTGTAGTCTTCTACTTATTCTCCTCCCCAAGGGAAATCCTGCAGGAGATCCAAAGGCTGCGCCTTGAACATGAGCAAGCGTCTCAGCCCACACCGGAGAAGGCACAACAAAATCCCACTCTCCTTGCAGAGCTTCGGCTATTGAGGTAAGTCCACAGTGGCAAAGCCTTCAGCCATAGAATCGTAGAATCATTTCAGAAGGAAAAGACCTTCAAGATCATCTAGTCCAACCACTAACCTAACACTGCCAAGCCCATCCCTAAACTAAACCATGTCCCTCAGCACCTCATCTATGCGTCTTTTAAATATCTCTAAGGATGGTGACTCCATCTAGTCATTCTCAGAAGAACTAAAAGAGATAAGCCTGGCTTATGTTTTAGGTGCTTTTTTAGGTGTATAACATGATGTGTGTTCTTTCTTTGTTTTTTGGTGCAGGTTGTAGTCCTAGAAGTAATTAAGTTTATGCTTTAAACAGCATGCATGAGGAATCTCACTTATTATTCATATACATTAAATTAGGCATGTGCATTGCTGTTTGCAGAGTTAAGCCCTTAGGTCATTTGGAATAGGTCCATACAGCCTGTCCACGTGATGTTAGTTATATAGGGAAAAAGGTCGTTCTGTCGGAACAAATGCTTCTATAAAGGCTTCTCATTTATTCTAAAGTAAATACGGAGCTATATAAAAATAGAGCCAAAATTAGACATTAATTTTTGTAAATCTCCCCCATGTGTTGAACTCTAAGGAGAGCTCAGTTCTCTTTGTGGTGTGAAACCAGGCTGCAGACTGATACTCCTTGTCATGTGGGAAGTGAAGAGTAATGTCATCTGGAGCAGCTGAAGATTTAGAGGATCATTTCTCCAATTATCCTACTAAGCTAAAAATGTTGATATGGTTGTGTCTGCATGTTAATTAGGATACTCTACCTGGGCTTACATTTAACTGCCATGTATGTCATGTTGAAGAAGTACAATTGTCACTGTCCCAGATCTGTAGGCTCTCTGCAAGTCTTGAAGTTCATATTGTGAGAGCCAGAAAATCCAATATGAACTATTCAAAACACTTTGTGTGAATATAGAATAGTCTAAACTCTTTCTAGTGAAACAACGATAGATTATATCTGCCTCCCACCCGCCACATAGAGCAGTTCTCTCATGAGAAGACTAAAGGACATTTTTCATCACGTAGCCACTCTTTACACGACTGATATTTTAGTGGTCTGATTCATAAACAAAGGAAATTACTGTACGAAATGGGGCTAATTTTTTTCTTTACAAATACTGTATAGTTTTATTATTCCATTTTCCACGCTAAAATATTTTTCTGTTTCACAAATAATTACATTTGCTTTGCAATCCAAAGACAGTTGAGCTGTTGCTGTGAGTGATTTTATTATGTAATTACTTCTAGATGTCTACAGGCAAGTGACATTCTGTGAGACGAATAAAACTGACTATGATGAAAATATGTACACTGCACAAAATATACCAATAATGTAGCTCCTGTGCATCAAGCCTAAAAAAGTCTCTTTCAAGCAGGTTTAGAAGATTAGCTTTCTATGTAGTTGACTAATAAAATTCATTATCCTGAAAAAAAACCCACCAAATTATTTTAAGTGTTAGCAGACTGACTACTTATTTTTTCTCTCTTTTCCATTTTGCTACACATATTAAAATCATAATAGCCTTTTTTGAATTTCCTGAGATGGGATGTCCCTTGGGCAGTGATGCTGAGTTCCTCAATTATGGTGTCTTTTCTGATTTAATATGCAGTGTCAGAGTTAGAAAATAACTTTTAGTCTGTGGGCCTGTACAACTTTGCATATCTCCTAAAACGTTCTCCATTTGAAAGGCAAAACATTGGAATTTCTACACCACCTCAAATTTCTAGACACCAAAGGTGTCACAAGGCTGTTCTTATCATGTGTAAAACCCTAGGACTCAGAACAGATTTATGTCTCCTATCCCACAGAATTTTGTGGCTTGAAGCAATTAGGGAAGTAGGTCAATTTAGCTCATCTAATATTAAGAAATGCTGGAATCTGTGAATTATGTTGTGGGTACTTATCCCAGCACCTTTCACTCGCTGCTGTAGCGTTGCAGGCTTGCTGGAATGAGGGTCTGAACGAATGCAGTGTTTCTTCACGTTACCAGTGCTAGTGCTGTCTTGGAGACAGGTTGGAAAGCCTTTTACTTGCCAGAACTTGCTGCAGAACCACAGGAGAAAAGAGACCGAGGAGCGGTCTGTACATTGCATGCTGCTTTGATTCTCTCTCCCCATAGAACATATCTAAAAACCCAGCAGAGGTTTGTGCTAGGACCTGCCACTTTGAATTACATGGATAGGTTATCTCATTTTTATTAGCAGTTTCTTAAACTCAGTTGCCTTTGTACAGTTCATAGCATTTCCAACCATTACATGCCTGGAAAAGAAAAGCCAGAGCAGGTAATTTGTTGCAGAAAATAGATTAAACCTGCAGAAGAGGAAATACAACCTGGCAGTGTCACTATATGATCCTATTTTATAGGTGAGAGACAGCACACATGAGCAACCTTGTAGAAATCAGTTTTGTTTGTATCGGTAACTGCTCACATACAGAGAAGGCTCAAAATCGGGGTTTTGTATTTCCCTAAATATAGGAAATGTAGTTAGCCTTGTTGGCTCTGGTGCTTTTCCATTACTAAATTGTCATATTTTATAGGTGCAAGGCTAATATAGTGTTTTTATGTTATTTGTAATACAATAGTGTATAAAAGATACCTAATATATATACCGTGATATTGTTTACATCATAGCTTCCAGAAGGCAACAATGTAATTTTGTATTTATGTGAGGACTTCTCTCACTGTTTAGTGACTGAATATATGCAAGCGCTGACCTTCTGTCCTGTGCTGTGGAGCTGTGCTAGTCCCATTGATGTGGGCACAAACTGGCTGTCCCACTTGGACTGGCTTACTGCCACAGGATCAGCACTGGATTCCAAGTCCAAAGTGTTCCTTTCAAGCAGTTATGTCTCCACTGTGCGATATAGCCTTACTCTCGCTCTCAGAAAAAAAAAAAAAGAAATAGAAACAAAAGCAAATCTCTGTGGTTTTCTGGGCTGCATTTCTGAACTCTCCCAGCCTCTCTCATATCTCATTCTGTTCAGTGCCCCTGCTGTAATTTCCTGTCCTTCAGGGCATGGCTTTAATTTCTCTTGACAGCTAGTGAGGTTATTGACTAGAGAGATCCAAAGACAGAAATTGCCACGCTTTCCCACAAGGCAATATAACACAAATTTGTTTGAACATCATTTGTTCTTTGGAGAAGTGTCTGTGTCAGTGTCTGATTCCTAAGCCCTGTGTTCAGTCCCATGAATATCCTCAGTATGAGGGTACTCCCCAGCTTTCATGCAGCCCCGTTTCTAACCACTGTACTGAATTCAGACAGTATGTTTGTTTTCCTGCAGTCTTTAGGCATATGTACCTCATAGACGTGCTGCAGAAGTGATGCAGTTAAAAGCTGATGACACTGTGAGGAGTAAGCTCTGATCAAATCTGCTTGTTTCTCAGACAGAGGAAGGATGAGCTGGAACAGAGGATGTCTGCTCTCCAGGAAAGCCGGAGGGAGCTTATGGTTCAGCTAGAAGGCCTCATGAAACTACTGAAGGTAAGGAGCTCCACCTGATACTACCACGAAGAACAGGCAGAGTGAAAGAAGAGATGAGAGGGAGGAAGAATTGCCACAAAATTCTGCAGAACTTGACTATTCCCACTCATAAAATTTGGTCTTGTTTCCTTCCCTTTCTATTTTTTGCCTTGGTCTCTCAATTCAGGGATTTCAAATGATGCTCAGGTGATGTTCCTGTAGTAACACTGCATCATTGTCACCTACTGCTAAGTGGATGAAACTTCAGAGACAGGCTCTGACTATTGAAGAATTAATACAGCCTTTAAATAATACTGCAGCATGATGCAATACAGTCCTGTTTTGCTCTTTTGTAGAAGGATTTGGCCACATCTCTGGATTTCAGGCTAGCAGTCTCTGGATCAAACACTTGACGATGTACAAACGTAAAATATTCTGTGGTCCCATTTCAGGTGGTTTTAGAGTTTTCTGTCTTGTGGACATCAAATAAATTTAAAAAAACCCCACACATAAAGTGAGTTAACTTACAACTGTGAGAAAAACAACTTGGCAGATGACCATATGGAATTGCTTTTGCTAGTTCCTTTAACTTTGTCCACTTGGTTGCTGGTTCTGTCATGAATGCCATTTGACAACTGCATCTGACTCTCTGATCTCAGAGAGACTCCCCCAACAACACTTGGTCATTTTCATATATCCAGAAACCAACCCTTGTTAAACCAAAAAGCATGCCTCAACAAGGGATCACAGTTAGAAGTGAAGATACCAAAAATCACTTGCCTTTTTAAGACAGACTAGGGTATGATGGAAAATGTGTCTTTGCTTGCAGAGTCCAACTGTGTTTCACCTGATGTACCTCAGACTATGCCAGAAATTCGCATTGGAAGAAAGTGCTCTGAATAGCATAAGAGTCTGTTTTGTCATTGGCCATGCCAGATGAAATGAGTGCCCAGAAATTCAGTAAAAGGTCAAAAGTGGCTCTAGTGATGATAGAAAGAATTTCACTGAAATCCATTTAGCAACACGTTTGCCTCAAAGGATGGATTTGACCCTGTATGGGATTTACATCTCCTCGGACACAGGCTCCTGCAACCACACTGCAGGAATTGGTGGCATCTGAGCAGCAAAGACCACCAAGTAGCCAGCAGATTTTTGGGAGCTAGGAGTAGACAAGATACTTTTCACTCTACCTTTGCAATGCTACAGTGTTACAACTAGCAGTCAGGGCTGCCTGCTGGCGTTGCACTGCCTGGGCAAAGAGAATTTGGTGAGGGAAATTAGTTTTCTGCACAGTTTGTGCTGTTCTGGTGTTTCAAAGTGTGCAGAAGTTGAACCGTAAGCTAGTCACACACCCTTAGCTATCTTGACTATGCCTTTAATCCTGTATTCCAAATTTGGCTCTATTTTCTTGTTCTTCACTTACATCCTGGCTAATCTCACATGCTGCTCCTCTTTTTCTTTAGGAAGAAGAATTGAAACAGGTAGTAAGTTACCTCATTATTGGAGGCCTCACTAACTCATAAATGTGATTGTGTTCCAGTGATTTACCTTACTCCCTTTGCTTGAAATGTGTGCATGTTCTTTTGACCAAAATTAATATTTTTCAATTCTTTCACAAATTATTGTCAAGTATCTTGGAGCAGTTGTCACAGTTAAACATCTCAGCCCTCTAGAAAGTGAGTGATAGCTACGAGGAGTCTTGATCTTTTTCTCACTTTTCTAAATAAGAATACGTAAGATATGGAAACCACCACATAAATGTAGTGAGACTAACCTAGAATATGAATTAAAGAACATTTATATCATAGATAGCATTTTGGAAATGTGATGAGAATTTTGGAACTTTAAGAAAGATGTAACTTGTTAACCTGCTTTAGCAGCAGAATTGGACTAGATGATCTCTAGGGGTCCCTTCCAACCCCTACCATTCTGTGATTCTGTGATAACAGAGTGAAAATTAAACCAGGGCAATGAGTCTGGAATCTCACTTTATCCAGAAAAAGTCAGGGCATTGTATGCACATCATCTAAAATTGGCACGGATGCTGACAGTCCCATGAGTCTTCATGAAAATTGTGTAGTTTCTGAATGGCTTCTGAAACCTAGAGAGCAAGAGTTCATATTACTAATGGTAAATTTTGGAAGGTTTGTTGGCTTGGAGCTTTTTGTCATTGAAATGAATCAAGTGAAAAAAAAAAAAAGCACTTTTCAGACAACAGTCTGGTAAAAACATTTCATTTTAACAAAACACACTTGCTCTTGCTTTCATCAGCAGCAGTACAGTCACAAGTCTGACGTGTTTTGTCTGTGGTAGAGCAATGCTCTTCTTCATAAAACAAACATTTTGGCTAATTTTTGTAGTGCATCAATCTGTTGCACGAAAACAATAAATTTGGTGAAACATCACCTCAATGTAAGTGCTGTGGTTTTTGATTCTTCAGTATTAAAGGATCTTCAATTCACCAAAAAAAAAATTAAGAGGAGTTTCCGGTGTGACAAGAGTTTCACTATCATATAAAATGTTCACTGGACAGTATAAGTGAAAGAGCATTTTCAGACTGTTATAAGATACGTTTTTTTCTTCCAAGAGTTATAGCCTCACTGAGTATGAGGTGATGACGCTAGTAATTGCTCTCACCATTTCCATTAAATGAGCCCCATTATGCTATGCCATTTCATGATCTGTTGAGAGAAACAGGATTAAATTAATTTCTGGAGGAATTCAATTGGAATTAATAGCCTGACAGTTCATCTAATGCTTATGAACTTTCTATTTCTCCGCTGCCCTTCCCTGAGAAAGGATAATGAGTTCTTCACAACCGTGTCACCCGATGAGGCTGCAAGACAGGCTTTCCCCATGTGCCATCCCAGTTGGGTTCGGCAGAGGGAGCAATGGGCTAAAGCTCCTCCAAAGCCAGTTTTCAGTTCGAGCATTTTATCCTAAGTGTGCATGGCGCTTAATAGTGGGAAATCTTTTCCTGTCTAGCAAGAGCTAACTGAAAATCCATAGAAGGTTGATTAGGGATGGTGGATTAAGTAAAATGCTTTGAATTTTTCTTAAAAGGCACAAGAGCGTTGCAAGCTACAAACAAGCATAACAAAAGCTGAAGTCACCTGCCTGTAATAGCTGCCCTTTCAACATACCTTCGCCCCCAGCTGGTGGGACTGCTGAGGTTTAGTAGCTATTCAGTGAACAATTTGTCTGCAAGGATTACCAAGAAGTCACTCCTGATTATTGTGACAGGTCTTAGACTGTTAGTTGTAGCCTGTGAAAACCACATTTCTCCTGATAATCTCTAAGGAGGAATCCAGTCCTAATAGCATTCCAGTCCCACAAACTTGGGCTTAGGTGGATCTAGGTAACTAAAGTATGATTATTCACCTCTCTGAAAACAGGTGTTCCCTAATATCCTCCTATTTCAACTTGCTGTTTACCAGTTCTGTCTGATACTGCCTACATTGTGTAAAAAGAGAGGAGGACAGGGGACTCATAGTGCTTCATCTCCCTGCGCTTCCCAAACAGTTTGTTCCAACACTGAAAGCTGTGGATAAGAGAGCACTGTTTATCATAAACATAAAGTCTCAGTCATAGCTGCAAAGCAGATACAAGGGTAAGCCCTGGTGTGTATCAGCTTTTACATTTCTCATGTGGGAAAATTCCAGCATAGTACTGGCAGGCATCTTTTATTTTTAGTAAGTAAAATGCCTGTTCTGAAGTTCATTCCTTGAATGTGCCTTGACTATAGCAAGCAAATTTTGTCCAGTTTTTTTTATCATCTTCTCTGGAAGTTCCCACTTTCAGAGTTGGTGTTCCCCAGAACTGAGATCAAAAGTGAGCTGAGGAAAAAGGGCAAGCAAGAGAAGGATATGGGAAGCAGGAATTCTTTTGTAAACTTGTTTCACAGGGGATGAAACGTGCCTCATCGGGGCATGAAAGGAAATAGCTGTAGATCCCAGATCTTCTGCCTGGCATGCAGGGGCGATGACCTCCAATGACTTTGAAACATCTTGACGTTTCTCTGTGCCCTGCCTCTGAAGTGGCAGAGGTCTGTGTTTCTGCTGGAGTGGGTACAGATGATTCCAGAAACAGGAGAGCATCTGGCCTTTATGTATTCGACCTCCCTTTCATCCGTCATTTAAATGTTCTAAAACTAATCATTAAAGAAATTACAAGTATTAAATCCTCCATTCTCCCATCAGTAATGTGCTTATTCCTCATAAACCTAATTTGCCCTTGATGTCTTTCTGCTGGTAATGTCTCTTAGAAAGGGGAGATAGGAGAAAAGAACAAATAGCTAAGTATTCTAATACATTATTTATGGTCCTGGGCAGGAATTTATAAAAATCTCAAGGGCAGTGCTGCAGTCCTGCAATGGGCTGCTATTGTCTTTTCTAGAACATATTGGTCAAACCATATCAGGACTGCAGTGGCAGCCACTACAGGAGTCAAAATAAATGCCATGGGAAGAGTTATGCAATCCTCCTGATTTCTCAAAATAAAGCCAGGATGAGGGAAACACCAGCCCTCAAGTTACTTTTCACTGTAAACAAACAGGGGCACGTGTTGTAGTTCCCCTTTAACAGCACTCAGGCCACCTCCATTCTTGGCATCTACCAAACACTGGGTTTGGTAGATGCCAAGAATCCGTATACAGATTGGTGTGGGCTCCAGTGTTTCATTATCCTTACGTGGATACACATTCCTAGGGGTTTTGAAAGAGTGAATGAAAAGGTCACTGTGTCTCTTGGTATTACTCACCCAGCTGCATTTGTAAAAATGACTATTTTGTGAAGTGTGCTTGAATTTCAGCTAAGCGATACTAACTGCGAGGTGCTAACAGCATGACATTTTATATGACTGGTGTTAAAACATTTACACTTCCAGCAGCTGAACCTGTAGCAGGAATTTATATTACCCTATCCCCACAGTGTTCGGGGAGTGCCTGAGTATGTCCTGTAGAGCAGACAATTTACTAGCGTATGATTTAGTAGCGGCTTAAAATAGTTCTGTAACTCTGAATAAAAAGCAGGAAGCTGTATGATTTCTTGCGGGTGTCAGCCTTTATGTGACTGAGAGGTCAGGTGCAGTGTGCCCTCTTCCTGCCCTGTGGGGAGGCGGAGGGCAGGGCTGCCATCAGCTCCTGCTGCAGCACGCAGGTGAAAGGGGCCATTGCAGCCCCTCGCCCTGAGGCGTGAGGCTGAAAAGCACGTCAGTGCCAGCATCATTCCTCTTCTCAGAGCCTGAATGGGTTATGTTTTATCAAATACGCATGGAAGCTCAGGCAATGAGAGAGGGGAGAGAATGGAGAGAAGGTCTGTGCTTTGGTGTTTATTAACTTGGGTTTCTTTAAATTTAGCTGCCTGACATTTTCCCATGCTTAAAGGAAGTCAGATCTCGATTCATATTTTCCTACTTACCATTTTTCTACATGAAAGCATTGCTGCCTGCTAACTGCTGACTTTAGTATATTTCTCTTAGTAAAATTAACGTTACCCAACTGGTCTACAAACAGCATGAAGCCTTTAAGCTGAGCTGGTGATGGGACAGCAAATGAGGGCTCTTGCAAAAACCTGTTTAACCCCTTGTGACTGTTTTGCAGACCCAAGGGGCGGGCTCCCCGCGTTCCTCACCCAGCCACACTATCAGTCGACCAATTCCAATGCCCATCAGGTCTGCCTCCGCCTGCTCCACCCCAACCCACGCGCCTCAGGACTCTCTGACTGGGGTGGGAGGAGATGTGCAGGAAGCCTTTGCACAAAGTAAGTCATTGCTAGCTTGTGTGACGTACTCAGAGACTATTTGAGGAATCGTTATTTCTTGTGGTTACATTAACCATTAACTAAATGAACCTGAGCATCTGAGTTGCATGCAATGAAACAAAACAAAACAAAAAAACCTGCATCGACTGTGTTTTGCCGTTGACAATCAACTTTGTCTGCCATCAGCCTGCTGTGAATGTGAGCAGGTAAGCAGAAACTGAGCAATGATGCCAATTAATGGATTTTGTGGTGGGGAATTTTGATGCAAGATGGTCAGTCTAGTTTTCAGTGCTCTGTTAAGCAGCAGCAGAAGAATTGCTATGGACCTCAGCAAGACGTTGTCAATATGTTTAGTTTTAAATTAAGACTGTGCCAGAGGCAGATGACACAGTCATAGAATTAGTTCAAATGGAAAAGGCTTTTATAAGTCACCAAGTCCTCCTGCTCCAAGAACGAGGGCTTCAAAGTGAGATCTGATCATTCAGGGCCTTAACCAGTTGAATTCTGGATGACTCCTGGTACGCATTTTCCACAGCCTCTGTTCCAGTGCTTGACGCTGCTTACTGTGTAAATTTTTTGTCCTCGTACCTGAATAGAATATCCCTTGATGCAATTTGTGACTGTTATCCCTTGTCCTTTTGCCTTGGACCTCTGAGAGGGATCTGGCTACACTAGACAGGAATCGAGTTTGGAAGTCTGGGTAAACCCTTCCTTTGTGTTTACAGAAAGCTGCCATAGGCTACACCGTGTTTCTCACTCCTCTGTCCACTCTTTTGTCAAGTAATAACAATTTTTAAACTGTTTTGAATTTCTAAGGCCACAGTTTAAATGACTGTATTGAATACTAACGAAAGTGGTTTTGCTCTAAATGAAGAAATATTCCATCTTTTTCTAATCTACTCTCTCCTAAAAGATTTTTATCACTATGCTTCTTGTATTTGATTTTTTTTTCCCAGTTTCCCAAGTACAAAACAAATGTAAGTGTAGCTCTGGTGTTTCTCTACTACAGCAGAAGCGTGTTTGTTCCCAGGAACCTGATTCAGACCTCTCATGTCCTTCTCTTTGATTTTCATGGGAATCGTGTATCTGTGTGTATTGTAAGACAAAGTTGAATCTATAATGCAATCAAGAACTTTCTATTAAAAGACTTGTCAGTTCATGTGTTGAACATAGGCATAATTTCTAATCCCAACATAACAGGTTGCTGAGTATCTCATTTTCTGTGCCTAGAGAAACAGGCAACACAGATTTTTCTTCTTTCTGATGTGAAAAAAAAAAAACAAGACAGGCAAAAATATGGACCACTAACCCCTATGCTGTTTTAGGGAGGTTTCTTCCAGAGCTAAGAGGAATGATTCAGTGACCACACTAAAACATCCATAATAATGCTAAGACTGCCTGAGGGAAATGCTTTTTAAGTATATAAATGTGTTCTGCTCAAGATAAAAAGCAATATAAAAAGGCAAGAGATCACATTATAAAATTGCTGCATTTGATAAATACCTAACTTTATGTCCTTATTTACCGTATTCTCTAGATGGGAAGGTCAAACCCAAAGAACTTGAAGCCAGCCGTTCTGTCACATCTTGACATACGACTTTGGGGCAGGGAAGTGGACCGAGATTTTATGGTTCCACTCTATGCTGCACAAACAGATTTGCCTATATATACATAATGCAGACTAGTCATTAAAGCAGAGTTTCTCTTGTTTGTTTTTTATTTTTCTCTTTTGTGTTGTTTGTAATAGTTCAGAGAGAGAAAATTGAGAAGACTTCAGAGAGAGAGTGGCTGTCTGAGTGTTTGTGTGTGTCTAAGAGAGAGATTAACTACCTTAATTTACATCCCAGTAACCATTTGCTAATGGAAATCTTTTTTTTTTAAATCCTCTTGAGGATTTGGGGAACTTTTTAAAACGTATTGGTTTACACTCAGCCAGTTTTATAATCTACAGCAGTCAAGTCCTGTCACTTGCTGTGAATAAACCAGTCTTGAAGTTTTAATATTCTGTAGGATATATTGATCATTCAGCTACAATAGGAGCTATGTTTGGGATTTGGGGGAGTTAAGCACACGTTACCCACAGGGAAGGCATATTTCATGCAGCTCACAAGAATCTTCCATGATTGATGCTTAAGAGAACGTTGCCAGGTTCAGCAAGGAAGCACTTCCTAGACCCATTATTACAAAGAGTTTAAAAACAGCCCAGGGATGTTTAGAGAGGCAATAGTGATTCCTTTATTTTTTATTTTTTAAAAAAAAGTAAATCATGGAATACACAAGAAAGTCCTTGAGCTACAAGAGAGACTGAGAGGGAATGGAGACGAAAAATCTGTATCAATTTTGATGAGGTCAGGTGCATTCAACGTTTGCCATAATTGTCTGACAAATACCTGGCAATAATGATGTCATTAAACAGAGCTGTGGGAACTTGAAGAAAACACTTCATTTTTTCCCTCCTCCCCCACAGACATTTTAAATGAGTTCATGCTGGATTTAATCTTCCAGGCCTGGTCTGCTGGTGTCACCACACAAATGCAAGCTTGATGGCAATGAATAATCTCCACATTTCTGGCATTGTAATTAAATGAAGCATGAGGGTAGGCTTCTGCTCTTGCATGCAGCGTATATAAATAAGGCCATTCTGCAGAGAACACTTCTGCACGTGTCCCTCGTAAGGCCTTTGATACCCTGAATTATCACAATGGCAGCTTTCAGCAGAGTTAAAACTGCTTTCAACAGAAAAACATATGTCTTGTGAAGGTTATTAACACTGTGTTTTATCTGTCTCTTGCTTCAGGTGCTAGACGAAACTTAAGAAATGATTTGCTGGTGGCAGCAGATTCAATTACCAACACCATGTCTTCTTTGGTAAAAGAACTAAATTCTGGTGAGTGGGGCGGATGAGGGTGGATAGTCATCTCATTGACATTTCACATGTATTTTTTAAAATGGGAGTTAGGAAAATATAAACCAACAACAACAACAAAAAAAATAAAGCAGCCTAATGTGTCTTCAAAGCTTTTTATACTTTTAGAAAACAAATCCTTAAATAACAACTCAAAGAATACAGCAGTTCTGAAAGGCAAGTATGTAGAGATGCAGCTGGATACAGAAGAAACGTTGACCAACTTTTTTGTGATTCCACATAGAGTGAGATTTCACTCTTCAGAAACTTCATTCAGTATAGAATGTGTACGACCTGTTGTAAAATGCAGTCTGTAGTATTCTCATGCAAATATCCTACCTAATCACCAAAATATGCAAAAGGTTCGCTATTCTGTACCACCATGTGAAGGAAATAATCTGCACATATATGTAGAGTAATATGCTGTTATTTTCTCTGAGGTGGCATTCTAAGTTGGAAGGGTGTAGAAAGACTTAGAGAAATCACAGAATGGTGGAGGTTGGAAGAGACCTCTAGAGATCATCTAGTCCAACCCCTCTGCTAAAGCAGACTCACATTAATCAGGTCACACGGGAACACGTACAGAGGGGTACTGACTCTTGTGAAAGTTAAATGGAACCATGTGTCACCTTTTGCTTCACAGAAGTGGGCAGCGAGACAGAAAGCAACGTGGATTCTGACTTTGGACGCGCTCATTTTGATGACCTTGTTCCATCACCAACATCTGAGAAGGCCTTCCTGGCACAGATCCATGCCCGGAAGCCGGGCTACCTCCACAGTGCCGCTGCCACCGGCTCCGTCCGCAGTGACATGTGGGTACCTACTCCCTTTGATGCCTTCATCACATTCTTTTGCTGTTGAAAATGATGTGCAGCCCCTAATATTTCTTTTTCCTCTGCTAAAGTAGGTCCACCTAGATCAGGTCACACAGGAACGTGTCCAGGCAGGTTTTGAAGTCCTCCAGAGCAGGAGACCCCACACCCTCCCTGGGCAGCCTGTGCCAGGGCTCCCTCACCCTTCCAGTAATGCAGTTTTTCCTTAGATTTAAGTGGAACTTTTTGTGTTCCGGCTTTTGTCAATTAGCCCTTGTTTATCCAGACTGAGGAGCCTGTTGGAGACCTCTGGAAAAAGAGAAGTTTTTAACTGGAAAAGATATATTGCACTTTATTGACCAACTTAATTGATAACAAACTGATTTCTTTTTAGAACCTGAACCTTCATATCAAAGACAGTAGACATGTTTTTGGCTATTTTTAGCTCAACTTCTTTGCATTGAGTTATTGAGAACTTTTGTAGCTTATTTCTGTAGGCCTGTAGCCCCAAAATGCCTTCAGCAGAATATGGCCTTTGGTCTACTTCATCAATGCCAAACCACTGGAAATAGCAGAAGTCTTTTCCAGTGCCAGGAATACACTAACCAATGGAGCGTGTGGTTAGGCTAAAAGTATCCCGGTCTCCTCATAGCTTACAATAAAGGGAAATTTTATTGATTCTGAATGTCATTCATCTCAGGAGGCTATTTATTAATAATTGTCTTTAGGGTTACAGAAGATGGAGACCCATACGTCAGAGCAGATGATGAAAATTATGAGAATGACTCTGTCCGTCAGCTGGAAAATGAACTGAAGATGGAGGAGTACCTGAAGCAGAAGCTGCAGGATGAGGCATACCAGGTGGGAGAAGGACACCAGCTGCGCATGTATCTCCCTATGTGAGAAACAATAATGTGCTGTAGCTACATAGTGCCCTTTTTAACCTGTCCTGGGCCCTGGGGTATGATCTCTTCTCAATTACTAGAGCAGCCACTCAGATCTCAAAAACTGCGATTGTTCCCTTCCACAGACATGCACACGTCTACCCTTTGTGTGTATCCAGGAAGACCACACTGGTTGAGGCACACAACAGTAGTCCTTAAGCTTATCAGAGCGCCACGTGGGACAGAACCCCTTCTGAGCTTGTTCTCTGCCAGTGCCTGCCAAGTCACTTAGACCCCATACCCCATACTGTAGGGGCTGGTTACCGCTGTCAAGCTGAGTTCTTACTGTATTTAACTTTTTCTTTGTTTCCCTCCAGTAGCAAAAAACATTTATAATGTTTTCTCCAGTGTGAACCGGAGTCCCAAGCACAGTCTGTGTGTTATTGTCATTGCCAGAATCTGGAAGGAGAGGAAATAGTCTGAAATGAATTGCATCCCAGAGGACCAAGTATTCAACATGCATCTAGTGTAGAGAAGGCAGGGGATTTATCATTAAACACCAGCTGAGGACATTTCCAAAGGGCATTTGTTTCAAGAGTCTGAGTAAAGCAAATTTGCCAGGGGTAGCTGGAATTCTGTAGATAACCCTGTCCTGTCTGCGCAATGGTCTCCGCTTCTACCTGGTGTAGTGGACTATTGCCAGTTTTTAAGTTACTCCGTCTTGGATCATCCTAATATAAAAGTCATTATTTCTTATACTGTTGGCAGTCATATCAGTAGGAGGGCACACTCAGTTCAGTTATTTGAGAGAAGTGCTGAAGCAAGCAAAAATAACTATTTTCCCAGCTTTCAATTAAAATTTGAAACTCACCACTATAGATACCAAAAGCATAAGTAGGCTAAGAAAAGAGAATTAAACAGATACTGAATGATCAAGTGTAGGGTAATGAGGTCCAACAATGCCTTCTGGTTGGGAATTCTTTAAACTACAAATTGCTGGGAGCTAAAAGTCTAGGGGTGGGTTTTTTTGGTAGATTTTCTCTAGCGTCCACCACCAGTCACTCTGGAGACAAGAATCTGGGACTGACCAGCTCATGATCTAATAAAGAACGGCTGCTCTTTTGGTCTTTTCTGTGAAGCTGCTAGAATAGTCTTGTAGCTCATTGGCTCACATCAAAATTGCAGAATTTGTTGTTATTTACCTAGGTGTGCCACATGCCTATTGTAGCCTGCCAAAAGTTATTTAATTGCAAGGGTCTTTAAGGGCATGACAACAGGAGGAGAATTGTTATAGACCATCTACTAAGGCAACAGTGAGTGATGTGGTTTTTTGTCACATTTTTTTTATCCAAGATAGGAAATGCCAGAAATGACAACCTTTAACGGGATGAGCAGCTACTGCTGATGTAATGGAAAGTAATTGTGAGTTACAAAGAAGGAGTACCTCAATGATGATAGCTGTCGAGCATCAAATAATAAACATTACTGCTAGTAAAATGTCCATTTTCTCCAGGAAGAATTATAGACAATTTGACTGTACTTTGCTTACAATATGGAAGTGCAATATATGGCAACAGTGTTACATGAGTTTCACAAGTTACAATGGGATTTTTGTACATGCAGAAAAAAAAACTGAATACGTGTGTGCACTGCAAAAATAAGGGCATCCATTGTGCAGCAGAAGTTACACAAGTCACTCAATAGAATTCGCTGTTTCAAAAGAGAGCTTCTCTACTGTCTTCCAACAATATTCCCAGAAGAAGGGGAGGAAGTCTTCTCCCTATCAATGTCAGAATAAAACTCCTTTTGAATTTAGGTCAGCCAAGACTACATCCAGGCGAACGTTGCTCCCCATTGGTTTACACAATTTGTGTCTGCTGGGGGAAAAAAAGACCAGAAAAAGACAAATGCTTTTTTCTCTCACAAACATATTCATTGAGGGAACAGAAAGGCCTCGTTCTAGATGAGTTCTGTTTAATAGCACTTTTCAGAAAGAAATTTGCTGATGTACTTTACTGTCTGTGAGATTGTTGACTCCTATCAGGCAATGATTTGACAGTAGTGACTTGCAAGTAGAAATTATTTTTAGCTTTTAACCACAGACTCAAAGCATGCAACACATGAGAAGTCTTTCTCAGTATTGCTGATGCATTTTCAATTAGGAAACAGGTTCAAAGTAAACAAGGTATTAAGTTAGTAGGGACTACTAGGATAATTAGGAGTTTGTTGGATAGCGTCATGTATTAGTCCTGAGACGTGTGCTTTGACTTTGCTGTGTTGTCTGCGCTTTGCAGTTAATTTGTGGTATTTTGCTGTTCTGTTCGTTATTCTGCTAATATTACTGAATAACCTCCAAAGATAAAGACACAACTTTCTACTTGCAAAAACAATGGCAAATTGGGAATTGGTCTAGGGTATCCTATTGAGCAGTGGCCAGGTCAACTATTCTTATTTTGCATCAAACCATTGGAATTTATTACAAACTATTTTACTATTTGTACTCATGTGTACACTGCAGTCACCTTGATAGGAAAAAAAAAAAGAAAAAGCTGGTGGCTGTAGCTATCATAACACAATTGTCAGCTGAAAAAAATCTGCGAGGAGGAACTCCCGCTGGGGGTTACAGAATGGTAACCTCAGCAACAATAAGGTAGCCATTTCTGTGTTATTAAATGTCTCACTTTGTGTAAAAGTGACACATTTGTCATTTAGAAAAACATGTTGAAGTAGTGTAACATGGAAGATGGTTGGTCAAAACCCACTCTTGTTATTTCATGTCACCTTGTCTCCGAGCAAGATTTTCCAGCTAAACTCTAAATTAGTAGAAAACCCAAGATACACAAGGAAATCTGGGACAGGGAACCTCAAAAGAGGCTATTTTCTCTCTCTTTTTTTTTTTTTTTCTTTTTTGAAGCATGTTGAAATAACAAGTATCTGTTCCAGAAAAAAATACACTTAGTGCACAAGTGTAAATGCTAACAGTGCTATCCTCCCACGTCGGCTACCAGTTATGTTCTTGTTACAGTCTTTTGCTGGACGTGTTGTGTAAGACACTTTGGGTTAATTTTTCTGGATTCATTGTGGCTCCTTTTATTTCTAGGCTTATGCATGGCTTGCTTCAGAATAATACACTGCCTGGCTGCTCACTGGCTTAATTTGTCATCTTCTTGTTTTCTATCCTTTGTTACCTACAGGTCAGTTTGCAAAGTTGAGTGCAATATCCTCTCTCTCTCCTCTCAAGTAAGTATCACTATAATTTAGAAGAATGCTTAGAATTAATACTCATCATGTGTATTTTAGTTGCTGTCTGAGTGTATGTGAGGATGCTGTTTCTTTCTTCTTTTAACCCACATTAGGATACCTATGAATCTCTCTAAACCATTTCTAATGTTTTGAAATGTGATCCTAGTCCTGAGGAGTCCACCATCCTCTTTACCTTCCTCCTTTGTTGATGATGAAAGTGAGAACATGGGCTTTTTGTCCCTGGGGATGACAACAAATATATTACCAGCAAGCAGAAACCTTGTCTAGAAGATAAGGAATCAGATTACATTTCAGGAGACCTGAGTTCAATTCCTTACCCTGTTTTAGTCTTCCTAGGGTAACTGAAATAACTAATTTCTGTTGAGACTGGAACATGTATTGTAGTGTGGGAAACAGGAGTTAGGCAAACATTAAAGCAAGCAAGACACCAGCTACTTAACCACAGAGGTGTCCTCAGATGTGCTGTGGAAGTTTAAAATACCCCAATCCAAAGTGTGAGGTACTCAGATACTAGCTAGAGTCTGGCAGTTCAGAGATAAGGCAAGAACGTCTATAAATTCCGTGCTGGCCCACATTCAGGTCATGTTCCTTACACATGCCAACCTCACAGTTGCAGCACTGAGTTTAATGCCAAGTTCAGCAACTGGGTTTTTCTTCAGGAACACAGACAATGGCTGTTTTTTATGAAGTAGCCTGTTATTCTGAACATTTGCCTGGGAAGTGGGAGACCATACATTTCCTTCTTGCCATATGTGAAAGTGCGGACTCTGCATTTCCGACTTCCTAGGAGAGTGCAGTGCCTTGCCTGTGAAGATGACAGTGAGGCAGTGCTGTCCATCCTACTGTGCCACTGAATCTTGAGGTAAATAGGGGCCGAAAGGGAGGAGAAATCAAAATAGAGGTCTGGCTCTGGTCTGCAAACAAAGTCTCTTCCTCAAAACCAGAAGTAAAGGCAATCAAATGTCAACTATCAAATGTGCGCTTCAAGTTGGGAGCAGGGTCATGTTCAGATAAGCAAAACCAGTGAACAAACCTATGACAACTTTAGCAGGAATTCATGTTGCTAGATTTTGTATGTCGTTTTATGCTACACCTTCTTATTTATAAGCCAGTTTTGATAGCAGTTTGACACTGGTTCAAGGAGTTTGCAACTTCTGATGACAGTAGAATCTGGATGTTAAAATGTGGACCTTGTGAAAGCAGCTGCCAGTCTTCAGTGTTAAAAGCTGTTAGGTATTTCTGAAGCATCTGTCAGTGTCTCTGGCAGCTAAAGCAGAATAAGTGGATGTGAAAAACAAATTAGCAGCAGTACCCGGAGTGCTATAAACACCAAATAACTGCTCATAAAAATTTATGCAACATTGCCCCTCAGGTTACATTCATTTTCTCAGTGGCTTTGTTAAAAACATGAGCCATGTAGAGTTTCATAAACATTGACAGCAAGAAAAATAAGTTTTATTCTTATGTCTTGTTGCAGTTGTCAGACGTAGATTGGGTCATATGAAAAGGAAACTAGATCTTTCAACAATGTATGAGTGTATAACTATGTGTGTAGTGGAAATGTTATGTATAACTGAATTTAGTTACCATTATTAATAACTGTGACTTCAAAAGGTAGTAGCATTCAGATAAAAGAGTTGCAATA
Source organism: Colius striatus (assembly GCF_028858725.1). Taxonomy (NCBI): domain Eukaryota; kingdom Metazoa; phylum Chordata; class Aves; order Coliiformes; family Coliidae; genus Colius; species Colius striatus. The sequence goes on from NC_084762.1 coordinate 53,239,394, forward strand.
TTAAGTGGAAAAAAAAATCATTCTCATTAGAATGATAAAGCTCAGACTTTTTCAAACCCATTTAAGGTTTCCTCTTTTGTTAGGAAGGAATCTTACCATAGTGATGTGGGGACACGCATACTGCCATACAGCCTAGAGTTCTTGAAAATATGTATCCCATCTCAAATAAGCAGATACCCAAGGCTGAGCTACTACCTCATCTCCTGGATGCTTTTGAAGCCTTTTGAAACCCTGTCAAAAAGAAATATTTTGAAGCACTGTGCTCTGGTTAATTCTGTAATTAAACTCTTTAGTTCCCAGGGGAGCACTTCAGCCAGTACCAAAGACTGGAACATTCTCAGCAGTTATAAAAGCCTGGCCCTATAGAAATTAGCAACAAAAATCAGGGAACATAGCACTTGACCTGTATCTACAGAAACAAACTGTGCTATGATACACTGTGAGAAGTGCATCTGCACATGGTAAGCGTGCCTTAGTCTTCCCAGGATTCATTTTTTGGTGTGAATGTGGACGATTGAAGTCTCTAACATATTTTACTTGATTCTAGTATTTCATAGACTTGGAAAATTAAATCCAAAATTGTTCATGTCAGTTGCAACATCTGAAGTGCTTTTGCTGTTTATGTTCAGTTCTTGCTTGCAGCTTAACAAATGCATCAAGACTTTTGCTTCTAAGGTAATGTTATTCAATCAGTGATGATACAAATACAGTCGGTATTACATTACCTAGATGGCCATGTGAGGTAGAAAGCTAACAGACTTTCTTGTCTTGCAACAGTATTACATTTGTGTTTATTTTTAAAAAAGGTGGGAAAGATTAAATCAGTGTATTATAGCTTCTTACGAATGATATTGCCACTGATGGCCATTTAATGATATTTTCAGTTCACTTGTTACAATAAATGTACTCTAATACCACTTATTTTATTACAGAGTGAATTTGAACTTATTCTCAGCAAGCTCTAGGCAAATCTTGAAATTAGGTGAACATGCAACCTTGACATTATTTTGCCTTCATCACCTTGAGAGCGGTTTCTTTTTTATGAAGAATAGCCGTCAGGAGAAGAAAGCCTCCATCTCTGAAAGTGGTTAAAAAGTTCAATGAAGAGACATCAACTTGTGCAATGGACATGTTCCCATGAGACCTACCATTTCCTAGGTTTTCTAAAGTATTTTTTTCTTAGTGCTGGCATAGCAATAGTTTAGTTGGTTGTGTCTAATTCACAGAATCTCAAGGGAAGAAGGACCTCAAAAGATCATCTAGTCCAACCCTCCTGCCAGAGCAGGACCACCTAGAGTAGGTCACACAGGAACTTGTCCAGGTGGGGTTTGAATGTCCCCAGAGAAGGAGACTCCACACCCATCTGGGCAGCTTGTTTCAGTGTTCCATCACCCTCAGTGAAGTTCATCCTTGTATTTCTTTGGAACCTCTTATGTTCCAGCTTATACCGATTGCCCCTTGTCTTATCATTGGACATCACTGAGAAGAGCCTGACTCCATCCTTCTGACACCCACCCTTTATATATTTGTAAACATTGATGAGGTCACCCCTCAACCTCCTCCAAGCTGAAGAGCCGCAGCTCCCTCAGCCTTTCATCATAAGGGAAATGCTTCACTCCCTTCATCATCTTGGTGGCCCCACATTGAACTCTCTCCAGCAGCTCTCTGTCTTTCTTGAGCTGAGGGGCCCAGAACTGGACACAGTATTCCAGATGCAGTCTCACGAGCGCAGAGTGGAGGAGGAGAAGAACCTCTCTCGTCCTACTAATTCATTTATCCGTATTATTGTAACAGAAAAGAAGGGATGAAAAGCTAACAAAAATCAGACCTAAAGCATCCACTTGATATGGAGTACTGGGGGGAACCTTTATCAGAGGTTTTGTTCTTGATTTTTCAACTGTGATCACATGTTGTCTCTGTTGACATAAACATGTAATAATTTCAGCTGAAGACTCAGTTCTATTCCCACTCCAAAGCCTTTCACTTGCTCTAAACCTTATCACACAAATTGTGGCATCTGGGGCTTTGGGCATCCGGAGGCAATATTTTCTATTGCAAAAGCAAGGGTTTCCCAGAGCAGGGAAAGCAGAGGAGCAGCAAAGAGACCTGTCAGGGGCCAGCAGCTCTTGTGGGGCAGTGGTCCTGCCGGGAGGTGAAGCTGAAGTGACCACAGGGGGTTTAAATGGTCCCCAGGGAGTGCGATCGACCAGGAGCATGGCAAACAGGGCCTGGCACAGCAGTTCACACAGGGAGGATGAGCAGAAGTACAATGAGAGAACAATGGTAACCACGTGGCTTAGAGCTAAATCTTTGGCCTCTGTATGCTCTTAGCTCAGCTGGAGCTCTGGAGGAAAAAGAGTGACCTCTAGAGCAAAGGGCAGGCACCCCAGGAGAACTACAAGACTGTAGTGAGGCCATTTTTGGAGAAAATTAGAAGGGCCAAGGCTCAACTAGAAGTTAAGCTGGCCACTACTGTAAAAGATAGTAATAAATGTTTCTATAAATATATTAGCAACAAAAGGAGGCCTAAGGGGAATCTTCACCCTTTAATGGATGAACGGGGAAACCTAGTGAGTAAGGATGAGGAAAAGGCTGAGGTACTTAATGCCTTCTTTGCTTCAGTCTTCAATACTAAAACATATCTTCTTTGAGCACTCATCCACCAGAGCCAGAAGACAGGGACATGGGACAGACTGAAGCCACCTTAGTGCAAGGGGAGGTGGTGGGTGACCTGATGCTCTACCTTGACACACGCAAGTCGATTGGACCAGACAATGGCATCCTGGCTATTATCAGAAATAGTGTGATTAGCAGGACTGAGGAATTGATTGTCCCCCTGTACTTGGTGCTGGTGAGGCTGCATCTCAAATACTGTGTTCAGTTCTGGGCCACTCACTACAAGAAGGACATTGAGGTGCTGGAGCATGTCTAGTGACGAGCAGCAAAGCTGGTGAAGAGTCTAGAGAACAAGTCTTATGAGGAGTGGCTGAGGCAACTGGGGTTGTTCAGCCTGGAGGAGGCTGAGAGAAGATATGGTCACTCTCTACAACTACCTGAAGGGGAGTTGGTGGGGATCGATCTCTTCTCTGTAGTAATGAATGATAGGACATAAGGAAATGGTCTCAAGTTGCAGCAGGGGAGGTTTAGATTGGACATTAAGAACTTTTTCACTGAGAGATTATTAAGCATTGAAACTGTCTGCTCAGGGAGGCGGTGGAGTCACCATCCCTGGAGATACTAAAAAAATGCGTAGCTGAGGTGCTGAGGGATATGGTTTAGTTTAGTGACAGGCTTGGCAGTGTGAGGTTAGTGATTGGATCTGATATCTTAAAGATCTTTTCCAATCATAATGATTCTCTAAAGGAGAGTAGTGGGAAGTCCAGGAAATGGGCCTACATGGGAACCGAATGAGTAAAAGTTAATCATAGAATCACAGACTGATAGGGGGTGGTAGGGACCTCTAATCCAGCCCCCCTACTAAAGCAGGTTCACCTCAATCAGGTCACACAGAAACACATCCAGGCAGGCTTTGAAAACCTCAGGAGAAGGAGACTCCTCAACCTCCCTAGGCAGCCTGTCCCAGGACTCCCTCACTCTCACAAGAAAGAAGTTACTGAGTGGTGTATGTTGAAAAAAAGTGACTGAATGGTGTATATGAAAAGAGGTGAAAATTTATCAAACACAGAAACCGCGCATCCCCTAAACTTCTTTATATCAATGCATTACCAAAAGGTTATTATTTATTCAACTTGAATGTTGAATAGGACAGAAATCTTACTGAGTAACATTTGGTGTTTTTCTCATCTTTTACTTTTTCTCCAAACTCTGTTTGCATGTTTACCAGCAGGAATTAAGAATGTTGCCAAGAGTAAGATGATAATACCCATGGGGCCAAAGGAGGCAGTGTGGTCGGTCTAGTCCACCCGGTATGCTGGTGTGAGAAGGGTTATGGGTTAAACCAAAGGGCATAGGCAGATTGTTTTAAGTGCTGTGAAGACACAGCTGCCCTGCATCCCTGTCTTTTTCTGGGAAGAAAATAAAATGTTAAGACTAGCATGTCTTTCAGTGGCCATTGACATTTTCAGCCCTTTGCCACTTGGACCCAGCCCTGTACTGTTTGGGAAAGAGGGGACACTGGCTCCATAGACAAAGGTTCAAATCAGATTAATAGCTCAAGGTTAATGAATGTGTGGGTTTCAGATTTGCTGTGCCTGCTGCCTGAGGTTGCATTTGTCAACTGTGCCCTAGACTTTCTTTGACTGTAGGACAACAAACACTGCTACTCAGAGCTGACTGGCAGCACTTGAAGCTCATGCACTGCCATTCATTTCTCACGTGGGCTTCAAACTAGGAACTCTGGAAATGACGAAGGTGTTGATGCATTGATTGATTGGATCCTCAGGAAGTCATTTGGTCTAGTCTCCCACTTGACACAGATGGGACCATGTAATCTATGGCTTTCTCTAGCAAAGGCTTTAAAACCTCCACAGTGGGAAATTTCACCACCTCTCTGGGCATTCTTCCCCTTAGTGTAGTGCCACCCTCTGCATGGCTTTTATTTTTTCCTAATGTCCAACCTGAACTCCCAAAATGCAATTTATCCTTTTTGTGTGCTTCAGCACTGCTAGGAAAATTTTGGCTTTGTTATCATGTAACTATCCCTCAAATAGTTGCAAACTGATCCTCCCTCACACTTCTGCCCTAGGCTCAGCAAGCCTAGTTTCTTCTAAGCAAGAAGCAAGCCCCTTCCTTATAAGTCAGTGATGCAGTGGTGAAAAAGCTGGATACAGGCAGTAGACAAACTGCTCACATCCATAAGTCATACTCTACTAACACAACAAACCTCTTGTTTTTCTGAACAAATACATTAAAAACAGCATTATTTGGACCATTCCATTGGAAAATAACAGCAGGTTGACAGCATGCTATTTTTAAAAAATGTCTCCTACATTCACTCAGCTATATTTTGGCCTTCCTCCTTATTTTTCTTCTTAAGTCCTCCTCTTCTTAGCATGTAGGCGTGAAAAAGCTGTAAAAGAACTGTAACGGAGTTAACTGGGAAGAAGCAGTTTTAGTTTTGTGAATTTAATTCTAAAATTACACAAGTGACAGGGTTGGGTTTTTAAAATCACTGAATGATAAGTAGCAGAAAAAAACCTGAGACTTGAGTTACAGAAAAGGTCAAGAAACAATTTTATAACATGACAAATCATATGAGTGTTAGCTTGGAATGAATTCTGTCATTTCCAAAATGCTGAAATGAATCTAAAGCTCTGAGGTTCATCAGTATTCATTATTTCCTGCATGAAAGTCTCTCTATACTAATGCTGTCTGGGGAACAGAGAGAGGACTTGACAAAATTTGGAATAACCCTCTCCACACTCCATCCAAGAGAAATAATCTGTCAAAAAAATTTGAAGGAAACCCAAATACTTAGCAGCACTACCAATGCATCTTAATGTCTAAAACAATCTACATTGTTTTACAAAGCAGTCTTGTTTTGCTCTCATGATCACAGTAATACCATCAAGAAATATTATTTACATAACCCTGAAACTGATTCAATAAAAATCAGTCTCTGACCTCTTCCATGCCTTTAATTTGTGGTTTTTTTACTGAATTGTGAAGAGTAAAATATTCCTTTCCTAAGATTTCAAAGTTAGTTTGCAGACTTGAGTGGTAGAGACGCACGTCTGGTTTTTATAAGAGTGCTCATTTAAAATGTATCTCAGAAATCTTTTATGAACCCCTCATTAGACTTTCAGGGCAGGTTTCCTTTCTATTTATCAACAAAGTGTTAATGCTAGGTCTTTTAGAACTGCCTGACACAAGAAGATACTAAATTAAGATCATACCATTTGAGATGCTTGGATATTAAGGAATTGGATGGAAGCATTTGTGATTGAATAATTAATACAATCAAATGGTGTCAGGAAGGAGAAGCAGCAAGCTAGGCTACCTGACCTTTCTTCATTTATCAGCTTTTATTTAACTTGGTTTTTTGCTGTAGCAATTTGCATTTCATGTCTTGTCAGATAGCTTTATGAGTAAAACATCACCTATGTCAGTAGGATTTATTCTTTTTTGCTGTTATTGTCAGATCTCATGCAATACAAGTTGGTTTTCTGCCTGAGGCAGTACAGAGAAAAAGGAGGAGCTCCTTAAATTTAGAAGGGTCAAGTGTGTTAACAGTGCCTTTATGATAAATATGCAAAAAGCAGAAGTCTGCAGTATTACCTGACTGTAGATCCTGACATAGTTCTGAGGAAGAGCAGCTGTTATCTATCAGGTGTTTTCCATTACCAGTTAAAACTTTGATACCTCCGATATGTGTCAGGAGGTTGGGGCATCACTTTTTTCTATTGTATCCAGTGACAGGACAAGGGGTAATAGAAAGAAAGTGGAACACAGAAAGTTCCATTTAAACATAAGGAAAAACTCTTTCGGTGTTGAGGTGAGGGAGCCCTGGCACAGGCTGCCCAGGGAGGGTGTGGAGTCTCCTTCTCTGGAGGTGTTCAAAACCCACCTGGACATATTCCTGAGTAACCTAATCAAGATTGACCTACTTCTGCAGGAGGATTGGAGTAGATGATCTCTAAAGGTCCCTTCCAACCCCTACCATTCTATGATTTAGGAATTTAAGATACCTAACTGATGTTTCAGGATATGAAGGAGCACCAAGGAGAAAGCGCTGAACCACCGGATTAGGTAGTTGATGAGTTGTGGCATCCAGAGGCATCCTCAGAGTAACATGTTTCTTTTTTAGATACAGTAAAACATGGCCAGGCATGTTAGCCAAGGGTGAGACATAACACCTGTGAGGAGAGGCTCGTGATGAACAGTGGCCCAACATTGTTCAAAAGGGGAATAATCCATGGTTTTGCTACCAATAATCTGTTTACAGAGCGACTCGGAAGGGTAAAATGTAAGGGAAACTGAGAACATATGCAAATTTGTATCAGTGCAGACTGAGCTATACCAGAGTCCCAAGGCAGAGCAGGCAGTAAGTCTTCTCACCCCTGGTAAGAAGAATTTCCAACTTCCCTGTAAGCTTCTGTTTGCAACATAGATACCTATGACTTAGCTAGGCAGAACGGCTTTTTCACATTTTTAACTTTATTAGGGAATAACCACAGGAACTGGCCACCTCTTCCTTCTCTCAATAAAGCAGTAGGCAGAGACTTCACCTCTCTGTCTGCATGTGTGCAGTATCTTCAACCAGCACTTTTTAAAACCTTCCCAAAATATATCTCAACAGGCAAGCTGCAGTCAAACGGACAACGAAAGCTATGTAAGAACTGATGATGAGGAGAGCTGCTTTCGGACAGACGATGAAGAAAACTCGGCTGCAAACTTCACAGAAGAGTGGAACCAAGAGGTGCAGCGTCTCTTGACAAAAAAAAATCACATAACTAAGTTCTGAGGATTGTAGCACTGTACTTTTGTTCTAAGAGTTGTAGTTTGTAGGTGTGTGTTTTTGACAACAAGACTTTTGTTTAAAGCTGACTTATATTAGCTACATCTTCTGTAACATGGCTCATTACTGGTGAAGAAAACAGACTGACATACATACTGCTGTTACAAAGGATGGCAGTATCAATAACTCACCTAGACCCTTTGCACATGATATTGAACCTGTTCAGTTTACAATGACAATACTGTTTATAGATAGAAATTTGATTTCTGAATACTTTGAGATTTTAGTAGATCAGTTTACTATACACTGTACATTTTTTTTCCACAGAAGAAATAAAAAGCTACAATTATGCATTTAACACTGAATGATTAAACTCCTGAGTGTATATATCTAGCAGCCCAAAAAAACAAAGTACCAGACTATATTTGCAATTTGTTTGCAAGTCTTTAAATTAAGACTTATACAAAATGTACTAAAATAATAATAATATAATTAATAATAATAATTAAACCTTCTCTAATTTAGGGCTAAAGTGTAACTTAGGAATGTGTCTTTCAAAATAATCTAACAAATCAGCCATAGAAGTTAGTGTAAATATTTTTTTTCCAAATAGATATCATATACAAAAGGTGACATTCAAATGATATAGAATCTAGTTTTTAAATCAGCACAGATCTTCTTAAAACTGTGAACTATGTTTTGAAATACTCGTTGCTAAAGCTGTTTATAAACCACAGGTGCCATAAGATCCCTGAACTGACTGATGTTACGTATAATCCTCCATGGTATTGTTTCATTGATGTTTTAGCTTTAGTAAGCATGTGTTCAACAAACCAGCTCTTTCCATCTCTCTGCCCCTCCTCCTCCTCCTCCTCCTCCCCTTCCACGCCCCCCCTCCCCCATCATGTTATTTTCGAGGCCTTCAGCTTTAAATGTACAGGCTTAAAGTGCGCTTGCAACCGTTTCCTTTTTATTTCCGAATGTGTATTGCCTTAGCCAGCCACCAGATGTTCTGCATGCACTCTTGGAAATGTGTAGTAAGACTCTTTTGGAGCTGGATGGAGAAATAGCTGTCAGTGAAAAGCACAAGAAAGGACAAGCGTACAGTTACAGAATTGGAGTTCTGCCCAGTTTCGTATTTTTCAAGCATAGAGGCATTTCAGGAGAAAGGGGACTTATCTGGCCGTTTTGGATTAGGCAGTGAGCCTGCTAGCTAAAAAATGTTTGCTCTGCTGTGACTACAAACCTACAGATACTCCTGAGCGGGGACTGACACCTGCTCGCTGTAACATCCTCCCCACAGTGTATTGCTTGGAAATAAGGACAACACCTGTGTGGCACAGAGCACTGCCATGCAGAGACACTAGAGCCAGACCAGGACGAGCCAGGTAGAAGCCTGGTAGTGACACAGCCCAGTGCCACACACTGGTCGCACAGCCCTCCTGAGGTGCGCAGCCTGTTAGCTCGCAACAGCCCCCTGCGCTGGTGTCATTTTTACTGCCCTAATACACTGTTATGGCTTCCAGTATCTGTCTGACCTGAAGTGACACTGTCTACCAGCCCTGAAAATGGTAGCATTTCATACAGATATTTCATGCCAGCACAGTTTGCTTCCAGCACGTGATGAGATGGCCATCTAAAGCAGGTTAACATGGTGTGTCTGTCCTCGCCCTCAAGGTGACACGGATGTGCGCTGCTGTATTTACATGACATTGCTATGTAGCTCAACCCAGTAAGCCCACTTGTTTGCATGCACTCACCAGGCTCGTGGCTGTTGCCCTGAGCACTGTGTGTTAGGGAATGAGTATCTGTATGAAAGAGCTGCTGCCATTTTTCACTTTCATATTGTATTATTGCATACACAGATTTCTTGCCCACATCTCCTTGCATATCTGGGCTTGGTCTCAGACATCCAAATGCATACTAAGGCATCCAGATATCTTCATGTGAGCTTTTCGGTTTTGCAATCACTTGTCTTTGCTCCAGGGATGTGTTGCTGTCCTGGCAAAGTAGGAACCATATCCTCCGATGCCCCCTCCTCCAACCTCCTCTCAGGAATGGGTGAGCCTCCACTAGTGCCTAGCACTCCATGTTTAAAGCTACTCCAGTGAAGCTGTAGGTGTTACTGTCAGGCAATCATTTCCTGAACAGAGATAAAACAAGCTAGAACACAGCTAGAAGCAATGGCTGACTAACTCAACCCATGTCATGTTTAATTGTACCCAGAGTAATAGATCTCTCCCATCATCTTGATGTCTGCGTGCTCATTATTGCTATGCTTAAAATAGATGCAATAGAATAAATCTATTGCAAGGGCTTCTGGACTAGGATGAAGGAAAAAAGCTGATGGATCAAGCACTTATCTCTTGGGCTAGTGTCAACAAAGTGATCCCCAGCAGAGTTCTGGGTCCCTTATGCTCTGGAGTTCTGAGACAGAGCACCTCGTACTTGGCTTTCTAAATATCTATTTTAAGCATTTTCCAACTGTTAGTCTGGCTGCATTTTTGTCCAGCTAGTCTTTGTCTGCTTGTTGAATAGTATTTTGGTTGTGGTCTGTGGTCATTAAAACAGAGTTACAGAAGGGGTCCCTGGCATGGGCCTTTTCTTAAGTACCAATGGCCCACCACAGCGCTCAAAACTTTGGGTGGTTTTACTGTCACTGGAGGGAAACCAGTGGTTTGGAATCGGGAGACAGGGATGTGAAGATGTATAGGGTCCTTGAATGTCCAAAGCGAAGGTGGAGAATGGGTTGTCTGTAAGTAGTAATGTTAACTAAACTGCATAAAAAAGGTGTGTGGCCTTTGTTGTGATATAATATGTATTTTCTTATATGCATGAGCCAAATTGTTGCATCATAATTTACCATAAGTGTGTCCGACTTTACTTTCAGTCATCTTCTCCCATCCCTATTGGTTCTTGGCAATTACTGTAGATAGACCTTGTAAATATTGCAACCTCAGGTTGCTGTCATCACGTTGGTTCAATTCAGCAAAAGGAGCTGTGAACAACGAGTGCTCCACTATGTCCTGTAGACAAAAGGGCATTTTTACCTTTGAACCAAAAAAGAAAAGAAATAAAAGTATGAAGTTACATCTTGAAGCTACTAACTGTAAGACATTTTTGAAACTACTGTACTTGACACCACTTGAGAAGATACAGAGATACTAAAGATGTCACAATATTCATTGGTATTGTAACAGAACTGCTATTGTATGGGTTTTTTGTATTGCTGTTAAGTATTGTTTTGTGTGTGTGTGTTGGAACCTACTGGGGACATGTTATATTTTGAAGTGATTAAACTATTTAACTGTGTGTCTATATTTTGGAATGGAATTATTTCTTCATTAAAAAGATTTTTAAAAGTAATCTATGAAGCATCATGTTTGTGGCTTATTATGGTATTGGAAGTCCTGTTCTGTGGAGCCCAAGCAGCATTTTTTTCAGTAGGGAATGAAGATGTCCCCATAGCACAGCAAGCAGTCTTTGCTTCAGCCACAACTGTCTTCTCCTCTGTGTGAGGTTCCTGGGGAACCTAAACTATCTGCAATAGTGTGATTTTTTTTTACCCACCGTGTTTTTCTCTCTCTGTCCTTAGGAGCAAAAGCTTGGAAGAGGAGAATTTTACTGGATTTACCACAGACAGTCATGTGGAGTATTTTATTGCAGGGGGACATGAAGTCTTTTTGTTTTCCAGTTACACCTTTAAGACGTCTTTCCACATCAGGTGTTGGTATTACAGCTGGTTGCTAACCTCTCCTCGAAGAGCATGGAGTTGCAAAGCAAGAGCTTTTACTTAAAAGGGACAAGTTAATGTCCTGATGAAGTACCTCCCTCCAAGTACAGCAAAGGTGGTGGGGAGGCAATGTTGGGCTGTGCTTTTCATGCCTATGGTGCAGGCCAACTTGCTGAGGGTGTGCTGCTGTCCCGGTATGGCAGCCCTTTCCAGCAGCCAGCCATCACAGAGCATCCAGGCAAAACATTCTCTCCTGCACACGCAACCTTGCTAACTGGCCAAATAATTACACCAGACTAGGGGTCTGTTACAAGGAAAGCGGCAGCAGCACACCAAAACTATCCTCTAGCTACTTACCACACGTCCCAGTATCTTGGGAAGCTGATAAAACCCCATCTGCTGCCTCCCTCAATGTTGACTGCTGTGGCAACCTATAAATCACCAGGGTTTATTTGCCCTAATTCCCCTGTCTGCATGGTGATGTTCTTCAATAAAGACAATCATTTCACACTGTAAATTATTTGCCAGATCTGCTGAACTTTGCCTCCACAATCCCAGTTCAAATTCATATTGTAATAAATGATGACATATCAGCTCATGAGGATAACTCAGTTTTATCCACGCATAATACCGAATTGCTGTATTTCTTCCTAACCTACAATCAGCCTATGGCCTTTGGGGAACAAAAGAGCCAGTAAAAACTAATTTATAGACAAAGGCTGTTTTCCTCTTTGTCTCCTGCTTCCTCTAGTTACTTTCTGCTCCTCACAAGGAAAATAGACTCATAAGGGAAGAAATAAATTAGTTTCATCTGCAAAAGGAAATAAAATACTGATATAAAAATAACACTATTTTTAAAATAAAGTATTTTTTAAATTAACATTTAAAAATAAATGTTTTTAAAATAAATGTTTAAAAATACATTTTAAAATAAATGTACTTTAGATCTGAGAAGCTGGCACCTTGGCTACATCAGCGCAGAACTAGGTGTCTGAAAGCATCTGGAACTTTCTAAATGCACATTGGAGTTTCAATCAGTTGCACATGGATCTATGGCCACTCTTCCAGAGTTTGGGAAGCCTGTTGCTCAGCAGTTTTGTATTCCCTTGCAAGCAGCTCTTAGTTCTGGATGAAACTTCAAGAGAATATCACAGGAATGCAAAGCTGAGTCTATCACAGAAATAGGTTAAGTGGGGTGGGAAGAGAAATCTCTCAATATTGTTTCACAATGAAAAAATGCATTGAAGAATTTAATATGCTTCAGGATCATCCTGTCTAATACCCCAGATAATCCACAGATTAAGGATTCCCCTTTGCTTTCTCTTGAGTGATTGCTACTAGTTGAGTTGTCTGTGGATTAGGACAGCTATCCTCCTCTGCCAGCATTCCATCAACATGCCTTTGGCTGCAAAAGGCAAAGCAGCAGAATTAGGCTGTGCATCTCATCAACTGTCTCTTCCCCTGAGAGAGGCACAAGCCAATGATGAACAGTCCCAGAGTGGAATAAGCCTTTCTGAGTGCCTACAAGTCTGGGGCTTTCTAGAAAAACCTGCTTTGCAGAAATAACTTCCCAGGACGAGGCTGGGAGATGTGTGCAGGGAAGCGGGAGAATCATGCAGCCACATTGTGCAAACTCTGAGATAAGACAGTTAATGTAGGTTGGAGATAATAAGGACTAAAAAGACAGGCAATGCAAAATAGTAGTTGCTTTTCTGTGTCTTGGAAGGAAACAGAGGAGGCCACAACGTGTTTTGTCATTGATTTGCGACGTTGCCGAATGTAATTTGGTATTTAATACAACATAATTTACCACTAGCAAATTAATTTCCTTGTGACTTATGTTTTTAACATAACACTCATCAGTGGCCAGATGGCAGATGTGTTAGGCCTGCTGCTTGTTATGCTAATTGTCAGCCGTAAAAGCCTCCCAGTTAACATTTCTTGCTCTCTGCTTGTTACAGCCCATCATTGTGTGCGGCCTGCATGTTCTTTCAGAAAAGAGGCACTCTGCAAGTGCGTGTTTTGAGTGGCTTACTGCCAGGTTCAGTTTTGGCCCTTCTTGGCACATTCCTGTCTAACAAACTGACTCCATGGTCAATGGTCAAAGTGGCTTCCAGTCTGGGGATGCAAGTGTGCGTACCTGTGTTTCTCTACCTTTGGCCTTTGCATACCTCAGATCTCCCACAACCCTCAGCCTAGAGCACAAAGCCTCCTTGCTCCTCTGCCCTCCACCATGTGCACCAGAGTATGATTGCGGGACGGGAGGCTGCTCCTCACCTACCCAAACCTTAGTCTTTAAGTTTTTCCTGGTGTTCCAGTCTCACACAAGGGTGAAATGGGATTTGCCTGAAAACTCCCCAAAAGCTGTTTGGCATCACCTTGCAGAGCCAGGGCTGCCACTCTTCTGGAAAGCATGTTTCTAGTCTTCAGCAGCCACCTCCCTTCTGCCCACATACCACAGGAGCTGCCATGGAGATCAGACTGGAGTTTCTCCTGGGTGGGATTTTAGACATCCCAAACTGTTCCCTGGTTTCACTGAAAATGTTTGCAATTCCCTGCCCCATAGACTTACCTCTCCTCCTGTGCCACTCACTGTTATCTGTGTCCGGTTACGCCTGGTTTTTTTTTCATTTTGATTTGTTGGATTTAAGGTCACTGGCAATAGCCATAAATGCCTAACAATGCTATGCACATAGCACTGCTGTCATCAGTAGGAATCAGATGCATATCAACCCTTGAAGATCTTTGCCTGGGCACATCTTTAGGTCTGCCTTCATACAAAAAACCATGAGCCTACAGGCTCTCAATGAAGCAGCTTTTATCACCATATAGATTACGTAGGTGCAACTAAACTTAGAATCCCCTCAACAGATCTCAGCTCTGAAAAGCCACCCTATTGTCCTCTCTACCAAATAGCATTTTTGTATTTTTACATGTCCCTGCCTGCCCTCTAGAGCTGATTTTACATTTGCTAGCTATAGCTGCGCACTCACTCTCAACACATTTGCCCAGAGCTCATCGCAGTTGCTGGTCCCCTGGCAGACCAAAGGGCTTCAGCCCTGCTTGTTTTGGCTGAAAGGCTGGTATTAGAGTTATTGCAGATGGTAATTAGTACTTGAGGGTGTGCTGCTTCCAGGGAATCCTCTCAACACTCACTCTGAGTCACATGCTTTTTGGAGGACGCTTCACTAAAAACACATTTTCTGCTACATTTTGAATCTAAGCTCTCTGAAATTAATTGAGTTCACATATAAATGCAAGAAGGAAGAATACAAAACACTCTCTTAAGGTCACAACTGTGAGAAATGTATGCAGAAAAACACCTGTTCACCAATTAAAAACTGGTTTTATAGAGGTTACACAAAGTCTGCACAGCTCGAGCATGGACTGTTTGTCTGGCAAAGTGACAATCAACAGACATTAACTGGGTTTGTCTGCAAGTTGAGATTACCGAGACTGATAGTGCCTGGAAGCAGAAAAAATAAACCATCTTGCATTTAGTTGAGGATCCATCACTTAAACTACAGGGATTCAGCCTAGAGAACCAAAACCAAATGAATACCAGATGACTGGTTAAGTGGTTATTCTATGGCCAGCTAATGCTTTCCTTGGGAAACAACTCGTTATTCCCCTTACGTGTTGCACTGCTGGGAATGAGACATCTCATCCGGTCGGCTCACATTGCCGAGTGGCAGGTGGTTTTCCTGCCGTGAGGATGCAGCAGGCTCGCTCTTGCCGTGGCTGGGCCATTAGGTACAGCTGAGGTACAGCAGACAGAAATTTGCCCTAATGGCTCTCTTGAGTTGATAGCAGGACTGCATCTGGTCAACTCTTTAATAAAATGTGATGAATAACCATGAGGTGGTTTCCCTGGCAGCTGAACCCTTTTCCAAGATGGGAATAATGTTCATGTCTTCAGCCATCTAACAGATGAGACAGAAAAGCTGGTGGCCTTGTCCAGAAAGCATAAGCCAGTCGAATTTTGGGCTGAGATTTCACACCAAGCTGTGCGATAATTCAAAGAGTAAGAACCTTTGTATCTGGTCCTTCCCCTATCATTTGCTATAGACCATCTGTAAAATAATATCTATTGCCTCGCTTCTGTATATGGAATTTGGCCAACAGAACCAAAGTCAACATAAAAAAAAATAATGGAAGAGGCAAAGCTTGCGTTTTGTTATGTATCTGCATCATGCCCCGTTTTTAAATGCCTACATTTAAAATGCAGAAGAGGACTCAAATTTAGTTTGCTATATTTACTTTGCTGTGCTTATTTGGAGATTCATTGTCTAATGTTGGCCTAGAAACACAGATAACCTGCAGAAATGTTTCCCTTTCTCTCTTCAGCCAGCTTTATGCACCCAGTCCTCTATAGTCAGACAGATGTATGCATATGCTGGTGAGTTAGTTTGTACTTGTCACATTAAACAAGAAGAAACTGCACAGGGTGAGTCGTGCAGTAAGAGGTTATCCTATCCAGTTCACATGGATCAGGTTGCTCTCATTTACACTATACAAGACGATGAACAGTCCCACACCAGGTAAAGATGAGAACTCCACTGCATGTGTCGCCACATCAGCCCCCTAAAGAAATGCTGGTCCTACCTCGACAGAGGTGGTACCCATACACGCCCCAGGAATTGCCTTTTCTTGGCTTTCCACTCAGGCACTCCTGTGAGGTCTCACTGGTGTGAGGGCCCTGGTTTTACTGCACAGAGGCCACCAGACCCTCTGGCCTTGATTTTCTATCTTTGAAGTGTGTGCCGATATGTGGTGGGAGCCAGGTCCCCACTATGCCAAACACAGATGAATGTCTCTCCTCCTCCAGAGATGGGTTGCTATAGACTGAGGAAAAACGTGAACGAAGTATGAAAAGGCGAGGCAACAGGGATGTTTGCCTGGTAACATGAAGTATCAGGGGATACAACCGGTGGGCCCCAGGCCAGTTTACCTCTTAGATGTAAACAGACAGTACCTGTTTGGAGTATAAGCAAAATGTGCTTGCACATTAGCCTCATCTGATTGAAGCAGCACCAGTGCGACTCCCCTGATGAAGAAATGACTTTTCTTGAAGGGCACAGTAGTAAAGAAAACATTTATTCTTTATGGCCTATGAATGCACAAAATGATACCATATCTGTAACTCCAGGAAAACCGTTTTTCAATATGCTGTACGTCTGTCGAGATACTCAAGCGTGCTCTGGAATTTCAGGGCTGAATTCTGGCAAGTTTAGCCCAACCTAGCACTTCCCTTCATCTAATTTCCCACAGAGGCATGTGGATGTGTCTTCAGCTGCATAAACCTAATTATGGCCCTGCAGCCCCAAAACTGACAACTAAATTACTGTTCCAGAATGCTTGCAGAACAAAGCTCAACCAGCAGTGTTGCGGCATGATTTGTTGGACCAGCAGTCTGAAAAGAAAGATTGTTATGTAAATTTAATTTGGAAGTTATTAGAAAGAGGAGTACCATAGAACAAAAACCTTTTATTTTTAAAAGAGGTTTCACCTCATTATAACCGCACTGTGTTTCTGGTTACATTAGCATAAATAAATTGCAGGTGTATGAAGCATTTTTGGTAGACAGGTTTTTGAAGACTAAATCTTTCTCATAAAATGCAGTCCTAAAAGAGGCTTTAAGTATTCTTAAGTAATTGAAAGAGTGATTTCTTTCCCCTGTAAAGCTGTAAAAATTGTTGTTCTGGAAGCACTTGTTTTCAGTAGAAAGTTGGCAGTGTTCATAAATGAAGTCACACTGTGAAAACTAAAGACACCCACACAAGCCAGTCCTAGTCCATACCTTGCTCCCTCCAGTGCGTTTTCTTCTGTATTTGCTGCCTTAAGTCAAAGACAGCAAGGTCTGAAATCTCATAAAACCTATAGTCCATTAAGATCTGTTGCTAAATAAGGATGATACAACCTAATCACGCAAGAAGTGATCTCTGCCGTAGTTGAGACTTCACTTGTATGCCTATCTTTCACAGTTATAAGAACCATTATACTTTCAAATGGCAGAAGGTTAGATAAGCATCTTTAAAATCGAGGCAAAGACCTATTGTAGATGTAAGTCTTCTTTACATTAGTTGTTATGTCTACCAATAAGGGTTACAATTTCTATCTTAGTTGAAATTAGCACTTTGTACTCTACCAGCATTATTTATATTTGTTTACATGTGACATAGAAAGGTTTGGAAAAATAAATCCATGCAAGATCTCATCCGTTATCCACTGATCTGAAAAAAAACCACAACTCTCTTATTTTTGGAAGCATGGGGTCAAGGTCAATTTGATAGTCTGTTGGCAGTAGAATATGGAGACATTTTTAGCTTTTTCTCATATTTTTGAAAAGTAACATCCAACAGATGTGAAACAGGAACAAAAAAAGTTTAAAAAGTACAAATCTGCAACCATGTAAGTTTGAGAGAGCAAATGCAAATACATTCAAACAATTGTAGAAAATGCAGAAAAACAGGAACACATATGTATTTCGTTATGGTAGTCATTGGCACATCTGTCTTCTAAGAAATTCTGCTGCATATCCACCAACAGCTGTATCCTGGCTTTTTCCTGTAGTAAAGAAAAAATTGACAAAGCTGTAAAACTGGGAGAATTCAAGAAAAATATATATGCCGTGAAGTAAACTGTACTTTAGCTGTACTAAAGCTGTACTTTCTTTATTGCAGATAAGGACTTTCCCATAGAAAATAATGGTAGGAATGGCACAGTTATGTCATATTTTTCACGACAAACAAACAAAAAAACCTAACAAGCACAGATTTTTGGCATGAAATTAGGCTTGAGATTTTGAGCAGCCCTTTTCACCGCATGTAGAGACAATAATCCTGTCAGAATGTGAGCCAAGTTGCTGGTATGCAGCACAATTTTCAGTCATCCTCTCCTTCCACTCTGCAGCCCCAGCTACAGAGTGTGTGTGGTGTGAGATCTCGGTCCTGTGATTTGCTCTGTGTCCCCTCAGGTCTTCTGGGGAAATGAGGGAACTAATGAGCAGGGATGAATGAGACTAGGAAAGCATAAATATAACTTTAGAATTATTTTGAAGCATTTCCTTGAGTTTTTGTGGGCAATCAGAAAATTGAGACATCAGGGACATTTAAAACATTGTCTTTGAGATTTAAGTTATACCTAAAACTCCACCAAGGAGTCAGATCCATCCCTGCTCCTTGGTGTCCTCCTCCAAGTCCTGGTCATGACCTGCATTTTGACCTGGCTTGTCTCATTGCTGTAACACGGTAGGGCCAGAGCTGCCTCCTCATGCCTTAGGAGTGGCAACCCTGGTACTGTATGGCCTGTCCCACTTCCTTCCAGCAACCAGGAGTGATGATGTGTTTGTGCTCACATGCTGTCTTCAGCTTGAGGTTAAGTATTTGCCTGAAGCATTACCAAGCAGGTTCTTCAGGATAACATTGTGATCCCCTGGCTCTAGGAGACCTGATCCTGAGTCACAACCTTCCTCCCCACAGCAGGATCCTGCTGCCTTCTCTATCTGGCAGTTTAACAACACTGAAGTTCAGTGAGAGTCACAAGGCATGGACTGTGACAGTCGAAAGAGAAAAGATTAATTGTTCTTTCCCACACCTTTTGCCCTTTCTATGGTTCAGCCAAGGCTTTGAAATGTTTCTTCCTCAAAAGCATCATTTACCTCTTGTCTAACCTCAAAAATTCAGATATCTGGAAAGCTGGATAAATTACAACTTCAGAGGAGCCTCAAGACTAAGCAATGAAGGAGAGGAGCTGCCAGGTAGTCTGTATATTCTTGGGGCTGAGAATGTAATTTTGTCCAAGCTTACAGTCCCTTCCAGCACAAAACTGATGTAAAAAGTGCATAGATACAAATGTGAAAACGCTCTTTGTTCATTTGGGTTTTTTTCTCAACTACTTCTTTTAATGCAGTGATAAACTAAACTTTTATGGTGTCATGTAAGTTCATAGAGCACAGCACTTATTATCACCTATGACAGCTGAGGTTCACAGCCAATCAGCATCTGCAAAAGCAGAGGAGGTCTGGCTTCACCAGTGTTCTGAGGGCACAGGGAAAAATATTTGAAGACAGTTTTTCTTTTTTAAAAAAAATTGCTTTTGGGATTTTTAAAATGCACCAGAAAGAATGATTACAAAAAGTCACAATACCATCTTAAAATATTTGTCATGGATGGTAGCTATTAAAATATATTTGAATGACATATATATTACTTCTGTTTGTCCAATTTTGTACACATTTATAGATTAAAAATGGATTTCGATGACAAATGGTTGTAAGAGAGATATTGGCATAGCTAAAAGGGTGCATGCTCACGTGCACACATGGCTGCAGGGATGACGAGGGGACACTCACGTGCCTTCTGCCTTCCAGATTTATTTAGGCTTTAAACAGAAGAAATTCTAATTAACGAAATTGAGTTGCTGTCAAATGTGTTCTTTTCTGTCAGTTTCTATTTATAGTCACCACAGGACAAAAATTAAGCTGAAACACAAGTTGCAAACTCTAACAGTAAGAATATATTCTAGTAGCTCTGGCTGCTCCACTGAAGAACACTTGTGAGAAGGCAGGGCAGGTGCCTCCTCCCTCTGCACTTTGATTCATCCCTGTCCTGGCTTTCGATTGCGTGAAAAGCAGGGTTGGAGCTGTACCTATCCTGTGCACTGCGATCTGGAGCAATGTTGCAGCAAAGGTTTTCTAGTTCCTGGGGGAATGTCCAAGTCAAGGAAATGCCAAACTGTTCAGGCTTGTTCTGTGAATATCTGGCTGCTGGAGAGAGGGATTTCAAGAGACTGGCAGTGCTGAAGGATGTTAACAGACACAAGGTAACATGCTGACAGCATTATTCCACTCTGTTAATATCTGTGTTAGCCCTGGTGAAGCCATGGCAGCGCACACACTAAACCTGCTTATTTTGTTTGGGTATCCACCAGGACTTTCAAAATTACTCTATCCACTGTTTTTCAATAACATACCAATTTGTGAGCAAGTGAGTAAAACTTTCAGTTATGCATAAGTAAACAGCTTCATTTCTGCTGTGGCTCCTCTGCACAGGAGGTAATTTTGCAAAACTTAGCCAAAGATCACAGTGGAACTCCCTGGCCAGCTATGCCATTCTCTTACTCAGCAAAATTGCTTTTATATATCTGCTCTGGTCATATTTCTTTTTGTTTAGCTCATAAAGAAATCCAAAGAAATCTCCCTTGAATCCAAATTCACAGTTTCCAGAAATTGGTTCAGTGGGCAACGTCTGTGCTCTTCTCTGCTGAGGAGAACATACTGTTCCCCATGCCCGCAGGGGACGTGGCAAACTCAAAGGGTAGAGCAAAACAGAACTTTATTTTTACAGAATAATAATAATATTGGAAGTGGAAATATATTTTATGTACAGTTTCAATCAGGACAAGAATATGGGTTTTCTGTTTCAGTATGCAATGGAACATTTCCCACACAATAATAGTAATGTAGCTACTACTTATTATTAATTGAATTAACTGTTTAAAGCTTGCTTAATTAATAGTTTTATAGAGAATATTTTTTTCATAGAGAATGATGTTACTCACCTGTATCAAAGACAGCAGGTGATTCTCAAGGTTACCCTCAGCTCCCGAGGGTAACCTTGAGGGGCGTCCCTATGCAAGGGGGAAGATTTTCACTCACACTTCAAAGGACAGTATGCAGAAATCCTCTCTGCCACACAGAAATGAGACTGGGCTTTTATAGAACAAAGTGATTGACTGTCAGTCAGCTTGTTGAATTTACATCTCTGTAGAGCTAGCAAGAACATCTAGCTTCAAGCAACAACACTATCTCCGAAATAACCTGTTTCACTGTCCAGTAGCTCAGGAATTTTCTCATCCTCCCACATTATTCTTGGAGGCAGTCGAGATAGGCTGGTCTGTAACAGCCTTCACCACTAAAAAAAAACAACATGACCTTCAGCTTGTATCTTTTCACTGGGGAGAATGCCCTGAACTATGCACGTGCCTCCTGGCTCTGCCTGTACAGGCAGAAGCCAGGGTATTTCATAGCCCCAACAGCTAAACCCCTTTGAACTCTTCACTTAGTCCTTTGCCATAGACATTCCTCCTCCCTTCCACTGTGCAATGTCCTTGCATAATACTTCCCAGCAGAAATAGTCCTAAAGCAGGTTGATGAATATTAACATTTAATATTTACAAACATCTAAAGTGTGGGTGTCAGGAGGTTGGGACATCCCTTTTTCCTATTGTATGCAGCAACAGGACAAGGGGTAATGGGATGAAGCTGGAACACAAAAAGTTCCATTCAAACATAAGAAAAAACTGTTTCACTGTGAGGGTGAGAGAGCCCTGGCACAGGCTGCCCAGGGAGGATGTGGAGTCTCCTTCCTTGGAGATCTTCAAGATCCACCTGGACACGTTCCTATGCAACCCAATCTAGGTGAACCTGCTTCTGCAGGGGGATTGGACTAGATGGTCTCTAAAGGTCCCTTCCAACCCCTACCATTCTATGATCCTATGATTCCATGGTTAGGAACTGTGCCCATAAATGGAGGCCACAAAGAAGCTTTTTAATAATAACAAGTAAAAATGGATTAATGGGATGAGAAGGCAGTGTTAAGGGTATTACCTGTTCATTAGTTGATCAAGAACTCCAGCAACCAGAAATCATACTACTTTCACTGAGACTTAGCCAAAGAATGAGACAAAGGTGGTGACATCTCTGATGCTAAAATTAATCATTGTCACCATACCATGAAACCAGACTTGTGCCCCACTTTGCATGGCCTTTTCCTGATGGTGTCAAGATAGTCTCTCAAAATACACAAAACAAAGTTCATCCTTTATCACAAAGATTAAGAGATCTTTCATTCATCTGTGGGGTCAAATGTTGCTGTTTTGGGGTACCTGCAGCAAGATCTCTCATGTTGCTCTCAACAGACCTAGGGCTCTCAGCAAACAATGTAAGCAGAAAAGCCTTCAGGTGTCAAATGAAATTGAATTTAGGCAAATAGCCTCAAAGACTGATGTTTCTGTCCTCTCAACAGTTTCTTGGGACAAGTTCCTAGTGTATTTTTAGCAAGGGTAATATGGTTGCCATGCACCTACTAATAATTTGTCAGCACTTCACATGTTGTATCCCCAGAATACAGAATAACAGGTGAAGATGTTGAAGTAAAGGACAGCCAGTTGTCTTTGACTTTTTTAAGGATTAGTCATTTTCTCAGCCAGTCCTAAATTTTAACTCTTCAAAGCAATGACTTCTGTACTTGTAGAATTACAGTAGAAAAGCTTCAGCAGCTTCTATGCTTTGAATAGTGATTTTTTTTTTCAGATGAGAGCACCGTGGCACACCTTGCTGTATCAGCTGCTGTTACAGCTATTTTAAGATTTCATTCCCCCAAGTGCTCACAAGGGAGCCTAGTTACCACCTGCACCCCATCATTATGGGTCCTAGGAGATGCCCTCTGCCTGAATCCCAAGCTTTGTGTGTACTCCAGCTCTGCTGTCTTGACACAGTTCCATTTATTTTGCCCTTGGCACTCAGTCATACCTCTGCTGTGGTGACTTGGAGGCAGAAGGGTCAGTTTTGTACAACCAAAAGCTAATTAATTAGATCAATCTCTTGAGGCCTATTTGTGAGGGGAAAAAATACCTTCTGGTATGAATTTGCTTAAGCAATGTAAATTATGTATCTCCAACTCTTCTTTTTAGATGCTATTTCCACTATTTTCACACTTTTAAAAAGGGAGTGTATTGTGTAGCAGACAGACTAGGTTTACCCCATAAACTCCTACTACATCACTAACCTCAGGATTACAGTTTGGATCTAAACTCTTTTTGTTTCCTATTTGCACTAAATACTACTTTAATTTTTATATGAAAGTACACCAATGACAGGTAAAATTCCACTTTGTGTCCCATTGAGGTTAACACATTATTAAAATTCTGCCATATCCACATGTCTTTTTAGATCTTACTTCTCTGTGGATCTTCTTTCTGTGGCTTCATGTGCTGCACCAGGATAATCAAGGCAGCAACCACACATCCTCTCCCAT
This sequence comes from Colius striatus, assembly GCF_028858725.1. NCBI lineage: Eukaryota > Metazoa > Chordata > Aves > Coliiformes > Coliidae > Colius > Colius striatus. The sequence goes on from NC_084762.1 coordinate 53,262,582, forward strand.
GTAATTTCTGATTTCAAAGCTATTGCACAACTCCTGGCCCTGCCCCATGTCAGTGGCCTTGAGAGCACAGAAGCTCCACTGTGCCCCTGACAGTGGGGATGACCTCCCAGATGCAGAATGCACCAGTGGGGAGCTTTGTGGAGGCTCTGAGTGAAGGCACTTTTGGAGGGATCACCCAGGCACTCAGCAGCTGCCCCATACACCTCCCAGAGGAGGGAGAAACTAGCCCAACTTCATGTAATAGCCTGGTAGTTTACTTAAAGGCTACAGGTATCTCACTTTGTACAAACTTACTTCAAGACAGGGTTCTTCTAGTAAAAACTGGCAAGGAGAGAAAAGGTGTAATTCCTTTACAGTCAGTGTTTTGACATCTGCTGTTTTCTGAGATAAAAAAACAAGTGCCTTTCACATTCTGGCCATTCCCCTTCTGCTTTCTGTCTCTTGGCCAGCAAATATGCTCAGCTTTTACCAGTCAATTCATAAACTAAACATGGTATGGAATAGTGCAAGAGCCAAAGACATTTTTTTTAAGCTACTGCCTTGTACCTACCACATGGGTTTTTTTAACAACATTAATACATAAATGTAAAGATAATGCAGTTTTTAACTATAGGGAATAGTTTCACTTAGAGAGAATACTTGGATTCTGGGAGAATGATGCTTTTATGGCTTCTTAAGCTGCTCTGATCTATCACAATTCCATGTCTACCGAGAGAGTTGAAAGGTAAGCCTTTTCCTGTGATCTGTTGAAGTTCCAAGTCTTACAGAAGATGTGAAGTGCAGTATTAAACAAGACTTCTGTAATGATGCCGGCAATTAACAATATGTCAAAAAAATTCAAAATACAATTTTATATCTGTAAGACAATTGTCAAAGAGCAGCACTGCTTCATACACCCCAGTCTCTGTCTGACTGAGCCTCACAGAAAGTTTGTCTCCTGCATCAGGGAGAACAGAAGACATCAATACCAGTACCTCAAACAACTGTCAATTTATAGCAGGCAATATCCATCAGATAAAATGATTAAGAGATCAGCTTTCGAAACCATGACCCCAATCGGCCAACAAAGATGCAGAGTGCAAGCACTAATATGACTGCATCTGTCAGGGTGTATTAGCTCTCAGAAATCATTATTCACCCTAGGGAGGAAAATTAGCAAAGAAAACCATGCTCCCCAGCATTAGTCTGAACTGTGTGGAAATGGGACTTTCAACATGCAGGGGAAGGAAACAGCAGAACTTTTCCTTAGTGCTGGGCAGCCATTAACTTTCCACATCTATTGCTGTAAGGGAAAAAAAAAAAAGGCAGATATGTGAGAATAAAGCTTGGGAATAGTGATTTTGTGAGAAGTGGGTTTGGCAAGACCTGGAAATTACTCCTTCCTTTTGAGGTCACAGAAGCAAAACTCTCACTAATTCTAGTCTGATTTTCAGAGAAGATATTGTCTCACAGAACCTCAGCTTCTCATTTTTACCCTTTTCAGCTTAAATGAGTTATTGTTCAGATGACAGTATCAGACTTTAATATGCAGTCCTACCTAAAGGATTCTATGGTTCTACATAATGCACAGAACAAAGTCACCCTGGTGGGGAGGATGACTTCATTGAGCACTTCTAGGTCTGGTAACATTCTGGGCTCGTAGGAGGTGTAAAGTTTTTGGTTACAAAGATGGAATTTTTGGCACATGAAGTTGACAGACAAATATATATCTTCTTTTGAAAAATCTTGTTAATGCCATTTTCTGTTTCTATATTATAAAAAAAAAATCAATCAGCATGCTCATTTTGGAATGCTTCTGGGTTTTTTTCACCAAATACTAAATTAGAATATAAGCAGAAAGGAAAAGTCTGTTCAGGTCACAAAGTACAAAGGAGTATTCCTTCTAACAATGGTGATAGAAAGAGGTAAGGAGAGAAAAGTCTTTGAAGCTAAAGCTTTACTTTTCTACTCTAGCTGTGCACCAGACTGAAGGCAGAAAACCCAAGAAAATCTTGGGAAAAAAAACCCCATTCTGGGAAAAGTCTTACCTCTACTGAATGATTTTTGCTATCAATGTGTACAAGATGAGGCATCTTTCAGCTTGCCTCAAGCTGCAGTATCAGTCATGCTGCTGGTTGCAGGATACCCTGGGATGTGACCCATCTGGAGTGACAGCCCAAGACATAAGTATTTATCTCTGCTTTGTCAAACATCTGCAAAAACCTCCAGGCTCAAACATTTAACACAAATATTAGTGTAGCTACTCATCTCTCCTTACTCTCCCTTCCACTCCTAATTCAACCAAGATCCTCAAAGACATTGACATTTTCTAGTGGTGTTCAGAATTTCAGTTGTACTGGTGGACTCCACAGCCCTAGCAGGGCCAATCCTGACCTACAGTCATATCCCCAGAGGACTGAAAAGATATATTAAGCAAGTTAAAAGCATTTGAACAGTCAAGGTACTCACAGGCAAGGGTTACTCCTACATTTGCTGCACATTTCCTAGGTGACCATGAGTATGTCACCAAATCTCCATGTGCATCAGTTGCCCATTGCTGGGATAGAGCATTTTGCTTTGTTTTCTCCTTTTACAGTGTAATCCAAGTATAATTAACACAACATAGTATCTAAAGGTCCTCTATCATCTTTCTCTCTTCTTTCTGCAACATAAACACAGCTACACCGATCCAGTAGGGATTATCAGAGAAGATGCTCAAATCAAAAATGGTCAGTGATATTGAAGATCACCACATGCACACTTGTAAAGTACACAGATTGATCTAAGACTGAATGAAAACTGGGCTTAAGTCACAATGTGAATTTGAGGAGTTTCAGTGAGAAAGCCAGACTGCGCCCAGTTGTCCTCCACACGCTGTTGGTAGCAAAGGAGAACATATGGCTGCACTTTGAACATGGCCATGTACTAGGATCTAACCTAGGGCATCTTTGCTTTAGTAACCAGGGATAGTTCTGCTGCTTTTATTTTCAGTTCACACAAAATTCCCAGATAATAATAGTTCTGTAAGTGGAAGAGAATCAGTGGAAGTGCTTTGAATAAAAACAAATCAGAAAATAGACCTGGCATCGCTTCCTTTGGCCTCGGAGTACTCTTCTAGTCATTCTTCAGAGAATGAGTAATGCTGGGCAGGGAAGGTCCCATTCATCAATGAGGCTGTGTTGACTGTGAAAAATCAAAAGTGTAAGTTAAGCTGAGGCACACAGAAAACTGAATAAACACAGCAGCGGTGGTAGATACCGTGAGAACATAAAGTGAAATTTCAAAGGAAGAGAGAAAAGTTCAGATGGAGGTGACTCAGGGGATGAATGTTTACCTTGGCCCAGCAAGCAAGTCTGTTAAATGATACAGGATAGTAATACACTGGCATACTTTCAGTTATTGTCATTTCTGCAAGAGGCAATTACAACCTGCCAGACATCCATGCGTTTCCAGAGGTGAGATGCTGCAAGGTACTCTCAGCACTGGTGTCTCTCCGGGTCTGCTTCATGGATGACTGAAGAGAGAGGAGGATCCTTCACTGACTTCCACAAATGTTAGCTCAAGACCTACAGCCATACGAAACACAAAACAACCATCTGCCACCTCAAGAGCATGGAGGTGACAGAAGTGTCAACCAGATTTCATTAGCTATTTACAGGCAGCTGTTGGTTTAATGCAAGTCTGTGTTTTGGTTTAAAAAATATTCCCTTGGATGTTCCTGCAGCATCCTGGGACTGAAAATGTGCAAAGTTTTACACCTGTTTTTCAGTGGATCTCTTCCATTCCAGCACTTTATTGCCTCCTACCAAATTGCACATCAAGGGGAACTGTCATCTCACTGCCAAAAATTGTAAATCATCGGTTGTCTGGTCTAGCTGCAGAATATCTGCAAGATCGTACACAGGGCCATCCTAGCAGAGGCACAGCTATGGACAAGCCCACTCACTGTGCTGTTGGCAGGTATTCCTGTTCTTCAGAGAGAGAGAGGGCAAAACAACACAAAACCATAGAGTCTAGGGCTGCCTTTTGGCTGCTAGCTGATTTTCATTGGATGGGAATATGAAAACAAAGGGAAAGATCATCATAAGGCTGAGATCTCTGGACCAAACTCACCCTGACACAAAGCAGAAGCAACTCCCTTCAGGAGCTGTACCTACCTGCTTGCTGTCTGGAGCCTTCCCATCCAATTTGTTCACATATTTTGCTGTGTGCTGCTTCTCTGCTCTTTTGGCATTGCTTTTGGGATCAGGGAACATGAAATCTCCTGAACTTTAGTACAGAGGAGCAAAATGAGTAAATGTATGCCTGCAAGTGCTCACCTTGAATACTGTGTTCAGCATTCTCACTACAAGAAGGACATTGAGGTGCTGAAGCACGTCCAGAGATGGGCAACTAAGCTGCTGAAGGATCTGGAGAATAAGTCTGATGAGGAACAGCTGAGAGAGCTGGGGTGTTTAGTCAGCAGAAGAAGAGGCTGAAAGGAGACCTTATCACTCTCTATAACTACCTGAAAGGAGGTAGTAGTGACATGAGGGCCGGTCTCTCCTCACAGGTAAGGAGTGATAGGACAAGGGGAAATGAGCTCAAGTTTCACCAGGAAAGGTTTACATTGGACATTAGTAAGAACTTTTTCACCAACAGGGTTATTAAGCATCAGAACAGGCTGCCCAGGGAGGTGATGGAGTCACCGTTCCTGGAAATATTCAAAAGCTGAGGTAGGTTAGGGACATGGCTTAGGAGAGCTTGGCAGTGTTGGGTTAGTGGTTGGACTCTTAAAGGTCTTTTCTCTAGATCTTAAAAGTCTTTTCCAACCAAAATAATTCTAAGATTCTAAATCACAGAAGGAGGTGAAATATTGCCTTTCCCATTTCTGCATGCCCTCTGGCTAATGTCTCTCATGCTCAGCAGCCTCCAGTGTCAGGGCTGGCGGGGCTGTGCCACAGACAGTGCCATGGAGGAGCAGCCATGATGCCAATGCTGCAGGGTCCCTGAGAGTGGTGGTGCAGGAGCTGGCTGGAATTGTGATAGAGACACAGTCAGCTGCTTCCCAGCAATCTTCACTTCTGATTTATGACTGTGTGGAGCACAGTGGTGGCTCAGGGACAGCACAAAAATAGGCAGTGCAGACAGACTGACTATCTGCAGTCATGATAGCGAGTCTACAGAGATAGGGCTTCCTACGGTTTATCATACTGCTTTCATTTAGAAGTCTGTCGGAAAAACAGCCATAGAAACCAATCATAGCAAAAATCTGTAAGCATGTGTAGGTGTTGAAATTCAGGGTAGCATGGAAAATGGAAATCCCCAGAGGTGGCTTAGCAGTACCAAAGGGAGCAACAAATATTTTCCTTCTAAAATAATGCATACCTTCGAGCTACTCGCAATGAAAAATTTATTATGAATGTTTAACCCCTTTTCTCTCCATGATTCTTCTGCAACTAGACTCAATTGTTTATGATTTCCCTTTTTAAAGTAGTCCATAAATGTTTTATGTGAATACATTTCTGTACGTGCTTTTGAATGCTATATGGCCTGAGCCTTGAGTGTTTGCTTATCCTGGTTTGCTCCATGTTCTCTTATTGCTCATCTAAACAACAGAAGTTATTTTTCTTCCGTACTTATACGAATGAGCCTGCACAGATGGGAATATCATTTGTTATTACTTTGCTGAGAACATAGAAGTGACCACGTAAGAGATCAACATTTCAGATAAGTGGGAATGCATTTATTTCCCCAACATATTTTTATGCAGTTATAAACCTGTTGCCCAAGAAAATCAAAGCATTCCTTGGATTAAATTAATACTCACAGAATTCTGGTGACTACTACCCATATTTTGCAACTCAAAAACATGGAAGAAAGAGGACATCAGTGATGTGCCTTGGCTCACACAGACAGAAGTTGAAAGAAAAACAAAGAGCTGAAGAAGTATCTTGCTGCAGCAAGGTCTTGTTTAGCAGCAAAGCCATTTTTCAGTCTCCCAAAACGTCGTCTCCTGATAATTAGTGACAGAGCACAGTCGTAGTCTGGAGATTTAAATTTTTGCTTTTCTGTTTCTGTAGTTGAATCTCTATAGTGAGATTTAGAGGTAAGTGAAACAATGAACTCTTTGCTTGGTAAATTCATCCAGTACTTACCCCACCTGCTTCTGTGTAGGAAAAATAATACGTCTGTCTGTCTGTTTGTCCCTCTGCTGGTGTCGGTATGTGCTCTTAATTTTCACTTTCTTCAGAAGTAATTTCTTTGCTCCTATTTCTCTAATCATATATGTTCTATAGATCAATTTCCATTACACTGAATTTCTGCCTCACTGGTTATGAGGAATGAGCCATGAACTGTAGACAATATCTCATCCTGGCCAAGGGAAATAATCAAAGAGATGGTTACATCTGCTTCCTATACAGTCTGATAATTTTGAGTAATAATATCTTTTTTTTTCTCTCTCTCCCTTCTGACCTCTGTGAATATGACTTATTAATCAGAGCTACAAATGAAAGAGGAGGAGAAAAATAAAACCACACACACAGTATTGTACTGTGGCTCAGACTGATAACTTCATTCAGTGATTCTCTCTTGGATTCAGAATTGCAGTAGAAAAATACCATTCTTAATCTTTTAATTATCATTTTTAAAATTTCAGTCATGTGAAGTTGTGCTTGATTATATAAAAACACAAATGTGACACTTAGCAGAGAGAGGTCCTAAACAATCTGTAAAACCTGTTAAGGAGCTTCAGTTGACTCTTGGCATTTTGGAAGAAAAATATGTGGAGAAAGAGCTGCTGTTTTGTAATCCTGCCAGAATCTTATCCGAAAATCAGAGATTACACCAAAACAATGGTGGAATCTATCGTACTTTAAGATTATCAGAAAACATTTGTGAATACGTTTATTATCTGTGCTCTGTTTTAGACTCTTGGCAGAGCAAGGTTTTGGTTTACTATGCAGTAGAGTGCAAGTACTCAGGAATCCCATATCACTCATTGATACCCATAAGATTTATGCTCTTTTTACTGAGCTTTGGGAATGGGACATAGAAGTTTTAAACTTTGAAAGCCCTGGGTACTACAATGTCCCACTTTTTTTTCTCTTTCTTAACAGTAATATGAGAAGAACAGATACACTGGATCAGATTTGAGGTCCAGCTAACCCAGGATCCTGTCTCTGGCAGTAATGTAATGACATGCTCTTAATATAGTTGCCAGTCCTCTGTGACTGCAGTTCTGGGAATGTCTGCACCAGAGATGGCATGTTGGTGTTGAATAATCCCTGAGGATTTTTCTTCCATTCACATATTTTAACCCTTTTAAGCCATTTAAATCCAGAACATCTTGTAGCAATGAGATGCCTAGCTTAGATACCTGCTGTGTGAAGAACACATTTGTTCTTGCAACTTTTCTCAGTCTGTCACTTAGATCCTGGGTGGTTTACCCCAATTTCCTTTTTTCTGGAAAGAGAAAACAATACCAAATTACCTTTTCATTGCTGCTCAGGACTTTAATAGAGATCTCTGTCGTATCCTCTCATTGCCCTTTCTCCTGGATGTAAAGCACTAGACTATTTGTCACTCCTTGAACAGAAGTGCCTCATCTTTGGCCTGACTGGTTGTCTTTTTGTGTAGTTCCTCTTTGGCTATTATATTCTTTTAGCAGTGAGCGGGAGATAGAAAACAGGTCCAGATGCACCATGGCTTTATATATATTATGGCAATGACAAGGAATAGCATAATAATGGGAAACACAATAAAATAGCAAAAGTTAGCAACACTGACAGTGAAAGCAGCACTACTGAAATTTCAAGTCTTATGGAAATGATGAAAATATTATAAGCTTCAGTCTGATATGTCAGTTTTCAGTCAAGCTGTACTCATAATCCAGCTATGGTTTCAGGCTCAATTTCTGCTTTCAATTCCTCAAATTTGGGTGATATTTTCAAGCTTCTAAATGAAATATTTCTGATTTTACTTTGGTGTAGATAATTTCAATTAAAATCTAAGAACCAGGATGAATGGAAAAAAACAGATTTTTTTTTTCCCTGTTTTTAATAGCTTTTTCTGCATATCTGTACAGCTGAAGCTCTTCCACGCCAAAAACTGAAATTTACCATGGAATAGCTCCAGTTACTGGAAAGGGCTTAAAGTGTGTTGTAGAACTGATTGTGTGGCTGATTTAAATCAGCCTAGAGAACTATCACCGCACAAGGGTGTTCATTCTGTATAGCTGGTGGCATAGACATAGGCAGGGCTAATTTAGCACCACAGCCAGGAGTGCATTAACAGCCTTGCAGAAATCTTTGATTGAGTGTCCATAGGTCAAACACATTCAGACATTATCCAGAGCTTCTACCTGCTTTGTAAGTCATGGCTGATGTGGAACACACGCTCCATGGGTTATGGTTTATGTATCCAGGAGCAGTGATTAGTCCTCAGGTCACTGTGGCAGAGGTGCTCTGCATGGAAAGCAAGCCATAAACCCCTTAAATTGCACACAATATTTCCGTCTTCTTCACCATCTCATGCTGACATGGGTACCAAATTCTCTTCAGCTGCTTTCCAGTTCTCCTGAGTGTTTGTGGGATGAGTTTGCCTGCACCAAAGGAGAGATTCCAGAGCTTGGTGTTGCAGTGTGATGTACCACAAGCTCACTTTGCTCCCTTTTGTCCCTATTGGACCGTGGAGGCAGCAAGGCAGGGGGCTGATAAGGCTGGCAAGCCACTGTCCTTGAGATATAGGACCATCTGAGTTGCAGAGGGGAAGATCCAAGTCCCATAATGCAATCCCAGCCCACTTTTGCCTTCAGGGTCTTGATGCTGTGACAGTTCGTAATCACAACGTGCATTGAGCAGCCTGATGATGATGGACGTATACATGACCTATACTCTTCTCTCAGATTGTTGTCTCTTTGAAACATGCAGAGAGCTGGAGGGCAAAGGGAGCATGACTGTGTGTGTGCAAAGGACAGACAGGCTGCTCCAGCCCAAACAGTGTCTGGGGCCAGGAAAAATCTTATCTTCCTTACAATTTGTGAAGAGGAAGAAGCTTACTTTCGTGGCCAGCTAATTCTGAAAAAGTAAATAGTGTTGGATAGGGAGAAGTATTTGAGAAGTTTTAATTTTGTTGGGTTTTTTATGTTTACTTCCCCCAAAAGCACATGAAGGAGTAAAAAGCAATAGCTATCCCTATTGTGTATCTTTACATAAAGCTTCATTATTATCAGGGCATCTGCAGTGCAAAGAATTGTGACCTCTATTTGTTTGACTAAATCATTACAACCAGCCACTTTCTGGACAAATTATAACAAAAATATCTGTGTAGTTCTCTTTCCCTCTTACCACTGCTACTCCTGATTTTGCTCCCAGACAATTGTCCTCTTCAATGCAGAAAATTTCCTTTATTAAAAGTCAAAAGCAAAGTACTGCAAAAAAAAATTTTTAGATGTTCACTATGGTAATTTTTTTTTTTGGTTCCTGCCTAATTTGAGTCTATGATGTATATTCTGAATTTCCTATAGTAGTGCTCACTTTCAGACTTCCAGGTCAACAAGCAATATCACAAAAGTGTTATATATTTTTTTGCCTGCAAAGAAATAATTGAAATCAGACTGATGGCTCTAAGTCTTACTTCTTAGAACTTTCCCTATTACTGTCATCAGAAATTGGAGGCTGTTTGAGAATGCAGACCAATATAGACACACATGTGCCAAACACTAACAAAGTTCTGGAGTTATTTAGATGTCTCCTTTGATTTCAGGATGTTAGACAAATAGTTATTTTGGAAGAAAGTTTAAGTAAGACTTCGTGAATTAAGCTCTTACTTCTAGGAACTCTTGTTGAAACTGCTGTGGGTCATGGAGATTCTCCTTGGCTCATATGGAAAGCTCTGTTCATCTCCTGCTGTCAGTAGAAGCTGGCAATTCCAGTCCCAGTCAGTAACAGATGTGTTGACATTAAGGTTTTTGTTCACATGAGAAGTGTCTTTTTTAAAAGGGGCTCACTTGATTGTCTTCATTGGGTTTTATTTCAAACCATCCAGAAGTCACAAAACAGATACATTTTGGAAGAATCCACAAAATAGATTCATTTTGGAAGAACCCACATCAGATGATGCAATGCATTTACAAATACAAATACATTTGATCAACGTCAGGTGCTAAAGCCCTCCAGCCTACAAGACCAGCCCAGAGCTCTTCCAGCTTAATCCCTCCCCAGCACACACAAAATGAGGCCCTCAGGTTCACCAGCACTTCCCTCTGCCAAGCCACTGCCTGCAGCTGTAAGCAGAGCCAAACCTGTGCTGAGGAAAATGCCCTTTGTTAAACTACTGCCAAAGTATTCAACTCATTGCAAAATACAGTCCATGACAACTTAAACATGTTGACAGAGATACTGAAGTGCTGCACAGCACTTATTCATAATGAAGAGAAAGGAGGCAATAGGGCAGGGTGAAGATAGAAGTTGCATTTTCTTATCATAACTGGTACAGGAAACTGCTCTTTTAGCATCAGCAGGGCGCTGCAAGGCCAGAATTGCTGGACTCTGCCTTTTTTAACTCTCCGGACTTGTACTTTTCTGTATTTGTGACAGAATTTCAAAAGAACTCCTTTATGTCTCATATAAACTAAACTGCATTTACCATCTCATACTAATCCATTTTTCTTCAGAGATTTCCACTACCTGGTGTAGCACAACCACTTCGTCACTGAAACCACTTTAACTGCACTGCTCTGTTGTCAGTACTTCCACAAGTTTCCATCGTCTGTAACAGCATACCTGGGTTTTCAATCAAACTCTGAAGTTGTAACTGATCAGCAGTCATGATACAGACCTCTACTTCACTTCTTTCTTGTGCAATTAGGATGATACGACTATTTATATTTTTATGGAAATAACAATCAGGGAGCTTTTAAAGTTCAACAATGACTGTATTTGCTCAGGAGTCTGGTATTTCCTCCTTATTTTCTTTTATTAGTGTTCCTCACATATGACATATAACTCAAAAAATGTACTGTCTTTTCGGGAGGGAAAGTGGCTTGTGGAGGTAAGGCATTGCTTACGCAAATTGTTTCAGTGCTCCGGGAAGACATTTGGTCACTTGTCATTAGTTTCCTTATTACCATTGTAATGGATGAACAGCTACTGGTTTGAAAATACATTTTCAAAAGTGATATTAATAAAAACTCACATTTTATACAGCAAAACCATTTGTGAACCCCTCATACAGAATCTACAGCCTGATGAGAAAAAGGGGTTAATTTTTGTTCCCTTACTGTTAGCCAGTAGTATGAGACAAAGCCAAGTGTACGTACACAGATAGCGCACAGAATTAATTCCATCGAGAACAAAGAAACACATGGTGGCAGGGTGAACAATGTTAGGGGTTTTCAATGCTCTGCTGACTGGGATATTCAGTTGCCCAGACTCTTGCACCATTGTTGGTTTTTATTCCTACAGATTCAATAAGACCTAATCCAGCTCTGTACACAGAGTTCATTTACTTCTTACATAGCTTGTTTCTATGGTAATACTAAAACAGGAGGTTTCTGATTACTCATGCTTCCTTATTTAGAAAAAAACACTGTCAGATGCCATCCACTGAATCATTTTAACCCATGATAACAGGTAAGTGCATTGCTTTGCATTTGGGTACAGCAATGCATGTTGCTGCTACAATTACCTGAAGTGATACCAGCTTTGCAGTGAAAAATGCATTTTTTCAGATGAAATGGTTTCTCACTTTACCTCTCATTTCATTGTTTCCCTTGCCAACAGTCACAGGAAAAATGGCACGTCTCTATCTCCAGCATCTGTTACAGTGAGATGTGCACAATGTTTTCAAAGAAGAATTACTCTTCAAGTTGCAAAGGAAAATCACTGTAAAGGGGAAGTGTGCTCAACACAAGTTTCAGCTCAGCTTCCTAATTATTCCCTCAGGGAGCAGAATTTCTTCCAGTTGTAATCAGGATAAGTCTGGCCCTTCAAAGAAGAATATTTCCTGAATTCTACATGTTTTGGGGGCCACCTGTAGATGCTGAAGAGATCTTGTTTAATGCCACATTGCCATTAGCAACCATTTTGTCAGACCTTTGCTGCTTTCACTGAGGCTATTGAGGGATGGCACTTCCCACTGTGCAGTAGGGGTAAGGGAACAAGCTTCACACTCCATTAGATACTGTCTTCTCTGCCAGGTGCCACAGAAGATGTTTACTCAGCCATCTGCTTCTGTCCCACAAATATCACTACAATTCCAGCTACGGGTAGGTGAAGTTTCCAAGGAAAGGAGATCTTCAGCCTCACTGCTCCTCACTTTCTCAGCGTATTTCCCCTGATTATCATCTGGCAGGTCCCAACAGCTGAGGACTGTCCTCATTCACAGTTGGGCTATAGTCTCCGTTCACCGAAAAAAGACTTACCTCCTTTTTGCACTATAACCACCTTCTAAACAACAATCTGTTGCCAGCCCATTTGGACTGATGGCTAATAATTCTCTGCTCATTATGACAAAAGTTAAATTAGTCTTGAGGGTTTTGCTTCTTTCCCAATTCGGCTAACAATCCAATCCAGAAATCCCTCTGGCAACAGAAAAGCAGTCATTGGTCTCACAAAGAACTGTCACACTTCCCAGACCCTGAAAGATTTCATCGGAAAATCAGCTTAATTAGTCAGGCTCTTGCTGATGAAAACTTCCATCTGATGGAATGGAATACTCCTGAACCCTGAAACTTTAAGGTCAAAGGTGAATCAGAAGAGATCGCCCAAGATGGATTTGAATATCCTTTTGGAAATTAGGGATTTGTCATACATTCAAGAACGCATCCTGGTCAGTAAAGCATTTAGATGTAGGTCTGACACAAGGTGCATAGTTAGGAGTTTTCCTGAAAAGGACCTCAGTTAATAGGTAGCATTGCATAGCTCCTAGTAAAGAACTAGGGTGTACCATCTATTTTTTCCCCTTTAAAAGAACATAGTTCTCACCACTGTCTGACTGTTTCAGAGTTTGAAAAACTTGTGCCCCTGGAGAGAACCATTTTAAAAGGCCATACTTTGGTCTAACCTCATGATAGTACCCCTTAAATTAAATGCACTCTTAAAACTCATTCATTCATTCCAGTGATAGGGTATATCAGGGCCACAGCAAGGTTAGAGAAGATGGATTGCTCTCCAGGGATTCTAGTTGAGTGGGCAAATATGTAGATACAGCTAAGAACCTAATTTTTAATGCTGGGACTGGGTTGAGGCAATTACCACTTAACGCTGTTCTTCCCTGAGGCAAGCAAGTTAGGTAAAAGGAGCAAGGGGAGGACTGTGCCAACAACTCTTGCCTTGGCCCTATGAGAAATAAGGTATTAGGACAGCAACAAAAGCAAATGTTAATATCCTCTGTGAGCTAGGAATTGCTCTATTCACGCCTGCCTTTGACAAACAGAACAGAGAAGATGAGATGTCCTTGAGTAAGACTTTTCACTTGCCTGATGATTTATATTCTTCAATATTAAATATTAAGAATGACAGCTGATATATCATTTCTGTTCCACACATGCCATGTAAAACAGGCTGTGTATCCAACCAAACAATTTAATAGCCCAGTAATGTGTTTGGGGATTGTATTTTCAAGGCTTTGGTGGGGAAAAGACCTTCCCTAACAATACTGGACAGTGTTATCTACCTGATTACCCTGGCAGCATTACGCCAAGTAAAGCTTTCTCAGCCTCCTTCCTCTGCTCTGCTCTGCCCTGCTCACCACAGCTACTGTAAGGAGAGAGGTAACAGAAGCACTACGTACAAATGAGACCCCTTGTCCTTCAAATGAGCATATAAGACTGCACATTCAGAGCTGGATGGTGGACTGTATACTATGCTGGAGTTGGTAACTTACCTTACTTTGGGGCTCCAGAGTAATTTTGTGAATGCTGAGTATACTCACCTTCTTTTGACTGCCTAAGTGCCTCCTGGCAGGAGGGGTCTGAGGCCACACCTCCAGGCTCATTGGGGTGCTTGGGTTAAAAGGTAAGAAATAAATTAACTACCAACAAAGCAAGTGGAGAAATGAGTAATAGTATGAGGTGATGGTTTTCTGAGGATTTCCTCAGATGCTTCAGGATATGGAATTATAAAGTTTGGCCAAATGCTGTGGGAAACTTGTGGTTTGGGAGGACAGTTGGTCAGAAAAAACCACACACACACACAAGAACCAACCAATGCTGAAAAGCTTTATTTCAGCCAAGATGGAAATTTTTCACAAGGCAACAAAACAACACTTTCTTCCAACAGGTTGTACAAAACAACATTTTAGTAAGTGCTATTACTTACCCTGAGACAATTTTGGCTTTTATATGTTCTGTAAGCAAAGGCTGCTGCTATACATTTTTATAGGCTCTCTTAATTTGAATGCTTTCCATTTGTTTTAAAGGGAAATATGTTGCACATTTTTGGCTACTGTAAAAAGAATTCACTATTCAGGAATCCCTTCCTGTAGTTAATGAAGTAGTAAATGAAGAAACAGAGAAGCATCTGCAAGTGGGAATGCTTTTATATTCAGATAGATGTCTTTGCTAGCAGACTCAACCACCTGCTTTGCTTTTACTATGGGTTTCTGAAATGGGTAAGATACAAATGCTGACAGAAGAGTATCTAAATCAGTTCTGCATTAGAGAGATTGATGGCCCTTTTGTTCCTCCTTTAACTCCATTCACTGATGAAGATGATGGAGATAATGAATTACAGCTATGAAGAATGAAAGTGAAAGGGCTATATCCCCTCCTCTGCTATGACCCTGTGCTGGATTAACATCAAGAAGGTTGCAGGGTCAACGGAGTTCAGGAAGAAGCTGTTGGTAATAAATTATACTGAAATTATGTGCTGCAACCTAACTGCAAGTCTTCCATCAGCAATTAGAGATCAAGTGTAAAGAGCTCTTAAAAAAACCTAAAAGTCATTGTTTCTCCCTGCAAGGAAAGCATGTCTGAAGATGTTCGCGCTTCCCTGGGGCTCTGCGGGGCAGATTATTCAGTAGCCTTTTCTGTACCAAGGCAGCCCTGACCTGGTCACAGCTCTATCTGTAGGTGCTCCTCCTACTGTGTTTGAAGGAAAGACTCAAGTGTGGTGCTTTGCTATTTCCTTCGTCAACTTGGAGTCACCTTCTGGCTTTTCACTTGCTAAATAGGAATCCATAAGTGAGTGTAGAGCAAGTTTTGTTAAGAAATAACCAGAGAGCATCCAGTTTTAGAGATAAGACAAGTGTTCAATTTTTAAAGAGTTTCAGTAGGTAGACAGTTTGCCATCCCACTCCCACTGTCAGATGCTACCACCAGCACCATTGGTGGAACATGGCAAATAAGTTACACACCACCAAACTGGCCACGGACATACCATTAGCCTGGTCCTGGTACCTCATGACGCTAGGGAATGAGTGTCACCTCAACTCCTCTCCACCAGGAGAAATAAACTTCCCTCATATAGCAGGTTTACAGGGAAAAGTCGCTGTTTCTGCAGCAATGGTCCTTACACTGATGCTGACATTGGTGTAGAACAAAAACATTGGAAGTGTCTCAGGGAAGGCAAAGCTCACATCAGGATGCCTGGAGAGAAAACCGCCTCTGTGTTACTTGTAGGTAATCAATAAATCCCCAGTCCAGACCTTCTGTGGACGAGTCTCTCTAGTTTTGTTTCTGGGTATTCAGTACCTGAAGGCTCTGGGAGAAGATATACATCAAATTGGGCCCTTTCAGTTTAGGAAATCCCCAATGTGCAAGGTCCGAGGTGAGCAACACTGCCCACTGTGACAGGGTGATGGATGTGGAAGCACCTGGCCGTAGCTGAGGCCAAATGCATCTTTCACTTACGATGTTGAGAGCGTCAAGCGGGAAAGAGGGACCAGTCAGCAGTGCTGCTAAATCTCCGGACCACAGGTCTCCTGGGTCAGCAAGTCTCCTCCTGGGCATTTAGACTGGATGTGCTCCAAGAAAAGGGGATGTTTTTTAGCTTGACACTCTCTCCCTGCTCTGCAGCCTCCCTTCTGCACAATGAAGATAACAGTTCCTGCACAAGCTCAGGCACGCACTGCTGACAAAATCATCCACCAGGACCTCAAACACTGCTGTGCCGAGTTCCAGAGAAGACCATACAAAAATAGCATATCTTTTGATCTTCAAACTCAGTTAAATGCAGCTTGCAGATGCAGTAAAATCCTTGAATTGTTCTGTGGGTACAAAAATAGGTTTCTTGTCAGTATGACATGAAGCAACATGATTAGGACAAAATTCAGGAGTTTTCAGAGACTACCAAAGAAGAAAGAAAACTCCTTTTGTTTTGAGTGACGGGTTTTGAGGGGTTGGCCACTCTGCATGACCTGATGATTATATTTGGGATTACACACCCCCCCACCCCCAGGGTAGTCTATGACCCATGGAAAGCATCAGGGCATACTTGATCTTCAGGCTCACTTTCACTATTTCACAGTTTTAGCACCATCTCATCTCTGGTGCAAAGCAGTGCCAGCAGCATATCACTGATCATCGCTCTTCTACTGTGAAACATCCAAATACCATCAGCCCAACTCTGCACACTTCAGAACAGATGGCTTCAATGCACTTGGTGGTGGTGAGCCCCTCTGCACCTCAGCTTCAGTCTGGGCCACTCCCAAGGCAGAGGCTGGTCTCTCTTCCTAGCAATGGGAAGGGTTGGTGGAAACCCCACAGGTATCCCCCATTGTCATTTTCAGGCCATTCATTTAACTAGGAGAGCTGAATTTCTGTAGTGGATCTGTACAGTCTGTGTATCACTAAGGATGTGGGATCCCATAATTTATGCAGCAAGATACATCCCATAAACATTGGAGAAGCAGCTGTCTCTCAGCCCTGCTCCTTCACACAGACCTGCTTGGAAAGAACAGCACTAGTGCCCCTAACACACATAATGCTTTCCCATCTCGGAAACAATGGGGTTACAGAAAATTCAAGATATTTATTTCATAGCTTCCGTGCTTCCCCCGCCCTATTTTTAATTTTGCATTAATTTAAATGTGCCTTAACATAATGCTCAGGTAGAAATATTGCGTTGCATTCAAAGTGAGGGAAGGTTCTGAATTGTTTCTCTTTTTCTCCAAGCCCCAGTTGATAGTTACCATTACAAAAATAAGAGAAAACATCCCACACAGAGATCGCCTCCTCCCAGCAGCTATGGCTACATGACACAGAGCTTAAAAACTCAAAACACTAGACTCCATGTGGGCAGGACTTGACTAACAGTCCATCTGCAGAGAAAAGAACTAAAGACAGGGTCTGAGCTTCCTCGGCTGGCTCGGTGTTGGTGAGCAGGCAGAATGGCTTTGACATAGCTGCTGATTCCAGCACCTCTTGCACAGTCGAGGCTTTGAGATCTGGGGAGGGAGCCAGCCGAGAGGGCAATGCCGGAGCCAACCTGAGTGAGAGAAGAGGAGAGAAGGAAAGAAAAAGAAAAAGAAAAAGAAAAAGAAAAAGAAAAAGAAAAAGAAAAAGAAAAAGAAAAAGAAAAAGAAAAAGAAAAAGAAAAAGAAAAAGAAAAAGAAAAAGAAAAAGAAAAAGAAAAAGAAAAAGAAAAAGAAAAAGAAAAAGAAAAAGAAAAAGAGAAAAAGAAAAAACAAAAACAGGGAAACAAGCAAACTAATAAATAAAAATAATATTATCGAACAATAAATGATACTACTGTCAGTCTGGGGCACTGGCTGCCCTGTGCGTGGAAACGCCGCCAGGCGGGATGCTCTCAGCGGGGCGGGGAAAGTCACTGTGTCGGGGCGGGGGGGGGAGTGCCGTGCCGTGCCGAGCCGTACCGTGCCGAGCCGTGCCCGGAGCGGCTGTCGTGGCACCTCCCGCGTGGGGCGGAGCGGAGAGGAGCAGGGCGGGCGGACAAAGCCAGGCTGTCAAGAAAGGAAAAGCGGCGGCAGCGGAGCAGGTGAGGAGAGCAACGGGGCATGTGCCACGCTGGCAGCGGGAGAGGCCGGCTGGCCGGGGCATGTCACGCGTGGGCGGCCTGGAGGGGCGCGGGTGGCTTTGTGCGACGCGGGGGAAGCGGATCACCTCGCGGGGCACGGGACGGGGTCTGCGTGGCCCCCTGTCCCGTGCCGCGCGGGACGATCCGTTCACCCGTGGGCAGCTCGGCGTGTCGCTGCCAGCCTGATGCAGCCATCGCCTCTGCCTGTGGGTCTGAGAGCACTTTGGGAAGGGAGCAAAGCAGTTACCCGTCGCTCCTCGTAAATAAAAAGACGGTGCAATTTCAGTGCCGCGACTGTGCGAAAACAACCCCTCGCCTCCAACCGAGTCCGCCCGGCCAGGAAGAAAAACATCTCAGGAGTATTACAATGAGTAGCTATCACTAGAGAGTAATTACTACTTGAGGGGCTTAAGGAGGGAGAAGCGTGTTTATGTGTTTGTTTTGTTGCCTTGAGTAGTTGAGAAAGAGAAGAGTTGTGGGCTGGCTCTGCAATGCGTTGTGTCGAAAGCAGGAAGGCGCTTTCAAATCCTTCGATACAGAACCAGTTTGCGCGCCGCCGCTGAGTTGGTAGCGTCCAAAACTGGCAACAGAGGCTTGAAAGGAGCTTTCCGTTGGTGTGCCTAGTGCTAGGGAAGCTCCGCGATGAATGATTCCCATTCCAGAGAATGCACCTAAAAGCCTGATGATTCAGCACGCTGCAGTCGCTGACCAAGCGTGGCAGCTCCTGCGAGGAAGGATGCAGCTCTACGAACAGATATTAACGCTACCAGAAGCTTCAAGCTTCATATGCAGGATTGGCACATGTGAAGTTGTGGGGTTTAAATATAAAATAAAACAAAATAAACAACAAAAATCCCCACCAGTTTTTCTTCTTAAACAGCTGTTTCTGACCATCCAAACAACCCACTCTCCGGTGCTTTCTGTGGTGAGTGAATTATAGTCCTTTTTGTACTTTACTTGCTTCCCAAAGGGATATTTGATTTTCATCTGTGACCCTCAAACTGTGTGGCAAATGAATTGAGGCTAGTAGTATAAGCTCGCGACTTAACATAGTGAGAAATCTAAAGCTGTAAAGAAGGTGAAAACCTTTATAAGAAAGCCTGCAGCAAATTTACTACATTTTAGAGAGGAGAAACACTGAGATGACATTTTAAAAATGGTATAGAACAGTATTTCAAACAAAGCATCCTTAGAGCTTAGAGGTTATTTTGGAAGATGCACTTACTTTTCTACAAGATACTGTCTTTTGAAGTCAAATGAATTGTGTAAAAACTTCCACAGGAACACTCTCACAAGGTAGATTTTTTTAGAGTCTGATTGCTTCAATGAAAAGCTAAGTATTTAGAAGTACCATCTCAAGGGAATGTTGACATAGTTGTTATTTAATGGCTATATGAGCAACTGAATGCACTGTCACGTCGGGATGCATAGGGCAGGGGCCAAATGCTGTCCAAATCCTTGGTGTACACATGCTCACTCCATCCCTTTTCCCTGAGATATAGATACTTCATCCAACAAGTGAGAAGATACAAAGAGCACAAACCGTCTTTGTCTCATGCAGGCATTGTCCAAAACCATTGCTGAGATTGAATAGTTGCTTGTTAGTAAAGCCCTTGCAGTGAATGAAGATCAGCCCCAAAGTGAAGGACAAGAGGGTTATGATCACTCAACTCACCTTCTGCCATATCCTGTGGGTACAATATTTGATTTACAGAAAGATCTCTGTTTTCCTAAAACATTAAAGATCTGTGGTCCTGCTGCTGTGGTGAGAAGTTTCATACAGTCCCTAGCAGAGAAAGCTGACGCAGATGCTATATACTCTATTTAAACACAACCACTTCAGAAATGACTAGCGGTTGATAAACTCGACTTTCCATGAGGGCAAGTGTGGTTTCCTTCAGTTTGCCTCAAATTCAGCCCACAGAAACCATAATCTACTTCAGCTTCACAAGGAGAAGAGGATCAGCTTATCGAGAATGGGGAGGACTCGGGAACAGCAGCGTATGGGGCAGTTAATGTCTTGTGGGCTTGGTGTCTACCTGTTACCTATACCTGTTGGAGATGTTTCAGAGACAGGAAAATACACATATTTTTCTGTGATCTTACTGTGAGGTGTGTGCCATAGCAGATTGGTATAATTTGGCCAGTTGCCCTATCACAGTGCCTGGTGCTGGATATGTTTTGGTCATTTGGAATGTTTTCTGTTTATTTGAAACTTTTGTCAGTTGACCACTTATCAGGTACCTCTTTGTCAAAGCTGAGTCTTCCTGTAGCGTGCCTCTTCCACTGAGAAGCAACAGGGACTCTGTGCCATCACTTTTGCCCCTCAGACAAGAGAAGCTTCCTGTCCCCAAAGGCAGCAGGGACAGCTTGCTCAGGAGGACAGAGTCTGTCTGAAGTGCCTTGGCAATAACCTAGACATTGACAATGCTGACTGGTAGTCTGGGCTGGAATAGTTATTTCAGCCCTATGATTTTGTCTTTATTGGCCTGATTTAGTTTTAGTCTAATATTCTAAACCTAAGGCCCCTCTCTGACAATAAAATTCCCAAATCAAGTTTCTTTCAGCTCTTAGAAGTTTTAAGTGTTCTCAAACATTTATCATTTTCTCCTGTGGCTAATTGGCATTTTCCTGTCTTATTTTTTCCATTCTTACAAATGCCACTGAAATATTTGTAGGAGTTTAAAAATATATATTTATCCCTGTTTATCCCATCACCCTACACACACTCCCAAAAGGATAATCACAATAATTCATCCAATTTAAAATAAAAGTATTAAAATGAGGGCTTTCAAAATTACTCAGACTTTTGCTAAAACACGTAATTCAAATTTACCTTAAAGTAGCTTTTACCTTGGCCCCGTTTCTTGCAACCTTGAAGCCTTAATACAGTGAAGTTTTTAAAAAACAACCTAATTCCAGAAGAGGGAAAAACATTAGACTAACACAGTTGGGTACATGGAATGCATTTTTCCCCCGGGCACCTCTGAAGAGTGATACTATATCATGTTAAAAACTGTAAACCATTGCCTCAGACGGGGTTGGGCTGGGCTGGTGTTTGCATGAGGCAACAGGAGGGAGAACTTCGGCTGGTGCAGAGAGCCGTGTGATGAAAAGCATGTCCATAGCATCACACCGAGTCACAGGTGTCACAAAGACCGACTGTTGCGTGACGGTACACATGGTGTTGTTGGGTAAGGGTTAAATGAGACCCTGACCCTTTCAGCAGTTTTATAGATTCATTTATTTATTTTTATGCATGTATATTTAGGTGTGTATGTACATAAAAATCCTTGTTTTGGCTTAGCACCTTTGAGGGTACCTACAACTGACAATGTGAAATCCTGGGGAATTTATGAGCAGCTTTTGCATCCTTTTTGTCACAGGATGGCTGTGGATCCTCCCCACTGACAATATTTATGATGACCATCTCTAGGAGCAGCGAACTCTGAGAGAGCAATGAGCACTCAAAGGGCTGCAGGAGAAACTGTGGGGTTTAGTTCATCTGCGGGAAGAGTGGGTGGGAAAAGAACCGCAAACAAGGTGTTTTTTCCAAGGGATTTAAAATGACATTTCATGAACCGTAAGGGAGAAGCAGTGACTCATCTTCTGCATTTGGGAAAGCTGGGTGAGGGAAAAGAGGATTGGCAGCAATGTTCAAGAGAGGGGAGAGGAGAATGCAAAACCTGACCTGCTGGCAAAGGAACCCAAAAACAAGAACACTCTAGGAAAACCATTGGGTCAAACATTCATCATACCATTATCTAATTTGATCTCAGAACAGTTTCACATTGCATTTGTCCCCGATGAGTTGCAGTGCTGCCCTAGCACGCAGTCACTCCCTGTTCTGGGAGCACTGCCCAACGTCAGCAGGCAGCAGCAGAGCTGCCCTGCACTATTTTTATTATGGCCATGTTGAAGAAGTGTTTTTAAAAGGCTGAAGAAAAGCAACCCTGCTGTCTAATAGAGTCCCTATAGCAAGAGCAAGGCTCAAATCTGACCAGCAACTGCCGCCCTAAATGAGGGACAATTCTTCACAGTGATATGGTAAAGATGCCTGATGGTGGTGAAGAGAAGGAGACAGGGTGGTAGAGAAGATGAAAACCTGACAAAGTTTGTGGTGATCCTGGTTGAATACCTCCGCAGTCCTAGAAACTTCTGCATCTTGTGCTGAAGAGTTTTTCATTCATCCAGCTTCATTCCACTGAGCTTTGAATGACCCCAGATTTCAAATTTTCCCTATTTAAAGTTTAGGAGTGGTTCTAATACTTCACAGGAGCCTGATTTTTAACCTGGTCTTTTCTGGGAATGCCTCACAGTATTACTTTTCCATCTTCTATTCATAAGCCAGTGGTATTTCTTTAGTAAGGCAATTTCAGATACTGAGCACGACAGTTACTCAAGTTTTCTATTTTTTCCTTAAGGGATAAAATTAGTAGGGTCTTAACACTAGATGAATGACATACTTTCAGGTTGATAGCAATTACCAATGCTGAACCACATAAAAAATAACAAGTTGCAAGAAAGTACAAATCCTACATAGATCTGACAGGTGAGAAGAGAAGGATGTAATGTGCAGGTCTATTGGCTATAAGTTTCAGACACCTCTGTTATCTTAATCTAATAAATCTTGATAGAATTGTTGACGTTGTCAGGAGAAAATATGTCTGTCGTTTCACCACATGGTTTGTTTGTGCAACATCTGATGTGAAATGGCCAAATATCTTCTCCTTTCCAAAGGAATTTTATCAAAGTAGGCTTTGATATGGTAACCATTTTAGGTCTCAATACTGGGTTGAATATAGAGTAGTAACAATCTCTCGAAAGAGTTTAAATCACACTGCAAATGAAGCATGATGAGTTTTATCAAAGGAAAGCACTGCATTTTGTTTGCCTTTACAATATTCAGAGTAAGTAGAAATGCTGTGAGTAAACTCATTCTTGACGTTTCATTGCAATGTGTCACTTGAAACTAACCTTGGATTTCTTGAGTCATCTCTGCTGGGAACGCGGCATCCCTTGGTGAGCTTACAATTCTGAATTGAAGAGTATTTGCAAGCCAGAAACATAGACTCAGACTAAGAGGCAAAACTGAAGCAGTAACTGAATATCTCTTTTAATTTCCATCAGAGTCTTGAGTCCTTCATTAGTTCAGAAGACATCGTCTGGCAGGAGTACCTGCAAATACAAATATTGTTTGGCAGTGTTTAGGTCTTATGGATTTAATGGCCAAATAAATACATTTTCAAATACCTGCAAATGTTGTCTGCTTTGATGTGTAACTATCTCATTGGCAGATGGCACAAGCACATGGTTAGAATTAATAGATGTATACACACAAAAGGAGAACAGGTGACTTCTGTTTGTAATTAAGCTAATCACAGAGGCAGCAGAGAGCTCCTGCCTTGTCAAGATTATTGCTTAAACTCCAACTACTAGGCTGCACCACCAGAGCACACACTTGTCTTGGCATTTGATGCTCTACACAGCATTGTCTGCTTTGGGGTTTCCCTGGAGTGGTTAGTGGCCAATGTACATCCTGCAATGTTCCACTTCAATGTTCCACTTTACAGATCTGCTGTAAAGCTAAATAATTCAGTTATAACCAAACAATCAGATATTTTAAACCCCTGACATAAATAAAGTGTGCAATATATACAGACCAATCTTTTTCTTGCAGCTCAAGTTCTTGGCCATTATTAATTGCAGTAACTTTTTTATAGTCAGAGCTATTCTACTTCTTTCAACTCAACCCTTTAACTCCCTCATGAGGTTTGGTGTCAATCATAATAATGAGAAATACATAGAAAAAGAGGCAGGAAATGTAAATACAAGAGACTAGACGTTGGTAACTAGGTGTTAAACAATCAATCCACGGTAAAATTGCCAAGAACGTTATTTTTGTCTGATAGGGAAGCAAGGGTTGCAAGGTACAGGTGAAAATCTACACAATGTCAGAAGGAAACTGCTCAGGTTTTTTGATGAGACCGACTAAATAGTTCTAGATTAATTAAAACTCTCAGTTTGTAACCTAAGCCTTCAATATCGTGAGCCTGCGTCCCTGGGTGGGCTCG
Organism: Colius striatus; assembly: GCF_028858725.1. Lineage (NCBI taxonomy): Eukaryota > Metazoa > Chordata > Aves > Coliiformes > Coliidae > Colius > Colius striatus. Next base: position 53,286,595 of record NC_084762.1, read on the forward strand.
AACCACCAACCTTTCGGTTAACAGCCGAACGCGCTAACCGATTGCGCCACAGAGACTGCTCCGGCAGCCTCCGCCGGGTCCCGGCTGCCATGCCCACATCAGCCTGTCAAAACTCGACTTTCTGCAGAGATTCGCTGCTCTTCGACAACGAGCTCTCGTTCCCTAGGCTGGTCAGGGAGGCGGCGGGAAAGGCACAGCACCAGCTGGGGGGGGGACGCAGACGTAGTCAGGTCAGCCGTTCCCAGACCTCGCAGCGGGGTCAGAAAATGCTGTCCCTTACTGGGAGGAGTGGGGAGCAGTCTTGGCCTTCTGACGTCGAAGAAACCCAAAAAGAGCTTTTGCTCCAGGGACTGCCAAGCAGGAGGGACTGTGGAACGTAAAAGCGACAGAAACTCAGTCTCAGTTCCCCCCTACGCCCAAGTTGTCATCAGGCGGTTTAATTCTGTACTTTAAACACTCATGCCTTGCTACTTATGAGCAGATTCAGAGGAGCTCTAGCAACTGTCCTCACTGAGGAGAGCGAATGTGTTTTTAAGGCCTAGGCAAGCCTTAAAAGGACCAAAGTATGGTGACACTGACAGAGATGGGTATGACTGAAGTGCCTCCTCAGTGAGTACTGCCCTGCTAACTCCTTGCTTGCCACTCCGTACTTGCCTCCCCAGGTTTCAGTTGCTAAAATATGATCTGGTCAACTGAGCTTTAGCAATTTCCTCTGGTTATGGTGGCAAAAACCGTGATTGCTCTTAAAGCTGTTTGCCATTAGAACAGTTACTTGGTTGTTAAGAGGTGGTGGATGATATTCAGAAAGTAAGATTTTTTTTTCCTCCCCCACATGTGGGGTTTATTAGGGGCAAATCCCAAGCACTCAGCATTTCTTCTTTATTTGCTAGCTGCTACAGGTAAGACCATACGCAATTTCCCCATTTCATGTTTTAGTTTTGGGGTATAGCTACTATCAGCTAAACCAGCAGATCCTTTAAAAGTTAAATTATCATCTCTGGTATCTTCCCAGTTCAGTATTTCTAAACACATTATGGTTTCAAGCCCCAGCCTAGGAAATGCATCAGTGCAGAGTCGGCTGCACTGAACACAACATGCTCATACTTGTATCCTGTTTGCTGGTCTTGCCCATCTTCTGGGATATTCCTGCTCCTTTCACCCATGCCTGTGGGTTCCCCCACTGTTCCTGGGGAACATCGGTTCAGAAAAAGTGAGAACTCAACCAAGAATGTCAGAGCTGGCCCATTTTGTCAGTTGTTGCTAAAGTGGATAGAGAGGAAGCCCGCCCACAGGGTGCACCTCTGCTAGAGGACCTCACAGTAGTAGGAAAGCAAATAAGCTCAGCTCTGTTGCTCCCAATACTGAATTTAAATAGAACTGCTTTCTCTACTCATGCATGCTATGTTTGATTTGTGAACTTGCTAAGATGCTACCTTTTTCTGAGAATCATCAGACTTTCTTTAAAGGGTGAAATTATTTTATTGCCCTTGGAGAGCACTGTAGAGTTTTTGCATTCATGTGCAGTACAGCATGAGATTACAGACTTTCAGCCACAGAAAGGGACATGGGTATCTCTCCTTTAAATAAGAATTTTAAAGTAAAAGATGCTTTATTTTGCCTGCAGGGGTACAGTAACAATGAAAAGTGAATGCTTTTGTTTATTAAGGAAAATTTATTAAGGAAAATGTATTGTTGCAATGAAGGCACCATTTTACCTTCATCTGACATTGTAGGAAGTGGGGGAAGAGAAGCACAGGCATTTTTAAGCTTATATTGTAATTTTACAGTAAAAGTTACACATGAATACATATATTTAAAGACCGATTAGCACTTGAGAGAACTGGCCTGGTACTGAGCAAAGGGATGAATGTTCTTGTAATCAAGCTAACATTTGGTCTAAATCGCTAATTCTCAAGATAATACCTCAGCAATTCATATCAAGATGGAACAATCACTTCATCTTAAATACAGGAAATGTTGGGCATAATAGCCAATACTTGCAGAGATCTTGTTAACATAATTTCCTAATCACTACCTTGAAAGCAAACCAGATGACAGAAGCATAGCTGAGGTCCTGCCAAACACCTCAAGAACTCTGATTTCACACCCAGGCTCCTGCAGTAGTGCCAAGATAACCTCAACTCTTCGGTGCAAAAAAAAAACCACAAACCAAAAAACCTTAAGCACTGTTCTTATGCTTCCTTATAATTTTAAATACAAAAGCAAACAGTTGCAAGAGTACAAAAACTTGAGTAAGAAACAGGAGTGCAGACATCTGGATGTTTTTGTTTTGTACATCTAGACAATACGTAACTCCATGGGCAATACTGCCTTAGTGGCAACATCCTCATCCAATCTCCCCATCCTCTTGAACTAGGCCTTAAGGAGAGAAAAAAGTTAATTTTTTTAAAAGATGTGGAGTGTTTACAGGACAAAAGGGCAGATTCTAGTTTTTATTGGTGGTGACTTCCACAGTGAAGGCATGTGTGTGATGTAATGAGGCATGCAAAGGGCTTCGATCTTGCATCATCTTCATGATGTAAATGATGAAAACAGGAGCCTTCACTGGTGGTAGAAACTCATCAAGGAGTGATGCAAGTAGCAATTGCTGCAAGTCCACGGGTGTGTTGATTTTCAATATAATGCATCCCTAATAGAAATAAACACTAAAAGCTGTTCAACTTCCCCCAGGTTGTTACTGTAGTGCTTTTAAAAAGCAACTTAGCAAGCAAGCTCACCCATTAGATGTTTATAGACAAGGCTGCAGGAACTGCAAATATTAGACACCTCTAGTTTATTTCTTTATACTTTTCAAGTTAACTTGTGAAGCTATTGACTAATTTTTAGGTTTGGGTTGTTTTTTGGTTTTTTTTTTTCTTGAATAGAGTACATGACAAGTTGACAAAATTGTTATCTTACTTCAGAGAAGTGTTTTTATAGGCTCTCTGGGTTTCTAAATGGGGTGAAGGGTGGAGCTACTCATTTAGACACACCCGGGGTGAGCTTTATAAGAGGGAGTTTTCTAGGGGAGGTTCTTTCCTACCAGTCTGTGACACTGGCAGTTTTATTTAACAGGATTTTATTTTTTTTAAATTAAAAAAATTGCACAATGTCAAGGCCTCATAAAAGTTACCATGGTGGGGAAGCCCCTCTAAAAGAATCTTTGAAACAGCAAGGTAAGGTAAGTCATGGAGTCAGTTTTACTACTTTTCTACACATAATATGTTTTTACACATAATATTTCTGTGGCAGAGAGCTGCGTATTACTTGTAACTTCAAAGATCTATATCTTCTCTGCCATGTATAACTGGAGCTTTGTTCTCTGTAGCCTTGTACTTCTGTAAGACTAACTCAAAGCGGGGGAAAAGCAACCTTAAAAAAACATCCCGGAACTTAAATGGAGTTAGAGAGGTTGTAATTTGTTGTAGGGTGGTCAGGCTTTCAAGACTGGTGACTCTGAGAACTAACTTACACCACCTGTTAACATGGTGGTTGTAATTGTGTTGCTGATCTTCAGTCACACCGATATTAACCTCTCAAGCTTACTAATAAAAGATATACTATAGTTTATTGCACAATTGCTGTGGGTTAGTCATGACTTTCTGATACACCCAAGAATCCCACTGTAATTTTTGGCTTATACTGTATCACAATTTCCTTATGTATACATACGAATAATTGTTTGTAGGTTGTCTGTTCAGCAAGGGTCTCATGAGTTAGTGGATATCTCAGTGAGATTAGGTGCTATAAAGGTTTGTTTGGTATTGGATACAAGTGTTTGTTTTGCTATAATCTGTGTTGGTTTACAAGATGGATGGATGAAATCTTTTGTAATCATCAACTGAAGTAAAATGCGTTGTATCAAAAAGTGATCACAGCAATGTAGATTGTGTAGCATGGATGTGTCGAGAAGGCTGGTCAGGATAAAAAGTATGTACCTCATTACATGGGTTACCTAGCTCTGGCCATGTCACTGGTAAAGCAGAGTTGTGAGGGATTGGGGAGAGGGGAGTGAACCTTGAAAATACTTTTTAGGAGCTCTGGGAAATGGAATAAAGTCAAGATTTTTGAAACTTAATAAGCAACCAGAGACAAGCGCCTTAAAAATTAATGTTTTTCTCCAGTTACTTTATCTATACATAACTAGATTGGAAAAGGGTAATACATTTTCTTTTGTGACCCTTCAATTCAGAAAAAGTCACTAATATTTTTATTATTTGTTGCACCTAAAACCTGGGACGTACTTGAGGGTCTGCTAGTTGTCCTCCAGAGTATACTTGTATAACTACTATGTGCTAAAAAAAATAACCAAAGTAATGGTTCCTACAAAACTGGTAATGTTACTGGGTTCTCTTTTTCAAGCTGTAAGCAAAACTGTGAATTAATGTAGTTGGCAAAAGCTGAGTGATGGCCTCTTGGGCAAAATGCTATGACGTAAGTTGGAGAGGCTGTCAGAGCGTTTTGACTTTATGTGATTAGTAGACACAAGGAAATAAATGTGTCTTGCATTTGGATAGCTACATTTTATACCTTGATAATGTTGTGGTTTTTCTTTGGAGCTTCTACTGTCAGTATTAAACTTCTAGGATGCTTAACTTGAGCAGGGTGGTCACTTCTGCTTTTTGCCATGTGTTTTTGCTGATATGTAAGAAATTGTGGCTGTGCTGGACTGTGGTGAGAGAAGTCTTGTTTGACAACATATTCATTTCCTCCAAGGGAGTCCCCTTGGCTTTATCCACAGCCATTCTTCCGGGAGGCTGATGTGTTGCAGTTAAATTGGTCATAGACATTTTAAAGTGCATGGTATTTATTTTAAGTGTCTGATGTAGACCAAACTGTCAAAAAATATTTGTTGTTGTCTTCTGTTGTATTAATATGGGAGAGATGAAGGAAGAGGAAAAAGCTGTCAATACTGGCAGAAAATCTTAGGTGTCTCTGCTCTTAGATAGTTTTGGATGAGTTTTCTGAATCAGTGAGAGTTTGAGCTTTTTCAAGTGGGTAATGTAGAGTCACTTTCTTTTTGACATCTCTGTGTAACTGAATGTGTTTACAAATTTGGTCACCCCTTCAAACAGGGATTAAAGTGACTTCTGTCATTCTGTGGTTTGAAAAGCAGTATATATGGAACAGAATACTTATCCAGGGTAGTTCTGCCACTAACTTACTATTTAACATCAAGGAATCGAAGAGCACCAATTGTCCTATGGCTGATTACTTATTACATTTCATAAAATTAGATAAATCTTCAAAAGTCTACTTTTGAGTAGGTAAACTACAAGCCTTAGGGTGCCATCTTCCTCTTCTTATTTGATGTCTGTAGCCAAGTATGCACTAAGTGCAGAAAGTCCACAAAAGTGACTTCTTAGTGGCAAGCTAAGTAATTGAGGCAGATTGCCAGTAGCAATCTCAACTTATTAACTTATATTGTTGAAGTGGTGCATGAAGACTGACACTGACATCTGAATTACTCTAACGTGGTATTCTGTTAGTCTCTTCACATTTCAATACTTTTGCTACCAGAAGATTCAAGCACAAAATTTCAGCATATTTGGGTGGATGCTAAAATTAAGTTTTGCTCTGGGTGGTTCTTCATTAATTCATGCATGGCAACACAAGCATGTTTAGAGCCAAGCTGGGGGAGGGACGTGGGGTGGCTTGCAGGTTCATCTGGAGGTGGGTGCAGTAGTGGTCATGCAGAAGGGGCTGGCATGGGTGGCCTGAGAGGATCCAAGGGGAGGAATAGGGTTCTCTGAAGGATGGGTAGGGCAGAGTGTAAGGAGCAAGGCCTTCCACCATAACAGCCATTTTGGAGTCTTTGAGCAACCTTTAAACCTTGCTGGCCCTGCACAGTCTTCAGTGTGTCTCCTAGTTTCCCATCATCCCTTCCACTGCCACCAAGAACGGTAGTTTTCTGGCTCCTGAGTGAGGACAGAAATGCCCTTTTGTCTACATTCCTGAGTCAGACAAAGTCAGTTTTACTACTTCTGCTTGAGAAGACCCAAGCTGACCCTGTGTAGCTATTTGCCTCACTGCTTTGTGAATCAGCACAGTACTACAGATTCTCCTGTTCAGCTGTCATTTATTTAGATTGTGGAATCCTGAAATCAGACAGACTTTACTGCAGTGATTTTTAGGATATTTCTTTAACGTGACTGGATTTCCATAAAAAATATTTTTATTATTTTCTATGTAAATTATATTATCATAATATAATATATTGTCATAACATAAAAATGACAGAGGAAAGAGTTGGCTTTTGCTGCCCTAGTTCAAGTCAAACCAAGTTGCTGAGTTTAAACAATAAGTCTGTGGACTTGATTTTTTTTTTTTTTTTTTATTTCAGGTTTTATCCACTGACATTCATGTATGTAGGCAACAGTTTCCATCACAAGGAAGAAGGCTGAAGTTCATCTCCTTTGTGCAAAGTGGAAGGGTAGTTGCAAAGAATGTGGTGTAGAGTGAAAAATCTTCTTAGATAACTGATATAAATGTCAGAGTAAGAAATATAACTTCCAGTTAGATAACACTTGGCTCAAGACAGTGTTTTTGAGGTATGTTTGTAACATACTTGACCACATCAGGTAAATAGTGCAACTAGCATCCCGCATAAGGGATTTGATGATGATGCGTAATTTCTGCTGCAGCAATAATCCCTTGTTGGCATGCAGGGACTAAAGGCAACATGTGATCATGTTAGAAAACCAGACAGAAAAATCCTGTGATGGGCTTGTCAAATGACAGGGAACTTATTATGTAGCTGTGGAATAGACCAACAAGAAATGTTTGTCTGACCGATAGCAGTGCTATCTCTTGTCTTCCTCTGAAAGGAGCACATAGCTACTGGTACAGTTCTGTCTACTAAAACAATGTGGCACAGAGGAGCTGGTGCTGCTCTGTTACAGCATTTGCTGTGTGCTACTGCAAGAAGTTCAAAGTGCTGCCTTCCACTCTCTGACTGTAAATATTTCAAGTTTTATTGAATTCAATGATACACATTGCGTTTATGTCTTATCATGTATGTTTGCAGTAGCCTAAATGCATCTATTAAAGTCTCCTAGGGCTGATGGTACAGGTTATAGGGCCTCTGAGATTAATTCCTGTAGGTATCCTGCTGTGCAATATGATGTTTATGTATTTTTTTCCACAATAACCCATTTACTCACTTTTAAAACATGAGATGGCATGAAAAGGTTTGCTCAGAACAGTGTCTGAGGTAAACCTGAATGGTATTTCTGCCTTTCTCATAGCCCTAAGGGTTCGTCCTGGAAGGTGCTGGTGAGCCTGCTCAGAAGCAATTGATGGGAGCTGGGTATCACTTTGGGTATTGCTTTCAGAGTGCTGCAGCAGGACCTGGAACTGGCCTAAGTTTTATGGGGGAACCACACTCTCTTTTCTATTATATGAGCATAATTGAGGTGTCGGAGGCTTCCAGCCCACAAAACTGATTTTATTAGACCATAAAAACACATGTTAGAAGCAAAGGCACTTACCAATGGGAAAACACTTGCCAACGGGGAGAGAGATCTGGTAGATCAGATTAAAGCTCTTTAAAAATATGTCTTCCATGCCCAACGTGTCCTGTGCAGTACAGTCTTTCCCTCATATCCTTTCCAGTTCTCTAATTTTTTGGATTCTGAAATTGAAGAAATTCTGGACTGTCCCTAGAAGAGTTTGTTTTCACTTCTTTCTGGGCTTACCTTTTGGCTCAGCTCCCTGGCACGAGACCAGAACTTTGCTCAGGCATCTGCTGGTGTCCATTTCACTCCCAGCTCACCCTATGGAGTGCACCTACAGCTAAGTCCCACAAAAGTGAAAGAAATAGCTCTCTATGTGTGTATGAACATAAAAACTCTCTTTGCATTGGGTTCTCTTGCCATGCTACCAGATGCTTTTCCATTGGTATCAAGCAGAGATCAGCCCATCTCTTCTGGGATGTGGGCTGCTGAAATGTGATTTTTATGCCAAATTAACAAAGCAACTGTAAAAGAAGCAGAAACTTGTTCCAAGTTTGATTTCTTAGTGTCAGAAAACTGTTGCACTGGCTTGTACATCTTTTTTTTTTTTTCCTGTGTGGAATAGTAGGAGGAAGAGCATAGCACCTAAACAAGGAAAGGTTGTAAGGATCTCTTAAACAAAGCAGGAGTATTTCTGGGATTACAAGTAGTGTGTTTCCCATTGTAGCATTATATCACTTGGTTAAAGTTGAAACAGCTTCAGTTGTTTTATTTACACGTAATACGTCAAAATGTATTTGTCTTGATCATTTCCACATTCTGGAAACTAAACTTCAGCATCAATTTGTCATTGAAAAAAAGTAGGAAAGCTGACAATCTTCTCAGGAGTACAAAAGTTTCTCAAAACCAACACATTACACTGAGGGAATGCAGAATAACACAGAAATAAAATGATGTGCTCGTGCTCTTGACAGGCAAAAGGCATTTAGTTTGATAAGGTGCCAAACAGTGTCATTTTGAAAGCACTGGAAAGACTTCCAGCTGTTTTGCGTGTGCTAACTAAATATGTGGGTGAATTAGAATTTGTCCCTGTGCACATTTCACCAGAACTGACTTTGCCCAATCTGGTTAATTGAAGCTCAAGTGCAATTTGTTGCAGTCTCCTGATGATATTTTTTATCAAGATGGCATTTCTCTGAGCATCCCACCCCATGCTGAAGTGGAGGGCTGTGTTTGCAGAGGTGTAGCAAGGCTCTCCTCCAAGCTTGCTAAGGGAGATGATGCCCTGCTCTGACTCATGTGGAAGGTGTGGTGTGTTTTGACCAGGAGTGGAAGGGCGTAAAAGTCGCAGCAGAGTCTGACAAGCCTTGCAGGGAAATCAATGTCATGGGAAAACGTAGGTTGAATCTTGCATTTTTGCTATGTGAGTTAACAAGCAAGCTGACTACCAAAAAGGGAGAAAAACTGGACTTACACCATGAGCATATGTAAACTGCTTGTTAGCTTGTGAGAGGGAGACCTTCTTTTGGCTGATGCTGGATGCTTCAGCTGTGGATACTATCCAGCTGTTCATTTCTTCCACAAATTACTACCTTGATTCACTTCAGACATGTTCAGCTCAGTAATATCTTGTTACGGGGACTTCTGCTAGCTGACTAATCTTGCTGAAAAGAGAAAAGCTTGAGAAATAAGGGTTTTACTTGCAGGAGTTTTATTCAGAGCAGCAAAATGCACGTTCACCTCTTGCACATGTTTTAATAAACAGTGCTATGTATAATGCAGTTATGCATGAAAATATGGGACACTTGCCATCTTGGGAGCCCTGGATGCAAAGAGACTATTTATGCAAGATAGGAAATGTGTCAAGCACTCTTTCAGGCTCAGCTGAAGGACACCCTGGTCTCTCCAAAGAAAAACATGTTCTAGGAAGCTGCTGCTACAGAAAGTGCCAGTTTCAAGAAAATTTATCTGGCAACATTAAAAGGGACTAAGCTGTCTAGGACAGATTGCTTGTGCCTAAGAAGTAACAGAAAGACAGGTTCTTCTGTACAGGATTTCTTGTACTCTGTTTTATGAAAGAGGGAAACAAAAATAAAAACAAACCCCAAACAAAATGGCACACCACCACAGAAAATCCAAACAAACAAAAAAATAACCACCAAAATGTCCAGAGTTTTGCTTGCCAATCTAAGGTAGCAGGCTTTATCTTCTAAATGTGAAAAATTGGCCAGTTAAGATAGTCAATTTTGTTAAGGCAAATAGCATGCATGCAAATAGGATGTCAGTCCAAAGTACCTGTTTCTTGAGTTAAGTGATGACTTTTCTAAGCTTGGACAGCAAAAAGAAAACATAAATATCTGGGAAAGGCAGTTAGGGAAGTAGCTACACTTAAATTGTGTATACTACTGAAAATAGTTCAGTGGCTCTCCAAATCAGTACTAACAGACAGTGTGCTGAAGGAAAAACTTTCCAGAGCATAACGTTGTAGAACTTTAAATTCAGTCTGATACCCTAGAATAACTTGGAGACTACCCAGTTATCTATTTTCTAATAAGCAGAAGTGATGCATGTGTCTTCAAGTTAATGGACTGGTCCACTGCATTCTGTGACTCTTGTCTGCAGAACAATGTGAAGAAATAATTCCTATGAGCTTTGTACTGCAGCCTCTTAGAGGAAATAGTGAAGCTCAAAAATGCAGCCCAAAACCTTCTGTTTTGGTAGATTTCAAACTATCCTTTCAGAACAAAGAAATCTTAATGGGAGGGGTTGAAGTTTGACAGCCAACCTTTTGAATACTTTCCCATATGACTTGCTTTAATTGAGTGGTATCGTGGAGTACTTAAATGAGTTAACAGTCTGTCACACTTATCTGGAAGACTGGAATGTTTTCCTTCAACTTGAAGTTCACAAGCTGTGATCAGGTGGCAGTGTTGTTATAACTGAAGGAGTAGAAGGTATTTATGCAGCTTTCAAATACAGCTCTGCTTTGAAGAACCCCTCAATATATTCCTGTAATATAGAGACCCATTTCTGGTTTCCAGCTCTATAAATACTCAAGATCCAAAAAGCTTAGTTGACTCAATGCTGCTTTTGTCAAATATACAAGCTTTGCAGTTTTAGCTGTAATCACTTTTGTGGACTTGTTATCATAATGCAAGAGTCTTCAAGCTTCAGTACTTTCCCATCTTGCCGACAGGATACAAGATTGCCCTTGGTTTCAGATAAACCTTTTACAGGGGTAGGCTTTTGATCCTTACTGAGAAAATAGGTAGCTATTGTATTTCTCGGTGAAGTTCATTGTCTCATAGTGATCAGAACCTGGGTAGGGTAAGCAAACCAGCTCTTGCTGGTTTGAAACATGCACAAATAGCAAATAGCATTCCTCTGCTGGCTCCCCCAAGGCATCCAATCCTATCAGCATACCTAGATCACGTTATCTGTGCCAAACACAGCAATTGCTGTCTGCTTTCTGTCAAAAAATGATGACACAAAAGTGAGGAGTGGCTGATTCAGTGGAGGGTTGTGCTGCCATTTAGGAAGATCTAGACTGGCTTGTGAACTGGGCAGAGGAACCTCATGAGATTCAACAAGGGCAAGTGCAGAGTCTTGCACTTGGGGGCGAGCAACCCCATCACCAGTATAGCGTGGGGATTGACCTGCTGGAGAGTAGCTCTGTGGAGAGGGACTTGGGAGTCCTGGTTGACATCAAACTAAACATGAGCCAGCAATGTGCCCTCATGGCCAAGAAGGCCAAGAGCATTCTGGAGTGTATCAAGAAGAGTGTGGCCAGCATGTTGAGGGAGGTTCTCCTTCCCCTCTACTCGCTCCTGGTGAGGCCTCATCTAGAGTACTGTGTCCAATTCTGGGCTCCCCAGCACAAAAGAGACAGGGAACTTCTGGAGAGAGTCCAGCACAGGGCCACCAAGATGATCAAGAGACTGGAACTTCTCTTTTTTGAGGAAAGGCTGAGAGATCTGGGGCTGTTTAGCCTGGAGACGAGAAGACTGAGTGAAAACCCTATCAATGCTTATAAATATGTAAAGGGAAGATGTTGAGAGGATGGGTTGAGTCTTCTTTTCTGTAGTGCCCAGTGACAGAACAAGCAGTAATTGACACAAGCTAAAACACAAGAAGTCCAACTTGAACACAATGAAAAACTTCTTTTCTGGGAAGGTGCCCTGGCACAGGCTAACCAGGGAGGTTGTGGAGTTTCCTTCTCAGGAGGGTTTCAAAACATCTCTGGATGCATTCCTGCGTGACCTGATTGATGTGAACCTGCTTTAGCAGGAGGTTGGACTAGATGATCTCTAGGGGTCCCTTCCAACCCCTACCATTCTGTCAAAATATGTGCAGAAGAGTGTTAAGTGATGGTGTGCCATTCCTCCGCCTCATAAATGGGAACGGTTGAAGGACTGACTCAAAACTTGAGATACTAAAAGGGATCTGCACCACAGCAGTTAGGAGAAGGCTTAAAATGTGCTCCTCCAGAGGGTTTTGTAACCACTGGCTGTGATTGTCATGGACACCACCTGACCACTTTTCTCCATTTAGTGCTGTAAAAGATTAACATAGTCCCTTCAGCAGGGATTGGCACCCAAGGATGGTTGTCACACTGCAGGTCTATGGAAAAGTGACTCTTGCATGCCACCTTAGGCATGGATGGCTGGGACTGATGAGGTGAAAATGAGAGAGGAAGACACTCAGTTTTTGGATTTTGGTTTATGAGTTTTGGAGCACTTGTGGTGATCTCTGTGGCACAAATAAGGTCATGTAACACCCTTTAATGCATCTTCAGCTGTCATGTGAGCACCTTACCTAATCAGAGGTTCACAGGACATTTCCACAAACTATCCTTCCAGCCTTCATAGGTTTGTACATCTGTAATTGACTGCAAGTAATCCATTCTGCTCAAACGAGAGAAGAGTCCAAGAACTCATTGTCTGCATTTCCAGTGCTGGGCAGAGCAAAACTTTGGGGTTTTTTGAATTTATGTATTGGAGATCACATATTATAAATGTATTTTTAATATATTTTGATTCTTAAGGTCTGAAATAAAAATCAATATGTAAGACTTTAACTGCTTTTGCCATTGCCACAGATACTGGAATCCACCTTTATATCCCTGAGTTAATCCCATTTTCCTGTTCAGGAACTTGACGCAGAGAAAGGCATGCCAGAACTGTTAAGAGTGCTGAGGAAAAAGTCCGTACACTTGCAAGGGCTCCCTTTCTTGTATGAGGCAAGCAGGCAAGGAGCAGCCTGTAGTTAGAATACTTTCACACAGAGTCATTGGATGATACAGGTCGAAAGAGATCATCTCGTCCAACCCTTGTTCAAAGCCATCCCAAACAGATCAGGTTGCTCAGGAACTTGTGCTTTGTATGTCTCAAAAACATTCAGACTTTCCAGCCTCACTGAGCCCAATGCTCAGCCATTCTTGTGATGAAAACTCTTTTCCTAACATGTAATCGTGAATTGCCCTGTTGAAACTTGCCAGTTGTCTCTTGCAATGTCAGTATGTGCCTTTGAGAAGATCCTGGCTCCATCTTCTCTACACTCCTACTTAGGTAGCTGTGAGCTGGAGTGATCCCCCCCACTTTAAGCCTTCCATTATTCACACTGGACAAACCCACGTGCTCTAGCTCCTTAGCTATCTTGATACTGTAGACTGGGCTCCAGCATGTCTGTTGCTGGTTTGTGGCTCCCTGGTACACAGGTACTTCAGTTTCGCAAGCCCTGCACACAGAGGACTAATTACCGTCCTGGATCTGAAAATCCAGCCCAGCACAGGGTGGTTGTTCCCCACTGTAACAGCATACTGCTGAGTCTCTCAACTTGTCCACAGATACCTCAAGTCTTTCCCTGAAGTTGGTCTCCAGCTTTCTGGCACCCAGCAAGGTCATTCCCTTCCAGGGGCAAGAATTTTCATACTTGCTTCCTAGGCCTCTCCTTGTCTCTTTCTTGGTCTGAAATAAACACAGTGATTGGTGTATAGTTTTAGGTGATATTTTTATGTTTTAAAGAAAGCTACTGAATTCTGTAGCTTAGCAGAGATCACCAGACAGCTGGCATCCACAGGCATGTACTTGTAGTAAAGCGGTGTTAGAGTAGAGGGTTGGTAGGAGCATTTCTTCCTTTCCATGTGGCCACCTAGTTGATTTTTGCTGAATAGTCTCTGATGTGCTTAATTTTCTTTGCTCACTATTAAGAGATCTGAAAAACAAATCCCACAATAGAGGAGGATTCAGCCCATCTTATCTCAGGCATCCTAACCGAGCTACCTGCATTTCTGTCAGTCACATTCTGCAAGTGTGGATTACAGTGAAGGATGCCACTTAAATTTAAGTTACTACTTTTATTTAAATGTCTGCCTTTTAAAGCTCTTAAACCAACTACTTCTAAATATTTTGCTGGTCTCAAATATGGTATGGTTTTGATCCCTGAAGCAGTTCTGAGTCCTGTAGTTTGCTACAGCTGCCTGAATAACACTTCTATGGACGGTTTTTTTTTGGGGGCTCTTCCTACCATGCTTATTCAGCAGGCTCATGGTCAAAGAATGTCACCTGGGTACTTCAACGTATTATTATGCCATCAGGACTCCTCATTTTAGGCTTCAGGCTTTGCTGTCTTAAAAGAATTTCAGAAAATGTCTAAGTCAAAACACAGGTACAGTTTTTTTGGGTTTTAACATCTGAATGTATACCTTAAAGCTTTTTCCTTGAATCTTCTTTATAAATAGCTGACCAGCCTATAAAAATTAAGCCACAAATGAAGGCTAAATCTGGGCACAGGAAGTGATATATGTACAGGAAACTTGTGGTGGGTTAACCTGAACTGAAGTAGTTGCTGCTAGCTGGCCTTCATGTGCCTTTTACTTCATATTGAAGAGGGAAAAACTGATATGTGTTCTCCTATAGTCTCTGTACCCACCAGTCTTCATGTCGTATTTGAAGATTTCATGTCTACTTTTAAGGCTTAATATTCCAGCCCACTCTGTGGTACCTGATTTTGGCCAGCAGTACCAGCCAGTGAGTTCCTGCCTTCCCAGTTGTGCCAAGCTCACTGTTGACAGGGCCATACTGTGTACTGAAACAGAGAACTGCCCCAAATTAATCTTCTTAAATCTGTGAAAAAAGGTAACTTTGAAATTAGATCTGTTTCTGCTTCAGAATGGATTGGATTCAGAGTTGTTCCAGAAAAAATGAGGGGCAGCCCAGAGATGTAAGTAAAGAGCCAACAGTTAAGGCTGGAATGCCTTAACAGCAGTATAATTGCCAAATTCCTCATAACATGAAACCTTAGTCAGTACTAGTTTTTCTTGTCTCACTATAAAGCATAGGCATCACCACAGCATAACTTTGTTTATAAAGAGGAAATTTGATTAAAAGAAACGTTACGTGATTCTAGTTTATGAAACATAAGAGGTTCCAAAGAAATACAAGGAAGAATTTCTTCACTGTGAGGGTGATGGAGCACTGGAAAGGGCTTCCCAGATGGGTTGTTGAGTCGTCTTCTCTGGAGATATTCAAAACCCACCTGGACAAGTTCCTGTGTGACCTATTCTAGGTGGTCCTGCTCTGGCAGGGGAGTTGGACTTATATGATCTTTCAAGGTCCTTTCCAAACCTTAACATTATATGATTCTATGAAACAAAACAGACACCTGATCAACTCTGGTTATTCTTAAACCAAGTGCATTCTGTAAGGTGTTACCAAGCCTATCGGTGAAGTATATCAAAATGCATAATCACAGAATCTTAAGGGTTGGAAGGGACCTCAAAAGATGATCTAGTCCAACTCCCCCTGTCAGAGCAGGACCACCTAGAGTAGGTACAACAGCACGTACAGAAGTGCATCAATAGTAAACTACTGTCAAATCTGCAAACCACAAACAGGTGCTGAACAAAATTGGTGATTGTATTAGATGTAGAAACCAACAGATGTAGGTACTGACAATACAAGCAGAACGTCTTTAGTGTGATAGAAATTGAAATGCTGACATTAATGATTCTGAACTAAAGTTTAAACAGAAGGATGCCTCAGGTACTTGTTTTTCTCAAAAAGAAGCAAGGAGAGAAACTTTTTTTGTTGAAATGGAGCTAAGTATGTTGTGTCATCCTGCTGCTAAACCTAAGGAATGTGTATTTAGCATTCTCAGCTGTCCGTCCTATTAGATCTGTCACCTGCTGCTTGATATACTGGTTTGGCATTGCTTGTTATGCCAAAAAAAAAAAGTTTGCCAAATCTGTCTCACTAACTAAAATCACATAAACTGAGCTCTGTTACACCTTTTTCAAGTTGGAAGATAATTACTGCATCTCAGAATTAGTGAGCAGGAAGGTAGGGAAGGTATTTGTTAATAGGAGGAGAGCATGGCACGTAGGCTGCTGCAGATAGGTAGGTGTCACACTGCAGTTGGCTGGAGCTTTCAACCCAGCATTGTCTCCAAGGCACCTGGATCTTGGAAACTCCAGTTTACAAAAGGCTGAGGAGAGAGGATGGGAGAGGACAACAGAAATGACAGAAGTTGGTGTACTGCTCTATAGGGAGAGAAAGATAGTGGCTTACCAAGTAGGTTAGCAGAAGACCTTGTGAGAAAAGAGGCAACTAAGTAGGATATGCTTGGATTTGCTCTGTATGTAAATGACCAAAAAAAAGAGATTGGTGGTTTTGTAAATGAGGGAGAAAACAGTTTTATAAGAAGACTCTAGGACATTTTTCATGCCAATAGGTGACACAGAAATCGGAACACTGTGCAGAGAAGCAGAACTGCTGGGACAAATCAGTGTTTGAAATGGTAAAAGAGGTGGGAAGCTCGATCATACGTTCCCTAACAACATCTCACATCTTCTGGTGCCGCCTTCCTTGTGAAGCACTCTGGGTCAAACTAGGTTTCTCATGGTTTGAGTTGGAGGTAGTACTGAAGTCAGCTCTATTACATGATTGCTTTGCATCTGGTGCCTTCTATGTTACTGTTGCAGAGCTCATTTCTGAGTAGGTGTGGAGAACTTACCCAGGAACAGTGAGACAGCATAGGGTTGGGCTGTTAGTTAGCAGCAAGTTGAGAAATCTGCCAAACTGAAGTGTATGGGGGTTTTTGTTTTGGTTTTGTGATTCATGCACAGCTCATAAAAACAGCAGTTCTTTCATTTGACACTGAAGCTTTAATATTCATGTTTCAGTTTGTCTTTTCAACAGGAAAGCATCTGTAAATAGTGATATACACTGTTTTCTGATTTATACTCCAAGTTTGTCCATTTCTGTTATTTGTCAAGCTATTCTCCATACAGTAAATTCTTGGATAGCAGCCACAAGGGATTTGCTTGAATTCTTTCAGCTGCTAGAAACAAGGTGATTAAGTTATTTTCTGTAACTGTTGAGGATATTTGGGGCAGTAATAGATGACTGTCATCCCAACATCACATTCCTAGCCCTTCATGGAGGCAGAGGGAAGAAAAAGAAAGGATCTGTGCAGTATGGAAGAAAGCTTTCAGTGCATCCAAATACAGTAGCAGAAGGCTACTGTGGGCTCTGCTCACATAGGAAATACAGATCCTGGAGACAAAGTTTTGAAAACACATTGTTGAATACACTATATTTGACTTAAATCACCTTAACATTATCTCCTAGCTTTTCCTCCTTGTTCCTCCAAACTAAGCTATGCATACTGCTATTCATAGTATGACTCTATGATGTGTTTCTTAGACATTGTTGTACCCTGTTTTATGCAGATTGCCTCTGCTGTACTGTTGTGGGGTTTTTTTCCACTTAGTTGCTTTGCTTTCAGTGTGCATTTTCATATGTCTCTTGCCCCAATCCTTGTTTTGCTTTGGTGGTTTTTTTTTTTTTTTGAGGCCAGTGTTCATTCAAAATAAAGTTAATTACAGAATTTCAAGGGATATTGTCACAGAAGCCCCTTCTGTGTCAGTTGGTGTGAATGGGTTAACAGGTAACTAAGTTTGTGAATGTAACAATAGCTACCAGTATGCACTGAGAGGGAGCAGATGAAAGCCTTCTGAGACCAAATAAGCCCTGGAGAGCAGTAGTCCTGTTGAATCCACTAGACATCCCAAGATCCCATAAACTCTGAACAGCAAAAGTCTGGCAGTCCTGCCTCCCCTGGCACATGCTGGCATCAACAGCAGGTTGTGTAACGCAGCTGCATCTGAGGAAGTGGCAAACATGGGCTACAGGGCTGTACATACACATGGTGAAATGAGGGAATCCCTGAGGGAATTTGAATTCTGAAACCTGAATGCTTACCTGGAAACCTGTGGCTCACCAGTCTGACCTTCCCAGCTGGGCTTGGCCTCTTGACTCTTTACTGCTGTGGGGTGACGGGAGGGGGAGAACTGAATGCACAATGTGGGAATCATTGGCTATTAATCTGCCCAATTCTGTTAAATGCTGAACTCAAAACACTTACTAATAAACACTGGTCTGTTTCCCCAGTGCAATTCCCCCATCAGGAAAACTAATAATGTAATACAGGGAACTTACAGCTATCTGTAACTTCAAAACACTGGGGAAAAAAAATCATAAGTTTATGTCCTGAAAAAAAAAAGCATAATCCTTTTTTCTTATCTGTTTCACTACATAGAATTTTCTGACTTTTCTTTATTCGTCTTTAAATTGTTGCTAAGTCAATGAGGGCTCTCATGCTCTGAGGTCTTTTCTGGTTTCTGGATCCTCTACATCACTATCCCTTTGCATTTTACCCCTTGACCTTTTTCCTATGTTTCCTAGTGTGGAAGGAGTAATTTTTTTAGATATCATGGTAGGTGACTATTTGAGAGATGGGAACCTATTTTAAAATTAGTGCAGCCCATGCACGTTGGAGATTTTTTAGGAACTTGAATTGTGCTTGCTGGCCAGTGTTTGCAATTCAGAGTTGTGCATGGCCTCACGTGTAGCAGGAGGAAATGTCATCATCCACTCCTTTATTTTCATTGAACGCTTTTATCCCTCAACCCTTCCACAGAAGACTAAACTCCTCATCGTTACCTTCCTCACACCCACTAACTAGGACCTCAACTGTGTTTTTGTCCACTTAAATTAAATTCCACCTTAATGATCCAGTGTTTCCTACCACTCCCATGCCTGAGTGCTGCTCTGGCACCTCAAGCCAGAAGTACAGGTCAAAATGATGGCATGGCTTACGGAGCAAGTGGAGACCTGGCAGTGCTACTGCAAACAGCAGCAAGCAAGTGATAATTATCTGGCCATAGCCATTGCACTGATCCCTGTAGCTCAGGTAAGTACCAATGTGCAGGCAAAAAGTCAGGAGCTGTTTGTGTGATGTACCTCTTTGGTTTGACCTGTACAAGTATCGTGATCATGGTTCCAAGCTTCAGGAACCTCTGCTGTGAGGACTGCTTTCTTTTCATATGAAGACTGTCACAGAATCACAGAATCTGGAGAGCTGGAGGGGACCTGAAAAGATCATCTAGTCCAACCTCCCCTGCCAGAGCAGGACTACCTAGAGTAGGTCACACAGGAACTCATCCAGGTGGGTTTGGAATGTCCCAAGAGACACAACAGCCCATCTGTGCAGCCTGTTTTTGTGGTGGTGTTACTCAAATCCCTTCCAAACAGGTCTACATACTGAAGACAATTAAATAGTTCTCTGTCTTCAAGGTGCCATAAATACCACCCTCTTCAGAATGTTATAGTGTGGAAAATACTCCAGGAGCAAATGAAGTCTCACATTTCTAAAGGAATCACTTGTGTCTCTCAACTGCCATTGCCTGTTAGTTCTGATTAACAGCTTCTAACATGAGATTACTTCTGATCATCATATTAAGAGTGTTGAATCCTTACAAGTTATTTGAGTAGTGCAGTTGGATTCCAGCTTAAATTTAGTGGGGTCTACTTGAGCAAAAGTCAACATACCATGACAGATTTGATGTTCCTTTGCCAATAGGATGCCTGAGGTTTGTCAGCTGTGCTGGAATCACTTTCCACATTAAACAAATGAAGGGAGAGGGGAAAAAGTATATGGGAAAGCCAAGCTTAAGAGGCTTGGAGAGATTCAAAGGAATGAAACAATAACATGTTTAATAGCTAATTCACATTCTGGTTTGGCTTTAAGGTAGCTTCAGCCTTCCAGTCTGCTAGCAGCTTTCCTAAGTTCTTTGCCAGGATGAGTCACAGCTTCTGGAGCTGGGATCCAGTCATTTAGACAAGCCATCTTTAAAGGTCTGCTTACCTTTCCCAGATGATAATGAATTGGAGTAAGAATTGCTTTACATTTTCCTCCTGTTAAAACAGGAGTTACAATGAATATAAATGCACCTGTAGGAGCTTCTTGCATCCTTCAGTCCTGATTCAATCTGAGAACCCCTAGGATCCTGCTAGGTGTAGTTTTGTGCTGTTATGCAGAGATAGGTACCTTTGGAATACCCTTCCCTACTGGGCTGTCTCAACTAGTTGACTAGGAATGCAAAACAAACAATAGCCAGAGCCCTGGTCTGACTGTAAACCATTATTTACCTGCTAGGAATGATATTTCCTGCTGACTGAGAATTGAGAAACTTAGCCATGTAACCCTGGTATGTAATTCATGGCACAAATTGAAACCCATATATGGTTACTCCTGCTTATGTTTCTGTAGCTTGTAATGTTGCACTTGAGAGAATGGATGTGAGGGCAGCTTGTAGGTAATTGCATGTGGGAACACAGAAGGAAAATGGGGCTTAATATGATGTCTGCAAACAGGCAGCATCATGACTTCATTGCTGAGTGAGACTCTTCAAAAAATGGCCAGTGTTTTTGTGCTGTGCTGGCAAAACCATAGGACTTCTGGGTATCAGTTCATATGTTTCTGAATGGTAGAGGTTTTTTTCCCCTCTGAAAAGCTGTTCAGGCGAGTGCAGCAAGGCCTCAGTTGCATGACACAACGGTCATAACTGATTGCCTGTGCTCAGAGGAAGCCTGGTCAGATGAAGAAATGGCAGTGTGTCTGGCAATTATGAATAAACTCTGAATGTAGCACTGCATAAGGGAGCTCATAGATCCACTACTTTATCAGAGGGACATCTGATTGTTGTGCAGATGTGTTAGACACTGAACCATTGTGAACACAGCTGAATTAGGGTATTGTAATGAAGGATTTCTCCTCTTGTTTCATTTTTAGCACACAGCTTATTGCATCACTGCCCAACTGATACAGACAAAGCCCATTCACTGGGTCTTGTCTCTTTTCTTTTTTTTTTTTTCCACTTTGCTTGTTGAACTAAAGGTTTTCATGTTTTCTTTCCAGTACCAAATTGCTGCAAGGAATAGTTCCAGCCGGCAACCAGGGCAAGTGTTTGGATGCTCAAAGTAAGTATTTTTATGTGTTGGTACATGTTTGTTACAGTGCTAGGGACTGAGAAAGTACACAAGAACTTGTATTGGATATTTCTAAGGGATTAGCTAGGTAAGTTTGGTATCAATAAGTGATATTCCTTTGCAACATCTTTGACTGTGCAACAAATGGATTCCAGTCATCAGAAATTACTTGTTCAGGAAACAGAACTGATGAATGCTAACCTAAGATGGCACAAACTTTGGGGAAATAATTTGGTGGTTTTGACTGGAGTAAGAAGGAAACACTGTTAGAAAGGATATTTTTTTTAAAGAAAAAACCACCAAAGGTAGACAATGATTCTCCCCTTCTGTTTGGGTGCTTTGAGAAATTGTGTTCTTTTGTTTTGTTAGATGGCTCTTCTGTGCATGACTAGTGCAGTGGAAAAATAGTGGAATAGTGGGAAAAGCTAACTACATGAAACACCATTGTACAAGGCTAGTAATTCATGTCAGCTGGAATTTGTAAGGTGCTTTACCTTTTTCTATCCCAAACTATGGGAGTTTAAGTCGCAGCTCACCAGAGCTGGATGCTAACTGAAACTGTTCACCTTCCTGCTTGGCATCTGTGAAATCTGGGTAGAGAGACCGGGGCTACGAGGAGATGGGAGGAGGCCCACAAGGTGGCAATGTTTAGAAAGGCTTCGGAAGGGATGGACCAGCAACCGAGCTGGGCCTCCTTTCCCGGCCATCACTTGCCGGCGTTGTGTCACTGCTGATGCATCTGCACTATTAAACGAGAAATCTTTAGTGCTTCCAGAACGCAGCATAGGATACCTGGTATAGAGGTCCTGTTTTGAACAGATTCACTGCTGGCAGTGCTTGCTGTGCTATGCGGGATGCCGTGCATGCCTTTTCCCTTGGCAAGGAGTGTGCTGCAGCAGTAGTGGTTTGCTGTACCGATGTGGGGGTTTTTCTTCATAGCTGGTGCTGAAAATATGCATAGCACTGAAACGATGGTAGGGCCGAGTAATGACGAAGTTTCCTTTTAACACATACATCTCTTCTAATGCTTGAAAAGCTGTTACAGTGTGTAAAATCTTGTCTTTGGGTGTAGGAGGCATCTCAGTTTACGGTGACACTTTGTGCTTTGTAGTTACAAGGAAAAATGTTTGTCTGAGCTATTTTTGAAGACTTGGTTCACAGTGAAGCTAGGAATTTGCTCCAAGTTATTTAATGCCCTTAAACTAAAAATCTCTCTGTAAACATATTTTCTACATACATGATAAATTATTCAGGGTAAGTTCTACGGAAAATACAAGACTTGCCTGTGTTCACCAGCACAGATGCAGGTAAGGAGAAGAGACTCATACTAGGGGAGAGAGAGTGAAACAAAGAGCCCCAGGATTCATTTTCATCAAATTGTATGAGAAGAGTTACTTTCACAGCAATTAGAAGAAATGCAAAACTCGTGTGTACCTGGAGATTTTCAGAAGAACGGTCTATAATTCAGAGCTGAAAGAAGCTTTTACACCTCAAGGATGAAGCAATAGCCCTAGACTACAGGAGGCATCTGGGAGGAAGAACTAGGAAATTGTGATGTTCTCCTGCTGCAGACATACTCCTTCCCCTGAAGGTGTTGCAGATGGAAGTGCAGAGAGGCAGTGCTCTGTGCTGAGCCACAGTGGGTTTCATCTGTCACTTTCTACTCTTATTTGAAGTCAGGCTTCTCCACTGTGGTTATACTGGCATTGTCACAAGAACTTTAAAACAGGAAATGTAAGGAAAACTGTGAGCATTGAGATAGCGCACAGCCACCAAATGGACACTCACAACAGCAGGCTGCATCCTACCTGTCTAAAACTTATCTGACATGTACAGATTTCCTGTAATGAGTAACCATCTCTGTGAAGCAACAGAGAGCTTTCCAGCATACTCCCCATAGAATGCTGCTTGCCGTGCAGTGTTTCCTCTCCAAATCCCTTAGTCCTTATGGCCTATTATATGTCAAAATAAAGATCTAGCTATCAGCCTTCTAATACCAGAGATTCATTATATTGTTAGAGAATGAGCTAAGCTATTACAGTTGCAAAAGCCAAATCCATGTAACATGCTATTACAGACTAGTCTTCACTCAGGAATCCTTCTGGTTGGATTTCAGTGCCTTTGAGCCTGACAAATGGGTGGATTTTTTTCATGGAGTTAAGTTATATGGACAGTAACACAAGGGACAGATGTTGGAACATCAAGGAATTTTACAGTTCTCACATGAGATGCCCTTGTGTGTAAGATGCAGATAAAGGGGCTTTTGGCAGTTACAATTCCTTGCTTGATGTATTATCACTAATACATTTACAATACACCCAAGCATTAGAAAGCAAGCCTGGTTTCTACTGGAAAATTAGATCAGGAATTACTTGTTATATTTTGGTAATTTTGAGATGGGAAGAGAAAGCAAATATATGACAGATGATTATATACACCTATATAAAGTATGTTTGTATGATCAACTACTAATTTATGATGTGTTCAGGGGACAACTGAGCATAAAGGACTGTAAGGGCTTTTCTCTTTGCACAGGAACAAATGTTCTCTGGCCACTCATGTTAAAGGTGTATATAGTTAGCTACTTAAACCAGGTGGACTAAAGGAGAGGTTTGTTCTTGCTGCTGTCTCCCTGTCTCAGCACCACCAGCACTGGTATAGAATAAAATACTACTTCTAGATAAGTGCACTTTGTTCCTCATTTGGTGTTTCCCCAAACTGGCCCCTTAGTGTCCACCAAAGAAGACCTGGCTTCCCTAAGGGCTGCTTTGTACCTTCAGCCAAATGATTTAAATATGAAATAGCGGAACTTCTGAGCTGATTGGGCTGCTTTGAAAGCATTGTCATTCTGTGGAAACAACATAAAGTACTCAAAAATGTAGTGGAGGACATCTGCTTAGGAATCAGTCCTGCATAGGATACAGCTGTTTTATAGCTGGTTTTGATCCAACATGAGAAAACTGGAGACCTAAATCCTGAACCTAAGAGAGCAAAGTTAACCCAAGTGGAATGTCTGTTTATGGCTGTGCGCTCACCAGCCCCGTTCCCTTCTTAACTTAGGAATTGAGTAGCTTGGGTAACCTTTTATGGTGCTGTCTGAAAATATTCTGAACTTTGGGGTGATATTTATTTTTTCAGTGCCCAGTACAAAAAATTATCCCACAGGAGCTCAGCAAAGCAGCTGACTCATCAGGAATGCAACTTTGCTTTTCGAAAAGATAACGTGTGGTTTTGTTTGGAGTTAATAATGAGATCCTTTCCAACACAGAAGCTGTCAACAGTACTGACATACATTCACAGTTACAAAAACACATAGCCTTGTGGTTGAGGTTTTTATTAAATAGAAACCTCATTTTCTACTGTAATGAAGAAAAGGCACTGTTTTCATGCCACTAGTACCTTTTGTGCTCAAAATGTTACAGAAGTCTTTTTTCATTTTATACACAATATGACTGACT
This sequence comes from Colius striatus, assembly GCF_028858725.1. NCBI lineage: Eukaryota > Metazoa > Chordata > Aves > Coliiformes > Coliidae > Colius > Colius striatus. The sequence continues at coordinate 53,310,838 of NC_084762.1, forward strand.
GTTCAGAGGATACAAATTGTTGCTACTTTATGCCATGACTGTCTGTCAAATCTATGACAATATACAATAATATAAAAACTCCAAATGATACCCTTGTTTCTAGTCCTCTTTTGTTGCCTTCTGCATTTTGTTTATCAATGGTGCTTCTTTTAAAAGTTGGAGAATGTTTATTAAAGGATGATTCAAGTAATGATTTGAGTTTTGTTCCAGGAGAAAAATAATTTTAAATGCCTTTAAAAAAAAATACTAAACCTTGTCAGATACATTAAGTATAGCTAATGCATCCAGATGCTATAAAAAGAACTGTTGTTTCTCAAAGCACTTTCTAGGTTTTATAAATATAATACTGCAAACGTGCACAAGACTTAGCCTGATTCTGTGCAGCCATTCTGAGTTTACCATCAGGCTGGATCTGTTACGAAAAGAGGATCTTTCCTTAGTAGTCTGTCCTGCTAGTCTGTATGCAATGTCAACTGAAAGTGTGAGCACTAGCTTATCACTTGAAGAAGTTCAGAAGGTACCAATGGCAAAGTGGTAAGTAGCCCTAAATTTCATCTAGGGAAGGAAAGGCAAAGACAGAAGAGATGAAGAAAGGCAGGCATGTGGAGGAGCGTGAAAGGAAGATAGGAGGAGACGCTTGGGCTGCACACAGTGGTGATCCCCAAGTGCTGCTGAGCAATATGGGCAAAACACTGAGCTAAAACCAAAATGCTGTGGCAGGTGAGGTGGGAGTCAGGTGGAGGCCAGAGTGCTATGGCTGTGTTCCCATCTGTACCTTTTCTACGAAGTACATGTGTCCTGTCCTGTGGTGTGGTAGGTGTCATGCAGCTTGCCTGGCCTACTTGCTGCTGCTGCCGCCGCCAAAGTCTGTACTTGCACATCAGGTGCTGGGATGCCGAGCTGTAGTGCTCAGGGCCTCCAGCAGCAGAGTAAAATACAGGGCTCCCAGGACCTACCCTGTGCCTGCTAGGAGCCTGTGGTGGTTTATCTCTGGCTGGGTGCCAGAAGCCCACCAAGTCATTCTATCACTCCCCTACCTAAACTGGACAGGGGAGAGATAAATATAATGAGAGGTTTGTGAGTAGAGATCAAGACAGGGAGATCACTCAGCAATTAGTGTCACAGGCAAAACAGACTCAACTTGGGGAGAAAAGGGTTTGATTTATTAAATAACCATCTGAACAGGGATATGAGCAATAAACCAAATCTGAAAACACCTCCACCCCTCCTTCTTCCCAGGACTCTCCTTCCTTCCCCTCCAGAAGCACAGGGCATGGGGGTTGCGGTCTGTTCATTACAGATGGACTTTGCCACTGCTTCTTCTTAAGGGGAGCCCTTATTGTGCTTCCCACTGCTACAGTGTGGAGTCCCTCCCAGAGGAGCCAGTCTTCCACAAACTTCTCCAACATGGGTTCTTCTCTTGGTCTACAGTTCTTTACAAACTACTCTTGCATGGGGCCTCCCACGGGGGCAGCTCCTCACACCCTGCCCTTGTGGCCCACCAGGAGAACAGTCCTTCAGGTACCAACTGCTCCAGTCTGAGTCCCTCACAGGATCACAAGTCCTGACAGCAAACCTGCTCTGGTGTGGGCTCTTCTCTCCGCACAGACTCCCAGGTCCTGCCAGGAACTTGCACCAAGATGCTTCCCACAGAGTCACAGCCTCTTCCAGGCATCCACCCACTCCAGCGTGGGGTCCTCCACAGGCTACAAGTGGATCTCTGCTCCCCGGTGGCCTCCATGGACTGCAAGGGCACAGCTGCCTTACTATGGTCTTCATGACAGGTCACAGGGGGATCTTTCAGGGCTTAAGCACCCTCTGCCCCCTCCTTCTCCACTGACCTTGATGTCTGTTGAGATGTTTCCACATTCTCACTCCCTGTTGCTACTGCAGTTTAGCAACTACCTGGCAACTTCTTCCCCTTCTCCAATAGGTTATTCACAGATGTTACCTCAGTCACTAATTGGCCAGGCCTGGGTCAGGTGCAGGGTCCATGCCCCACTACCAAAAATCTGGCCCAGGCAAAACTCCTATAGAGCTCAAGAGTAAAGAAAGAATTAATTCAAATGGGAAGAGATATGGGGGCTTTTCTGATGTCTGTTGGCTTTTCTGGATTTATTCTGGGGAGTTCTGTTCATAATCCAAGTATCAGCATTTTCCAGTATTTGCCTGCAATCCCTAGGGCTGGAAACTTCAGTCTTCATTAGCTGACAGTTGGGATTCTTGTATAATTAAGTTTCTCCATGATCTGCAGCTTCCAGAAATTTACCCAACATACTGAGTCACAGTCAAGTGTGAGTGGCTGGCAATGTACAGCATGCTAGTGAGGTCAGGTAGAAGCAAGACTCATTTCATTTTGTAAGCTGTCCTTACACTAAAAATATTGCTTATAATAATGGCTTCTTTAGCCTTCTTAGATACTTGTTTAGCCTTAGGTATAGTGTGGGAAGGCCACTGTTGTACGTGCTGCTGTTGTGTTACAGTACCAAGTGGCAAAATTAGAGGTTTTCAATGTCCTGGGACCCAGTAATTTGTTGTCCTTGATATGTTTCCTCTGTTAATTCAGGGGTTGCACTCAAGCACAAATGTTTTAATCATCTGTATCCTTTTCTATGTTTGTTCTTACCTGAGCTTGGAGCAAGCACAGAAACAGGCATGTGGTGGGAAGCGCTTACATGTGGGCTAAGCCGATGGCAGCTGGCTTGAGCCTTAAAAGCCTCAGCTGGAGATCTGACATGAAAGTGTGCACAGCTGCAGCTCCTGTTAAAAATCCTCTCTGGGTGATTAGAATAGGCCAGGTACATGTCATGGTTATCATTGTGTGGGGAGGGCCAGTTTTGCTTCTCTCTGAATCCCCATTCCTCAGAAGGAAGTTGGCAGTGCCCCCAAATTAAGGTTTATGTGGTGGCTTCCATTAGAGCTTCATCCTCTTAACACGAGGCCTGGATTTGGCTCACCACTAATGACCTGAGCAGGCTGCACAGGATAAATGCCTTCTGACAGTGCTATAGGAAACACCCTTATATTACATTGTAGGTTTTAAAAAGAGTAACTAGTTCTTGTCTTGTGTCTGTATAAAAGAAGTTTAGTGACTGTGCTCAAGTATTTTCAGATTTGGTCTGATTTCATAGCTAGGATCTTTTTTGTCTAATGTAAGAGGCTTCATGTAATCACTCTTTTAAATCTACAGCTTATGTTTGACAAGTGGGTCATTGGTTAATGGAAGCAAGGAAATCCAGCTGTTTATCTTTTCAGTAAGATCATGCACTTTCTATATGCTCTTGTCTGCTCAGAATGGAGATGTGTACATTCTTAACGGCCTTCTCTCTATTTTAGAGTAGGGGTGTGAGCTTTCTATCTGCTCCCGGCATTTAAATAACAGAAAAGAAAGTCATAATAGTACTTCAGCTGGTATCACGTTGAACCCACAAACTGGCAGCAGTTCTGGTACTATTAATTTCATTGCTAGATGTGATTTTTAAGAAGCTGTTCACTTCATAAGGAAAATTTACTGTTGTACATTGCTTTCAAGTTTTCTTGCTTCCTCACTTCTCCTTCTCAAGCCCCAATATGTGTATGTATTGCTGTTAGCAGGTCAGCAGTAGCTGTTTCCCAATTAGCTTTACCTCTTACCAACCAGGCAAGGACATTTTTTGGCTAATGTGAGATTTCAGAAAGTGCTTGGTAAGCTTTCTGTAGGGAGCTGGTATCTAAACAAAGCACTTGCAGCGCGAAGTTAATAGAGGGCTCAAAGTATTCACAGAAACTTGCTCTAATATGCGAAGTTCCATAAGTCCTCTTAGGGAATGCCTGTCATAGATAAGTTTCTTGACATAGTAAGTTTTGGGTTTTTGTTTGTGGATTTGATTTTATTGAGAGTACTAATGTAAGTGTAACGTGGTTAAAGCTGTGAAAACTATTTTTCTTCTTCATGTGAAGGCTTTATTAATAAAGTGTTAGGATAAACGCTAAGATGATAATGAACACTGACTTGCCATTGGAAAAAAAGTCTATTTTCCATCAATAAGTGAGGAAACCAAAACTTTAAGATATGTAAGAGTATTGTGTAAAGTAACAATGACATTGTACTTAAGAACAGCTTCTTGCTCCCAAATGCTTTAGCATTTGCAGGTACCAGCTATTATGTATAAGTGTGTTACAAGTCTAAATATTCAACAAGAAGTTAAAAAGCATGTGTGTAAGAAATTACCAGAATGTCAAGAACAGAGTGCCTCAGATCCTTGCATTTTGCCTACAAGGAGCCTGAAAAAACCTAAGAAGTCTACTTGAAAGGTATGACAAATTTCTGTTTAAAAAAGTGTTTGTGTAATACAAGTATTCTAGCCCAAAGAGAAAGCACTCTATTTCTCTGTGAGCTAGTGATCACAAGCAAATCCTTGCAACCTGTTTTTTCTAGAAGTGCCTCAGGGATTTTGCCTCTTGAGTGTGTTAATGGCAGCAATGGGAATCCTAGGTGTTATGCAGCCTTTAAATATGGGTGTCACTTCTTGGGATGGCTTGTGTTAATGTGCAAGGACCCTGGCAGGCCAGTACTGCAGCACATTCCTCTCAGCCTGGATGAAATGAGGTGTAATTAACTAATGACAGTATGTTAGCTGGACAATAGGTATGCTGGGGACTTTGTCTGAGGGAAGGAAACTGATTTGACTCAGATTCTCTGCAGGTGGCCGATGAAGGAAAGTGGAAATTGCTGAAGCCTACAAAGGAAGAGTAGGAAAGAATGGGAGAAAGAACAATGAGGAAACCTTAGGTGTGGAAGAAATCCTGAAATAAAAGGGAAGACAGGCTCATCTAGTTGTAGCAGTGGAGAAAGGGGATAAACTTTGCTTAGCTGCAAAGCTGGAAGTATCGTGTGGTTCAGAAAGCAAACTGTGAAAGAAAGGATGAGGACTCATCATCGTGGTGCTGAGGGTGAAGCACAAACTTGTGACAGCAAACGTTTTGAGGAAGCTGGTCCTAACGGCAGGGCCTGTTTCTGTGCTTGTAAAATGAGGAAAGATGAAGAAATTAGCTTCTGTAAAACAATGTGTTTATTCCAGATAAAAAGCAGGTATCAAAAGAAGGGGCAGGAGGCATACAGACAAAAAAGCACACCATTTTCCGTGGGTCATTTTGGCATTTGCTAATTTGATGGATACGTCAAGAGAAGGATTTGTAGCCCACTGTAAGGACCTGAGGAAATTGTGTATAGAGTATTTTGCAGCAAGGCACCAGATTCTTGGGCCAGGCTTTGCAGCCCCGAGAACATTCACACACTACTGGATGACTTGGCAGTACAATCTTGATCCTGGTCAGACGTATTTCTTTCACATTAGCAAGAGTATGTAATAATGTTTAGGTTGGCTATTTTGCTGGGTGTGGGAGGACAGACACTTAATTACAGTTTCCTGGGACAAAGTTAGCCCTTCAAATCTTGGTTTGTAATGATCTAGCTCTTTCTGTCAGATGGTTGAGGCTGATGCAGTAATAGGTATCCTAAATCTTAATTGACTGTCTGCTGGGACTTCCTTGTGCCAGCCATCTCCTTCCTCTTTAGAAGTGGTGAGCATCTTGGACAGGCTGGTAAATGTTGACATGTCACATTTCCTGTGATGGGTTTTAAACCCCGTACAAGCTTCACATGTTCAGTATCTCTACTGCTGATATTTGACAAAGTACAACACTGTAGGCTGAACAGATCTTAGCCAATAACAATTTCAAAGCATTTAAACTTCTCCTTGTATTAAATGTAAGTATTGAATAGTCATGTGGAACATTAAATTACTTGGATAACATATGCAAGTCAAATGGCTATCAGCTTCACAGCTCTTGTTGTACAACAGGAACAGAGAATCATTCATCCCAAGAGCCATTATTAACTATTCTTGAATTCTTAGTATGTAATATCAATGCCAAGTCAAATTCTCAACAGAATAACATAACAAGTTTATGCTGAATGTTATCCTCTGCCAATATAGGTATCGCTGTAGTGTAGGATACAGCCACGTCAGATTTTCATGTTGGAAACTGTTGCCCTTGACAGTTGCAGTACCAAATGGCATTGCAAAGCTTCTCCGTGGTCATCCTCCATGCCCTAGTGTTGTGTTTATGGAAAGTATCATTAGACTGAATGACCTTCAAAGTATTATTACTGTTCTATACTGAAAATATCAGCAAGGAGGAACATCAGAGAGATAAGTTGTCCACTCCTTACCTGATTTTGTCATCTTTCTGCATTTTTCCAGACACTTATTTTGCCCAAATAAAACCAAAGATTCCTCAACATCTGAAAATATATAAAGAAATGTTATACTTTTCTTCTATTCTCTGACATTTCCAAACTCTTCCAGACTTTTACCACTTCTTTCATAGGATATGAATGTCTGAAGCTTTGACTTCTTCCAATGGTAACAGTCATAAGCTGTACTATATGGAAACATGAAACTCCCAAATCTCTCACTCCTAGAACACTAATCTCACTTTAATTAAAGTTTTGTCATTCTATGAAGAAGTCTGGGAATACAAATTACCTGAACATTTTAAATGTTTTTATTTTGGCTTTTCATATTCTTTATATCTGAACTCTGTCAAAACAAGCCTAGAAAACTATTTAACACCCTGGTGCAAATGGAAGTGGCTCTGGTAAATCCAGAGCTGCTCCAGCCAAATAATTCCATGTAAATGCACATGAATGAGCTGTGAGTCAGCCTCCTGCCACAATTCCTTTCAGTCAGTATTAAAGGCAGAGTGAGAAAGAGGAATCCTTATGCCAAGCACAAGCCTCTGCTTACAGGTTTTCAGATGTAAGCAGTTCCCCAAGGTGTGCCTGCAATTCTGCTGTAGTCCGGTGGATATCACTAGACACAAATGGAACAGAGTCAAGAATGCAAAATTTTGGTTTGGTCTGTAGTTAAGGGATGTGAAAATTTAGTCTCTTTACAGCCATCCTTCACCTGCTCTCACTGGAGTTTTTTGTTATGTAGAAAGGGTTGGATAGGAATGTTTCAACTATCTGGTGTGAACTTCTTTTAAGTATGGAATCCTTTAATGTGTACTGAAGAGTGCTTCTTTCTAAATAAGAATTTTTGGTTTGTTTGGGTTTTTTTTTCTTCAAAGCAGATGGATTTAGCTAAACCATGAAAGGACTGGATTTAATGTCTACCAAACCTATTTATTAATTTTACTCTAACAATACTGAAAGTGCATAACTAGTCTTCAAATATCTCTTCAAGAGTTTCTGAAATCCCGTTTCTGTGAACAAAAATAATCTTGGTTTTGTGTTTGAATCTTGAAATAATCCTCTGATTGCTATTTGATTTCTCCAGTAACTAAACAAAAGGTAACTACTGTTTTTTTAAAGAGAAATGCCCACAGGCTGTGGCTCTCCAAGACCTCTGTCTTTAGTGAGGAATTAATACACTAATGGTCAGATTGGATTTGCATCTTATTAGGCTAAATTTTCAAGAATGTTTAGCTGATAAAGACCCCACGTTTTATTTTACACTTCCTCTCAGGCATAGAACGCTTAAAACATTAAGTGTGACCTCTGAAATATAAATATGTCTGTATATTTAAAAATAGACTTGAATTACCTCATAGGGATGTGGTCCATGCACATTGTGTAATTGGGACAGCCCTCTCTTTCTTTCACTCTATCTGTCTCTCTCCAGGGAAGGCAAATAATCAAGACTTTGCTTAAAGTGGCAACACTATAATCCCCAAGGGTGGGAAGCTCATTCTTTATCTACAGGATGTCTGGAGTGATAAGTAGCTGTTTTATTAAAATTCATGCAGTGTTTCTTTGTCCCAACAAAATTATCATTTGCTGTTTGGTATGGTGAGTTTAAATTCAACACACCCTGCATGAAGTAACAGGATGGAGGTGGGAGAACTTATTCAGTGCTGAGTAAACAAAGAAAGTCTATATAGTTTTGAATTTTCACTTGAACTCATTTTACACCACAGTAGGAGCTTTCTAGGGGCTGATCAGTGCAGTTGACAGTATGTCAATGAAACGTGAGTTCTTTATAAGCCAGGTCACCCTGAAACTCAGCACACACCACATCATAGCTGATACACGTTCACTGTGTTAGTAACATTGCTGTTGCAAATTCCTTCATGGAAGTTTGTGTAGTACATTATCATACATAGTGCACGTTTAGAACTGTGCACTAGTATAGATGCAAGCCTGTGCTCTTAAATGGACATGCACTTGCACATACCTCATTTGTATTTTCCCGTAGCTAACGTGAAAATCACTTTTATTTGTGGTGCATACTATGAGAAATTAGGCTGATTCTCATGCAGCCTAATTAAGTATGTTCATGGTTATATCCATTTTACTGAATCTGCTCATGCTGGGAATAAAGTATGTCTATGTAACTTTACGAATTTGGGTTTTCTTGAACAAGATGCACCCCAGACTTAAAGTAACTGTTTTTAGCTCTTCTGAACTTTTTTCCTGACTTGCTTTATTCACATTATTTTCATGTCTAAACACTGTTGGCCAACTGCTTCAGGGAGAGCCTGTTTCTGCCCATATTTCTGATACACACACACAAATGAGTGCTAGAAATAACTTTGATTTTGCTCTACAGGGTGTAAATCAATTGCTTTGTAGAATTCAGTTAACTTTTGTCCTGTTAATGTAACTATTCTCATAGTCTTCCTTTAGAAAAGCAGACTACCTAGAATCAGGTTTGTTGCTTTACAAAAGCTGTCACTACCTTTTAACTGTTTGTTTGCCTGAAATCTGCTTCTCCACTGGAAGAGAGAATGATAAAAATTGCACTTGTCACAGGAATATTAAAGTCCTCAGAAAATAGAATGATGTGGGCCAAAATGGTTCTGCTTGCATGGTGTTTGCTACAGTTTGAAGTTGTAGCAGTGGTGTATTCTACGAGTACAAGGAATATCACGATGATTTCTTTACAAACTTGAATATGAATAGATATGTCAGATGAGATGCTCGTTGGCCACTCCAGGGGAATTTTTTATACTTTGACTCTGTCACATACAAAACTCCCTAAAACTGTGTTATTCTGACAAATAAATCAACAGTAGTCTCTAGTAGTGCCAGCGCCTCTGTTTTCAGAGGCAATATGTTAGTCATTTCTTATCAATGTTAAAATACTCATAATTTTATTTCCACATTACCTGTTTAGTATAAAATTTTTACTTCAGCATGCCTGAGGTCTTTCTAATGCTGCATTTTAGGCTTTTAAGGGCTTTCACTCTCAGGTATTATAAATTATGCTGCATGGCCTTTTAACTACAGTGAGGCCTAGAGCAAGTAAAGGAGAGAGAAACTGAAAATGAAAGCTGTGAGGAAAAAGGAGCAACTGGATTTTGGAGACTGATGCTTGGGTCTGTTGCAGTGCTCACTAGTGTTCATTCAGCCTGGTTCACCACAGCAGAAATCAAAGTATTGGAATGCATGGTGGTGCCTTTTTCACCTCTAGCACACTTGGGACTTGCTGTATTCTCTACGGAAAGAGTAGAATCACCTCATGGCCAAAGTCAGATGGGACACAGGGAACAGCAAGCTAATGTGGCACAGGAGTGGGTTGCCCTGAAAGGATGTGACATCTCCATCCTTGGAGATGTGCAAGATTTGACTGTACCATGACGATGTCACCAAACATGACATGATCTCACATTGGTGGTGATCCTGCTCTGAGTAGGAGACTGGGCTGGATGACCTTCGTAGGTCCTTTCCAACTATTGCTTCTGTGGATCTTAGTGCTTGAAGATCTATTACCTTAGGTTTTATAATTCTACACTTCAGCTTTAATTGCTTTCTTGGCTCTTTGCATTGCTTAGTCTGCATATCACTTTAGAGTACTAGACTTTGGTACTTTCAACATAACATGGGTGGGTTTTTCTTATCAGTGCCATGTTGACTCTTTATTCTTCAAGCTGATTTTTCAATGTATGTGCCTACTGCACGTAACAGTCTTTAAAGACAACACAGATGCACAGGCACATAAACAGCAACAGGTTCCTCTTTCTTGTTCTGTGTTACTGGATCCTGTTTGCTCAGAACGACGGAAGTGGGAAGACAACGCTTGTGGCTTCTGGCATGTAAACATGAGAGTGGGCTGAGTGTGTTTGAGCCATGCAGTGCTCAGAAACAGAGATGTAAGTGGAGGGAGTGCCATGCATATGGAATCCATATTGCACCCTGTGCCCCCCAGGCTGTGTTAGATCAACCAAAGCAGCATGTGCTTTCTGAAAACCAGCGCCAAGCTGCTTTTGCTGAGGCCTGGCCCAGCCCCTATTAAAGGTAAGGTACTGTGTTCAGGCAGCGTATGTTTTCTGACCTTGAATCCTAATGTAGAGGGAAGAAAGGGTCTGAAACGAGGCTGCTGTGCTGTCCTCACCTGCACTTCTCTCCTGCCAGCATGTTTCAAACCGTTTTGGAGACTTCAATAAAGAGACTTCTGTTCTCTGCCACTGCTGAAGAAATAAAAATATTTTTACAAGTTCGGGTAGCAGAGTGTTTTACTGCTCTCTGCCTAGCAGAGCAGGTAGCCTTATGTCTGGCAGCTAAAGACTTGCTGTAGATTATTTTTATATTCTGTCACCATGTAGCATTTCTGGCTTCTCCTTGCTCTTGAGTGCTTCTAAGATACTTGCAAGCCTTCTACTAAAAGTAGAATGTATATTGTTGCTTGTTTTGAAAAAGACTCAAAGGCAACTCTCTCCAGTGGGTTTACTGTTGCCCAATGAATAGAACACTTCTCAATAAAGTATGTCAGCTGCAAATGTCTGTAATGACACTTGAGCATATTTGAAAACCTGTCAGAACTAAGACCTCCTGTCTTGTTCAGAGGACCATGGCAAATTGTCAGACTAATTTGACTTTGGTTAGAGATTGCATTTTGTGTATATTAATGTATACACCTGATTTAAATCCAGGTACTTTCCTAATGGTCTGGGTGCTGTGCAGTTGGTGTTTAGTTTTTTTATTGTATTCACCTTCCAAGTTCTCTGTGAATCTAGAGTCTGTGTCATGAGCATAGTCACGTAAACTAAGCCTTTAGCAAAGTGTGATTTCAATCCGAAAGGTTAGATAACAATTAGTTAAAATTTTGTAAAATCACTTTCTTTGTGCAGAAGAAAATCTGAGTTATAGACCTCATCAAATTCATGCTTCAGAACTTTAGATTTATTAAAATATCAGCATGTGCCTCTGAGAACATATTAAAAAGACTTAACTGCTTCCATTTGACCTGCCACCTTAAACCTCATTTTTAGAAGATGGTTGGATGTGGGGGTGTAGGGTTTTTTTTAAGGTGTTGGTAGACCTTCGCAAGTATTTTTTTTTTTCTCTTTTGCATCTAAAAAGCTCAAGATCATACCAAGCTGTTAGACACTGTGATCATAGTCACTCTTGCTAGTTGCTGTTTAGAAAGAACAACTTGTAAACAGTCAGTTTGTTTTTCTAATGTGGTAAATGTGTGACTTTTCATTCCCTGTTGGGACATGAGGGTAGGTTTTACCGCAGTTTTGATCCACTGTTGGGACATGAGGAGGGTGGGTTTTACCACAGCGAAGTTCAGATCTGCTTCTGAGGATGACCAGCATTGCTCTATGGTTAAACTTTGAAAGACATTGCTATTTAGGCTAGGGGATATATACAGAAATCGGAGATACGCAGAGGGAAACGGACTGAGGGACGATAAAGAAACATTCTAAAATAGAAGGGGGAAAGAATTAAGGGGTCGTGTGAATGGTGGTGCTAGCAGAGACGGTAGTGCCAGCGGTTCCGTGCTGCTGCCTCAGCACGTTTTTGTTCCCCATCTTGTTTCTGACCCAAGCAGCAAGATTTAAAACGATGTGCTGTTATCAAATGGTTTCTCTGTTAAGCCTGAGAGCAGGAGAAAGCTGGAGAGGTGCAGTGAAGCTTGTCAAGTGCTTTACTATGTTCTCCAGTGAAGCTGTGAGTGGGGACACCGAGCTCGGGAACCCGGTCATCCTGGCGCTTTGGGTTGGGGAGTGTGGCTGGAAATCCAGGCGGGGCAGAGGTCACAGGAAAAAAACAGCAACAATGAACCTGGACTTCCTCAGCCTTTTAATGATTCGGAGTCCATGATTTCTGACCCTGTTCGATTCTTATGCCATTTAGTATTTATGCACGGTTTTGTTAATAAAGCGTGTCCTGTGTTAACTGCGCAGCCCCTGTTCTTGCGAGGTGTGGCCAGGAGAGGTGGCAGGTGAGGGCGAGCTTTGTGCGACGGCAGGGCAGATGTTGGGGGGAGCGGAGCGGCCTTGGCCTCGCACTTGCTGCCATCCGGGCATTGCACCGGCGGGGTGGGGGGACTCTTTTCGTGCTTAGCGCGCAAGCTGCAGATGCGGGTGGCGGTGAGGTGTCGGCGCTTGGAGGTCTCGCATGCTGTCACAAAACTGCGGCGCAGTCGCGGCCACCGTTGTCAGAGGGAGCGGTGGACGGAGGAGCGGCATGGTTCCGCTCCCCCTTCTCGGAGGGGAGAGGGACGCGTTTCTGTGCCTCCCAAGAGCGCGGGGACAGGCGTGGGGACGGCGTGGCTGCGGATAACGGTGTGGCCGCGGGGGTGGGGGCTCGAGGGGCCGTCCCCAGTGCTTTGTCTGCCTGCGCCGAGAACCACCGCCTAACAACCCGGGCCGTCAGTGCAGCCCCACCACCCGCGGGGGCCGGCAGGTCCCCTCGCACACGCCGGGCGAGCGGCTCTTTGTGTGGGGGCCCGGGGCGGAGCAGGCCCGCCCCCCCGGTGCCCCCCTTTCCTCCCTCCCTCCCCGGGCGCAGCGGAGGGGCCGCGGCGCGGAGGGAGGCGCGGCACGGAGTCGTCCCGTTGCCATGGCGAGGGGCGGTCACGTGGGGCGACGGCTGGGCTGACGTGCGCGGCGGGGCGGAGCGGCGCGGCGCGGGCGGGCGGCGAGAGTCGGCTGCCGCCACCTTCCGCACACAGCAACGCGGGGCTCTGCGGAGTCGCGGGAGCGCCAATGCCCGGACCGACACAAGCCCTGTCCCCAAATGGCGAGAACAACAACGACATCATCCAGGATAACGGGACCACCATCATCCCCTTCAGGAAGCACACGGTGCGGGGGGAGCGCTCCTACAGGTACTGCGGCGGCTAGCGGGGCGGCGGCGGGCGGGGGGGCTGCAGCGCGGGGGGCGGTTGCATAAGACGGGCGTGCTGCAGCCCCCCTCACGCTAAACCCGGCCGTGCTCGCGCGGACGGACGGGGGCTGCGGCGTGCGGCCGCTCTCGCATTGTCCGGCTTTAAGGCGTTTGGTGAATAGGCGGGATGTCTGCGGGCGCTCACCGCTGCCGGCGGAAGAAAGGCGATTAAATATAATTTTGGGGGAAAAAAAAAAAAGGAAGAAAACCTTAAAAGCCCAAGGAAGAAAGAGCTTCACGCAGGCAGCCCGCTCCCCGGGGAAGAGCCGCAGCACCTCGCTGCGGATCTCGGGGGCTGCGCCGTGCGGGCGGCGGCGGCCGGGGCCGGCGGGGCGCGGGCGGCTCTTGACCGGCGGGACTCCGCACCGGGCACGGCGGCCGCTCCCCCAGCACGCACCAGGCTGGGGGTGGTGACGGGGACTCCCCGCACATCGGGGCGGAGGTGACAGTCCTTCCCCCCCCCCACCACCCACCGGTGCTTGCGCGGGGGAGGGCGGCTCCGTCCGCCCCCCCCCCGCCCGTTGGCCACGGCGGCCGAAGCCCGCCCCATTTTGTATTTATTTATCGTTTTTCATCTGGGGGGAGGAAGAGGCATGTCTTTTGTCGCAGTTGTGGGCATTTTTGATGAATCGCTTGGCATGCACTGCTGGCAGCGCTTCTGCATTAACATCTTTGACAATATGTTCCTGTAGATAAGCTCGTTAAAATTGTTTGCATTGTTTGATAAGGGTCGCGGCGCAGCCCGGAACGCAACTGGTTTTATGTGCTCCTTGCTGCCGACTCGAAGGGTGATAATACGGCCAGTAGCTCCCCGTATGTTAATATACAGTTATGTTAAATACTGCCTGGATGACAGCAGGCAATGCCTCTGCAGAGAACACGCCCCTTAAAGCTGATTTTTAAACAGCAGGAAATGATGCTGCTCTCAAATATCTGGCTAAAGTGGCGAGCTGTATGCTCGATTAGATGAAAACAAACGTGGATGATTTGGCTTGTTTGTCTGAGATAAAAGTCACGATATTTTTTTTCTGATCTGCTACCCATGTAGCTGACCCCTAATAACCTTAGTTATCATATGCTTGAGTTGATCATATGCTGATGGGTGATCACAAAATGCATGGAGATCCGAGTATGTGGCTTGTTCGAATTCTGACAAATTTATTCTGTCCCTCTCTCTGAATCTGTTGATACTGTGTGTAATGAAGCCCAGATGCACACATTTAATACATTTTGCCATTGTAAAACCTTATTTCTGCTTGTGGAAGGATTGGAGATCTCGCTTCCTATGTCTAATTTTTAGCTGAGCAGTTCAGAGGAAAGCTGTGTCATGTATCTGAGCAGAAATGCGAAGTAGGTTTGAAATGAATTATCATGCATCTGTAGCTATTCTGATGTGTCATAGGTACTACTGATTGCTGTTTCCCTGCTTTCCTTCAGAAGGCTTCTTTGGAAAACCTCTGTTGAATGAAGTTTTCCATTATCCTTTTGCCCTAGGTTTGTATGTAATTTCTGCAGCCATGAATGAGGCAGTTTTCTTGTCTGTCTGCCTGTTGTATCATACATTGAACTATGTCTAGAAAAGACATTTTGTGAGGCTGCTGTGTTTACCACGTGATGACAGAAGCAATTATGTTGCTTGCCCAGTATTCTGGAGACTGGGAAATTATTCTGCATCTGAATAGCCTTTCATCCAGAGGAGTATTCCTTGGTCTTGTAGAGCTTTGTAGCCATTTGTATCTGTATGTAGAGTAATATAAAGGATTGCAGACTAATAATGCTAATATTATGTGTTATTTGGGGACAGTAAGTAAGTAACATAATTCAATATATTTCAGAAGTAAACCTTTAATGCACAAATGAAAACTTCTACTATGAAATTCTACTTAGGTTCTCTTTGCCTTGTGGAAACCTACCCTGATCTAGAGAGTCATATCTGTCGATCTCTCCATTTCTCCAGGAGGAAGGCTACTGAATTTGTTTTCATCTGTAGTTTGTGAAGTCAATGGCAACCATAACAGAAGGGAAACCTTAAAAAAAGTATCTGAAAGCTGCAGTGAAACTTCTTCTTGATACTGGGGAAAAAAAAAATAAAGGGATTTTAACTGTCATGAAACCTGTCGTAGCTAGTCAGCTTTAGTCCTTGCTAAATTTGAGTTGTAGCAAAAGATGATCAAATGTAACAGATTAATACCCTTGGTACTGTATATACTGCCATGCTGGACTGTTGGTGCTGTGCTGACTTTGAAGCAGACCTATGGAGCAGCCTGTACAACTTCCCTGTATGACACATCAAGTTGCTATGCCTCTGATTGTCGGGCTGCTTTGTTCCATCTGTATCTAGAAATGCAGAATAAATATGTCATTAAACACAGCCTGGAGCATGACATCAGATCAGGAGTTGTACAGATCTAGAAGTATGTACTTTGCTTGCAGAAGGCTTTGGCATGCTGCACCTTTGCTCTTGAACCACATCTGCCACATGTATAGAGGTTCAGTATTTCCCTTTCACTTTTATCTGAGAAATACTTTTTCATTTTACTGCTTTTAACACTCTCTCTTTCATAATTTTTTAAAAACAGAAGTAGTGTTTGTTGATCAGAGTACAGTTGCGTTTAGCAGTTTAGATCTCAGACCTAAAACAAGAAAAAAGCTTTACTGTTTTGAATCCCAATTGCTACCAAAAATTTGATCTCCATCTCTAGAAGCAGGCCTTAAAATATATCCAGCTTCTGAAGCATGTTTAGAAAGAGCTGAAGTTTATACTGCGTTTTGTGCTAGGAAGCTGACCTGGAAGGAACTGCCCTAGGTTATCCAGCAAGTTGGGGATGCAGCAGGGAAGTCAACCTGTGCCACATGAGTCCCTAACATGTGCTCTGTATGCAAAGCCACAAATAGTTTTCCCAAGTCTTCCAAAGGACATGTTATATTTTGCAGACTGGGTCATACAGGCCTGAGGTGTTAAGTTTCTCATCCAGCCTGACTTAGCTGGTAAATGGAAACCAGGCACTTTGGCATAAAACTTGGTCACATGGAGATGTTACCTTGCGGAGTAAATAACTGTAATCAATCTGTATTTCGCTAGTGAAATGCTGTTTTGGGAGCTCCACATCAGGAGACTGACTTTAAAGTTTTGGATGGAACTGAGGTGTCATTTTGTTGGACCAAAATAGATTTGGGCTTATTTCTGAGAGTGGCATTACATTTAATTATAGTTTTACTTGTACATTCAAAGAAGACTGAAAAAAATAAATGGGAAATGAAATCAACAGCTGTGTGGAGAATTTTTTTAAACAGGGCATGTCTGCAGTGCTTGTTTTTGCCAGACTCCAGGCATCTTGTGTGGTTGATCAGCTCATCATATTTTTAAAAGCTAGCTGTACAAAGCGATCAAATACTTCCAGGTTTCAGTGGCACACGTAGTGTAAACCACTGTGCTCTAAAAGGGACAAACTGTTGTACCCTCCTTTGCAGGACACCACACCTAACTTTTGATTCATCTACGTGCTGCTAGAAAAGTGATTTTCTGGTCCTTTGTACATCAGCTATATTTAGTTTTATACCCAGAACTTCCACGAAGAGAGGAGGAGGGCTAACTTCCTGATTATTTTTCTTCATTAAGCTGAAAGAAACTACCCCCCCCTCCTCCTTGTCTATGAGTATGTGCTTTTCTAATGGTATCAGTTTCTAGTAGCTGGTTTTCCTAAGTATCGTCTTCCTTTTGGCAATAATTGTTTAAGCTGCCGACATGCGATGGTGCTGTGCATGATAATGAAGGCTGGGCGGAAGCGGCAATTTCCTCACCCACGCTGAACTAAACAGTGGGGTGTTAGAGTGTATCTGGCCATCTTTTACTGCCCTATGAGCTTATAACTTCCACCATGAGAGATGAGATTTATATTATAGTGAAATCTGGTTTGGCCTTTTCCTTCCCAACTGCTGATGAATTGCCGGAGGCAGACTGGCCCCATGTGGCAGAGAGCATCCTTCCCTCCACAGGACATGCTCCTGCCCTGGCCTCTGGCAGCTCTGTGCCTTCCACACGTGCACAGTTTTACTTGAGGTACAAAGGGAGGCTTACTGCTTCCTCTCAGTCTGGGCAGAAGGTGTCTCTTCCTCTAAAATTAGGTTCCATGGAATGTGATAAGCAGATAATTCCACTGAAATAAAGGAGACTGTGTTGATAATATATTAAGGCTCAAACTTGCTAAGAAGTGGGGAGACAATGCAGAGTAAAAGCAGTGAGTTGTCTTCTCACTTCACAGTACAGATGGTCATGACTGTTTTCATCCTCTGAAACGGTAAATGCTAGTCAAAGCAAACGCTACTAAATATACCGATTACTGAAATGTTATTTTCAGAGGGGCTCCTAGCCTAACTGCTCCTGTTGCAGGTTATGAGAATTTTTCCCTAGATTTCACTGGGAGCAGGAGAAAGGCAATAAGAAATGTTTGTTTAAAAAAACCCAAACAAACCATACATCACATGCCATAAATTTGGCTGGAGCTTTTCTAAAAGTGTTATTTGTGATAACCTCCATGTCTGTCAAGCATCTGGGTTGCAACAGGAGAGTTACTATCTGAGAGAAGCTCACCCTGATGACTTACAGCCAGCAGCCACTAGCCAGCATTAGAGGTGCCAGGCATAAATCTTTTCTTTGTATACCCTCTGTTTTCTCTTCTTTCACTTTCATACTGCTGGCTTCCTGCTGCTGGTGCTCTTCTTTAATCTTGTTTTCTGATTAGGGAGTACTGTGCCTAGGGAGAGCTGTTTTGGTATCTTCTGCTGGGCAGGTCCAGCTTTCAAAAAGTACAGGGTGAAACTGTACATAACTGGGAATGACATGTGAGAGCATGTAAATGTCTCAGAGGGTTATGAGGATGACTCTGCTCGACACTACATCGGTAGTTTGAAGCCTAGATATTCTGTGCCTGCATTATTAGGCTGCCTCTCTTGACTTGGATTTAGATGTTTCTTGAAGAAAATACTGTCACAATGTTTTTGAAGTTCAAGATATTTGTTAAAATTAGGGGCAAAGTGTGTGTGTGTGTGGGGGGGAGCGGGGCGGGGAGAGAGGAGAAAACAACACTCCACAGACAACCCAGTTTGTGTAAAGAAATGAAAGTAACTTTCATACAGCACCATCTTCTCAGCTTGCACTGAAGCGCCCTCACCAAAGACGTCTGAGTATGCCTAATTTGCACCCAGCCTTTGTGCGTTTTGGAAACATCCTGTAGGTGGGAGGCTGCATTCTGGGTTTGGGTTGCTTTTTTTTTTTTTTTCATTGCGGTGGTGTGGTTTTTTTTAAACTACCTTGTTGAGCTGCATAGCAACAGCAGTGTGTTTCTGGCATCCTAACAGAAAAAGGAGCGAGTTTAGGATATGTGAGAACTGAACCTGATGCTGTCACTTTTACAAATAGACATTCTGGCTTCTGCCTAGTTTCTTCAATCCAGCCTCCTTGGAAAACAAGCACTGAAAAATATCCTGCATTCTGAAGGAAAGGTGATTTGGAGGTGGAGTTGTGGTCTAAGGGAGCCTGATTCAAGCTGTTTCGTTCAGTTTTTCCTTTGCACAAACAGCTAGTTTAAAGGATGTGCATCCAGTTCATGTCAAGCAGCCTGGACCAGAGGAAAGTCCTCCCAGGTGGCATACCTGGACTAGTCTTTTGACATACAAAACTTGTTTTTGAGAGGCAGTAAGAAAAAAAATAAATGTAGTAGGTCCAGATTTCAAGCCTTGGTATTTGAATAAGTGGCTTGTTTTAAAAAATATTTTCAGAGGGTTTGGGGGTGGGGGGGTAGTTTGATTTGACAGTCTTTACTCTTTCCTCGTGTCCAATGCTACTTACTGCTAAGGCTTGGAAAGGAAGAAGATAAATCACGTGCCAGCTTTTCATTTTGGAGATGTAACTTTCAGCCTTTGTTTGATTGAAAACGAGTGGTCTTGCCATATCTGTTCTCAATCATGCAGACCACTGAGTGGGATGACGCAGAGACTGTAGTGTGGAATAAGTGTGGTAGTGGGGATGGCGAGACTCGTGCTGCACAGGGATAAAGCTTTGGGACACTTGTGTCCTCCTCACTCCCCAAGTCCTGACCTCTGGTGTTTGGCACTTACAGCTCGCTTCCAGCATCCCTGCTATCCAGGGAGCGTAAATGGAAAACATCCCTTTTTCTTCTAGGGGTGGTGGTATCTCAGCACTGAGTGTTTGGATCTTGCTCAGGTCTCTGCTGCATGACTCACCAATAAAGCATCTTCTTCATATTGTTTCATTATAATTAGACGGGAGGGGAAAGGGAATATCAGCTATAAAAACTTACTGAGCATTCATTTAACCATTGGGGTTTTTTAAGTGGTGTCTTTTTTTATTTTTAACACAATTCCACTGTCACCATGTTACCACATTTTTAATTAAAAATTAAAATCTTACCTGTGATATTTTGACAGAAGTTTGTCTAGTTTGCTGGTGGTATACTAAGTTATTAAGTATTTGATAGAGGTGACTCTACATACTGAAATGATACCTATTAAATGGGTCAACTTAATCATTGTGAAATGATTTCTTGTTTCCCATAGAGCTCCATGTTTAGTAAAGGATGTTCTTGTGTTAAATCTGGGTTTTTTTGGTAAGCTATCCAAACAGGAAATGTAAACATTCATCAGTGAGTTGAGACTTAAGGATGTAGCTTCCGTAGGAAATCCTACAGCTGTGCCAAATTGTTCTGCTTGGAGAGAAATATGCCAGGCAGGTCATGGTTTTGATCTTATGGCTTTGCATTCAGCCACCTTGCATTGCTTACTTGTGTTGAGTGGGGGAGGGAAAGGGTTTTAAATGTGGGCGAGGTGCTGAAAGATGGAGCTTCTGAATTTGGTCCTTCATGGGTGAAGGAGCAAGGACAGAAACAGTCGTGTGAGCTCATGTGTGTTTAAGCAGAAACTTAAAATGGTCTGGAACAATATTTAAACAAACTATGCAAACAGAAAAATTCTTGGTTTGGAGTTTGGGATTTCTTCTGTGTAAGATGGGCCCTTCTCCAGTGTGGCAGTTGACAGAACAAAGGAATAGCTTATTTTGCCTGAATGGTACAGTGTAAAGCAATGCTGTATGTCTCGTTTTTCCGTACGGTCACGTTGCATTGCTTCAGAAGTCTAATTTTCAGTATTATGTTTCCTGGCAATTTGGAACCCTGAGAGCTAGTTAGCGAGACACGTGGACTTCAGTTTCTTTTTTTTTTTGAGGAGTAATTCAAATGAATATCCCCCCTACAGCAGAGTTCCTTAGTACTGTACAGATTTCCTACCCAAGCAGCTGTAATTATTCAGAGATGCACATGAATGCAAATTCTTGCCTGTCAGTCTGGAATGCAGTGTTGATGCTCAGAAAGGCTGGCTGGCAGTATGTATTAAACAGTTTTGGGGGAATGAAAATTCATTTTAGGCAAATTTTACATGGTTGTTATGCTTTGCTGCTTAAGGTTAATCTCTGTGGAGCTAGTCCAGCAAAATAATGAATAGGAAACACTGAAATATTTGAAGTAGAATATGCATTTGTTTTGCTCGTGGATTCAGTGTTGTACAAATCATAGCTTATTAAAATAACTATAGAATCTGTGAGTAATTGTTTGTATGGAAGTGGAGTATATAACCCAGCGATAGGAAAGTCCTACGGGAGCTTATTTATACAGAAGGGCTATGGTGGCTGGGAGTGCTGAGACCATGGAAGCAGTGAAATGATAGTGGGTTCAACAGAAGGGATGCATTTTCCTAAAAGGACAGCATTCACATCTAAACAGCCGTTCTGATGGAAACCTTGTTATGCAGAATAGCATGCATTATTGTTTGGAGACTGTGTCCCACCTTGCCCATATTAATGTTTCAAAGTTATGCAAGGCGTAGATTCTGAATTGGAACCTGAAAACACTGTATTCATTCAACACATTCACGTTGTGCTACTTGTCAGGCTCAAGGAGGCATAAGAAGTATTTTCCTTTTGCTTTATTTATTTTAACATCTATTTCTGCCTGCAGAAATTTGGCTCACTTTTTAATCTGTGGTCCCCAAAACGTGATGTGAGTTCACAGCAGTGGAGATGCTGTGGAACTGCTTAGTCTCTCAAGCAGTATTATTTTTAATATGGTGAGGTGTTTTTTTTCCCACTCTAATTATTCCTGAAGTGCTACACAATATGGACTTGGTGGTGCTGGTGAACAAGATGAACATGAGTCAGCAGTGTGCTCTTGCAGGGAAGAAGGCCAAGCCCATGCTGGGCTGCATTAGCAGGCGTGTAGCCAACAGCTCCAGGGAAGTGATTATTCCCCTCTGGTGCTTCTGAGACTATATCTCACACACTATATCTGAACTTGGCCACTGCAATTTGAGAAAAATAGTCAGATAGTGAAGCAAATGGGATGAAGGACTACCAGGATGGTCACGGAGGCAGCGCATGTGAGCTAGGCTTGGTCAGCCTGGAGAAGATGTCATTGCAGTCTTTAGCTGTCTAATGTTGGGGGCAGGGGGAGGAGGATGGAGAGAAGATGGAGCCAGGTTCTTTGCTGAGGTGCACAAGGAGAGGGTGAGAGGCAATCTCAATCAGCAGCTGCAACAGCAGAAATGACTTTAGATATTGGGAGAAAAATTTTCACTGTAGGGATGGTCAAACATGGGAGGAGGTTACCTGGTGAGGCTATGGACTGTCTTGGTGAGATGTGAAACTTGGCTTTATGGGAACCATCAGCAGCTGTCTCTTTCTGGCTCTATTGTGAATGGGAAGTTGGAGGAGGTATCTCTGGATACCTAAGTCACTTAATCATAGAATGGTAGGGGTTGAAAGGGACCTTTAGAGATCATCTAGTCCAACCCCCCTGCAGAAGCAGGTTCACCCAGATCAGGTCACATAGGAACATGTCCAGACGGGTCTTGAAGACCTCCAAGGAAGGAGACTCCACAACCCCTCTGGGCAGCCTGTGCCAGGGCTCCCTCACCTGAACAGTGAAATAGTTTTTTTCTTAAGTGGAACTTTTTGTGTTCCTGCTTCATCCCATTACCCTTTGTCCTGTTGCTAGCTACTATAGAAAAAAGGGATGCCATAACCCCCAGACACCCACCATTGAGATATTTGTAAATGTTAATAAGATCTCCCCTCAATCTCCTCCAGACTAAACAGCCCCAGTTCCCGCAGCCTTTCCTTGTATGAAATGAATGTTCCAGTCCCCTGATCATCTTGGTGGCCCTGCGCTGGACTCTCTCCAGAAGTTCTCTGTCCCTCTTGTCCCTTTATGATCCTTTTTTGTATCGCTAATAGGCATAAACAGCTCTTGGGTTCAAAACAGCACACAAAACAAAGTCATGAAGTCAGGCCCTTTAAAAGTGAAAGGAATATTGTATAGCAGCAAATGCAGTACTGCCACCAAGGTGAAATCATTCTGTCATCGAAGGTTTCAAATGGAAGAGAAAAATGTGTATATACAGTCTCAGTACAACTGCATTCATTTCAACTCTTTTAATTCATGCAAAACCTATACTTCTGCTGCTGCTGCATTATATTAATCGCTTCATATTGCATCCTCTAAGTCACTGGGAGCAAATTTAGTACCCAGGGATGACCAACAGTTCATAGACACACAGTAAGGTAGAACACAGGGGTAGTTTTGCTGTTTCATAAACACTGCAATTATGTCTTGGAAGTTGAAAGCTAATAAATTACTCTTTCTGGTTTTAAGAAAATGTGCAGTTTTTCATGCAGAAAATATTTATTGATAAGTTTAATCTGCAGAAAATGTTTAATTGTGAGCACAGCTCTTAAATTGTGTCAGATGTGTGCTTAGTTTGATGTGCTTTTACAGGGAGTGGTGCAGAACTGTCCTATCGCAAGACCTACAGCAACACTGAGAGGGCTGGAGAAACTAAATATTCACATTGTAGCACAGGTTGTTACCTTCTTAATTGCACTTACATGCAGTTGAAGGTAATTCAAGCAATAAACTTTTTTTTTTTCCTTGTTTATTGTGGGAGTTGAACTTGGTAATGTCACCATTTGCCAGCTGGAATCAAGGCGCTTTAGGAATGGACCTCAAGATATTCCATGAAAAGAGGCTAAATTGTATTAAATGGTGCATCTATGTTTGTCTTAGCTTAAGATAGAGGGCTTTATTGAGGCCTGTAGATAGACTGTTGTAACTGCTAGTAATTCTGTTCTTACAAAGTCACCATTGCATCAAAGCAGTAAGCACTTTGTTTAGAAAAACAAAGCTTTAAGGATTTCTCCCTTTAGATAGGCAGGAAATGTTAAAGGCTGAAGTCTAAAAGAAGACACTGATTTCACAGAACTTCAAAGACCAACATGGCTGGACAAAAACCAGTTTTGGGGAAGCTTTACTTGACGCTGGTAGTCTCAGCAATTGCATTGGTAGTGCAGCAATGGTAAAAAAAGTTTGTGGTTACTGTCATACAGCAAGAATAAGATGTTACATAAATCACAGATGGTTGAGCTAGCATGTTCCTAAAGGGCATTTTACTCCACGAAGAATTAGTGAATTCTAGTTTTAGTTGCTCCAGAATTAATTTAGCAGTTAAGCAATTGCACTTAGAAGTTCAGCCTTGTTCTAGATAGTTCTTGGTAGGATTAATTCTTAAGTGCAAGATATTGGTAATATCTTGAGCACTAGAATAATTTGAGAATGTTTCCTTGTCTATTATAGTGTTAAGTCATGAGACTGAGGAAAGAGGTCAAGTTACTTTGGTAATCAAACCCAAAATTAAGTCTCATTAGCATTAACGCTTGAAATCTTTGTATTATTAGTAATTATTTGTAAAGAGTTTGTACAAGCCAAAGACAAGGGTATTTATTTGGGCCTATTTCAACAACATTGGAGATGTCACAAGTCTGAAGGCGGCAGTAGTAGTAGTCTAGCTTTTACTAGTGGTGAGGGAGAAGTGGGAGAGAGACTGAACACAGAGCTTAATAAAAAGCTATGTAGTGCATTGGTCCAGTGGTCTGCAGAGGTAGCAATGGCAGATTTACACGTGGTTCAGGTCACAGATATCTGCTGGAGCTTGGTCCTAGAAACCTGCTGGACGAGTGTCCTGCATATACCCAGCAGAAAGCCTGGCACTTCTTTGAACCCCAGAGCATATCAGAGCCTTAATGGCAGTGAGAACCCTGGACAACCATACTAGAGCTTAATATTTTACTGTACAAAAATACACAGCCGTGTTGTAGGGAGTGATGCATCAGTGAAAGCAGCCAGCACAGTTGCCTGTTGCTTCATTTGTTGTCGTATGCTTGTTTACAACTACAGGGTAAAAGTGGCTTAAAATAAATGTTGCCTTATACCCCTGCTCAATGTCATCACTTTTCTGCTACAACAACTTGCTGAGGGATGGAGCGAGGCTCGCCACCTGCCTGGCAGCTTGGTGGCTCTATCGTTCAGGTGGTGCTCCAGTACCTTTGCCCACAGGTCTTGGCATGTGGGACTGGTTGCCAAGGCAATTGCTGTTCTCTTTCTTGTCCTTTCCTGGGTGTCATGCCAGGTGCCTTAAAACGTCTTCTTAGAAGACTACTTTCAAAAGGTTTTGTTCCCAGCAGGGAGTTGCACTCAATGGTCTTTGATGGGTTTCTTCCAACACAGGATGTTCTGTGAATCTAACATACTGAAGTTAGAATAAATGTTGCAGTGTGTAAATCAATGTGTATCTACATTTGGTTTTGATGTGAAAGGGAGAAAAGTTGATGTATGACAGAGTCCTTGTTCTCTGTATCATATTACGTGATTTGTGATGTAGAAAAGGTGTATTGCAGTTTCCCTTGAGCTAGCTCAAGACTTCTGTCATGAGACTGCTTTCAGGGCTAGCTTTACACGCCTTGGACAGCCACTCCTTATTAAGTGTACTGCCGTCTCCTGTTAGGAAACAGCAGCTACATAGTGTTAGGAGAAAGGCATTGCATTTCCCCTTGTTTAATCCCCCGGTCTTCCCTTCTTCCCAGATTTGTTGTGAGTCACTGCTTTGCTTGCCTGCCTCTGTGAGGGAGCGAGAGGCACTTGGAGACTGTTCAGGCCCCCTGTCAGGAGGGCTGTATAGTATTACAAAATCTCATTTGCCATTACGTTATGCTTGGAGTAAATCGGCGTGTTACTTTAGCCTTTCACCTCTGAATGTACACAAGTCGGGAAGGAGGAGGGGCAGTAGCAAAACCCTGGATAGGTCAAAACTAAATTCATTTGGTGACTTCATCTAACTCTAGCTGGATCTCATCCCCGTTGAAACTCCCCAAGCCTGCCCATAGTGTTTTCTAGACTTAAAAGGCGGAAATGGCAGGAGTCAGGACCAGCGGACTGCCTGCCCTGCCAGAGCTGCTGCCGGGCTGCAGCGAGGCTGCTGTGTTGGTGGGTTATGCCTCCAACATAGTGACTTGGAGGCCCAGCAATCTGAGTGCCTGGCAGTGTTGGTTTTTCTTAATCAGGGCTTCTGATTATTTTTATCCTTCCCTAATTGGTGACAGATGTTTTCCTGGTGTAGATGGAGGTGGCTGCTCAGGTGTTATTTTGCCAGGGCGTTTGCTCACTACACTCATCTGGGGCAGTGGGTTTGGGGACAATCTCTCCTTAGCTGCTGTGTTCATTTTCCAGTAAGTCTGCATTTGCACTTGGGGATCTTTTTTTCTGAAAATACAACTATTCATCCATAATCTAGTGGGAGCAAAAAGGTAGGAGGTTCCCCTGCTGTTTGCAGAACCCAGGCCAATAATTGAGGTGTGCTAATGTGTGCTGCCTCTGAAGGCATCCTTTCTCCAGCATGATGAGTGTTCTCAGTGCTGCTGTTACCTTGCTTTATGGCATTTTTTTAATCTTTTAGAAATCCTTTCATGATGTCTGTGTGTTTGCTCAGTAATCTGCTATTTTCCATAAAGGAGGAAAAAAAAAAATGAATAAAAGGAGAATTAAAGCTCCAATATGTGTCTTGGTGAATTGAGACATTGTTTCACAGAAGATTAAATGTTGGTTTATTCATCAGCATTTTCTAGTTACAAAATGATCATAACTCCCATTGTCTTTTCTAAAATGTAGGTGTTTCTAATTCACTTGGTTTACTACATAAGTCTGAGAATTATTTTTCTCTGAATTAACTTTTTTTTTTTCCCCCTTCACAATCCTATTGTCTGTTGCGAAAGGTAGACTTAGTTGCCAGTGTCTATTGTGAAAATTTTACAGGTCGAATCACTTCCTTCAGGGCATCAGAGCAGCAATTCAAGCTGAAGATGTTGGAGTTGAAAGCCTTGGGGTGGGGAGGGTAATAACTCTTAAGTAAAACGCAGTTAATTTTTTTAGCATTGCAGCCTTGCCTTATGTTCCTCTTGTTCAACCCGCTTCAAAGGTTTTTGTGGCTCTTCGTTAATTAAATGCCTTCTTCATTTGTAGTAACATTAGTGCTGAAATTTGTGCATCTTTTCCTCATGTTAAAAAGTTCCTGTCTTGTTAGGTTCCAAGCAGTGCTGTTGCTTTGTTTGACTACTCTTAAGGTGCGGTTTGAGTGTGCTGTGCACTGCTGTGGTTCACTTCTAATCAGAGTCTCAGTATACCTACGTGGAAATGGTGGTGACCAAAGATTTTGAGTTGCTTCCATTTTGTGTAAGCCACTGATATCTGCCTTTCTGAAACCTCTGTCCTTTGTCAAGAATGTATTTTTTTTAGTTAACTTTTGTTTTATCCTAGAAATTGATAAGGAACCTTTTCAGTGTATGCAAATACTTTCAGCCAGAATTAAGACATCCTGTAGTTGTGTTAATATTGCATTGTAGTTTTGCAGGCAGAGGTGAATCTTGAAAAAAAAAAAAAAAAAAAAAGAAAAAAGGTGTTAGTATTGCTGTAGAGACATTGATGTTTTGTATTATGTTGCCACACAGTTTCAGTGGCAGTATGAGTGAGAATGTAGTCAGAGAAATAAAAGTTCTAAATTACGCTACCCAAATATGACTGATGGATGAAAAAATCAAATTCAGGGGAGTCAGTAAACACCTTCTCAGGTGCCCTAAAATCTTCCAAGCACTAAATAGTTTTCTTGGAATTTGTTACTGTTCTTTTAATTTTGGTGAACTACCCCAACTTCGTAAGTGGTTACAGTATTCTGTAAAAACTATGCAGTAAACAGTCTAATGCATTACTAGTTAGTGGGCCATCCCAGAGGTTTTGGCTCAAATTGTGTATATTGTTTGATCGCTTTTGAATGTGTTTTTCAGATTTGGGGGAACTGAATGTCTGGAAAAGCACCAGTATTATTCTGCCTTTCAGATAATATGATTTGGGGATTGTTTTGCTTTTTCTATAGCCATATGTACCACAAAACACAATTACCAACAGTCTTTTTGTAAGAGTTACTAAGGTTTGAGTCTCAACCAGTCCGTCGTAAACATTTATGTAGGTCAGAACATCCCAGCATTGGCAGGCAGCCTCTTAATTTAAAAGAACATAACTTAAAATTACTCTAATAGAATAAAGTAAATCCCTATAACTCTAACCTCACTTGCATTTAAACAAGGAACTGCAATGGGAACAATAGAAAATATGCTGTTAGTTGTCTTAAGTTGGAATCCTGTAACATTCCAGCAATTAAAATGTACATGGATTACCTCAGTCTTGTCTAGACTGTAGCGTGCTTCACAAATCATTTTAGGTCTTCACGTCAGATCTGTGTTGTAAAGATAAAATGGCATTCAGAAGTGAATGAGATACACGGCTAACAAAATATTTTTAACATTTCAAGGCAATTTAGCAACGTGGGATCAGTGCACAAGAGATTTTAATTTCTTCTAATATTCCAACCACAGGGTTCTTTTCTCCTTTTCTTCTTTTTTTCCATGGCACTACCTCATTGTGATTAATCTTTAACCATTTGAGTTTCTAACTAGATAGAGCCTTTTGTATTGCTTACTACAAATATCACTTCAGCTGCAGTGTTCTGATGTGAGGGCCGTGGCCACAGCCACCGAATTTGCTGCAGGAGTACAGCATAAGTAAAAAGGAGAGTAAGAACGGTGTTGTCAGCATTGTGCAGGAGCTTTTTGTGGTTTTTTTGTTCCTCGGGACTCTTTTCAGAAAAGACAACCTCGAGTATAACCGGCCCCTAATGACTGTGGATAAGGCTGTCTGCAGTGAATGTTCAAGCAGCAGGCAATGTCCAGCGGCAAATCATCTGCCGTTTCAGGATGATATGAAAGGATGAATTTTCCTTCTACAGGGATGCAGCCACTGAGGTTGGCAGGTTTATTCCTTTGTTTTGCAGTAGCTTTAATCTAGAAGGCCTCTCCAATGGGAACTACAGCATTCTCACTCATATACATTTTAACCTTTCTGCTGTGTCTTCTGCTTCTGTAATTTTTGGTGTGAGATCTTTTGTTTTACTGGCACTATCTATCCTGATGCCAGCTTCTAGAAGGTTCCTCTTTGTACTGTCGCACAGGCATTCTACTGCATTTGAAACTTAACATTATACTGTGCCTAATTGTGCAAAACAGGAAGGCTTTGCATGTTCAGAAGTGATGGTGTGTGATGTGTTTTTATGATATAGGTAGATTCATTGCTGTAGTCTTTACAGTCTTGCTGTTATTACTGGCATGTTCTAGTAAAGCTTCTGCTGTCAACAACTGTTAGTTTCTCCCTGGAAAAATAAAGTAAATATGCCTCTTGCAAAACTGTCCTTAGACACAGCTGGATAGCACCTTGAAACGGTTGTCTGTAGCAAGAGCAGTGGAAAATGCCTAAGTTAAACCTTCAGTGCTGCATGTAACGTCTTAAAAAATGAATACTCCTTTTGGTGTGATGGTTACCATTGGACATGCTGGGCCACCATTTTTCTGAACAGACAGGAAACTGTTTAAGCATATACATGATTTTCAGCACCCGACTAATCCTCTGAACTCGGATCTGTGCTGCTTAGTCATGCATGTGAAGTGTTTTTCTGAAATGGACTGGACTACTATGTGAAGAGTCTCCTATGGCTTGTTTGTATTTATTGGGGATTTTAATTTCATTTTCTTGTAAGTAAGACAAGGGAAAGTCCTTTGGGGTTAGGCAGTACCGTAAGAGCCAGAGGTTGTTTTAAATCTCCACCTGTGTGCTCTGAAGTGAGGGATACAATGTGCCATCTTCAATTTGCTTTTAGTTACTGTAGAATCAGCAGGCATCTCAAATAGAAGGTAAAAGATCTCCGGTAAGTTCTGATTTTCAAGCTTTTATAGTCTCATCACAGTCTCATGGTTGACAGCCTTCAGCTTAAACAAGGGAAGGCCTAACAAGTTGAAAATGTAAATAATGTCATTGGGACATGCAATCAAATTGTTAGCTACTTGGCTGTTCACAGTCTCCACCTGTCCAGCTGTTCTCTTGCATCACCTTACTGATGTTTATTAGTATTTATTTTGAATGTGGATCACATTTTTTAAAGTGTTTTTTAAGTTCCTTTTAAGTTCAGCACTCAGGGCACTGAGTCTTTCAGAAAACTTGAACCCAGCAGTGGATGTCTAGCACAGGGGTTCTTGTCTGTTGCTGAGCATGGTAGCTTTGCTACCTATGCCTGCTTGTTCTTTTCCCTTCTCTTTTTTGTTCGATTTGGGTTTTTTTAAGGACCATCTGTGTGGCAAACAGGATATGTGTGTATTTGAGCACCATATTAGAAAGTGCCTACTGTAAAGTAAACAGTTCCCATCTGAGTTTATTTAAACTGTAACCATTAGGAGGGTGAAGGACAGGAGGTGCAAAGACATGGTGAACACTTTCAAGAAGAGAGGCTGTGAAAGATTCAGATGTGTATTAACACGCTACTGAGAATAACTGGTAATGGCCTGTTACTGAATTTTATTTTAATAGAAGCTTTGATTCATTTTGCATGTTTGTTTAAAATTGTATTGATACACCCTCATGTGTACCTGCATATACAAATAGCCTGAACTTTTGCTGGACCCATAGACCATAATAATTAGTTTGCAGGTACAATGTAAGTTGTATTGCAGATATCCTTCAGGATATCACTGTAAAACTCAAGGTTATTCATTTACTTGCAGTTTCCTGAAGCAGAATTCCCCACCCTGTGCACTGCAGCAAAGGAGGTTGGTTGTTGTCCTTTCAGTTACATAAAGATAGATATTTCTCTTCTCAGGTGCTTTTGGAAAAGGATGATAGAGGAAATTCTGCTCCCTTCCTGTGTGTGGATTTTCTTGATGTTTTTAACAGAGCAGACTTTCTCTTTTCACTGCTGGTAACTAATGGTTATTCTGAGTTTTGCCTGGCCTCGAGAGGCCAGTTGAAATTTGGATGAAGAAGTGGCAATTACAGATCAGAGTAGCTCTATTTTGAATGTTATCATCTAAATAGTTTCTTTGGAATTGAGTGGACTGTTCCATATTGAACTATTAGTTTAACATTAAATTTGCCAGTCTGAATCTTAGGTAAATATTAAATTCACTATTAAGCTGTTACTTGAGCTGATCTTAGAAACAATTTTTTATTTAATGCGTTAATAGTGATAGTTGTAGTATCTTTCTGTTAGTTTCTTATCTATATAAAAACACTAAAAATAATAAACTGAAACCCGTGCCAACAGTGGCATTTTAATCTTCAGATATCATCAGTTACAGAGGTGCTGCTTGCCTGCTCAGTCACTTCCACTCCAATGCTGAAGCTATGCTTTTATAGTTAGACATTATGGTGCGATTTAATAAGTGTAAAAGGGCACTCTCTGTTTCTAAAACTTTGTTCCTAGTGCTCAGTTCAATCCAAGCACTTAGTGTGTGCCAAGGAAACGACCTTTGCTAACTGTTACAGTGAATACAGTGCTATGTCCATACAATTAGCTGTGCTGTCTGGGAGCCTGTGGGAGGAACGGGACAGACTGAGGATGGGCTGGTTTCTTCCATACTTCAGAGCTGTCCATACAGAAGTGGTTAGAGGGGCAGCCTGGTTCTGAATGAACTGCTGGCAGTAGCAGTCTGACTATTGGAGCATGAATTTTTTGAGCCTGTTTTCTCTTCCTTCTCCCCCCTCCAAATGCAAATTTGAGGATTTTCTGGTTTGGATCTTAATGTCAGTAGATGGAGACAATTTGAGAAATCTGTTTGTGAAATCTGTTTCTTATAAAGTGACCTATGTTATGAACTCTGTAATCTTGTATTTTAAATTTATTCTCTGTTTTATGTACTTAGACATTTACATGTTACTGAGTCAGTTTTCATGCTGCTGGGTTTTTTAACACCTTCATCTAGGTTGCTCCAGCATACCTAACTATGGTCAGAGTTAATACTGAGATTGTTCTGTTCCCTGCAGAACTGTCTTAGCAAGTTTCAAATGGTTACGTCTCTGCAAATTCTTAATGGAAATTGCCCTTGCAGACCTCAGATCTCACAGAGGAGATCCCAGCTCTTTTGTTGAGAGTTATGGTTGAGGTCCAAGGTTGAGGTGGTGGAACTGGCACCAAAGCTAGACACTTAAGTGTTAGCTACAGGGTGTCACTAGAGACAAAGATACACAGTAGCCACCAACTCCTTTTTTTTTTTTCCCCCCAGGAATAATACTGCAACTTGGTTGGCTATTGAATAATTTCTGAAACACCTGGTACTTGGATTGTTACTAGTGGACTTCCTAAAATCCACTAGTCTTGGGAATATTATTTACTATTTTTATGATTGATCTTGGCTCCACTCTTTGAAAGTATTGATGAGAGAAACTTGAATGTGTTCATCTTTTCTTTAGCAATGTCGTGCAACAGAATGATGTGATTGATGTAGAGCAGCAGGGAATAAAATCCAGTAGTATATGTTTCCAGGCTTGGGGACTGATGATAAAAGACACTATGAATTACCTACTTGCAGGAAAGGACTTTAGCTAACTAGAAGAATCTATTTTAAGATAATATGTCTATCAAAATTTTCAGCACAAAGGGCCCTTATCCAAGGTCTTGGTGAAATGTTGCCTGAACACAGTCTGAAACTGTTTAGCTGTGTTCAAGTAGGATGGCTGACATGACCATTAAGCAATGGTCTGACTTGTTAAGAGTCTTGGAGAATTTGATTAATCTAGACTACCTGGGCATTGGGACAGACTCTGAGTGCTGTCCCTAACACATTATGAAATCGGCTGTGGGAAAGAAAAAGCCATTAGAGCTGGAGGATATTGTTGGCAGAACAACAAATGGGTTTAATCTGAGAGGAAATACTCCTAAATATGTAGAGGAATCTGACATTGCTGCAGCTTTCCAACCAGGCAGTTGAGGGTACAAGTCTCATTTACTTTCAGGATAGAGATTAGTAAAATGATAAAAGATTATCTGGTATTCGCTCTGTGACTTTTAAGGACTGAATGAATGATCCAAAAGGCCCCTGTTCAGGAAGAAATCAGTATTTGAGTGAGCAGAACAGCTACATATTCTAGAAGTTATTTGAAAACTAAATACTGATTTAAGGCTGTCTGATCATCCTGAAGTGTCAAAGACCTGACAGATAGGTGTCAGATTGCAACATTTGTGCAGCACTATGTGATAAAATCCCACATCTCTGGTCCTGTCTAAGTATCTTTAGGCTATGTCTGATTTTTTTTCCTACCTTATTAGCATTAGGCAGAATGCTGTACGTTCCTTATGTTCACAATGACAGTGAAATATGTTTATAGATTCCAAGAGTACATTGAGAAGATCATGTCACCAAAGAATAAAAATTAAGCATACTTCATCAATAACTAATAGAAGACTGTGCAGTG
This sequence comes from Colius striatus, assembly GCF_028858725.1. Classification (NCBI taxonomy): domain Eukaryota; kingdom Metazoa; phylum Chordata; class Aves; order Coliiformes; family Coliidae; genus Colius; species Colius striatus. The sequence continues at coordinate 53,343,742 of NC_084762.1, forward strand.
ATGCATCTTTTCCTTCTTTTTTGTACAAGAATTGTAAATTCATTGTGTCTATAAATCAGTTATCAAAATGCCCAAAATATATTTTTTGTCCTTTTTTTTTTCCTAGTTGGGGAATGGCGGTCAACGTGTACTCTACCTCTATAACCCAAGAGACTATGAGCAGACATGACATCATCGCATGGGTTAATGATATATTAGCTTTAAACTACACAAAAGTTGAACAACTCTGTTCAGGTAAGAAAGCACGGTATGCTCTACTACTGTTTATTTTAAAACCACTTTAAAAGTCTGATTTGTTGAAAATAGATAACTTTTAACTTTGACATAAAACAGTTACTCTTGACAAAAGAGGCTAGTGTATGTGCAAAGGAGGCATTTTTGTATTTGTGTTAATCATGGAAAGATAAGGTGCCTTGAGAAAGCATAACAAATGCAGAGGTGAATGGGACAAATGAAGTAGAAGATAGATAGAGGTAATAAAAAGGTTGACTAAGCAAGAATACAATGATAAGCTTTTGTGTTTTAAAGCTACTGGGGTGGTATCTTTTCAAATGGAGAGTGGACATAGCTGAAAGTGAGATGAATATAGAGAATCAACACCGTGAGTGAACAAAATTCTCCAGCACCTTTTCCTTCCTGGTAAGGGTCCTCAAATTCCTGCTGATGGTTGCATGAAAAAGAGTGCAAGTGTGACTGTGAAGAAAAACATGGATTTGAGGAAATGAGCCTTTAGCTGATATGTGGGCTTTAGAAGTTTGTCAAGAAAATCTGCCTGTTTTTCTTTAAATGCAACTGAACTCTTGCTGTAAGTAAATTTAGTAATGAGCCCTGAAAAAAAAGGATCATGGTTGGAATGCTTCGGACATTTTGGTTAGTCAGAGTGGCAACTACAAGATATGTGTTAAACAACAGAGTCTGTAACTAGATGATGACTAGAAATGACACAGACAAAGGCTGATGTTTTGCAGAATACACATGCCCCTGGGGAGTGATTCTTTCAGATTTCCTGCTGTGATTTTTAATTTTGAAGATGTTTATGTTGGAGGAGAACTGACTTAGATGCTACTTCCAGACAACTGACATGCTGGGAATATCTTACTTACAAAGACAATGCTCTAAATACGTAGAACTGAAACCACATTACCACATTTCAGCTATTTAGTGGTGGAGCTGAAACACATAAATGGGGTCTCATGTTCATATATTTGAATTTACCTATAATTCTGGATTAACTAATGTCTGTCTTAGAGATGTTCCCTGAAAGGTGTAGAAAATCCTTTGAGGATGATACCCTCATAGTCTACCTCTCAAAATTTTAAAGGCAAATCTCAGCTGTAGAAGCAGGCTTGCAGGCTTACAAAATAACTCATAAAATTGAAGTAGAAAAAGTGCAGGTTACAATGCATATAAGTAACTGATATAAACTAAATAACTAAAGACATAGAACATGGGAAATGACCTTTTAACGGTTACTAAACTGGGAATTGAAATTTTATATTTAGCTATGGCTATCTTTACATGACCGGAAGTGAGCTTAAGTATTTTGTTGTGGTAATTTATACATAAAGGAAATATTCCTGTGGAGACGTCTATGCACGTGTGTGTAAATACAAGTGTAGTTATATAGATAGATACACATATACACAGACACTTATAAGGATAAAAAAAGATACAAGAAAATGGGCATTTTCATCCCAAAATACCCAACATTTGCCATTGTTTGAAACAGGAAGCATACTAGACAAGTTATTGACTCTTTCCTGCACAGCTATTTATATGCTCATAAAATAGTTGAAAGGAAGCTTTTGAAGTGAATTGTCTATCAAGTTAAATGTGTGTGGGCTTACAAAAAAAAAACCAAACGAAGAATTAAGACAAACACACCCACCCCTTGCTACAAACCTTTTCCCAAAGTAAGAGAGAGGGGATCTAAGAAAATTTTGATTATGCAGAATACAATGAGTTAAAAATACTGAAGATCAAATTGAGAGACTTTGACTGGGTGGGGCAGGCAGGAGAAAAGCATGGAAATTGTAATAAGCTTACTGTCCCATTTGTTACACAGCTTCTTATACAACTTGATCTGTGACCTGCAGTGAGGATTTTGGGACACACCACAAGGGAAAAAAAAAAAGAAAAAAAAAGTAATCTCATTTAGAGCTCTAACACCATCCCATATAAAATTAAACTTTTTTTTCCTTTAGAACTTCTTTGATTATTTTAATTGCTGTTGTTACCTCATGCTTTTGCATTCATATCTCAATGAGTCAAAGCTGTAAACCTAAATTTCCCGTTTGGTTTTGGTAGCTGGGCTTGATACTTAATGTTCAGTACAATTTCAGAAGTGACTTTAGTAGTTCCTTATCTGTAGAAGCATTCTAGCAGAGTCCTTCCTGTGATCTGGAGGACTTTACTTCCTGAACTGATGAATCTGAAGTCGGTTAGATTATTGCAGACATCAGAGACAGTAGTCTTACGGACTTGCTCCTCTCCATTTGAGACTGCATAGTCCATTTCTCACATGCGAGACGTGCACGTGTTGGGGACTGAAGACAGGTAGACAAGAAGCTTTGTGGATCTTTCTGTATTAATTTAGTTTATAGTATAAACTAAAATAAATTTATATAATATAGATAGATTATGTAGTATTCTTCACAGAATGGGAACTAGGGGAACAACAGTAGCAGAAATGACCAGCCTACTAAAAAGCAGAGCAGCAGCAAGCATGGTATGGACTGTGGTTTGAGAATGGCCAATCTAACTCATTCATGCTGGCATTCTTTTGGCTGGCACTCCTTGAAGCATTGGCAGCTTTCATGCAGCTTAACACTAGTTTCCATAAAATATGAGCATTTCTCCAGGACTTCAGAGAGAAGGAATATGTGGGAAACTCTTTGGAGCTATGTAGTATTTTGCAGCATTAACAGGGCACTGCAGAGCCACTATAACTGAATTTTTATAAGCTACTGTACAATCGTATGGACATTTTCTTCTTTTTTAGAAAAAAGCATTAAGATTTGTCATGCTGTTCTATGACTATTCAGTTATTGTTCATGTTTGTTTATAAGCAGCAATTGAAAGGCCAGAAAAAGCTAAATGCAAGGCCAAAAAAAATGGGGCGGGGGGGGATACTAAGTCTGAATTGAAAGGTATTCTCTTCCAATCCTGAGCTACCTCAATGTGGCATATGCTTGTATTCGGTGCCTGGCTTTAAGATCTCACAGGTGCCCATGTTCTGCAGCCAACCTGCAATATTTTGGACATTCTAAGCTTAAGCAAGATGGAATAATGTGACCCTCTGCCTTTACTAAAGGCTTTATTCAGAGAATTCACAAAGCTTAATGTGACAGTTCATAATAAAGACAGAAAAAGCAACTGGACCTTCTTTTTCTCATTACTGTGGAGAAGTAGCTTTGGTAATACACATGATGTAGCAACACCAGCCTATTCCCCAATTGCTAGTTAGAGGAACAGAGCCACTATGATGAGGAGCAGCAAAGGAAGAGGCTGGCTTAGTCATAAAGTATTTGTATTCTTTGGGAGTCTTAGATGTGTTTTTGTCTCTGCTAAGTAGGCCGAGCAAAGTGCAGTGTCCCCTGAGCTTTCTGAATGCCTGCTGTAGTAGTGATGTGCCAAGAAGGCCAGGTTATGGATGGATGCAGCCCTGGAGAGTCTAAATTTATTCTGTAGCTCCTCTGGTAATTCAAGAGAAAATCTCTTGGAGCATCTCAAAGCAGTACATTTCTCTTAGCTTCAGATGAGTGTTATTTTTGTCAGTTTTGGGTCTCCAGGTTTAACTTCCTGCAAGGTTGTTAACTTGAATATGAAATTTATAATCCATGGTTTTAATTGAAGCTGTAGCGTATTGCCTTTAGATGGACATTAGGCTTGAAAGCATTCCATTTGATACATGAATGAAAAATAAAAGAGAACAACTGAGTGCATTTAATATAGTAGGTTCCTACGTGCAACACCAATAGGCTTGGTGAATAGGAGTTTTAATTGGACTGTGGCACTAGTTATTTCTTCGGAATCATGCTATAATTTTTAAATAAATAAATACACAATGGCTTCTTGAAAAGAATTCTAACTAAACAGCTTATGGCTGAATTTTCTACCAAGGCTGTTTTTCATCTATAGGGAATACCAACTGAACAGTGTTACAGGGCTTTCCTGAGTGTTTGGCTGCTACATGAGAGTATATTCAAAATAAGAGTCAGACAGGAGACTATAGCAGGGTTGCATATGAATTACAAAGAAACAACAGAAAGCACACAAGCTATATAAATGGTGAGCAAGGAAGCTAAAAGTGGTGAATGTATATAGAAAGGAAAATGCAGCCTGGAGTGAGGTGTAGTTTCTGGCTTAGCTATAGTTGTCTGATTCTTTGAGACTAAGGAGATAGAGTATTGTCCCCCTCCACGTTTGAAAATTCTCAATACATTTATACATTTGCAAATTGGCCTCCAGTGCTTCCAGACCTTATGTCTTTCAGGATTTGTATGCAAGGATCAAATGTGGGGTGGGGTATTTTTCTTGCTTTTAATACATGAGCGTATTAAAGAGAGCATGTGGTTTGTCATTTTCAAATTTTAGCTTGTGATGCTTTCTCTGCAGATGGCCCTGGGTGTTGCCACAGGGAATTTCTCATGTGGTAACTTGTACCTTATCTCATTTGGAGTTCCACCTCCAAAAATATATAGTTTTGTTGGTACTACGCAGCCCTCATCTCAGAGGAAGGCAGGCAGTGTGACACCAGAGCAGATGTTGTTCTTTGTTTGACTTGTGTTGCCCCTCTGGCTCAGGGTTTTGGGGGAGAACTCCATTAGAGCCTCTCTGGGCTGTTACCCCTTACAAGTGCTGTGCAGGGAGGAACATCGTTCACAGTTTGTGGAGAGTATCTGAGGTGTTCTGCTTGCAGGGATGGTGCACTGGTGCTCTGCACCGTTGGGCTGGTCACCAGTCCCTAGGCCTTACAGGATAAGTGTCAGGAGGATGGAGCCAGCCTGTTTTCAGTGATATCCAGTGATAGGACAAGGGGCAGTGGGTATAAGCTGGAACATAAGAGGGTCCAAAGAAATACAAGGAATAATTTATTCACTGTGAGGGTGACGGAGCACTGGAACAGGATGCCCCGATGGATTGTTGAGTCTCCTTCTCTGGAGACATTCAAACCCCACCTGGACGAGTTCCTGTGTGACCTACTCTAGGTGGTCCTGCTCTGGCAGGGGGTTGGACTAGATGATCTTTTGAGGTCCCTTCCAACCCTTAAGATTCTGTGATTCTGTGACAGGATTTGCTGGCAAGGTGGCTGTCGTCCTCAGACAGCCCCAGGCCCCTCAAGGAGCAGCAGGGAACTGCATGCCAGGCACACTGCCACTTGAACAGTGCTCTGTGAGAACTGTCTCTGCATATGGCAAAAATCTTGCTGAGCAGGACTGAGGTGTCTGAAGAAGGAGGGTATTTGTCAGATAGAGGTTGTGAAAAATGCTTTTTCTTCTGTGTTGTGTATATATCTGCAAACAGGCTATACTTTGTGACTTAGTTGCATAGGATCTGTTTTTTGATGTCTCAGGTGTATTTTATTCAGTGCCTATATTAAGCCATAACTTCTTACATGTACATTGCTAAATTCTGTGTTAAAGTACTCAGTTGGAGCATTTGGTGCCAGCCAGATGACAGTGTGCTAGTGCCTGCAGAGCTGAAGCATGTCTTGACATTGGTGGTTCTGGTTTTTTTCCAGTTTGCAGACTTGGAAAGACTGAGTCTCTAGACTAACTTGGAAACATGTATGACTTGATCCCATTTGCACTCTGTATCCAAGCCATGTTTCAAGGAACTGACATGTTGTCCTGAGGTCATGCAACACAGAGGATGCTTAGTGTCAATGATTTTCTAATGCCTTCTATATGATGTTTAGGATGAGAGGGATACAATAGATGTTAATGATTGGATTTCAGATCATTTCCAAAACTTTCTGAGGAAGCTTGAATAGCAGTATCATGAGATTTTCATCAATAGTTTGGTTTTTTTTTCAAATGTTGCTCATTAAGGATTCATGAAGACTAGAACATAAACGAGGTTTTGACTTTTTAAAATTATTATTTAATTACTCATACTCGCTGTCCGTTGCATGATTTTCCTCACCTTTGAAAGAGCTTGCTAGATTATGCATGCTACTTTTTCTTCAGCATGAGTTATGCAGCTATTTTAAGTCAAACAGGAACTGTACTTTTATGAAATGGTTCTAATCCTCCTGTTTAAAAAACGAATTCCAAAGTAAGTTATTGCTAAAAAGTAAGTATCAGACACTCAAAGAATCACAGAATGGTAGGGATTGGAAGGGACCCCTAAAGATCTAGTCCAACCCCCCTGCTAAAGCAAGTCCATCTAGATCAGTTCATACAGGAATGCATCCTGGCAGGTTTTGAAAACGTCTAGAGGAGACTCCCTGGGCAGCCTGTGCCAGGGCTCCCTCACCCTCGCAGCAAAGAAGTTTTTCCTTCTGTTTAAGTGGAACTTTTTGTGCTCCAGTTTTTGTCCGTTACCCCTTGTCCTATCACTGGACACTACAGAAAAAAAGGCTGCCCCACCCCTTGACATGAACCTTTTAAATACTTGTATATTAATGAGGTCTCCCCTCAATCTTCTCTACTCCAAGTTGAACAGTCCCAGATCCTGCAGCCTTTCCTCATAAGGAAGATGATCCAGTCTCCTGATCATCTTGGTGGCCTAGACTCTCTCCAGAAGTTCCCTGTCCGTCTTGAGCTTGGGAGCCCAGAACTGGACACAGGAGTCCAGATGAGGCATCACCAGGGCAGAGTAGAGGTGGAGGAGAACCTCCCTTGACCCACTGGCCACACTCTTCTTGATGCATCCCAGGATGCCATTGGCCTTCTTGACCATGAGAGCACTTTGCTGGCTCATGGTTACTTTATTATCAACCAGCACTCCCAGGTCTTTCTCTGCAGAGCTTCTCTCCAGCAGGTCAATACCCAGCCTGTATTGGTGCATGGGGTTGTTCCTCCACTCTGCTGTGTATAATTTCTGAGCACTGTAACAGTTTACATGTTTAAGAAAAACAATACAAGGGGAAAACCTCCTTTTCTGACACCTAGAATCATAGAATATATTATTTAAAATGATCACTGACTATTCTGGAATATGTCATACAAATTCCCCCTCAGTGTGGAATAGGACTTTCTGAAGCAGATGTCAATTGGACACATGTACCTCAATGACAATTGGTAAGGTTTTAGGGAACATATAGTTCTTCTATAGGCTGTTTTCTGTGTCGACGATGTTGCTTCCAGAAGCTCCTATCTGATGCAGGCAATCAATCTGCCCTCCCTGAGGCAACCTTAACACCACTCGCAAGGATGCAATTCTAGGAAGCCTGAGGTAAAAGGCAAGCTTCAAGTGCTGCTGTATTGTAAAGAGTAATTTTTTTATATTTGTGGGTTTTTTCCCCTTTCTTATCAAAACTGTTAGATCACACATGCTCCTTGCAAGTTACTTTTTTTTTCTTTCTTTCTTCTTTCTGTTGTGCATTTTCCCATCCATGTTGGCAACTATCACTCTAGTGGACTGAAGTGCTGATGACTAATAACACATACAAATCATCCTGTATTTTCCAAATGCATGGTCAGGTTGTTGCAGCTTTGGAGAGAATGAATAATTTGAAGGAATTTTTATCTAATGCAACTGGATACATGTTTTTAGACTCTGTGAAAACGAAGTATTTCCTTAAAGCAAACAAACAAAAAATTCTAACTACAGAAAAGGTACAGTCAACTTTTTTCCCCAATATGGTTTTTTTTTGTTTTGTGAGGGGGTTTTTTTGGTGGGGTTGTTTTGTTTTGTTTTTTTAAATTGAGGATATGTAAATTAAACTGAGGCCTAGTTAAAAGATTTTACCTTGAATTGCATGCCATTTTAGAACAAAATTTTTACTAAGCATTTATAGCAAATTTCTAGTGTAGCGCTTAGCTCCTTCTACTGTGGTTTGGATATCAGAATTAAAATAAAACAGCCCCACACAGTGACAGGCCCTGTCTTTTCATCAGTTCTTTGTGTTCCTGGTGTGGTTTTATGTGCCTTTCTGTGATCTTGCTCCCACACACTCCAGGGATGCAAGGATGAGCAGGGAGGGACATAGTCTTTTGACATTTTTTCTGAAGGCTGACAGTCTTCTGACATTTGATGTGAAGGATTCACTCGACTTGACTCCTGTAGGAGACAAATATTAACTTGTCAATACCTCAATTTATGTTTTAGTATTCCTACCAAATACTTTATCAGTATACTAAGTACTAGCTATAGTGTATTTAAAGAAGTTAGCTTGCAAATAATATTTGCCTTTTATAGATATAAAAACATAAATGCTAAAAGCCCCAAGGATCTTATCTAGCTCTCTAGCTGAAATCTAGGTTTGCTAAGCAGTAAAAACTTGTAGCAAACAGGATTCTCTTGTCCTTATCTCTTTTAATTTTCTTGTGCTTTATACAGTCAAAAGCAGAAGTATTTTAAATGATCAAAAAAATACTTTTTTCCATCTGTGGATTCATCAGCCTCCAGATGGAAGAGGAAAAAGCAGCAAAAACCAAACATCTGTAATGATGCAGAATGCATATGCATCAAACTGTCAGTATGGACAGTATGGGAAGGAAACATAGAAGCAGGGAAATAAAAGTATAGGACAGAAGCTAGAATGAGTTCAACACTGTTTACTTGCAAGGAGGCCTAGTGATAGATCATTTACAACTCTGATATGATAAAAATATTCCAATTTTGTAGATTGGGTAGAAATTTTCTGCTTTACTGCTACATGTGGCAAAACTCTTTGATTTGTAAGAGCTTTAAACAACCACCTTTTCAGTTCTCAGTTGAGAATTGTCTGGTTTTTATCTTAACACTGCCTTGGCTTCCCTTTCCCTGCTTTGGCAGCTGCCTGCCTGCCTGCCCAGCCCTGTGGCTGCAGTCCTCCCTCTGGCTTTTGCCACGTGCTCTGCCCTGAGCCTGATGTGAGAAGCCCAGCAAACACTTGCAAACTCTGGGATGCTGCTGGGCTCTTTCTACTCTCTAATCTGGCCAGAAGTAGCAGGTGCTGGGAGTATAATCAGCATAGCCATGTTTGCAGGTTGTTTTTGGAGTCTGGCCTGTGAATATCTTCTGTAACTAATGGTGGGTGGCATCAACATTCTAGATGAAAGCACAAAAGGACTTTTAGCCAGTGATCCTAAATTGCTTGTTAGCTAATACAGGATAAGAGGTTTTTAACATTGATCTCTCTCCTGCAGTGCTACCAGCTGTAGTTTTCATCTTTCATTTGCGTAGACTTCAAATCATTTCGGTTTCTCTGTATGTATGTGCACATTTATGCATATAAAAGTTTTTTTGGCCAGAGATGGATTTACTGTGATAACCATTCTGGACAGATAGTATGTTTTCAGCTCCTCTGTATTGATTTTTTTAAGGTTTTGGGGGTACTTTTTTGGTATTTGGGTGGTGTTTTTTCATGAAACATGGGGAAGTTTTGAAATCTTGAATAAAATGTGGTGGCATAAAATTCCTTTTGTTCACATGTATTATGCAAGAGAGATGTCACAAGCTATAACGTTGGTATCTCTACTGCCGTTTTCTTTGTGTTCTGTTAAAAATGCACCCGCATCAGTTGTTCAGTGAATTGAAGAAGCCTAAAGTGCTATCCAGTATGCAGAGGCCCACTTGACTATGTGCTGTGACTGTGAAGTAAAGGCATCGCAGTCTTGCATCATTGAAGTAGTGCCGCTCTTCCTGCTGCCTCTGGGAAATCTCAGACGTGGGCATTGTGGAAAGTAGTGTCCCCATTCTGCTGTGCTGACATTTAGCATTCAAATGCAATGTGGCAGCTACAAGCTTTAGGGGATAAAATCTTAACTTATAAATAAATACCTATATAATATGGACATGGAGGTTATGTATGTATTCCAAAATCAGATAGTCCCAGTTGACTGTAAGGGCATTTTTACCTTCTCCTGTTGCTGTGGTAGGCAGGTCACTGCCTTTTGGGAGTCAGGAAGTTTCCCCTGTTTGTACTTTAGAATGTTTGGTTCAGACTATATTTGTATGTTGCCTCTCTATTCAGGAAGTAGCATTTTAATGAATTGTGTTTGCCAATGTAATAAAATCCACTCATTGAGGAAAGGACCCAGCAGACGGCTTCGATGTTGTACCAGAGACTGGGTTTGTGCTGTCGTGTGGATGTAGTCCAGTGTTTCCTGCCCTAGAGTGCTGGGCAGACCCAGGACCACCTCCTGGCTGGAAAACACACAGAAACAGCTGCCAGCATGATTGGAGGAAAACACAAGGAAGTAACCATAACTAGAGTCTTAAACCTCGTAAGACTCTATCTAAAGGCATGCAGGAGGAATTTGCATTACCAGCAGAAGGAAAAAAACCTCATGTGAATGCTTTGGGTTTATAGTTTTCTAAAAGCATCTAGATGAAAGGTCAAACAGTGCATTTTCAAGGCCTCCAGGCAATTACTTAGATATCAGAGTAAAGCTTATAATTGGGGTATGGGGAGGATGAAAGGACAAAGTTAAGAACAAATTCAATTTATAACATGAAGTGATTGCATAATAATCCTTTTGCATTAAATTAAATAGTAATAAATGTAATCAAGCCATGCGTTATCTGTGTATCCATGCTTTAATTGTAATGTCATTTTTCATACTTACCAGTTGTCTTGCTAAGGATGAGTTATGAATAACTAATTCTGTTTATATAGCTTTCTATAAGAAGATGTAAATTTGTCATCTGATGTTTGTAACTTGCCAGAAGGCTCCTTTGCCTTTAGGGAATATTTTACTTTGATTCCTAATCATATCAAAACCATTGCAAACAGCTAAGCACAAGGTGTCCTTGGAAAATCAGATTCTTGAAAATAAGTGGTTTCCCCTGCAAAGCCAGGCACAGTGGAGATAATTTTTTTTAAAAAAGAGAAGTGGTTTTCAGCACTAAAGCTTAATCTTGGTCAAGTCCCTTACTAAAAGTCATGCAGTATTTTGGGAAACTTTTTTTGACTCCCCTCTTAAATTGTGCTTTTCTTTTTGGGAGTTTGAGCTCTGTAACCCTTCATGTAATGCTTGAGTGGCTACAGAGAATGAGTACTATCTCATGCATAAAGTTCGTCCTGTCAGAACACACTCATAGTCACAGAGGTAAACGTCTTTAAGTTATTGTTGCCCCTCCTTTAAAACTGGGCAAGCCAAGTGACTGCTTTGTTCATTTGATTGTACTCAGCAGAACATTTTTTTTGAGAAAAATCGCTGTTGTTGATACAGGACTGAACTGTGTTAGGTGAGATGTGGATGCTCGTTTGTCAAAACTGATCTATATTAAGTGGAAAAAAAAAAGTCTTTTTTGTATCAGGTGATTGCTTTCCTGACCTTGTGTGCTCTACAGCCCTCTCTTCCAGAGATGGACTTCACTGAATCTTTGCTGAGTAGAAAGCATTTTGTAGAACTCTCTCATCTGAAGAAGAACTGAAATCAGTTTTTCTCTGATTTCCTCAAATATTTTCACCGTCAGTTTCCAAACACTGGAGTGTGCCAACAGTAAAGACTTATTTTCAAATGTGATATGATGGTGACGTAGGAGGAAGCTCCCTGCATACAAGAGAAGGCTATGTCTATTAGCAGAACCAAGGATACTGTTTAGAAATTCTTCCATGTACTTGCTGCTCTGTGATGGGTTAGTTGTGTACACACACATACATTGCTGCCTACAACTACTTCAGCCCTCCAAGCAGGAGTTGGAAACTCAGTTGTTTTGAGTTAGCGCTCAAGCTGGCAGCCTGGCTTCTGAAATCTTTGGGTGGACTATGCTAAAGACTGTTTATTTAAATGCTCTTCTCAGGAAATGAAGATCAGTAAGGATATTTGTTTTAGAGGGATAGGAAATGCGTAGTATGTTTTAACAAGAAGTTTTAACAATTACTTTTTTTAAAAATTATAGTTTGATAGAATCTTAATGGTTGTCTTCGACCCGATTGGCATTTGGCTGCAAGTGCCAGAAAAACATCATCTTAGTTTGGTTGAATTCATGAGGCTGTGAGGCTTCAGGGAGCTTATTAAGAGATTTCCATTTTATCTCTTATCTTTTCACTGTATGGACAGCCCTACTGTGTATAGGGACTCTGAGAACATCCGTTTTAAATAGAAGAAAGATTTATTTTGCATTAGTCATGGTGGTTCTTCAGATGCTACACAACAGTGCACCGTGCATCCAGACTGAATGGGAAAATACCCCACAGTAATATGTCTCACTGCTCAATGTACATTAGACAAGTAGATTTGGGGTACGTAGTGTTAATTTGAGGTACAGCAGGAATGTATTCAGCACAGTTGCTTTCTGTAGACAACATTTGTTCTTAGCTGGGTGCATCTGGGTTAACGTCAATGCATTCTCTTGTTATAGGAGCCGCTTACTGCCAGTTCATGGACATGTTGTTTCCGGGGTGCATTAGCTTGAAGAAAGTAAAGTTTCAAGCAAAGCTGGAGCATGAATACATTCACAACTTCAAACTTCTGCAGGCATCGTTTAAGAGAATGAATGTGGATAAGGTAGGCATTCTATATCTGTATGTCAGTCGCTACAAGTTTCAAAAGTTGTATAAACTGGTTAAAACCAATAAATAGGGGAAACAAATTTCAAAATACTTCAAGTCCACTTTTTCAGCTTTTGGACTGAGAACTAGAGATACAAGTTGTATGTGAAGATGTTGTTGACCTTTGATCATCTGAAAAGGGTAGTTAGGCATGAAGCAAGAAATTTGGCATGCTCCATTTAGGTACAAACTGAAAATTGAGTCCATGTGTCCACTGAGGAATTGCACAGCCTAACTTCTTATAGCTTAACATCAGAGACCCTTTTGATAAAATACCATGTGCTGGAAATTCCTTCACATCAATGAACCTTAATTTCGGATACAGTGAGATTACCAGTGACTTGAATTTCTGACAAAAGAACTCAGAATATGCTGTTCTTATAAGTATTCCATGTTTCTTGTCTGAAACGGAGTTTAAGGAATTTAAATTATTCAAGAGCTGGAACAATTTACTCAGTGATTTGGTGGGTTGGAGAGCACATGTGATCTTGTAAAGTTAAAAAACTGAAGTCTCTTAGAAAGCATTTAACTGTAAGGTATTGGTTCATGTTAGAATGTGAGAGTTTGACAGACTCTCAAATACAAACTACTGTGGTGATAAAAATGAATAATGAAAGTAACGTCATAGTTTGAGTTACATGGATTGACTACCTGTATGCCCTTTTAGGGTTCTACTCTGGCTTTTAGTATTGCCTTGTTCTGAAATTTAACAGTTAACAGACAGTCCTGTAAGACTTCCATAAAGCACTGGAAAACCCTCATTGTCTCCTGATATGTGGATGCTTCTATTTACACTGTGATTTGCTAGTGAAACATTGGAATGCTTAATAAAGTCAACATTGTCAATGTTTCTGTAGGCAGCAAAGTTACTATACCTGTTGAGTGTAGAATTAAGATACAATGGAACAATCTGATAGGACTGGCAAAATGTTATGTTTATGCTTGTAGGAATATCATAGGCTTATAAAATGCTGTACAGTTGGCTTAACCTTGAAGAAATTAAAATTGCCATGGTTTTAGGTACCCTTTTTCCAGCTGAAAAATTGAATGCATTCAGGAGGCATTAACATTCATTTAACTTGACTCTTTAATCAGGTGCATGAATTAAGCAAGGCAGGATTAGCTGCCTTTCTGAAGTTGTAGTCCCTGTCAGCCCTCAGTGTCTGGGACCCTTGAGCATTATGGGCCTAAAACACCTTTTGGAGGTTTAATTTATATGAAATTTTTGCAGCATGTGGCTACATCCTCCTAGCCTTTCTTTTGTTTTGCTGAAACTTTATAGGCATTTCAGTCAACTTCTGCGTGTTCTATGTATAGAACTGTTCTATGTATAGCTATATATTGAAGGAAAAAAAATTACAAGGTTAAAACCTCAGGGTTAGTTCATATGATGAACATGTACTACTAAAATGTAGGTTGGTTTGAACTTAAGCATGTCCAGAAAAAACTGCTGTTTTTTTTTTTTTTCTGTGGTACAAACAGTAGGACAGATGGCAAGAAACTCCTGTTAGGACCTTTTGAAGACTTGTTCATTTTTACTATACCCAGCTGTAGCATGTCTATTAAAAACAGAAATCCCTAGTTAGCTGAATGTAGTGTTACTCACAGAACAGATTAATTCATTGTGGCTTTCACTACAATGACCAAGGAGTAATTCTGTGGAAGAGCAGTTATAAAGGCTTATGTACACTGACTGTATAGCAACTTCTAAGGCTGGGTCTTTGTTTTATTTTGATTTTATTTCTTAGTAAGAGCACTTGAATCCATCATAATTTACTTTCTTCTAGGAAGGAAGAAGTGGCATAGGAATATATACTGATGTAGTCAGTGGATTTATTTTTATTCAAATAAGTGTGTGTATGTGACTTTTTTATATTTAGAAACGGCAGTGATAAATTATTGGAACCTTTATTTTACCTTTCAGGTGATTCCCGTGGAAAAACTGGTCAAAGGGCGCTTCCAAGACAACTTAGATTTCATTCAATGGTTTAAGAAGTTTTTTGATGCTAACTATGATGGGAAGGAGTACGATCCTGTGGAAGCTCGACAAGGCCAAGATGCAATTCCCCCACCGGATCCTGGTGAACAGATCTTCAACCTGCCCAAAAAGTCTCACCATGCAAACTCTCCAACTGCAGGTATTTCATGTCTTAAAGAATGCCATTTCTGTCTCCGAAGACAGTTAAAAACTGCGATCCATTTTACAGAAATACTAGTTAAAAATTATTTGCTTGTTTGAGTAGGCCATTCTTTTTGCCTTGTCATACGCTGAGACACCAAATGGTGCTCTCTAGTTTGGCCCAGCCCTATTGAGCATAGGATCTCTTCCATTGAACACTTGATTGTAAATGATGTGGATTCTAGTGATGTCTGATGATGGAGACAAAGGCAATTAGCCTTCTTGTTGATGAATGTGGTCTGTGGAAGTGTATTCAAGAACATTAAATGGACTGTGTTTCTCTCTCACACCTCCACCATTACAGGAAATAGTGCTATCACAGACTGGTTTATTTTTTAGTGGAAGCAAAAGGCTTCCAAATCTTAAGGGTTGACCAGAAGGAAAAAATTGACTTGTGTTTTTAGGTGTGTTGCTTGTTCAGATTGCTAGTCCTCTTATGTGAACAACATAAAACTATTGTTCTTTGTCAAAGTTACCTCTATCGTCTAAAATTTCATTTTGTGTTTGTATTGGGTTTTGCTAAGATACAGTTAATTTGCTTCACAGAAGTTGATACGGGCTTTGTTTTGGATTTATGACCAAAACTGTGTTGAGTTTAGGTACTAAACAACTAAACAGCATGGGTTTAGGTACTGCTGATCAGTACTTACACAGCATCAAAAGCTTTTTATGTTTTGCACAGTGCCTTGCCACTGAGTAGGCTGGAGATGCACAAGAAATTTTTGCCCTTCTGATTTCCCCCCCCCCACTTCCGGCCCAGTGGGGGACAGTGAGCAGGCAGGGTGGGGCTTCGCTGCCTGCTGGGGTTAAACCATGACAATGTTTCTGGAACACTCCAAAGGACTGAGCCTTTGATGTTTATGTAATATGGGCATGACTGGTCACTAAGCAGATTCTGTTTTTTGATAACTATCAGATAAGTGAACAGGACAGCAACTAACATTTAAAAAAAAAATCTATGAACAAGTGTTACTGAGGCTGATTGCCATTGGCATATAGATTTGTGCATACAGACACACACATACACATATATATCATTCCTTTATTGTTTGTCCTGAGTTTACCCTGTTCATGGTAACTCATTCCACAAATAAGGATTAATTTTCAGTTATCTTAAATCTATGACCTCTCTTCTTGTGGGCTCAGTATACACCAGTGCTGGCAAAGGGAAGGGGCAGATGTTAGGCACCCTCAGTTTTAGGCTGGCTTATGGTCATACCCAGATTACAGCATTGTGCTCCGATCACTTCTGACGTCAAAGCAAGGCATACTTGGCCACCTGCCTTCAGCTCATTAGTGCTTCCAGGAAATTGAGCACCTAATTGCAGGCCAGTGGTGCTCTGGGCTTCTAAAGCTTGTTTACATCTTTGTTTTGCTCAGTCTTGTGCCTGAACTTGCAAATTTCAGGGACTGCTATGCTGTAATTTCCCATTTGATGTCTTGCACTCTTCTTTGAAAACAGAAAAAAAACCCCAACAACCCAAGTGTTAACGTCATGACGTTGTCCAATTGAGAAACTGGAAAAGACACTTTTATTAAATACAGACTTTGACAGGCTTGTTAGTTCTTCTTGCAGATCCACATCACAAACGTGTCTCATCCAAATTAATGCTTTGAAGGTGACAGTCCTAGAGAAAGAGAAAAGCCTTTATTTAGACTGGAAACGGGCAGTTGATCTGGAGGATGTGTCGTGCTGTTGGCTGTGTGAAGGGCATGTCCTATGACTTTCTAGCCTTTGTATGGAATAGGACAGCTGAGATACTCTGAGTTTTGGTATGATCCTGTGACTGTGAGTTAGCTTTTTCATGCGAAAAAGAAATAACTTAGTTATTGTCCAGAAGTATGACAAACAGGACACTAGTTTAATTTCTGTTGACCTGAGGAGGTAGGGTATAGATGTCATGGTTTAGCAAGAAGCAGCTTTTGCTTGGTAACAGGGCGAGGGGGTTGCAGTGAAGACCTGGTAAAGAGTTTTCGGACTCTCCCGGCTCCTGGGTTCACACCCACCTCCGGCCCGGCTGGGCCAATCTGGCGCCTCTGCCATCACTTTTTAGGGATGGGAATTTGAAGTGCTGGCAGGAGGTGTAAGAGTGATACAAGATGGAGGCGACCACGTGGACCCTACAGTCAGAGAAGGAGGGAGGAAGGAAGGAGGAGCATTAGACCAGAGACCCCTCTGCAAGCCATGGCAAAAATGCAGCTGTACCCCTGCAACCCATGCAGGGCCATGGCAGGACTGAGAGCCACCAGCAGCTCCGTGTGAGTGCACCCGGATGGGCGAGGGACTGTGTGGGGAGACGGCCATGGTGCAGGACGTGCTGGAGAGCCTGTGCACCACAGAGCAGCCCCACACGAGAGGCAGAGAGGAGCTGCAGCCTTTGGGATAAATGCACGTCAGAGCAGCCCATGCAAGGCTGCCGTGTGTGTGAGGTACCCCACAGAGGTGCAGGGAGGACTGGTGCGGAGTCCACCTGCCCTGAGGAGAGACAAATGGCAGAAGCCATCAGGAATAGACTGAAACCCCTGCTCCCTGGGCCTCTGGGCCGTTCAGGGGTGGAGGAGTTAAATCACCGGGATCAGGGCTCTGAGCCCGGGGAGGAGGGGAGGAGTGGGGATAAGGTCTTAAAGGACTGGTCGGACTCTTCATTGTTGTACCACTCTGTGTTGGTTTATTTTGGTTATGTTTTGGGGCTTTATGGTTGTGTTTTAGTTGGTGTTGCATTAAATTATTTTCTGTTTTCTTCCCCAAGCTGAGTAGCCTGGTCTGTTTTGTCCTGGACCTTAAGCGCCATTTAAGCTCTCCCTGCCCTTTGACAATCCTCAGGTCTTTGGTACTTGAGGCTAATTGGGGTCTTTTGTTCCCTGATGGGCCTAAACCAATAGATTACCTGATGGTAGGTGAAATGAGAGTTTTAGCTTTTATTGCTAGAACAATAGTTAGGTGTTAGTCATAGGTTTATTCAATTTCTGGGTTTTAGTTTCACTGAGGTGGTATGCCTTTCTGCTTTGCCTAACCTTGTTGTGTGAAAGCATGGGAACCCTTACCTGGCTGGGTGCCTGTCAATAGAGGACAGTCTGGGAAGAGTGTCATATGCATCTACAAGCTGCTGTGTTCCTCATCACCCGCTGTCTGGGAGTAAATTACAGTGATGTGGAAGCAAGTCTTGAGTAGTTGGGAAATTGCCATGAAAGATGTACCTCTTGTCTTGTGCACATGCACACTTAGGTGGAAATGAAGGAGCATTCATTACAGTTGTTATAGGAACCATAATATGCCCATATGAGCAAAACAAGTTTAGTCATTTATATGAAATGGGAAAAAAGAAAGAAGGTCTCACAAATTCTGCAGCAAGTTAAGAATTCCCCACACATTCTGAACCTTCATCTTCCTTAATGATATATGCTCCAGAGGGAATATGTGCCCACGGGTAAGTACAACATCAGGTGTCATATTTTAAAGTGCTATCTATGACTTTTACATTGTTTTGTTATTCTGCTTGCCTGAATCTTTGAAGTGGTTGAGATTTTGGGCACAGCTGTATTTCCACTGACTTTGTTTTGGGAGCAGTAAACATTGTGGGCTGCTTGATGCAATAATTTCTTAGACCAATGCAGCAAGCATTTGCCAGCATCTTGCCTCTTATTTGTACTTTTTTTTTTTTTGTAATTTTTAATCTGCATGATTTGCTCTACGTGAACACTGAAGCTTTGAAATCTTCAAAGCTGCCTTGTTTCAGTTCATTAATGAAACAAAAAAGGAGCAATAGAGAGAGAAAATAACCCAGAAGATTTTTTCAACATATTCTAAAAGCTTTCAAACAGTATGTAGTGGACATACCTAAATGTATGCATCCATTGTTTCATCATAGGAGCAAGCAGACATGTGGATATGGAATTCATATTATATTTTTTGTTTTGACAGACTTTTAAGTATGCCTAGTCTACATTGATCAAATACACTACTAAAGGAGTTTTCTATTTAGCTACTAGTAATTTCATATGTGTTTCTGTTGTTCCACAGACAAACTCTTCATTGCCCTTTGCCAGAGTTTTGGTTTTGAATGATTTAGAAGATGATGATCTCTTTAATTATTCATAACTGCTTTGTAACACTCTCTTCTAACACTGTAGTTTCAGAAGTAGACTAAGATATGTCTTTCAGTTAACAAGAAAGTAGTCAAATCCCTAAGGATTGCTCTGAAAGTTACCCCAAAGAGGTACTGGTACAATCTTGATACTAAAGCTTGATGAGACCCATGGTATCAGGTAGCTGCTTTCCATACCTATACATGGGCATTTATCTATAGCTATGCAAATGTGATGTTTATTTCATTTTTTAAAATATTTCCAAGGAGATTCCAAACTAGAGAAATCTGAAAAAGCCCCAGGTTTTGTGTTAATGGGGGAACGAACAGGCCAGCAGCCACAGCCCTACTCCTCCCAAAGGCAATCCGACTGAGGAGTCAGCATGGGTCAAGGATAATGCAGCTCGGAAATG
This sequence comes from Colius striatus, assembly GCF_028858725.1. Classification (NCBI taxonomy): domain Eukaryota; kingdom Metazoa; phylum Chordata; class Aves; order Coliiformes; family Coliidae; genus Colius; species Colius striatus. Next base: position 53,363,071 of record NC_084762.1, read on the forward strand.
GAGGCATAAATAGGTCCCTACAACTAATCTGATGTGCCACCCTCACATTGCCTCATCCCTCCCTTGAGAGACAGAGCCGATCTGTTGCTGAGCTTACAGCAGTACAGTGGGTGGGTGGCTTTGGTAACACGTGGACAAGGCTGCTTTTAGAAAGAATAGAAGCAGCAAGGATTTGCCAGGTAAATGCAGCTCCCTGACAGGGGAACGAGTGTGTTTCCATCCTTGGAGGAGTGGAGCCAGCAGCACAGACCACCGCTGCAGGCTCTCTGCCAACAGCACCACAGCTGCTTTTAGATAGAACACCATCTGCCAGCCTTGAGCTGCCTGCCTTTCCATCTCCTACAGCCTTCACTCCTCTCTAATGCAGTGGTAAACAGCCCACAGATGTAGAGTCAAAATTGTGGTAAGGGATTAAAATATTAGGGCATTGTTGTTTGTGTCAGTTCTAATGCTCTCTGTGGCATTAGAAAACAGCAGAAAAAAGCTTCATCTGATCAAATTGAAAACGGTGATCACGTTGGCAGGACTTTAGCTTAATGCCTTATGTAAGTACTCCTGTATGTCAGAGGAAATCTACGTGGAGCATGGAGTGTTTCATGTATGGGTGTGAGGTGTCAAAAATACATGAATAAAAGACAGCATAATAAAATTGATTATTTACATGTAAGCTAAAAGTGCAAGAGATTCTTAGATCTGAAGGCTGTTACACATTTTAGTTTGAAATATTCACTGAGAGCAGGATGACTAAAGCAGAGCTGGAAAATACTGGAGGATCACATGAGAGCTAAAAATACTCACGCTATGACAGGGAAAATAACCAGGGCAGAATGAACTGTTTGTGTACGAATGCTTTATATATAATGTGCGTGCCATCGAAGAGCCAAATGCACAGGAAAAACACTGAGTTTCTTTAGGGAAATGGTAAATCCTACTGTGGCAGATGTGCTGTAAATTAATTCTGAGGGATAAAAATACTTGACAAAACCAGTCTTTATTTTAGCAGCTAGTGATACAATTAGGACTCCTGGGAGACTGGAGAACTCCTTATAATGCCCTTTTTCGTTGCTTTCCACCACAACGTGCTGTGCTTTTCCCCAGGTGACAGGCAGTTGATATTGGCTGTGGTCAGGACAACATGGCAGAGGTGAAGATGGGAAGAGATATGGGGCGACAAAGTGAAAGTTCTTTTGTGCCTAGTTCATATGAGGCCAAGGAATTGTACAGTCCGATGGGAACAGCATGTGCAGTGACAGTGCTGGCCCAGGAGGTAGACAGAAGAGTGGCTCAGGCTTAATACCAGACACACCTCCTCTGCCAGCATGAGGAGAGTTTAATTTTTAAACCCACAGAGCCTGAGAATGTAAAACACAGAGCAGTGCTGCTTGCAGTACAGAAGCCAGGACCTTCTTTTTTCTAGAAAGAAGATTGTGTTTGAAAAAGAGTGGTGAAGATTACTGTCTTAATTTTCAGTGTACTGTAGGTGTGGTTCGAATGTCTTGTGTTGTTCAGGCTTTTTCGTGATCCTTTGTATTTCAATATGCATTTCTTTGCGTATTTTCTTTCAGATCTTCCTTTTGTGACTGCTAAGTAGGCAGTTGAATTTTAGAAAATTTGGATTTTTAAGAGCATATCAAATGATATTCTTCTGTTAAGCCTTTGTGGAATGGTTTAATCTGTTGAAGATGCCCACTTGCATGCTTGAAGTTGTTTCTAGAGAAAAGAGATATTTCAGCTGAGAACAATTGATAGTAGCCATTAAAGTTTTAATTCTTTTAAACCTAAATAAAAATCTTTAATTGTGATGAAGAGAAGGCTGTGATTAGTTCCCATCTATCAAATCTCCTTCTGTTAAAGCTGAACTAAGGGAGTCATGCTATCAACAAGACTTCTTCATCTGACAAGTAGACTGCGTTGTATGTTCTTGCGTGGGTTGCTCTGTTGAAACTTGTAAAAGGTGTTCAGTTTCAAATATTTGTACACTCTGATCTTTGCAACTGTCTGGCTGTGATGATCAACACAGAATTCATCAGACCATACTGTAGCCAGCAGCAGTGGAGGTATGGAGAGCAGAGGGGACAGAGGGGTCCTGCCTCCAGGGCAAGTCAGTACCACAAAATAATTAGACAGCTGTACCACAAAATATTGGGATGCTGAAAGCCAAGTCAGATTTTGTCTGAGGTCTTTTCATTCCCATTAAGCATCATTTGTCATCACTTCTGCCATTAAGCATCTCTAAATTGAGCAGTTTCTTTCATCCCAGTGTGGCTGCAACAATAAGTCTGCGTGAATATTAATTCCTCTACTGTTCTCACTCATTTGTTTTAAGTGGGAGGAGAGTTTTTCTTTAGCTCGTGCAGAAACTGCTAGCTCTGTGGCCTCTTGGTAGGTTTGGTTTTTTCCTACTGTGGCATGAGTCAGGGTTATTCATTTTATGAAGTCCTTTAATTTGACTGAAGAAAAACTGCGAGTGATTCCTAAATTCCACTGAAACAGTGGTTGTGCAGGCTCAGCCAAATCTCATGCTTGCTCAGGGCTTCTATTGCTCTCCACACTGTCCTCGTGCACGTCCACACAGTATTCATACATGTGTTTTCTGGAATTTTACATAAATATTTAATGCCACGCTAATTACTCATAGCTTCAAGGAAGAGTTCTCTCTAACCATTAAATAGGTCTCTTGTCTGCAAGACTGTGCTTGTGGTGTAAAGTGACCTGGAATTCAGAGCCTAGCTTTTTGTTGTACCCAAAACCTGCACAGTGCCAGCATCCACTGGTGTACGTTGCAGAAGTGAACATCTGTTTGTAAACCTTACGTCTTTAGCAAAAGGAAGGATGAAGCTGAAACTGCAGGGAATATATTTAATTAGGATGGACTGAGTAGTAATTGTTTCTGGAGCACCACAGATAGAAACCTGTAATGTATTTCAGAGCTGGTTCATCTAACTTTTTTCAGTACAAAACCAAAATAATTTGTATTTCAACTGTGAATTTATTTTTCCCATCTCTGCTAGTGTTATATAGGTAGGTACAAAAAATTACCCAGGTTCTAATTGAAGCACCCATGATATTGTTGATAAGAATTTGTAATTGGACCCTGCATTGACCTAAAATCAGAGTATGCTGTAACAGAAGTTCTCACAGAACAGTGGAGTTTGTCAGACATCTCTGAGATTGTCCAGTCCACCACCCAGCTCAAAGCAGAGTTACCTAGAGCCTGTTGCCCAGGACTGTATCCAGTTGAGTTTTTGGTGTCTCCAAGGATAGAGACTTCTCAGCCTCTCTGGACAGCTTGTTCCAATGTTTGATGTGAAGAATTTTTTTCTCTGGTTTCTTGTATTTAATTTTGTGTCCATTCCTCTTGTACTTTGACTGGAGACCACTGAAAAGAACCTGTCTCCATCTTCTTTGCACCCTGTCTTTGATTATGGATATTGTCCCCCTGAAGCTTCTCTTCTCCAAGCTGACCAATCCCTCAGCCTTTTGCCATACATGAGGTGCTCCACTCAGTCATATTCGTGGCCATTATGAGACTCTTTCTAGTATGCCCATGTTTATCTTGTACTGGGAAACTTCCTTCAGTCTGCTACCAGTGCTCTTTGCAGTGCAGCTCATGCTCAACTTGGTGGCCACCAAGACCCCGAAGTCCTTTTCTGCCACTCTACTCTCCACACTATTGTCTGCCAGCATGTTCTGGGTCACAGGGGCAGGGCTTCGCACTGCTTTTTGAACATCAACAGTAAGCTTAAGAAGGAATTGATGATGGATAACGTTGATGATGGCAATGCAGTTCTCTCAGTGGTCAGTGAAAAGAGCTAGTTATCAGGTTTATTTTTTTAATATAAGATACTTGTATAGTTGTGCTTTCTTAGAATGTGTAAATGGACTATGTCAATATTTTCATAGAAGATATGGTGATGGACAGAATTTAAACTCTTTGAATTATATAGTCCCTCTGAGAAATGCATTAGGAGTTATTCCACAATTGCACTAATTGACTGCAAATCCATTGTGATGCTCAAGAGCAAAGTCATTAAGTCTACCAAGATCTTTTGTCCTTACCTCCATTTAGGTATCTGTCTGTCTCAAGTACTTTGCACTATCCTTCCAGCCAGCATCCTTTAATTCTTTTATGAAGTTAAGCTTCTGTTAGAATGGAAGACTTACCTCTGAGCTGATTCTAAAAGTGATGTTTCAGAATAAATGGACAGTAAAGCTTCCCCCCCCCGCGAAACTTTAAATTAGAAATCCCTAGGCGTTCTCTATTGCAATTAAGTTCTATCCAGCTGTCGCTGTTACCATCTGAAATGCTCTGGTTATTTAGCTGGTTTTTATCTGTGTTACTGAAATTGGAATATCATGTTCATTTAAGAGCTGATCCTGAGCAGCAGAGCAAAAGTCGATTTCTTTTGATTTGTCTGGACTTTATAAAGCTTAGAAACACTTTGCTGTAGAAATTCAAAAGGCTTTGTTGTTTTCAAAGGGCAGAATATAATATGGTGTATTGGTGCTGTCCCTCTGCCTGCAGACAGGGGTGGGGTGGGCTTGCTCAGCGCGCTCTGGGTGGGCACCTCAGCTGCAAATTAGAGAGGATACCTGCTGATTAAATGTTTGTACCTGCTCTCTGCTTAACTCTCTCTGCAGGTTAAAAAGCAGTGTGTACTTACTGATCACAGAAAGCCAAATCATTACCCTGATCTACTGATAACCAGCTCACTAGCTAGCAATAGGTAGCATGGCTCTTGAGCATGAAAGGGAGTAATACGCTATGGCTACACAACATGACTTGCTTAGGTCTCGTGCCATGACCCCCCAGGAGAAACAGTGAAGTGTTAATAGGCCAAGGATGCTGCCCTAGAAAAAGTGAGTGACTTCTCCTGTGCTTGTGTGGAGGTCCCTGCTGCCTGGTGATAGTGTAGTGGTGCCTTCAAGTTAGAAGGGTAGCAGGGTGAGCTACATTGACCAGTCAAGGTTTCACATCTGGAGTTCCATACCTTGTTTGATATTATTTAATTCTCAGATGATACCCTGCACTGCTCTGTGCAGGTGCAGAATACAGTAAGACATAAACATTGATACCTTCATTTAGTATACATAGAATCATCTGTAGTATTTTTAATTTTGTGTGGGCAACTTTTGCAGTTGTATGTGATACAAGTACTCATTAACTTCAGGCCCAACTAAAATGCTGTAGTCAAAGTGATTATTTCATGTGTTTATCTGGCATATTTTGCCATTAGTTTTCTTCTATTTATCTACTTATCCAAATGAAAATTATTTTCCCGGCTTTGAGCATTCCTTAATAAATGTCCTCTTAGACAGCTAGTTTTTAGTTAGTCAAAACGTGGACCAAACCCAGAAAAAAATGTCTTGAAGGCAGGATGCTAAAATGCTATTGAATTCTGTAAAGAAAAAAATAGACTAAGAGAATAATAGAATGGTGGGGGTTGGAAGGGACCTTTAGGGACCTCTCTGCAGAAGCAGGTCCACCTAGATCAGGTCACATAGGAATTCGTCCAGGTGGGTCTTGAAGACCTCCAAGGACTCCACACGCTCCCTGGGCAGCCTGTGCCAGGGCTCCCTCACCCTCACAGTAAAATAGTTTTTCCTTATGTTTAAATGGAATTTTTTGTGTTCTGACTTCATCCCATTACCCCTTGTCCTGTTGCTTGATACAATAGAAAAAAAGGGATGCTCCAACCTTCTGACACCCACCCTTTAGATATTTGTAAATATTAATGAGATCCCTCCTCAGTCTCCTCTGTCTCCTCTTCTCCAGACTAAACAGCCCCAGTTCCCACAGCCTTTCCTCATATGAAAGATGTTCCAGTCCCTTGATCATCTTGGTGGCCCTAATGCCAGCAAAAGATCTTGGAATTTTTAATGTTTTTCTGCAAATAATTTATTCTTTGCTGATCTAAGTATGATGTGAAAAGAAGTTTCATTTTAGGCATGTACACACCATTACATTTTCCCAACTTTAGTGAGCCTTTGTACTGTATCTGAAATCTGCTGGAAGTGTGTTTGTGTATGTAATTATAAGGATTTAGGCATGGAAGGTACTGGACTGGACTCTGATTCTGCTTAAAAAAAAACCCCAAACCTCTCCCTATCAATCTTGTTTTTAAGGAGCATATAAAAGGAGGGTGGACATCTTGCACAGAAATACTTGTACAAGTCAACCAAATTGTCGAGTTGTTTGTTTATGTTCTGTTGACATTAGGTGACCCAGTTAATGCAGTTATCCTTAGAAACAGGAGGTAATGCTTGTTGCAGAGAGGCCTATGACTAAATCAGAAAAGCCTAAGCTAGCTTGATTAAATAACCCATTGCTACTCTCCTTTCCCACTGCTTGTCTGCTCCTCCAAGGGACTACTACACACAGTTATAGGCCAACAAGAGCATCTGAGCTCCAGGGCTTGGTCATACAGGCAGCCTTACAAGTCATCTTTCTCCCCCTCTTGCCGTTCCCTGCCTCCATGCCATTTCTTCTTAGTAATGACTTTGTAAAACATTGGGTTTACAGTGAATTGCTTTGTTTAAAGTATTGTCTGACACTGAGGATGTGTTGTGGAAATGGCAACTTAGAGCGGTTTGTAGTGTGCCATAAATCAGCTAATCTGATGGGAGGAGCCTCTGGTGAGGTGTGGGGTGGAAGGTGGTTGCTGAGAAAGCTGTGGCAAATCCCTCTAGAGCCGTGACTGCAAGCTCAGAGCTCAGCTGGGTGCTTACTGGATTCAGGCTTTCTCCCTCACCCTCTGTGGCCCTGGCTTTGGAGGATAGCGGATGGCAGCCACAGAGGCCATCAGCATGTCCGGACAACAGTGCTTTGCTCTTTGTAAGAAACGGTGGTAACTGTGGGTGCTGCAAGGAAGAGCTTCTGATCTACATGCCTGCTCAATAAATGAAAGCAAATAGGTCAGAGAGGGGGCTGAGTTTCTCTTCTCTCTTTTTAGTCCAAGCCATTTTTGTACCAGATGCAGGTCCATCTGAAATGTATTGCTAGTTGGCGGGAATAAGGAAAAGACTGAGTCAGAGTGCAGTGCTTGTGGGAGCCAAGGCAAGGGGGATGGCTGTGAGCCGGGCACTCGTGTACCGGCACTGAGCAACTAAATCAAGCAGCTGACAAGGAGAGGCAAGATGGAGAGGCGGAGCTGGCTGTAAGGTTCCTATGAAGGCATTGTGACCCTTTTCACATAAATGTTCCTCTGCCTGGGCATTTGCGTGCCACCGGTGTAGTGAAACAGAGTACCCATGCTTGCTTGTTACTTGCCCTTTGGCCGGTAAAGATATCTCTCCGTATTCTGGCTGGTTTGCAGTGCAAGTGATTAAAAACAAACAGCAAAACCAAAGCAGATCAAAACTCATCTCTTGGTCACTATAGCAACTGTGAGTTCACTGATGGATTTAATTCTCCGTGCTGTGTCTGAATTTCAATGCCCTTGTCTTGCGGATGGTTTACATTTAGGAAATAGGGAAAGCACGGTTTTAGCTGAGCTGTTCAAGTCTGCCTTGCTCCAGGGGAATTAAAGATAGTTTTGTACACTAAATATTGGGCTGGGGGAATGGCCTGTTAATGGCATTTTTTTTAAAGATGAAAGCTGTTGACAGCTAAGGGAACTTTATATTCCTAGTTTGAGGTTTATTTATTTTCATTTCAGAGTTGCTTCATTTCCAGTAGCTAACTTTTAAGACTGCTGGGAAATGTGGGTTTTCCATGCCCAAGGTATAGCAGCACTGGAACTTGCTCCACTATGGCCTTAAAGTAACAGAGAGAATGGTTGTCTTTAAAACAAATACTGTTGTTTCAGTACCAGGTTAATAGGAATGTATTTATCATGGGGATAAATCTTGATTATTTTTTTTATTTATTGTACCTTTCAGGTGCTGCTAAATCCAGTCCAGCTTCTAAACCAGGATCTACACCTTCTCGCCCATCTTCAGCAAAAAAAGCTGCACCAAGCAGCTCAGCATCCAAATCAGATAAAGATTTGGAAACCCAAGTCATACAGCTCAGTGAACAGGTAAATTTGTGTTAAGCATAAAATTAGATGAATTCATTGTGCTAGGAAGACATGAAATCTAATATTGCCCTCTGTTGAATGATGCTGTCCACACATATGAAGGGAAAAAAGATAGAAATAGCTCAGTTGAGAAGAAAAAAGTGGTTTATTGTTAAAAATAACATCTGCCAGAGATGACTGGTGTCTGCCAGTATTTTAAAAGGTTATCTTAGGAACGACAGACAAGTCTCGTTGAAGGATAGTCGTTTTATTCAATTTTGATATTTGTCTTTCCTTTCACTTGGATAGGAAAAAATCCCATTAGTGTCTTTACCTTTTTTGTATTGCAGATTTGAAATAAATGATTTTAATGTGTTGTGGAGAAAAAAAGCCTGTTTGTAATACCAAGGTGCTAGACATTTTCAGCTGAATCGAGATGGGCTCGTTTCACTCTGCTCTCTCAGGAAGGAAGGTTGTTATGAAGGTTTATGTTCATTTAAAAATGCAATCTACCTTTGTGAGAATCCTTAATTATGTTATAAATAATGTTCTGCAACATAATTAATGAAGTTTCAGAATTTCATTAATGTTTGGAATGTAGGGGCTTAATTTTAATTTATGCTGTGGAGCTTTACACCACTCTGTCGTTCCTGGACATGCAAGAGTGTATGCACTAGACAAGAATAAATAGCTGCACCTGGCTCAAGACTGTGCCATCAGAATGGTGTAAATGCCACTGGTAGAAATGAGACCTAATCCCCGTATTTGTCCTGGACAAGGGAAAAAGGAAAGGAAAAACCTCATATTTTGGAGTCCAAGCTACCTGGCAGCTGCATTCAGGAAGAAGTTGTCATTCTGATCAAGAATAATTTTCTGCAGTTAAGGGCATTTCCGTTTCAGACTTTCACTTACCTGAACAACAAATATTTCAGTGTGTTGGGGCACTGTTTATAAATTCTTGGTTACTGTTATGCACTTAATAAGTGGTGAATGGATAGCCACGTGCCAAACATGGCATACTGCGGGTTCAGGGTATAATTCTGAGCCGCAAAGAGCACAACAGGGCCCATCAGCCTTCCAAATGGGCTTTTGGTTGTTACTGTAACAGGAAGGGTTTTAAATATTGCACAAGGAATGGAGGTGTATATTCTTTTTATGGATCTGTTATTGTTTATCAGTGCAAGAATGGAGTTCAAATGTCAGGTTAATGCAACATAAACCATGCTGTTTGTACTCCAGAAGTCAGAATGTGTTCACTTCAGCAGGAAGAGCTGTTGGGATCGGAGCAACATAAAAATATCTGAACTGTACTAAAATAGGCAGTTGCTATCACATCAACTGCTAATGTATTCCTAGCACGTTCCATGTGTGAAAACCTTAAGCTTTAGATACAAATAACCCTGAGGGAAAACTGATTATTTCCCCTATCAGCAAAGATGAGAAGAAATGTTGAGGATTTGGAAAGTTGATGTTTTAATAGCTGTTTTTTCAAGAGAGCTCTTCTACTTAGAACAGTCTGGAAGGCTTTTTATTCTTTTTTTTTTTTTTTTTTTGTCTAAATACTGGCAGTGTTAGGTATTTCATTTCATACTAACGGTTACTTGTGTGCCCTGGGCATATAACACAAGTTTTTCTGACCCCCAATCTGAATGTGATGGAAGAGGCAATTGGCAAATTGCCCCTTAGAGGCAAACTGCCCCTTTTTATCCACTCGACAGCAACCAGGGAGATGAGGGCAGCAGCCACTTTCACCCTTTTGCTGTTTTGATTATGAGTAAGAAATGTTGAGTGGTATCTGTGCACATTAAATTCCTATGTGGCTGCAACAGATTTTTCTTTTTTTCAGTCCCTTTCATGGATGGCAGCTAAGGGAAATTGGAACATCTGAGCTTCCATGCAATTTGTAGTGGAAAACTTTTGAGTAGTGGGTCTATCCAGACAGCTATATTTTACCACAGGGCTGCTTAATGAGCTATTTGCAATAATCGTAAGCCATCCGTAACATTTGCAACTTTAATGTCTACCAACAATCTTCCAGGTCTCTCTTAAAGTGGTCTTAGCCATTACCTTGGTCTGTGATGGCAAATGAAACACTTCCAAGGAATGTCACTGTGCACTGAAATGTGATTACCCCATAGCACTGAAATGCAAAAACAATCCCTGCTGTGGTTTTGGTCTGTAGTCTGTGCTCTCTCAAAGAGTCTGAGCGTGGTTGAGGAGACAGCACAGTCCAGAGTCCATTACATACGGAGAAGTGACCTTTGCATGTGGCAAATGATCCCAGGAACCATTGATTGTGTGCTACCATGTGCGTAGTTTCTGAGAACAGCACCGTCTTGGCTGGGTGCCTACAATATGTGCTTAGTCTCCAACCTGGCTTTGCAGTAGTGTGAGTATTCGTATCCTGCCATCAGAGAAAAGACTGGGTAGTAAAAACTGCCATCTTTCCACTTGATTAACTGGATTGCAGAAAGGTACTTCTGGTCCAGAAACAGAGCACAGGAGTTGATGTGCCTTGTTCCCCGTACAAACACACCAAAAGATTGATCCCACAGAAGGAATAAGTAGATTGTGGATATGCCAAGTAGCTGAAGAAAAACAAATTAGTGTGTTGCAGATGCATATTTGATATGTAAATGAAGAAAAGTATTTTTTGTTATTAAAATATTTGGTTATTTGGCTATTACTTGGTTTACTGTGTACTGTAGTTAATGAACTATGTGCACATACGCATAGTTTAATGATTCTGTTTCTTAAAATGGCATGAATGTGATAGAATGAAAACAGGAGAATGTCTTCATAGTGAAGGGGCGATGATCTGAGCTATTAGCTGCCAGTGTTTCAGATGAAGTTCATTGTTTTCTCAAGCTCTAAGAAGTACAGAGCAAGAGATCTGCAAGCAGTTATGTTCCCATTCTGTCTGAATGCAGGTGTTCCTCTCAAGGAACATGCTCCTGCAGATCCAGAAGATGTTAAATGTGAGGTCTTCATCTGTAGACCAAAATACTACAAACTCTTTGTTTTTAGTGCAAACTCTCAAGCTGCTGGTCAGAAATGTGTTAGTACGTGAACGAGATGCTCTGAGTTCATGCCCTGGTAACAGGTCAGTTCTTCTGTCTGACACCTCTGAGAGCACAATGAATGTCAGAAAAAGGCATCACTCGCTCGGCAGCTATGGAAAAACGAACTGATAGGATTTAGTAGGTTGTCAAAGCATTGTTTGAACTCTGCTGGTACTTTTACTAGTGGGAATAGATTAGCTTGCAGTACAACTGGCAGCACTTTACTTTCTTGTTACGTACTATAGGTTAACTGAAATACAGCTTGATGTGATTTCATTTATTTAGTATGTTTTATTCAGCCAACTCATCTGTGTAACTGCAGGCCTTAAAGTGAGGATACTAATTTGGCTGTACTTTGGATGCAATTGGGGTCAGTGTGTTTACTGTAGGCAGCTTCAGCCGTGGTTATTTCTATTTGTTGTTACACCGCTGTCCTCTGAATTTGAGCCACTTACACGTTATCCTGATGTGTATACCCCGTCGGACAGTAGTTTATCTGTTACACTCCTGCAAAACTGTTCTTTTTAAAAATATATATGTGTGTGTTCATATATGTATAAAACATACATTGCAACATCTGTCATGATTTATATGAAGCTTACTCATTAACAGCTATTTACAGCAGTCCTGGTAGTGAAATTGAGACTGGCAGTATAGCTTGGAGACTCTTGTGAACAAGGTTGCAAAGAGAAAGATAACTTGGCATTTGAGAGAATTTGTTGATAGAAACAGAACTTCAGAGTCCACGGTGTAGCTGGTCATGGCACTAGTGCCAAAATGCAGGTCTGTAGCAGTGTGGTAACTGGAGAGGCAGAGGTGAAAAAACACCACAGTAGTACTCACATTTGCAACTTGAGTACGTTTTAATTCCCCAACTAGACCATTCTCCTTGATGAGCTTTCCTGATAGTTCTGCTTCTTGGGCAAGGAGATATTGGGGGTTTCCCAACAACTCTTTGTTAATCTGGGCAAAATAATGCAAGTACTAAGCTGAAAGTTTTATTAATTACCATTATGTGACATTTCTGGCCACTTTGTTAGGAAACAAGTCTCAGGTAACTCTGATTCCTGGGTTTCGATATGAAAGAGCACTGAAAAAACCTGACCTTTAAGGATCAAGGTTTAAGATGTATCGAAGAGGTGTAATGGGGGAACCTGATTTATTATTCTCTATTGTGTAGGGTTCAATCTAACACTTCAGGAAAAAAAGTGGACTTCATTTTAAGCAATGTAATTCAGTATAATCTTAGATGGAGTTGCTTTGTCTATAGCACACCTCACAGCTGATGTATCACATCTTGGTTTATATGCAGGTACATTCGTTAAAACTTGCACTTGAAGGCGTGGAGAAGGAAAGGGATTTCTACTTTGGCAAATTAAGGGAGATTGAACTTCTCTGCCAAGAACATGCGGGAGAGACTAATGACCTTGTCAATCGGCTAATGGAAGTCCTTTATGCTTCAGAAGAACACGTAAGTTCAAGCTTAATGTCATCTATTTGGTTAAAACGGCTTATTTTTGTAAAAATGTATTGGCAAGGTATTGGGTCATGTCCTATGTTCAGGTCAGCAGAGATGCAGCAGCTAGGATTTCCATGCTTACTCCCCCAAACAGGAAATTTGCAGTTTCAAACAGCAGACTTTTCAGCTTTAGGAAGGGATTCAGGAGGCTGGATGTGTTTCACTGCTTCAGCGTAGGTTTTGTATTCGAGGTTTGCTGAAGTTGATTTGAAAGGAAAAGGGTGGGGGGGGAGTGGTCACAATTTTAAATTGATTTCATATGGGTCTGAGCCTTGCTTTTGTTTTTTGTCTTTTGCCTTTCTGCAGAAAGTCTTTTACTCATGTTCTTTAACGTGTTGAAAATCCCAGGGATTCTGACAGAGGTGCTGTTCAGTGTCTGCAGCTGTGAACCTTCTCTAGCCCATATGGCTGTGTTGTCATGTATACAGTGCGGGTTGCCAAATACGTAATTATATCTGCAGAGATAATGCTCTTCAGCTTATTTTTTTTATCCTGTTGCTCTAGGCAGAATTCTTCCTTGTGCAAAATCTCAATAATCCTCTATTACCAAAACTTCAGAAATGTGTTGTCTGCAAGATTAAGCAAGAGTATCGTTGCATCTTAGACGTAGCGCTGGAGATGCCGAACAAAGCAAGAAGCTGCAAAGGGTGCTGCTTAAATTCCTCAGATACACTCAGGGATAATGATTCAGTTGAGATTTAGCTGAACTACTCCCATTCATGCTAACTAAATCCCTGCATGCACTGCACTGACATTTGACCTTTCAGTCTCCAGCAGATGATGGCCTTGGCTCCAGAGTGTATGAGCATCAGTGTAATCCTTTAGCAGCCCTGTGGTACTGTCGGGCCTCAGAGTTGTTCTCAGGAAGCTGTTGGCAGCAGTGGTCAGCTGACTTAAAGTGTTGTATCAAAAGTAGTGCCCAAGCAACTAGTGACTCACATGCTGTTCTGAAAAAGACTAGTAGAGCATAAACAAAAGTTGGGTGCAAGAGGGACAGAGACTTGGGCCTGTTGCTTGGATGAGAAGTGACAGGGGAAAGAGGATTTGTTCAGCAGTGCAGGACAAGTGCTAGAGAGGAAAAGGCAGAGGAAATGGTTATTTTTCACAGGAATAAACAATAACCCAAATTTGCCAGGCATGTGATAACAGGCTAAAAGAATTACATATATATAAATTTTTATAGATTTATAGTGGTCAAAGAAAATGTCTTCTGGATTCAAGAACAGTGATTTATTTATAAAGCAAAGCCAGAAAAATTCCTCTTCTCTCCATACCCCTACTACATCTGTCTGTCTTTTGGCTTGAATAGCAAGTGATTCCCCGCCAAGGAATGCATTTGTTGCTTTTCTTCCTGCAGTTTTCCTTACTGGCAAAAATTCTTCTACTTCAGTCCAGATCTCAGTATTTTACCTGTTTCCTTGCTCCAAGCCTCTCTCTGTTGAAGGCATCACCCATGCCCGCATGTGAGCTGCGCATGGCAGCTGTGCCTTTATCAGAGCTGTGCCTGCAGTTGGAGTAAGTCACTGCAGCAGAAGAGCTACTCGCCCAGGGAAGAGTACAGAGGCCATTCCTTGCCCAATGTTATGGTACTTTTTAGTCGGAGGCTTGATCTGCTCATCTTCTGGGGTGCATTTCCACCTCATCTTAACAGATGGACTGTAATTTGCTGAGGAAAGACCCCAGTGCATTAGCACTAAACCAAAGACCGTGGTTCCCTTGCTGACGAGGGTCCTACTCCCTTTCTGTTTTCAGACTTTGCTGTCTCATTGCTCTTCTGGTTTTTCTCTCTCAAATGATTTTGTCCCAAGTTAAATTCTCTATCTCGCAGCATTTTGCAGGCTAATCCTTTGGTAACAGCAGTTTCCCAATGCCCAGATGGGAAATAGCCCCAATTCCCAAGGCACAGGCAACTCCAGCATTCCTAGTTTCTTGCTAATGAGTTCATCGTAAATCCAGCTTAGGTTTTTGTGGTTTTTTTTTTTTTTAATTTCTGTTTCAGTGTGTCTAAAGTATTCCAAAGGCAAAATAGGGGAAAAAAAACCCTACATTAATTTTCAGGATTTGTGACATTTGTAAATGACACTGTGGCCACGAGGCTTTGCTTCGGGATGAGGATGTGCAGCGATGCAGCTCACACGTACTGCAGGAGAGATTCCTGGCCAAGGCCTTGTGCTTGTGTATCGTGATTGAAATTTGTTTTCAGTTCATACTTCCAGTAACTCTTTTATAGTAATCTTGAGCTCTTTCTTCCTAGCTGTAATTTAGCAGGCATCTACTTATTTGACATGATACAGAGATCATGTCCTGTTTCTCATACTAACTGTTCTTACTCAGAAAGGATAAGGCTCTCTTAATTTTCTGTTATGCTTAATTCAACCTTCCTAAAAGAAAAAAGGGGAAAAGGTTTGGATAGCACTTTAAATGGACACATCTCCCAGTCAGTAGCTCATAGGTCTCCCATGAGCACTGTAGGCTGTCAGGTGAATTCTGTACAGAACAATTCAGAATGCAAATGTAGAATTTAGTACCTATAAAAAGCATTCTCCAGAGATCTGATTATTGTAGTATTGCATTGAAAATATTTTTATCAGGTTTGTTGTCACTGGGGGGGGAGTGCTTTGGGGCTTTTTTTTTTTCATAATTCCAAGTCACAGCGAAGTGTCCACCATGTGACTTCAGAAGCTTTTTGTCTTGTTTAATTCAATAAAGACTAATGTTTTTTAAGACAGATTTTTCAGGGGTTTTTTTGGTCTTGGTTTTGCAGTCTTTGAGTCTTACCAGGCAAAGATCAATGCATTTTGGTTCCTTGTTCTTAGAGGCTCCCTTTTCCCTGCTATGATTCTTGTTTAAACCTCATCATTATGTTTCTGCTTATGCAAGAGGATGTTGGCTGATCAGTGTGTACTCATTTGGAACTTTTAATTACAAATTACTCATAATCCTCCTTCTTCATCAAAACCATCAAAGCTGACAGAGACTAACATTAAAAAAAGGATACATTTGGATAGTGGGGACATGTGGGCTCCCATGCTGTGACTGCTATGCACAGCCTTGAGACTTCAGTCTGTAAAGCATTTGGTCATATGGTCTTGCAGCAAGGAGAGGTTCAGACTGATGAACAAGAGGAGGCTATGTGTCTAGTTACGAAACCTGGAGCCATGTAGGTCTTGGAATAAAGCAAAAATGTAGGAAAGCTTTTGCTTTCCTACACAGGCTGCTTTGGTTCAGGTCATGCAAAAATTTGGTGAATTGCTGCTGTTTGATCCATCAGTTGCTTAGCTCAAATTTCCAGAGCAATTGCTCAAAATTCAGTTGTCTGTGTGTCTTTCTACTCTAGCAGCTACTACATCTGCTGCTTTTGGTTTTCCCCATCATCTGGTTTTCATAAAGTTCAGCTCTTCAGTCTACAGGCACACGTGAATAGTTTAAGGCAGATGGATCGAAGGGTCAAAAGGCAGCACCTCCCGTTGTGGAAGAGAGAGATGACCATAGTCATGTGATCCAAGACAGAAATAAATGCTCTAAATACATCTTCACTACTTTCCTTATTAGGGGATGCTATTCAAAGAGATGCCACAGTCCCAAGGTAATTGGGCATAGTGAGTCTTGTCTATGCCCTTTCATGTATTTATGCAAGCTGTACATGCTGAGAAGCACATGTCCATGTCTCAGAACAACTTCTGAGGTAGTCACGTAAGATTTACCCTTTCCATCAAAGCCTGCTAAGAGCGGAGCCACCACTCTTCAGAACTGCAGAGGAGACTACAGAATCACAGAATGGTAAGGGTTGGAAGGGACCTCTAGAGATCATGTAGTCCAACCCCCTGCTAAAGCAGGTTCCCCTTGATCAGGTCACAGGCAGGTTTGGAAACTTCCAGAGAAGGAGACTCCATACCCTCCCTGGGCAGCCTGGGCCAGGGCTCCTCACCCACACAGGAATGAAGTTTCTCCTTGTGTTCAAGTAGATCTTCCTATGTTCAAGTTCGTACTGCTACCCCTTGTCCTGTCGCTGGGCACTGCAGAAAAAAGACTCACCCCATCCTCTTGACACTTGCCCTCTAGATATTTATAAGCATTGATAGGATCTCCTCTTGGACTTTTTGCCAAGCTAAACAGCCCCAGACCTCTCAGCCTTTCCTCATAAGAGAGATGCTTCAGTCCCCTGATCATCTTGGTGGCCCTGCGCTGGACTCTCTCCAGAAGTTCCCTGTCTCTCTTGAGCTGGAGAGCCCAGAACTGGACACAGGACTCCAGATGAGGCCTTACCAGGGCAGAGTAGAGGGGAGGAGACCCTCCCTCGACCTGCTGTCCACACTCTTCTTGATGCATCCCAGGATGCCATTGGCCTTCTTGGCCACAAGGACACATTGCTGACTCATGGTTAGTTTGCTGTTCACCAGAACTCTCAGGTCCCTCTCTACAGAGGTTCCTTTCTGCCCAACTCCCAGGCCAATGAAGATCTTGCTGAGATCTTGCTGAAGACCTTGGTGTTCCCAAGCCACTCCCTATGGTTAGAGGCTCTTCCTGTTATATGCATGTACATTACCTATAAAGCCTGTGTGAATAGGCTTTCTAATAGGTTCAGATCCTATGGAAGAGGTACTTCTGAGAGGAGGCCACCTCAGCACGTAAGGAGGGTCAGAGTAGGTGGGGTTAAGGGAGCACAGCTCACCATGGCTAAATGAGCCCTTGCTCAAGGGGCCTGCAAGGCTCTTGCTCCTGTTCCCTTGCAGGCCATCACAGAAGTCATGATTTTAGATACTAGGCACAACACTGTTTTGACATGATGTACCTACTGTAAGCAATGAGCCCAAAGGGCTGCAGCTGCCCCGACTGATGCATTTAGCTTCTACCTGAAAACAGCACCAGAGCAACAGAACATTTGCTTCCCGTTGAAATTTGGCCTCTTCTGTATATGGTAAACAGCTGAATATTTCTGTTTTGCCAGCAAATATTAGGAAATTTATTCTTCTGTTTGTGTCCTGTAGAAATATCATAGAATCATAGAATTGTTTCAGTTGGAAAAGACCTTTAAGATCTAGCTCATAAAAGATCATCAGGTCCAATCACTAACCTCACACTGCCAAGCCCACGGCTAAACTAAACCAGATCACTCTGCACCTCAGCTATGCATCTTTTAAATATCTCCAGGGATGATGATTCCACCACCTCCCTGGGCAGCCATTTTCAATGCTAAATAACCCTCTCAGTGAAAAAGTTCTTCCTAATGTCCAACAAAACTTCCCCTGGTACAACTTATTTCCTCTTGTCCTATCATTCATTACTTTGGAGAGGAGACTGACCCCCACCTCGCTACAACCTCCTTTCGGGTAGCTGTAGAGAGTGATGTCTCTTCAGCTTCCTCTTCCGCAGGCTAAACAGCCCCAGCTCCCTCAGCCACTCTTCACCAGACATGTGCTCTAGGCCTTCACCAGCTTTGTTGCCCATGTCTAGACATGCTCCAGCACCTCAATGTCTTTCTCAGGGTGAGGGGACTGAAATTAGAAATAGGAATATTTTATTGCCAGAAGGGAATTTTCTTATTGCTGAAGCTGCTCTAAACTATTCTTAGGAGAACTCAAATGTTGGTGTCCTATCTTTTTTTGTTGTTTTTTTGCCTCAGGTTTGAAAACTTAGGAGTATCAATTTGTTAAAGCTTGTTATTCAAGCTACTTGCTTCTAACAAAAATTGCTGGGAGCCAGAGGAGTTCCACAGAGGTAGCACATTAGGGTTGCTGCATTTTGAATGGCACTCAGTGCCTCGGAGAAGTGTTTTCCTTCTGAGCTGCCTACAGTGGAGTGCTGCTAATGCAGGGCAGGAAGTAGATGTGGGGCATCTTTTCAGCAAACTGTGCTCTTGAAAGATGGAACCTACTTGAGAGAAAAACTGTAAATGCAGATGTATTTAAAGGGAGTACAGAGGTAATGGTCTAGGAGTCAGCCAGCCTTCTTGAGCTCTGATACATTCAGACCAACTCAAGACTCAACCAGGGCTGTTATCTCTAAACTGGAAATTGTTTGAAACTGGTATCACCTGCAGCGAGGATCCAGCCTTGCTTTCGGCCAGAGGTGGTTCTCACAGTGACAAGTGTATATTCAGAGAGAGGGGCCTGGCAAATGCGTAACAGCCATTTGCAAAAGGGAGGTGTTTACTAGTAATTACTGCTTTTAACATTAGCTTTGTAAATCACTGAATGCTGGGATAATTCTTTTATTTTTTCCTAAGAGAATGTGGTTGTATTTTCTGGAGACTACTAAACCCACCATTTTGGTAACCTTTGATTTCCGTTTTAGCGTCAGTATATTATTTTGGCAAAGTATATCTGACCTCAAAAAGGGGTGTTTAATACTTCAAGCAGGTGACAGCAAAAGTGTTTCAGGGTATGAAGACTGTGTGAAAACTATAGCAGACAGGTTCAGAAATCCTTGGTCAAACTGAAAATAGGAGGACACCAAAGTGCCACGATACAGCATCTAACTGCTGAGCATCTCACTGCTTAGATATTCAAAACGTTCACTTACCAGAGCAGCTAACACTCAGTGATGCTGAAAAATGAGACTTTTTCTGGAGAAGTATCTCTACTACTTACGCATTGATTAAAAGTGAAGCAAATACATTTTCTTGCAGTATTCCCAGATGTTGCCTTTCTCGGGTTACAGCTCGTTCTGTATTTCTGTGTGTGAAAATCAGACATTAAGCTTTAGGCTACGGCGAGCACCGCGGGGAGAGATTATCTGAGATTATCTGAGAAGTACCTTCTGCTGAAGAATGTTTTGGTGTCTTTTTCTCCCTGCAGGAGAGCCACACAGAAGAGCATGAAGGTGAAGAGCAAGTCCATGAACAGCCCCAGCAGCAGGAGGAGTACTGACTCACCCGGCGTCTCTGACAATTTTCGTTTTGTGTGAGAACTTTCTTCTGGAGAACGGAACATGTGTGGCCTCAAACTTGAAATCAGTTCACTCCCAGTCTGCCATTAACATTTATGTACCATAGTGAGTACCAGCCAACCACCGCATTCTGTACCCATACTTTGCCAAGATGCATTTGCAGACGTCTTCTTTCAGTGTATCTTCCCAAGAGGTTGTAGGGCTACATCACCTACTGTACATCACTGCAACGTCACCACTTGGCTGCTTGAGATTTGTTCTGCTCTTTAAAAAGAAATATATATATTTATTTTTTTTTCTCTTTTGTCTTAAGTATGATACACTTGTAACTTGTTCTGACATATTTATATTGGCATTTTGTGTGGCAAGAAGTACCGTACCACTAGCTGTGTCTCTCACTTTGTGGTGCTTTTGCGTTTGCTAGTACATCTGCCCTGGGGCATGAATTTGGTCAAACAAGCAATTGGAATAAAGGGATACAGCAGAAGTCATCCTCAAGCCATAACGATGAGGTGTGTTTGAGGAGGAAAATGCTCGTGTTGCTCACGTTTATTCCTTTCTTGCCTTTGCAAAATGGAAGGCAGAGCATCTGTTTCACTAGGAGAGGTTTTAAACCCCTGTGTTAGAAAGCTTGTTAGGAAGCTGCATGGTATGTTTTTTGGCTCATTTCTGGAAGAACAGACATCCACTTAAGTTTTTTGAAAAGCCTCCCAGTTTCCTGGCTGGTCCCAGCCTCCAGCTGCAGCTCTGCCCCCGCAGAGCTCACTGCTGATGGAGGTGAGAAATCTCCTTGACACAAGTGTAGCTACAGGACGTGATTTCTGCTGTCATACTTGGCTTCCCACCCCTCAGAAGAGGAGAAAGTAGGCCAGCCGTTTCTTCTTGCTACCCTTCCCCCCTCTGCTGCCCTGGCCATGCAAGTCTGGAAAATGTTAATTTCCTTACTAGTGCAAGGCATGGGGAAAACCAGCAACAGCCCTGGCTCTGACCCCCCTGAGCTCCCTTTAAGTGGGTG
Organism: Colius striatus; assembly: GCF_028858725.1. Classification (NCBI taxonomy): domain Eukaryota; kingdom Metazoa; phylum Chordata; class Aves; order Coliiformes; family Coliidae; genus Colius; species Colius striatus. The sequence goes on from NC_084762.1 coordinate 53,383,555, forward strand.
GTGGACACCTTACAGGTGTTGAGGCTGCTTCCAAAGTGCAGAGAGGCAGTGAGGAGTCCTGGAGAGAGAGCGTACATCAGAGGGGGCCCAAAGCTGGTTCTGCGCTTGGCTGAGCTTTCCCCAGCGAGGCCAGTGTGGTGCAGAACCAGATCTGCCCTGGAGATGTCTGCAGTGGGAGCGTTCCCTTCTGGTGCACTCCCATCGCCCTCATCTGAGTGATGGTATTTTATAAACAGAGGTACCTTGAAGGATATAAAGCATTCCTTATTTTTTCTCCTCAAACTGCACATGGTAGTCTCTCTGAGTATTTAATGCTTTGTGTTCTTGATCTCTCACCTGGTTTTCTTGATTCTGGATGGTTATGCTTGACTTAGCATGTACATGGAAGTCCCAGCCCAGCTGGCACTTGCTGAAAAACTCCAGAGCCTACTGAACAGCAAAATCATGTTAGACCTTCGTAGGCTCCGAAAGCCTAAGTTCCCAGCTTATGCTGCCATAATCAGTTAATCACCCCCCGACACACACTCATACACCCATGCAGTTTTCTGTTCCTAATCAATCGTTTGCAGCTAAGTGGCTCTTAGGTAAACGTTGAGAACCCTGCTGTCATGTTGCACCACAGACAATATATAAAATACTGTTAAGCACTAGAACAGGTATTTCCAGATCCTTGATCTTCTCCCCGCTGCTCAGCAGTAAAGCTTCTGGACCCTTTGGGCTGAAGTCCCAGCCCTGCCTCTAGCATTGACCTCACGTCCTACCAGGTGATAAAGTGAAGGTTCTGCAACCTGCAGGCCAGCGCTTTCCTTTCCTGTTTCAATTGGTTACAAGTTAAGTCTGGTTGATAAAAATGTGTAATATTTCAAAATAAGTATTTCTAAGAATCACCACGAAAGGGGGAATTGTCATTTTCGTTGTATTTGTGTTTATTAGAAACATATGTACTTATTACAATTGTCATTGTAATAAACGGTAGTTCTTCATAATGCTGTTGAAGAGCAGTTACTAATTTTTTTTCCAGACTCCAGGTCCTTTAACCTGTATGGGATTTCCGATGGGGCAAGGAGTTTGGGATCAGGCTACAAACTTAAATTCATCAGCACCAGTCTCTGCTTACTGCGGGTCATCCTTCTGCTGATACTCGAGCAGATGCACAGAGAGCATTTCAGGAGGAAATGTTTGTGTAAAGGTACAAGTGGTTGGGTTGCTGAGCTCGCCAGAGGGTCCGTAGCCAGGCTGTTGTGCCTCTCTCCTTTTTCTTTCCTCTTTGAAGCACATTTAAAAAAAAAAAAAAAAAGAAACAATTTTAAAAGGATATACTTAGTTTCCTGAAAATTCCTTATGTCCTATTTCTGGTCTGAGGACTGGCCTGTAGACTCTCACTGCTTGTACCAAGGGGGAAGTGACTGAGGGAGGGAGCCAAGGCAGTGAAGTACCTCATGGGCACTAGAAATTGGCTGTGCTGAGGGGAGAGCGATGCTCTGAAAGGGGAACAAGTTGTCCTTCTCCCCACCCCCATCCCCTGTGAGAAACCCATCCTTCCGTTATGGTTTTAATATGCATTTGTAATTATCTTTACTAAATAGCACACCATAAAGCTTTGGTTATATATTAAATGTAAACTGAAAGGAATGTAAACATATGTATTGTTAATTATAAATAGATAAGTAATGACATAATAGATACAAAAAGTCTTATTCAGATGTATCAGTCATTTTACATTATCCACAGATTGTCGCATGGTAGAGTAGATTTTTGTCTGAATATGTGAATAACTTGACTTGCCGTTTATCTTTTTACATATTTAATAAAAAAATATATGTTAAAATCTGTCCAGCTCTAGAGACTATTGGAAACATTCTAAAATAACACTTCTCTGGTTTAAATCTGCATTTTTGTTTCAGTAGTGACTGCATGTGGGAGCAGGAAGATAAAGCAGGCTTTTTTTTAAACAAAAAAGTTGACTTCCTGTGTGTATGTAGGTGGGATCTGTTTCCCCAAGAGCTCAGCAACAGGATCCCCTTCTAGAAATTGAAGAAAAACAAAAAGCATATATGTATGTGCACATAAACAGAACGTTCTTTATGGTAAATGCTTTCTGGCTTCAGAGTCCTAAATCTCATATTGTGTCTGTTTGGATACAGCAAAAGTAAAACTCTCAGCAGCCAGGAGGCACAGAGAGTCCTATAGCAAGGGCACTGAAGCCCCCAGTGCTGCTCTTGCAGTGGCCAAGTATCCAGGGATGAATCTTCACTGCACTACCTAAAAGCCACCAGTGCATTAGATGAAAATATGAGGGCTTTGGAAGAAAAGGGGGAAACTTCACCCTAATCCTCACTGCAGCATGAGTAGTGTTACTGCAGTAGTTGCTGCTTACTCTCCAGGGATTTGAGCAGCGTCGGGACGTCTTGCTGCCATGGGTTGGAACTATCTGGTTGTGTGCCACAACTGAGAGAGGTCAGCCTAGGCCTCATTGCTGCCTCCAAGTATCCCCAGGGCTGAAGCCGGGGCACTGCATGGCCCCACTTAGGGAAGCTTTCTGGTAGACAGGAGTGGTGAGCGTGAAGCCAGGACCAGAGGAACCCATTTTCAATCTGAGTGCTCAAACCTAGGAGAGCAGCAGTATTACTTTTCATAAGACTAGAGGGGATGGAGCACTGTAACAGGCTGCCCAGATGCGTTGTCAAGTCTCCTTCTCTGGAGACATTTAAAACCCACCTGGATGAATTCCTGTGTGACTTACTCTAGGTGGTCCTGGCAGGGAGTTGGACTGGATGATCTTTCAAGGTCCCTTCTAACCCTTAAGATTCTGTGAATCCTCCACAGCCCTCCCTCCCCTGGCCCCCCGCAAAAAAGTCATACATTTTCCAGTTCAGATAGTTGAAAACTCTCTGCAACTACATTGTGAGCAATGTTGTGACCATCTTCATACCATTACCTGACTTTTCAAAATAAATCTCTGACCGTACTGCCTTATGAACAAGGCATTTTTATTCTCATTCCTTGAACAAGTTACCATCTCAGATTTGTAGCGACAAGGTGCTTTAAGAAGGAAAGTTATTTGCCATGTCTTCATACAGAATGTGAAAAAGCTGTCCAGAGTTTAATTTTGTTTCAAAGTGACACCATATTTCTCTTTAGAAAGGTATAAGTGCAGGCAGCTTGTGGCAGTTCAAGTTTGACAATTTCATTTAATGAAATGTTTCAAAATAGTCCATTACAGTGCATCAGACTGTGCTGCTTCGGTGACCTTTATTTCCAACTGTTTCATACGTAAGTGCAAGACAGAGATAAAAGGGAAGCCTGTTCACGGAGTTCCTCCAGTAAAACCACATTCAATCCAGAGGTATTTCCGTTTGGTTTATTCTGATTTTTTTTTCATCAGGACTTCCTCCAGATACATTTGATGGACGGGTTAAATATAAACTGTTGAAACAGGTGAGACTTGTGTAGCAGTGTATTTGCTATTGGATGTCATCTTTAATTTCCTCTAGCAGTGAGATTGCTGGGTGCAGGCCTCCGTCAGACTCATCATTCCCCTTATAACGCAGTCAGGACTGCCTTTTTTTAACATCCCTCATCAAGTTAATAGGCATCACTCAGGCTTACTCTGAGAAACAGAGTGCTTAGGCAGTTAGGGGAGCCCTTCCAGCCACAGCCTGGGAGCTGGGCCGCAGCAGGCCCATGGGCACAGGAGCTACCTTTCTGGGGCTCAGGGTGGCAAAATCTCCAGACCAGCAGTAACAGGATGACTCGTGTCTTCTGCCTAACTCTGGCCTTAAGCAGCTTGAACCATGAGTGTTTATGTTCCTTTGGGAGTGGAGCCCTCAACATGCTTGGTAGATGGGACGTGCATACTTTCAGACACACTTGTTTGGTAGGTGTGATGTGCATACTTTCAAACTGTAAGAAGCTTTACAAGTTGGCCTGGTATTTCTGCTTTGTGCAGAGGGGGAGCTGATGTGCGGGCTTGTCTCCGAGGGTTCCTGCCCTAAGGGCCACCAGGGGAAATCAGCCCCTACTACTGACCTTGTGGTAAGTCAGCTACTCTTTAACAGGCTTAAACTGAAGCTCTTCACAGATACGACTAGTCGGTGCTCAGCTAATGGTATAACTAGGAGCTACTGACATTCATACTGACTAACATCCTAGGGTACGTTAACCGGGAGAAAAGTGATCAGGCCAGTCATAAAGACAGAGAAACGCTGGAAGAACTGAAAAAAGGTGGAACGTAAAGGCTCAGCAGCTCAACAACTATGCTTCTGCCCTGCTTCTGGCAAGTGAGATAGTTAACTGGTTGATAAACATGCCACTGGGTCACATCCCTCTGTGCAAGAAATATAATCTAATGCTTACTTTGGGGAAAGCGGGTGGATTGTTTCATTAGTGCTTCAAGGCCACAGAATCCCTCTGGCTAGGACAATGTATGCAGAGATGAAACATTCTTACTCCTTCCTCCAAGGCACACAGAAAACCTACATATATTACAGAGGAAGTGAGCAGTTTACATCTGCATGCAAATGTGTAATGTTTTAAAAAAAGCTTTTCTTATCTCTTTTTTTTTTGTTTGTTTTGTCATATGTTAGACCTCAAGAATTTGGTTCAAGCACACAGGCAAATAATTATTTGCTTAGCATTTTGCACTCGTCTATGAGGTTTGAATAACCAGTGTTGCAGTGAAATAGTCAATCTTTGACAGGTTTGTTGACCAAATTTGTTCTCAGTTGGTTACTATTGTAGGGTATATTACTTGCTGCTCCCAAAATATATCAACGTGTTTGTTACTGCCTAAGTATAAAGGCCAGCTGCTGCTGTATGGAGCCTGCATTTCTGGCAGATACAGGTCAGCTGAGACTCAACACTGGGGGAAAAAAATCCTATGTTTCAAAAACACTTCACTGTACCCATAGCTTTCTGAGCTCATTCTTTGTACTTCACACGTTCATTTGAGGTGAGGAAAAGACTGAATGAATGTACAGAAGACCTTCAGGAGGTTGTATGGAAGAAATGAGTTGTTAGAAAATAAATATGGGAAATGAAGCAGGCACAGATGTCTGAATGGGGAGGACATACAGGGAGGGTGTGCGTTGTTGTGACCCCACTGGTGACTAGGCTGGGCAAAGCCAGTGCTGGTTATAAACCATCAAGGATCTTATGTAATCCAGCATGGATTTATCCAGGATTTTGGACACAGTGGCTAAGAAGAAGACAAAAGCTTCAGAGAGGGTAGTGACACAGCATTGCCGAAGAGAATAAATATTTTCAGCAGAACAACTTTGTAAACAGTGCTGGATGGGAATCTTCCTCTGAGATGAAGCATTTTGCTGCATAGCTCATTGTCGCAAGTGGTTTGGATATCTGGACTATTCTATTCTTTGGTTATTTTAATCAGATTAATTCCAACTATTTATCACATCAGAAGAGCTGCAAATCTCCACATCAATTGGTACAGTCTAATCATGATGCAGGTGTTCACTCTTGGACGCGTTTCTTCAGGGAAAAGATGTAAATGTTCAAGTGCTCGCTCAGCTGCTTCCCCTAAAGAGAAAACACGAAGATTAGCAACCAGATTTGTAAGTGCTTCACAATTCACTGTCTCTCTTCTCCCAGTCAGAGAGGATCTGGCCACAGTCCTCATGTACTTGGGGACCTACAGGTGCATGGGGACCTACAGGTATTCAAGCAAGAGAGCTGTGGTCTTCATACTCCTCTTGTACCACGCTGATGGGAACTTCCATCACTACAGACCAGATTCCGAGATGATACAAGCTGTGAGGGAGCTGGGCTCTGTCAACGGTGAATTTTGACCAGGTAGTTCCATCCTGGCCTGTATCCTCCACCAACTGGCCTGTATCAGTGCTGGGGATAAAATCTGCCATGATGCCAATGTCTGCTGATAAATTCTTTCAAAGAAACATCCTTGCATTTCAATGGTATATCATAAATAAAAGAATGCCGACCAATTCCCTGTGAAACGAGATCTCTGCCATGCAAACTGTTTTAACTAAAAACAATTCTAGAGATTATTTGACAATACTCTTTAAAAAAGAGGACATTAACTGAGGAAAAAAAAAAGAGCACCAATTCAGATGACAATAATTGATGAAACTGTTATCTAGCAGACACCAAAGTGTGCTGGCAAGACTGCATAAATTGGAAAACCATTCACGTCTCCAGCTTGAGAAAGAGACGAAAAAGATTAGAAATTGGGACATCTATTTTGTTTGCAGATTCAAAGCAAAGTTAACCTTATCTTAGAAATTCTAGTCATGTCACTTTGCATATCACCTTCCTATTTTTTCAGTCAGGTAACCTCAAGAAGAAAGGGAAAAGAGGTGGGAGCATTCATGCTATGTGGGTCAACTGCTACCATACCAGTCCATAAATAGTCTGAGTGTGATGGGTTCTAAAGACAAAACCAATCTGCTACATTGGAATAATTTGAGTTGCATGTGCAAAACAATAGGCAGACACTCTCCCCCCACCCTACCTCCCCGAGAACTGAACATCCAGATTCCAGGACACCTAGCAAGCATTCCCAGAGCCCATCTTCACCCCCGCCCATGGCTGCTCACCACGCAGACGCCATAGTGCACGTGGGCAGCCGTGACCAGCGCGGTGAACACGGCGAGCACCAGTTCCTCTGTCCAGCCCAGCAGCCCCGAGATGGCCGCGTAGACCACCAGCGCCAGCGGGAACAGGAACCAGTGGAAAAGCTCCGGCCGGGTGCTGCTCATCTGGCAGATGATCATCTTGCACTGTCGGGGCAAAAGGCGCCAGGTGAGAAGCGTTGGGGCAGCCTCAGAGGCCAGGCCAAAGTACGTCCTTTCTCTCTCCAGGTTGCTTTTGATGAGGGCAAGAGCTCAAAATGGGGCTTCTTTCTGGTGACAAGACTACCAGAGATGCACCCTTGTGCCTCACTGTCTGTGAGTCTTCAAGGACCACGTTACAAGTAATTTACGCACTTTTTTCTTTTCTGGAGACGGTGTTTTGACACACCTTGCTTTACAAGCTGAAGCACATCCTCACAAAAGGAGAGTTTGACATGTCATGCTTCCACACAGGCTCATAAAGTCACAGTCTCAAATCAAATGTGCTACCACTTAATCACTGGGAAAGCGTACTGGTATTTTAATCACATGGCGTGAAAGAAATGTATTCTAGTTCATTGTACAGGAGGGAGGGAAGGTGATATATGCCATTTCTGAATCCTGTTTTTCTTTTCTAGCACTCCTTCATGTACTAAAACACCATTTTCTTGGCTCGATCATGGCAGTGGGCTCCCTGGAGATGTAGCTGGGGGCCCAGAAAGGGATCCCACTCAGAATGTCAGCAAAAACATTGACTATACGGTGCATGGTTTAACCGAAAACAATTAGCATAATTTTACTGAGTTCTTGAAATGCAATGAGATGAACTGACTTGAAATTCAGACTTTTAAAACTAGTTAAGCACATCTAAGTGTTTTACCTGGTTTAGACCCCTTAAGAAATGTGTCTTATATACACCAGGCCCTTTACAAAATATAAAAAGGAATTTGGGACCATCTGAAATATTTTATGTATCCTGAGAACCGCAGAAGAGTGAAAAAATCATTCCCTGTGCAAGTGCCTGAAATCCTGTGACAGCAGCAGTAGGTGTCAAACCATAGGGAAAAAATACCGGCCTTACTCTCTGTGCTGTGGAAGCTGAAGAATGCAAAACCAAAACATAAAAATGTAATTAACTGCCAATAACACAAGTAGTCAGCATTTATACCTAATGTACATTTTTTCTTACAATGCGTTATCAGTATGATTATGAATTTTTTGAATAACACTGGTTTTATGATTCCTTTGGGAATCATTCCAGAAGGTATCAAAAATTACTAAAGCAATCCATGTGCTCTAATTCTTCTGGCTGAATAATTGCACCTGTCCAGAGTTTGGATTTCACAGTGTTTTAAACTGTTATTACACCATGTTGAGTACAGTAATTGTACTTTGTAATTTTTTGAAAGGATTGCTTATTAATATTTGGAACAATTCACCTTCAGTGTGCCAAAAGACTGGACAATGGACTATGCCCTGCACTCCTCCCTCAATTCCTTATTTTCCCTGATCCCGAGGCACTGACTCTCACGCTACAGCTGAGGCAAAAACAGCATTAGGAGATGAAAGCACTGGAGTCCGGAGAGGCAGATGGGAAAGAAAAGGTAAGGCTGTGGGACTATGCCCTATGCTTTTCCATCCCCCTTGCCTAGATCTGGCAATGCTATCCTGACCCCACTGAATTTAAACCTCTAGCAGCTGTGGTTTGTGCCCCTGGGTAGGTCCTTAGCATTCTCTCACTCACCATCTCCCCAGAGAGGTTCCTCATGAAGCCCCTCCTGAGTCTGAGCTGCCCCTACTCATCAGCCACTGCTCTCTTGCTGTGGTGATGGCTGAAGGTCCCCTCCATAGGACTTGGCCACTCCACCCTCTCCTCCTGGACTCAAACATGGGCCTCTGAGAGCTTCCTAAGTGGGTGGGACCTGTGACAGTTGTACTTTGTGGTATTTTGCTGTATGTTTTCTGAGCCTTGCCCTACTCATCCTGGCATTGCATAGCTATGAGGCCAGGTCTGAGACAGAGTGTTTAGCCCAGGGGCTCTGCTGGGCAGCTATGTCATCAAATGCATGAGAAGTTCAAGATGCTGGCAGGTAGAGAAATACAGGCTGCAGATTGTGGTCTACAGAACAGATAATGGAAACCCAGTGCGCCAAACTATAATGGAGAAGAAAAGCATTGCCATGACAAGCCTTACTCTGATGCTGGGGGAAATGTGTGTAATGGACCAGAGGAGGTGAAAGGAAAGGTAGGCTTGGTTTAGCATTTTTCAAATGCTACAAATTCCAACTAACTCTCATACATTGTGAATGCCTGCTCTTAAAATGTTAACGATTTCAACTAGCACACATATATTTTAAATTCACACGTGCCTCTAACACTGCAGCAGATGTTTTGGGAAAAGTTAAAACAAGGCCTGAAGAATATGCATTGCACTCAATGTCTAATAAACTGCAGTCCAGAAAGAAACTTATGGTTGGCTTTACTATTTTTCCTCTTCAAGCATCCTGCTACAATTGCTCTCGGTTGGTTAAGATGTGTGCGCAGAACTTGCCATCTGCCAAACATTGAAAACGCTTTCCCCACTGGTATGAAAGAATTGTATTTCTCAGTTTAGAACCTATGCTGTTCTCTTAAGAAAAAGGGTTAGCTTAGGTAACAAAAAATGCTTACAGTAAGTCTTACACATGTGAAAGTAACTTTTGTGAGACTATGTCCTTAAAATGGAACGGTTTGGTGACCCTCAGAAACATACATTTATGGGACACATCTAACAAATAACACATTTGTGATTTCTTTTCCATTCCTGAATGCAAATTTCTAGAGGAGTTAAGTTTTCCTCTTTTAAAATCCTGCATTCTCAAAGATGTCTCTCATAATGCAAGGCACTTGAAGCATTTCACTTTTTAACTCACGTTGCTCAGTGACCCGATTTTAGATGGTGTCGGAGACAATTTTCTAAAATGACACCGGTCGCTATCCTTTGGAGTACTTTAGGGTATCTTTTAGGTACACTATCCAAAGGATACTAAGGTATCCTTAGGAGAACCTTTCATATTGGCTGCAGCTCCCTCGCCTCTTTCCCGGCAAGAGGAGAGGCAAAGGGCCTCCTCCAGAGAAGAAAGCCCTGGGTTAACTGCAGTGCTCAGCACCGCCGTCTGGCTGCCCATGTTGTGACTTCACTGAAGTTCATGTTGCCTACAGGCATTAAAGGGGGGAAACTGGTCACAGTGATGTGGTACAGGAGAAACTAATCACTGGGCAGAGAGCCATCACAGGGCCCCTGAATCTCTTCACAACTTCCCCTAAAAAATGCTGCCAGTGGTGTGACTTTATTCTGAATGATGAAAGGAAACATGGGACCAGCTGAACTGCAGGACGCAGGAGTAGATGTACCACACTAATGGGCACAACAGCAGGGGAAGGCTACAACCCTCCTACTCCTGCTGGTAAATCTGTGCTGGTGGTGAGCTTTCTTTTACTCAGACAAGTCCCCAGATCTGCCTATATATAAGGAAGTATCTGTTATATTTCTGAAGGGAAGGCCTCGCTAGGGTTTTCTTAAACGCCCTGAAAAAAGAAAGAATGCTCATAAAAATCTTATGCCATGTTACAATAGGTATTGCAGTACTCCAAGTGTCCCTAGGCTAGACATTTGCTGTGGTATATTTTCCTAAGACAGAGCATAACACAGAGGTAGAAGAGCTGTGTGATTCTGATGAGTTTTAGCTACATTTCTGTTCCCTTCTTTTTATTAACCTAAAAATACAAAGCTATCTCTAAATAATTCCACCACCACAAACATACTTACAATAACGTTTGAGAAAGCAACCCCAACCATCCATAAAAACAGTCTTGGTTGCTTTGCTAATATGTTGCCTGGAGACAAAACCACCCAGACTGTAAGAAGAATGAACAGCAACAGAGGTGACACAAGAGGTAGGAGTCCTTCATACAAAGAGTCATTCTTCAGTGTTTTCTTTAAATATGCTCTGTAAATAAATACAATGATTTTACCGAGTAAGAAAACGTATCCATTCTATTTCTGCACAGTAACTTCAAACTAGCCTGAATTCAGAGCAGGAATTCAACTTGCAACACAACTACCTGTGCAAATGTGCTAGATATTTTACGAGAAATTGTGGGACACTCAAGTATGGTTTTTTTCTGGGGTAAAATAATCCTGGTTTATCCACATAGCTTCTGGTCAGCTTCACCCACTCATCACTGGCTGGCAACGGACCACTAAGCTTACACAAAGTGAGCTGCAGTGCTCTGTTGTAGCTGCTCTCCAAATGCAGAGCGTGCAAGCTCGCTGTGAATTCCAAATAGATATTTTGTAGGGATGAAATATGAAACATGAAATTATTTCAGCCATTACGCCCCATGTTTTCGGTGGCAACGTTCAAACACATGGCTGGCACGCACTGTTGATATTTAGGTCTAGAGGTCACGCTGTTAGACAGTCCTGTCCCACTGCCAAAGTACGGCCTAAGGGGGAGGTGCTTTTTTCCACTAACTAGAGTACAATGAAATTAATAATGCATTGTGTTTTCTTGGCTATTTTAAGCTGTCTTTTAAAGGCAGTAAATATTAAAGGTAGTAAATTACTAGTTTTTGTCAGCTAGGAAAAGGTAACTGTAAAGATCAATAGACTTTGCACGTATCTTGCATTTTTCTCACACAAGCAAAACTGAGAGGTTATAAAAGGAATAAGAGGTTTAATTTACTGAAGTTCATTACCACTAAACTGTTTCTTCATACCAATAGTTGTGAAGAGCAATTCTGTGTTTGAACTGTAGTGGGAAATGTCCTATTTAAAATATCTGAACGTTTGTATTTATAGAAACAACTAGACAAAAATCCAATAAACATCTTTCTCATTTCAAACAAAAAAAAGAATGTTCTTCTGATAAAATCACAGCTGAGAACATGCAGCATGATGAAAAATGAGAGAAGATGATTGGAAAACTCAAAAATCCCTCACCACAAAATAGCTTGTGTGTTCATCCTTCAAGCAAACCTCATTGGATGTTTAAAATTACTGTGCTCTTCAGATGAAGGATAAACTCACTAGAAGGCTTGAGAAGAACCATGTCAAATGATGACTTGAAAAAGAAATCACTAAACAAAAGTCCTGACATAAGAGGAAATCAAGCAAAACCTAAATGTTCATTGGGGTAAATGCTGATACTGCCAGGGACCAATATGCCCAAGGTACTTTCCTCCTTCTCCCAGTCTTCCCTGAACTGGAGTGCCTTGTACCACTAGTCTCCAGCCCCCTCCCACTGTTCTTCCCAGCACCCTGCCCCAAAGCCCTGCCTTTCTGCAGGTCTTTAGCCTTTCCTGCCCCACATCTCCTGACCCTCCACACTCCTCCTGCCCCAAACTCGGCGCTACTCATGCTTTTATTAACTACACTGAGTACTGTGACATGAAAAGGGCTGTGTGGGAGTGATGAATTGTTGTCTTATACTCTCTCCAAAATGTGAATGTTAATACTAATTTCCACTGATTCCTGAAGACGAGCAGTGACAGTCCCTCCTCCAGGACACTTAGGATCCGAAAGACCTGATGTGACAGACAAGCAAAGTGAGCTAGCAAATACTAGTGGAAGGCAGGTGGCATTAAGGAAAATAGGCCATCGGAGGATAAACTACATGTGTACAAAATTCCTAGGTGCAGCAAGCCAGCTCTTAGGTGTAATCACAGCTTGCCTCCTGCCTAGCTTGTATCTGATGGCAATTATCTGCAGACTTCATACAGAGCAGAGTTTTGCAGAAGGATCTGGAAGGTAATATACTACTAAGATAATATCATGGAGTGCAGGATGCTCAGCTACAGAATTTTACCTAGCTGTGGTAGAAGTTACAAATCTCATTTAGCTGCAAATAAAAGTGCAGTGTAACTACAGAACTCTCATCAGTTTACTGTGCAGGACCCATATGAGGCTGGAGCATGGAAAGTGAAAGGAAAAGTGGAGGAATTATAAACAGGAAAGAAACCACTCATATTCTGAAAACTGACCAGAAAGCCCTTTTACTACATTATCAGTACAACATCTGGCTGAAAGAAGCTAGGCTACTGCAAACATTGCATTTATTTCTCAAGTGAGTAAACCATCAAATATGCACAATTAAATGGGAGGGGATAAAACTTACTTAACGTTAAGTAACTCACCTGTGAATGTTGTATAGTGTTTGTGGAAAGGAAAGAAATAAACTGAAGCCTGGAAGAGAAAAAGATTCATTTGTAATTATACACATTCCTGCTACATTGATGACCTCAGAGCTTCCTCATGTAATAACAGAGCTACTCTGCTATTTTAAAAACAACTTGGTACTCCTCCTGTACCCATTACAGTATACGAACCGAGTTTGGAGGCTTTAGGAAATAATATAACCTTCCTCATGTTTCCAAATGTTAGCTGCTAGAAATAGTCGCTGATACAGATTTTCTTGTCTAATGAGTGACCAGAACAAAAAGACTATTAAAAACTCTGATATAGTTAGTAGGTAGGGTCAGTTATTTGTTACACAGGTTCCTCTGCTGGACTCACGAAAGATCACAGGCCCATTTTGCATGACCTACTCTCTGTTTATGCAGAAAAAAACCCCTTTTTGTTTTAAAATGTTAAAATCAAAACCCTTCCAGTGGATTATATAAAGACAACCCCAAACTAGGCTGCCCACATTACTGGGGAAATAACAGGTTTATAGTTCAATATACTAAGGATCAACTAACATTCTTCTTTGCTGATACAAAACCTGAAATGAATCCATTTCTATGCTATGGCCATCATTTGAATGAGCAAAGGTGTTTACTTTTTTTTCCTAACATTTCTGGAGTGCAGCTTTAACTCCCTAACACAAGGAATTCACCTCTGCTAATGCTGTGCCTACCTGCATTGCTGCTGGTATTGGCAAAACAGCTGTCAGCTGCCTGAAGGCCCAGCTGTACCCCATCTAACACCCACATCCAAAATACGTTGGTCCACCCAAGGGTCAGAGAAGACCTCCAGTAAGAAGTGGAAGTTCAAGGTTTAAACAAAAAAGACACAGTATCAGTCAGCTTGAGTGAAAATGTGAACCACAGAATCACAGAATCTTAAGGGTTGGAAGGGACCTTGAAAGATCATCCAGTCCAACCCCCCTGCCACAGCAGGACCTTGTGCTCCCCTGCAGAGCTCTTTGGTTTTGGTTTGTGTTTTTTATCTGCTTTCTGTACATTGAGGGATTTTTTCCTAGTCTGTTTGCTGCTTGGAGATTGCTCTGGGTAGCATATTTCTGCCCAGTTTTTATATTTTAAGGCATGAGGACTGGTTTTGGTGCACCAAATGAATACATAATTCCCATTTTGCTATGGGCAAGAAAAGTATTCTGAAGTTTTAAACCTTCTGTTTTTACATTAAAAAAAAAATCCCATTTAAGGAGCACAGTATGCTGTTTGCACAGAAAAGTAGCAAACTTTAACCTTCAGATTAGAAACAAGGAAAAATAAGGATGGAGGAAAAAACCGATTTCAAATGATTTTCTACTGGGGCTAACGTGGCACAGCGGCGTCTTGTCAAACATCAGTGTTTACCGTCCAGTCCTCATGAAAGACATACCCAAGTGTTTGGGATACACTGGCCACAGTGGCAACTTAAGAGAAGGAAAACTAAAAACAAAAATAGTGAAGATCAGGCTTGTCAGAAAACAGATGAAGCAGAAAGAGATGCAATAGAGAATCTGTTTCTCCAGCCTTTCCGGTTATCTTTTAAAGAGGAGGAAACAAAGAATTGGGAAAAAAAGAATATCCGGCCTGTAAATAATTTCAGGTATTGCATTTTCACGGGTTTATTTCTTGGTTTTGCTTTTCAAAACAAGAGCTCTGCTGCTTTACCCTGTCAGAAACTCCATATCAAACAGCTGAAGGATGGGCAGTTGAAGTAATACCCCAAGTATTTTGTAAATGCATTTCTAAAATTCACAAGCTTAGTGGCTTCGGAGTGATCTGTGTTTAATGTGCACTCCGGTTAGCGCTGTTTTCTATTAGGCAGGGAGGGCTAGTTCAATAAAATCTTGAGTTTCGTACAGCAGTTCCAACATCTGCATCACATTAGAGCAGACATGAGACAAAACACTGACTCTTGAGGTTAAATCTAAATTTCCTGCTGCAATCCTGAAGTTTGATTTGTTAGGAGAAAAGCAACCGAGAGGAACAGAAATAGAGACTAGAACTAGAAATAGAATTCAAAGAGCAATGGTTGCCAACAATTTGTTATTTTTATGAAGTGCCATTTTAGTTAGAAATAACACACTGACCACAAACAATCCCCCAGCTAGCTAAAAGCCACTTTCAGAACGGGGCAGTTACACCAGTTACTCCTCTGTATTTTCATCTGGCTTCGCTTTTAGCAGAGCGACAGCCGAGGATGCGGTAGGGGAAGCAAAGGGTGTTCCCCTGTTTCTTATGGGATTTTCAAAATTCCATCATTTCCTACAACATGTTGCTTTCCCATCTTTTTTTAGCTAGGGAGGCCTGGCTTGGGGGCTGCTTTTGGTACTCATTAAGTCCGCTTTTTAATTGGCATTAAGAATCCCTTTGTGCCCAGGAGCTAAACTGCTGCTTCCGCATTGCTGCCATTCCCCACTGGTCTGGGGAACAAAAGGTGCAGCCTGGAAAGCAAAGCCACTGCTGTCTCTCTGGTGCTCAGCCACCCAGGTACTGCCCAAGAGATGATAAGCTCTTTTTTTTAATGTCCTGAAAGCACATATTTTATTTTAAAATCATTTTTAAAAATCAAGCTTAGTGCATTAGGCATTTTTAACATACTACAGACAATAGAACTCCTCAAGTGTTACTGGATGCAGTACTGCTGTTCCAGGGTTGGATTTTTTATTTCGCCTTTAATATCTTCCCCTTTTTTCCAGACAAATTGAATTCTGAGGCCCAACTCTAAGAACATAGGCTCATATTAAAGGCAGAAATACTAAAGCACAGATGGGTGGCACAGACGCACAGGGAGTTCTTGTGTCATGCTAGGCTGAAGGTATCAAGCCCAAATCCTCAGATTTAGGTACAATCCTATGGTCAGTCCTCTGCCTTACACTATCTTGACTGTCCCTTCAGAGAAATAAGCATTTGCAAAGCTCTTTAGCAGGAATTATTCTGTCCATATTAAAAAAAACAACCCAAACCCATAACCCCAAAAAACAATGCATTTAGGAATTTAGGATTAGAGATATGTCAGAAATAAAGGCATTATCTTGTTTCCCATATATATATATATACACACATAAAACACAGATACATACATAGGCTTATATATATACACATGTGTAAAAGGCATTGAAAAAACAACTCTCATCAATTTTAGCAATGTTAGATTTCATTAAAAACCCAAAACCCAGCACATGATGGATACCATGGTACTCTGTCACTGTGTTAGTCTAGTCTAACAGTAATGTATTTAAGTTCAGTTATTATGAGGGCAACTTAAACCCTCTTGTAACTAAAAGAATACTGAAGACCTGCAGGCAGTCAGGTTGTTTCCATGATGCAGTGCACTTACTCAGCATGGCTGCTGTACCTGAGTTCATTAAGGCATTTCTGCAGAATACACCTCCCTGCTTATTGTAGAGAAAATCAGAAACAAACAGCTGACACTATTGCCAGTTATAGAAAATTCTGTTTTAGTAGCCAAAAGCAGACCAAAGCAGCAAGCTTACCACAGGTAGCCAGGTTCCTGAATACACCGATCTTCACAGACTGTAAACATCACTAAATAAAGAAGCAACTCCAACTAGGTTGTTAAGACAGCTAAACCACTATTTTTAAACAAATCATACTGCTTCAAAGGGATGACATATTAGCCATTTATCTTCTTCACACCTTCACTATTGCAAATCATGTTTGTTGGTAAGCTCCAGTGAGTGAACTAGCCTCAAACTGTCCTAAGACAAGTGCTGAAATACTATTTGTTAAGAGTTGGTGCTTTATGATCATTAAAACTTTAAAAAATAGGACAGGGGTGTGATTTTAGGTGAACACTGCACTGGAAACTAGGAAATCTTTCAGGAAAGCACTCTTTCATCCTTCCTGTGATCCCTCCCAAAAAGACTCCTCAGAGCACTCCTCCCGTTTGAGAGGGAGGGAAGAGGCTGTGTAAACCTTCCCTGGGCACACTGAGAAGCTGAGCTCAGTAAAAAATCAACTCTTTAACAGCGGGCAGCTGCAGTTGCATTTCAGCCTACAAATGAAATACTAGCACCCTTCCCTCTTCTTCAATTGCTTACACCTTTACAGGGCCTTCTTCAGCATGCTGCTTGGCTTTCTACCTCTAGGTTAATAATTCATCACAGTCATTGCTTGCTTTAAAAAATGGGATGTTATTGTCTACCCTTCTTAGCCACCAGGCAAAAAAAAAAAGATTAAAAATATTTACACCTCAATTGTAGCTTGGAAAAATCTTTAAATACTTTTTCCTTGGAGTTTTTTTTTCTTTCCAAATTTCTTCCACATTTAGAGCAGTTAGACACATGAAAATATCTTAACACACTGAATATTTGGCACATTGATCAGTGCCTGGAAGCAACCTTCATCTAAAGGTGAACATTTAGAAGCACCTGTAACCAGAATAGCAGCTTTTTATGGAACAGTGTGGTTCTCTCAGGCATGTGTTGAAAAGCCAACTCTTTTCATTGGTTGTACAAACAGAAAATTGCATATTGAGCTGTCCACCAACTATAAAATCCAGTTAAATGGCAAAATTAGAACCACTTCATTGAAAAAAAAAAGCTTAGAAATATATGAGTATATAATTTTGAGACTTAATTGAACCTGTAAAGTCTGAATACATTAAGCAATTTAAGGTCAGATGAAAACCCACACTCAAACAGGTCTACATAGTATAAAATGATTTTACAGGGATTAAGAGCACAGTGTAAACATGAGCACTGTCTTCACGCATAAAGTTGATATCTATTTTGAATGTTTATCCTCCACAACACTTCTTGAGTATAAAGATTGCATTTATCCTGCTTATTGATTTTATGGCTTATTTTCAGTGTCTAAGGAAGTACACACTGCTTATATCTCTCTTGAACCAAGTTGTAAGCTAACAATTAGTACTCTGAGGGATTTAGTACAAACTGAGAAATTAGTTTATGGATGTCACACATGCAGTCACATCCCATTCTTTTCCTGGAAATGGCAAGAATCGAGCACCAGAAAAATGGTGCCTTTATTTGAAAAGCCCAGCCTGGCTTCCAGAAGGATCCCACCAGGTGAGCTCCCTTGTTGGCCTTTCTTTCAGAGCTCCCACTGCCCATGAAATGACTCCTCACAGCTCACATCATCGAACCCATTCCCACTTGTAATTAACATCTGGTGACACTGCTCTGCCTCCGGCCTTCAGCGCTCTGGTTTTCTGGGTTATTGTTCTGACTAGTTCAGATGAGTTACTCCAAACATGAACTCAACTGCTTTTTATATATATCCCGAGTGACAGGTGAGTATTTCACACCCTTTGCTTTGACGAAGTCTCGTACCATCTGTCACAACAATGCTTTAATAAATGTTAAATTGGTGACAGACCCATAGAAGCCAATTCATGTTAACCACACTTTTCAACCAAGGCTAGTGAAAGCCTGTCGGAGTGGTAACATTTTGAAAACATATCATTTAACATTTAATCATTCAGCTACCCATCAGTAAGGCAGAACCATCAGCCGCTTTGCAAGGGGAACTATAGGAAATCACTACAGAATGACTTATCCGCATGAGGCAGAAACTATAATTTGGCCCCAGCATCCTAAACACTTTCTGACACTGAAAAAAAAAAGGGAAGACTGCTGTATAATTACACACTGCAAGGGCTTCTGTGTCCTCCTTTGATACGAAGGATATAGCACATGGTGCAGGGACAGGGCACTGTTTTAGATGGATAGCTGTGCTTTCCCACTATGAGAGAATTCAAATACTTGGCATGTTTCAAATGTTGCAATTTTGCCTCATGATTAAGGTTTTTTTTGCTGCTATTATGTTTCTTTGTATGTATTTACTCTTTGTTTTATGTACTTAAATAGCTCAGAGGAGGAGTGAACCTCATTGAACACACACTGGAAAAGGCAGTGCAGAACCCAATCCAATACACATCATAGGAAAAAATTCTGAATGCTTTGGCTTCATCTCTAAAAGACAGTTCAAGTATTAGGTCTCTGACAGATGTTAGTACTTCATTCACATTTCATGTTCAAAGTTGTACTTCGAAAATTTTTCTCAGCTTTGCACAAGCTTCAGTAGCCAGATTTGGGCACTGCTGACCAGATAAAGCGACTCAAAGGTGCCCCCGCTGTCTGGATTACAGAAATGCCCACCTCGTGTCCCAGGCACTCAAGCAGTGCAACATATCCACTCTATGCTTTAGTGATCCCTTAACCACAAAGCCAATTCTTGTGGTTGCAATTAATACTGAGGAGAACTGAAGAAAAGCAGGAACCTTTCTGTGCACCCAGGAGTCATTTTTCTAACCTGGCTTCCTAAGGAATGAAGCTGACATGATAACACTTTGCTTGTCCGTGTGCATCCCACTGTAACTTCTGAGCCCTCTGGTCAATTCTGAACAAATGTAACAGACTGAAAGAAATTTCCAGTAAATTGCATGGAAATGACAAGACACATGGAGGAAAACAGATATATAAATGTCTTCAATGAGGAAAGGACCGAACTCAAATGTTATTAGACATTACAAAATATATCTCATAGAGAGCAAGTATGAATGTCTGACAAATGGGAAATGCTTCCTTCAGAGCGTGCACCTACTACGGGTCATTTAATTGCAATGTGAGACAGAAACCATTGTCAATTAGTAATGCTGCTCCCTGAACTACTGATGTTTACCTGTCAGTGAAAATCTTCTGATGACATCTATAGCACCATTTGTGGTACTAGACTTTATGTGGCCGCTTTAAAATGCTTATTGTAAATATTTTATATTGCTCTCAACCTGCTAGCACAGTGACAGGGAATGCTAGGCATTTGGGATACCCCAGAGGGGTAAAATAAATGAGAGCTCTCTACTCCAGTGTTGCCCTTTGAAGGGACCCTAGTTAGCCAGATAACACTACGGGACAATTGTGGTTAAATCCCAAGAGAGCTTTTGGAGTGTCATCCACAGGAGCCTTGCTGAGAGCAGAAGTAATTAGTTCCAGCTGAGCACATGGGCATGTAACTTTAAAAAGGTCTGCTTTCATGCTAGGAGAGAAAAGGCACTTCTGTCTTGCAGCCAAGAGAACACATTCTGGAAACAGGAGAAAGGCTTTCTTCGTTCATTTAGTGTCCTGCTAGGTGTCTGCTTTGGAGCTGCGGGATAGAATTGCATTCACAGCCTGTGAAGAGTACAGGTTTCTGTTCACTGGGTAGCTGAAAAAATCCTGTAACACTATGCAGAAGTTTCTCTGCTTCACAGGGGAGTCTTCTGAGGTCACTGTTCAGCAGCCTGAGACTTGGCTTTCCTACAGGTGTTCACAATGTTCTAGACAGTTCCCAGGGACATACGTAAAGCTCTCTCTTGGGAGGCTTTTTTTAAAACATCTCATCTAAACATGGGTATTGCTGCACTTTTATGTATATCTTTGTGTGTTCTGGCACCTGATAAAAATTCCGTTCTTTTCAGTGAGCAAATGTCACCTGGATACCACAGCTTCCTCTGAGGAACTCTGCTTTTGCAGAGTTCATCCTTAGGTTATATGTGGGCTAGTCTTTCCACACACTCCCCTAAACACAAGCTTCAGGAAAGACATCTGAAAAACTCTACTCTTGTGCATCTCATTTGGCTTTCTTCCCACTACAGAAGGTACTAGCTAAAGCCCAGCTGTTCTCGGGGGAGTGATGGCTCAGCAGCTGAACTCTTGTTGTGTACGGAACAGTAAAAGCACAAACCAAATGCCAAGTATTGATGGAACAGCCACAGGTTAGTTGTTAGAAGGATCACTAGTGACTGCTAAATGCCATCAGATGGTTAAGGACAGCCAGTTATGGTTTAAGGCTCCTCTCGGGATCATGGGAAACTAACTCGTAAAAAGCATCAGAGGCCCGCTACATTGCTTTGGTTTTTAACTAGCCACAAAAGCAGATCTGAGTGTGCCAGAGAGTGGGCTCTCTGACACAAATGGATCTGGCTGAGTGAGATACTCTTTCTGCAGCCTCTCTAAGAGAGTGAATAATTTCATCTTCCAGGCTGCTCAGCCCCTGGTACAGGGCCGATACCTTTTCCGCAGTCACAGGGGAGCCCTGCAATTTACTGCAGGCTTCTAAAAACTTTATATATATATTCACTGCACACAGGTGAATAACCACCTCAATCACTGTTGCTGCGCTGAGATTCAATCATGTGGTGAAATGACAGTGCTTTCTGGATCAGCATGATCCTCACTGGAAGAATTATACTTAAATTTGACATCTGTTTTTCAGAGATTTACAAAGCATTGTGACTATTTTGTAATAGAGAGTGTACCAAGATCATTTCTTACATCCTTTAAACTCATTTTTAACTGTAATCAAGCTGCAATAGTTGCCCTGTTAATGGCATTGTGGATGGTGTGCAAGAGACAGCGTTTTTGAAGAAATCTTTTGGCTCTTACCTATGCCCATTCTGCTTGAAGCAATGATGGAAGAAATACTCAATTCTCTGCTCACGGATCCATTCATGCAAGTGTACCACTTGAGACAGAAGCATTACTTCTTCCTAGTGCTAATGGAATAGTCCATCAAACCTTGCTGGTTGTGGTAAAGTATGAAAACGGATGCACATTTCTGCAGATTTGACAACACTGACATGACAAATCTTCCTAATACATTGAACACTTTGAGTTAAACCTTCATCCATGGCCTCCCAAGCGCTGGGGAAGCCATTGGCGCACACACCGAGCAGCCTGTCACCTGCCTGAATGCGAGGAATGAGCCCAGCAATGCGCGTGGCATATGAGGAGCGTGTTCAATGGAGCAGCCCATGCTGGCACCTAACACCAACACGGGCCTAACCCATTGCTCCTCGGCGAGCCAGCATCCATCTCATGGACTTGTTCTTCTTTGAGAGCACCAGTCACTCCCGGTTCCTAACTGCCCTGCCAGCCACTAGAGGGCATGTTATAGCTACTCCTCTGCCAAGTTGCCTTGACTACTGAACAGCTGGTTTTTTTAGTCTTTCCTTCCTTTCTTTTTCTCTGAGTGCCTAAAACAGGCCTGACAAGAAAAAGCCAGTACAAACTTGGTCACAAGACAGTCAGTTTTATACTTTGGATAAAGAACAAAGGACTGTAAAACCCACTTCCTTGTACATGCTGCTTATTCAAAAGCACAGTGTGAACACAGGTCCTTTCAACCTGCTCCACTGCTGAGGATGGAGGTGGTACCTGCTGAAGACCCCAATATGGGAAAGGGTGGAGAGAACACATTGCCAATGCAGTGGATTCAAAAGTCATGTGTGTGTTTTTGTTGTGCACGGAACAGTAAAAGCACAAACCAAATGCCAATTATTGATGGAACAGCCACAGGTTAGTTGTTAGAAGGATCACTAGTGACTACTAAATGCCATCAAAAAAGGTGCACTGAGCTGCACTTTTTGCCCTGCCAAAAAGCTCAAAGGGCTCCTAGTTAGGGTCCGCATTGAGTGAGCACCTACATCCATTTAATTTGATTCAAGGAGTTTGGGATGTCAATCTAGACTGTGTCAAACAGGTTTTTTAGCACCCTCTTCTCATCCCTTCTATGCTCACATAAAAATCCCTACATTTTACATGCAAATTTCTTCACTTTCCAAGCAACACATCAAAGGCACATTTTTAGCTAGAACTACCATGTTTTTAACTCAATAAAATACAACTGTTCTTGTTCTCAGTCTAGCTACAGCAATTGAAAAATGATCTCTGCCTATTTCAAACTACATCAAGAATACCAAATAGTGAGCAAATAGACTATTGCTGTGTATGAAAAATGTATCACTTCTGTTCAGAAAGTAATTCTAAAGAAGAGCTTAGAAAGCACCTGTCTCTTTTCCAGATTTACATTTGTGCCTCCTAAGATTACTTAAGTAATGCCTTTATTCTTTCTATCCATATTCTTTTGGAACATAATAATACACATAAGTGTATTATTTACCTGAGACTTTGAGGGCCAGCCAGCCAGCCAGCACACTGCACTGAGCTGCAGGTGCAGATAAGGAACATTAGCTGTATTATTTGTGTGCATCTGATTGCAATTCAGTGAGAAAAAAACGTTTCTAAAATGATTTAATTTTAAAAAGTATTCCATGATTAACCCTTTCAATCAGTTCTACTCGTGTATTTTTTTGGATGAGCCAATAATTACAAAAGGGGGGGGGAAAGAAAGAAATACTTAAGAAATACTTAATCAAAATCATTAAAAAGCAGTAGTTTTGCAAGGCTCTGGATACTTACCTATTAGCAAGATTACTAATACATCTGTAATGTAATAACCAAACAGGCAAGGCTTCTGCCAGACTTCCACACCAAGAGCACCGGTGAGTAGATACGCTACTATTAATACCTACAGGAAAAGGACAATGTAATTTTAATCCTTTGCTTCTGGAGACACATTTTTTTTTCTTATCTTAATACAAAAATAAGATTAAAAAGAAAATTTGTTATTTTCCTCCTGTTTCTACTTTACAGGACCCATCCCAAAACAACTGCTTCTAAACAGTGATGCAGCTTCCAGCATCACCACCAAAATTACTTAAAACATACAAAAGATGGTAAACAAGCAACTTCCCTGCTAATGTGTGCATCTGTTTGCACGTGGGAAGTATTACTGACATGCCTTTTCCAAACACTTAATTTCTAAATCCCTTCTTAATGCCAAGTCTCCCCAACGCACGTGCACTTTCTTGTATTCGCATACAGGCTTCAGAATTAGCAATGTGGTTATTTTTTGCAGCTCAGACCCTTGGACTGATCCTATCAGAAAGAAAAATCTACGCTCCCCTGAACTAACAAAAAAATTCAATTGAATGTGAAGAAATAAAAAGAAGGGGAGAGAATTTTAATTTGTTTGACCGACATCATCATTACAGGACACAAAAGGAAACATGTAGTCAAATGTCATTAGGAGAGAAAGGTCTCATACACAAGACTCACGAGTCACTTGCTCAGGTGCCACCAGTTCCAGTAGAGGTGGAAATGTAGGTTCCACTCTCTGTCCACAGTTAATTTTTTGACCCAGCTGAGGTCAGAAAACGTAATGCTATCAAACTCCTATATCTGTGGCACAAATTGATGAGGTTTTACCATTTTAGATGTTTAATATGCAAATACAGTACTGAATGTCATGCAGTGGTTCCCAAGCCTTTGTGCCCCTAATGCCACCTCCTCAAGAGACCCCACATTCTGCTTTGAAATCTGTTTCCAGGCTTAGCCCAGGCCACCCACTCCCTGCAGATCCTTCTCCTGCTGGCACCCAGCTAGTGGCCCTGCTGCCCCACTCATTCCCTAGGCTAATTTGTTCTCACATGGTTAGTTTTGCTGTTGGGCTCATAAGGGTCTGTATGTTTTATGCTATATATCTCAACCTCCTGAACTACTTTATAGACTTGGATGAAGAATGAATTGTGGACATTTACTTTACCTCTACATTAAAATTACTATGTTAATTATAATGCCATTTGGGAGACTGCATCTTCACCAATTTATTCCCAGGTAACATTCAGTAACCTTTGTATTTTCCATTCAATACGGCTTCTTGCTCTGGGATGACAAATATTTTCCAGTTCTATACATATGATAGAATTTTTGTTCAGTTGTTTTAAATACTCTTTTTTTATATACTATGCTATGGTTTTTCTTCATGTCTATCTTCACTAAACACATTTTGTAAGTCTTCTATGAAATGAATTGCATTAGTTTAAAGGTATGCTGAAAATCCCTTTTTTTGATAACAGACTGTTTAACACCACAGGTCAAGAGCAGAAGACAGATGTTGCTTGAACTTCCTATTACACATAGATATCACTATATTTTACTTCTCTGTGTTTAAATCCAAGATTCTTGCCCTATCAGTGTGCAGCTCTTCAAAAGTTTTGCCAGAAGGCAACATGGCAGACTCGGCCATTCAAATTCCTCTGCAAGAACAAGCAGCTCAACAGATCTGCAGTGAAGAACAGGCATTAGTATGAGAGTTACATCTTGGGCCATTGAAGACAGTAAAATTTGATCCAAATGAAGGATGTGTATAATGGGTTTTGCAACTGACTGCAACTGAGCTAATACTTGGCTTTCTGAAGAAATTGCATTATGTTATCCGTAAGACATGACAGATGGACTCCTGGCCCTTTTAAAGTTGATGGCAAAACTCCAGTTGGCTTTGATGGAGCCTGAAATTACCGTCACACACTGAGTTCTGAACAGACTTTTTTGGCAAGTGATAAAAGAGGAACTTCGTCATTGTCCATTAATACAGTCAGTGCTTTTGGCAGTGCAGTCGGGAGTAGCACTGTCAGATATCAGCACACCTCTAGAAAGAGGAGTGTTGGTGCTATCAGCTCTCTTGGGGGAATCCCCTGCCCTGGGATTTGATGATGCAGCACTCACAGGTCAAGATTGCCTCTTATTTAACAGATGTAGTGCATGAAAAAAAACACTCGTGGCTTCAAATTTTTGTTGTGTTTTTTTAAGGACTTGTATCTCAGATCCTGGTATCACTGAAATCTACAAGAATAACCGCTTTAACTTCACTGTGGCAATCTCAAAGATCTCCTTTAGAAAGCTGGAAGGATGAGAAAATGGCTATGTCCCTTGATCTAAGCTTTATTAGCAAAAAATGAAGACCACAAAAATAATTAAGACTAAAGCTAAGTATGTTCATCAGCTGTACAAACTGGTCACTGTTTCTAAAGGCACTGCTAGGTTAAAAAAAATTATTAAAACTACAGTAGTATTCCTAAGAGCGACAGAATAATTCTGCTTAAGACGGCCACATTTTTCTCCATCACTGACCACCTTTAGTACTTTTCAGATATAAAACTAGTACTCAAGTAAAAGTAATAAGAGTCTTTTGTAAAGTCCAAACTAAATAACACAAATAAGGATTGTACAGCAAGATAGAGTCAAGTGTACAGAGTCTTGGATTCCAACTCATCTGACCAGGCAAACTCTTGGTTTGCAAAGCCCTTATCTATGAGGAGACAATAACACTTGATGCAGACAAAAACCTGGAAATATATGGTGTTAATTTGCAGGCCCTTTGACATGTCTGAACAGCAGGAACTTTTGGCTTCTGAGCAGTGGCTCCCTATCTTGTCACAGTTTTGTAAATGACAGCAACATAATCACTTTTCTCCACCTGTAAAATCGGAGTATTACCTCTTTAACATGGCATTGGGAGAATTCTACATAAGGCAGTATAACTCCATAAAATCTCCGAGTTTCTAGTATTTCAACCATTTGCTAAAATATTTGTTTTTTTAAAAATCACCATCTCTTTTGTGTCTTTCCATTACTGCAGGTACAAATTTTGTGACTAAAATGTTCCAGATTGTGTATGTACATACATTTTTTTCCTCGCCAAGGGCTTACCATTTCTGTTTTACAGATAGGCTCATTAAGTATGCTGTATGATGTAGTACATGGGGGAAAAAAATCAAACATTTCATTGTATTTTTAAATCTACTGGCTATGCTTTAAAATTCTTTAAGATTCCACAGAAAATTACATTAATTTTAGTGTAATGCTCAATTCCACTAGCATATTTCAATAACGTTAATTGCTCATGTGTTGAAATACTTTCCATTAACACAGTGCTCACACTGAACACCTAGAGAGCAAAGCCCTTTAAAACACAAGGTTACTTTTTTCCTCCGAAAAGAAATATGACAATTGCCTAAAAAAGTGAAAACTGACAATTGCCTACAAATTATTTCAATAGGAGTTAGTTTTAGCATGATGTGCAATTTTTCCATTTTATTTTTTTCCTCAATGTTTTCTCTTATAATAAAGGTGGCAAATTTAGTCTACAGAAATAGGTTTTTATCTTAAAAAGGTCATTTTGCATTTAGGCATGCAGTATGTGACAAGTAAACAATTAAAGGCACACTGAAGAGTAATTAACCAAGAAAGGTTTGAACAGAATCATAACTGAGAGGTTAGGAATGAAGGAACCTGCTGCAGAAAGAGCCTGTGCACTGAAGGTTGTTTAAATTTTGCATGGATATGCACTGTGGGATTTCGCTCAGGTAACCAACTGCTAAGATCGTTTTCCAGCTGTGTCAGGAGGCAGCTGGAAGCAGACACTATGGCCTGACCAGCGCTGCTTCCCCACCGCTATCGGTTCTTTTACCTCGACAACTCCAGTATGCTCCTACCTTTGGAACTAAATAATAATGACTGCTGTTTCTTCACAAGACAGCCTTTGCTTTCCACCAACACCTCAATTTTTTTTTTTACAAAATCTCTGTAAGTGAATATTTTTCTCACTAAAAGAGAAAAGATTCTGAATCCTGGTAACATGATCAAAGAACACACTTGTGGCTTCATTTTTCTTTCCAATAGAGACAGGGCTTTTTGCCCCTCAGAAGAGACAGATGTTTTTTAAAGAGGTGATGTGCACCTGCATTGCTCAGGACTTCTGTGTCAGTTCCTGAACACTGGCTGCCACAGGATCTCCCAGGAAAAGGTCATATGAAACATATTTCAACCTGAATTTTATAAACTGCTTCGCAAAAGAAAACTTGGTATATGACATCCAAGAAACTTCTTCTTCCCCTGTTTTGACTGAAAGGAAGGACAAAAGTAAGTTCTACAAAGTTTAAGTTGCTACCTGCATCATATACTTCACTTATTTGGAGTTTCAAGGCAAGGAGAGTCCTCCCTGAGAGTGGGACTGTCCAAAATCACTGGGCAGAACCAGCTGGGAAAGCATCTCAAACCAAAAACCTGGGCTTATGGTCCAAGCATCCATGACTGTACAAAGGATTTCTGGTCATCCTTTCCTTACAGGGCTAGAGCAGGGCCAGAGGAAGCTGCCTATTGACTTCACATTTGCTGCTTGTGCTTCTGTGCTTTTTTCAAACTTGTTCTCTTGGCTGGGAGACTGAGAGGAAGGAGCAAGGAACCGTCTGGGTCACTCCAGATCTCTTATTTTCACCTTTAAACTTTCATTTAAGAATATAAAGAGTACCTTCAGGATACGCTTAAGGCAGCATAAACATAAGCAGCAGCATCACTACATTATATTAAGGAAAAATGAACTTTTTGTTCCCCTACTGTGATCTCAATTGCAGTGGCTTATGCTTAGGGGATTACTTCACTAGTGGAATATTAAATGTTTCAGGAGGAAAACAGACTTTAAAAAAAAAATCAAGAGGATGACAGTGAAAATTAACCTATGGTAGGAAGCCTGAAATTTTAATTTTTCAGGAAAGCTTTGTCTTTTTTGTCTCCAAGAAACTTAATTTGCAGACATTATCTTTCTTTGGTTGGGTCTGTGACAAAAATGGAAGTGTCTGTTTTCACAAGATGTATCTAATAGAATTTCTCAGACAATACAGACAAGGTTCTTTTTTCAGCCTTCTCTTCAGCCTACGATGTTTTGGGTTTCTAATAGGTGTGCTTACTCAAAAGTATGAAAATTGTCTAGATGCCACAGTGTAAAGAGGCTGTTTTCCCTGCATCTTTTTCTGCCTGCAGAGAAGTCAGCCCAAGATAGCTCCCTGTGCTGGAGAGAAGAGAGAAGGAAAGAGTGTTCATGCCTCCTTCCTGATTCAGGATCCACAACAGCCCTCTGACCAAGCATCTCAGGCACATTAAACCCATTTTTCAAGTTTACACACCACAGCTTTCTATAAATGGCTGTCTGCTGTAATCAAAGCTAATTGGAGTGCCAATTACAGCCCAGCGAGTGTAATTAGGTTACCAATTCTGACAAGGCATCAAATCACAAAAATGTGATCTGCATAAGTCCCACAAATTTCTCTATTTATAATGAAGTATATTTTCATGAAGAACAACAGTTCTTTTTAAACCGCAGTTAGCACAGAACCAGTGAGTGGGCTGCCTCTGTTTACATACAGTAGAGCTGACTCGGCAGCAATGTCCTGGGAGCTACAGGCCAGTTAAGCTTTCATTAAAGTCAACAGTTATCTATTTGTACACTTACATCAATTACTGTATTTCCTGAACTTTGTGGGGATAATGAAGTTGAAAGTTCCTGGCTATCATCAATTTTAAAAGCAGAGGACTAGACCACCTGAATGTCTGACATGTCAATGCGATAGCATCGTGTTGTCGGTGAAATTATTTAGGACAGAGAAGAGAGGCACATTCGTGCAGCAATCCAGCTAGGAATGCCACAGGGAAAACAGTCAACTAAACACTGGGAATCAGTCTGAAAGCAGCCTGTGACTGCTTCCATACTCTCTGCCTCTGAATGTGACTGTGGGAATATCTGGCAGAGAAGTAGTGGGGAAAAAAACATCAAGGGGATCATTACCTTTCTTATTCATCATCAGTCATTTTTATGTCCTCAGTATCCTCTCCTCCAAGCAGCTGAAGAGCTACCTTTAATAGCACACATATCATAGAAAACTTCCTGAATGGGTTTAGAAAACAAGAGTAAGATAATGTTTGTAGGGGAGGAACAGTCCTATGCACCAGTACAGGCTGGGGATTGACCTGCTGGAGAGCAGCTCTGCAGAGAGAGACCTGGGAGTGCTGGTTGACAATAAACTAACCATGAGCCAGCAACGTGCCCTCGTGGCCAAGAAGGCCAATGGCATCCTGGGATGCATCAAGAAGAGTGTGGCCAGCAGGTAAAGCGAGGTTCTCCTCCCTCTCTACTCTGCCTTGGTGAGGCCTCATCTGGAGTCCTGTGTCCAATTCTGGGCTCCCTTGCTCAAGGAAGACAAGGAACTTCTAGGTGTCCAGCGCAGGGCCACCAAGATGACCAGGGGTCTGGAACATCTTTCTTAAGGGGAAAGGCTGCATGAACTAGGTCTGTTCAGCCTGGAGAAGAGGACATTGAGTGGGAGTCTCATTAACACTTATAAGTATTTAAAAGGTGTGGGTCAAGAGGATGGGAGAGCACTTTTTTCTGTTTTCTCCAGTGACAAGAAAAAGGATAATGGACATAATACAAAAAGTTCCACTGAAACTTAAGAAAAAACTTCTTTACTCTAAGGGTGAGGGAGCCTTGGCACAGGCTGCCCAGGAAGGGTGTGCAGCCTCCTTCTCTAGAGGTTTCAAAACCCACCTGGATGCATTTCTGTGACCTGATCTAGGTGGACCTGCTTTAACGGAGGGGTTGGACTAGACGATCTCTAGAGGTTCCTTCCAACCCAACCATTCTGTGATTCTGTGATTTTATGAATAAAGACCTTTTACTTGACTAGTTAGGACAGCTGTAAAAAATGTTTTCTGTACTTGCTGATGTGTGTGAAATGTAATTTGGACTAATGGAAGAAATACTACCTTGGTCTAAAAATCCCATCTTGTCTTTGTTCACAGGCAATCAAAGCTACAAAAGCTGATTTTGACAGTTTGGAAAACTGACATACAGATGTTTCAGCAGTACAATTTTCTACCAGTATATAGCAATCCAAAAATCCTTACATTTATATGCTTATCATTTTTACTGTAGGCAAATCATCACCAAGCTATCTAGAAAGCAAGCATGTAGGACAGCAATTCAGCATCAGAGGGAAACAGGAAGTAGCACTTGTTTGCACCTTGCATCCAAGTTAATGAAAGCAGTTTACAAACTTCACTGAAATTCAGCTTCACCACAAATCCGTAAGGCTGGGAAAAGTTATTACCATTATTTCCCAGATGAGAAAGCAGTAACAGAGGCATCGGTCACCAAAAGGTACTGACAGAGTTCAGAGTACTGCTCCACTATTTGAAATTCACTCCCACATTTAACCACTAATACAGTCAGGATGCTCTGGCAATCAAAAAGAGCTTTCTAAACATTCACATGTATATCTACAGTGATCATCTGTGCAACAAGTGCAATTGGTTTCAACATAGCTATTCCTCTCCTGCTGAAAGAGCTTCGCTAAGAAGCCTCACAGAGATAATGGCTGAAACTTGCAGACCAGCTGGCTGCCTAATGTCTTAGTCCTGAGCCAACTTCTTCTTCCAGGATCTATTTTCTAGGGGACAAAACAGATGTACCACAGCTGGACCACCACCTCTGAGTTGTTCTCAAACCACTGGATTCAGATTATGTTTACAGCAATACATCTGCAGCCATTAATTCAAATAATATATTTCCATTAAAACACATATTTGAATATTTGTCAAATTTCATTTTGATTATATGTATTTGGCTGTGCCTTTCATCTCACGCCTATGACAGGAAGCTCAGAAGACTAGGACTACACTCTTCAGGAAGCAAGAGCTTGCTGTCTAAGAAACAGATAAGCCAGCCCAAAAATCACAGCACTGGGCCCTTGGAAGTGCGATCAGCTAGTTACTGCTGCTACTCTTTTGCACACTGAGGCCCCTACTATTTTTGGTGCCCTGGACATGTTTCTGAAGAGGTCCACCTCAAGGTAGGGCTGTAAGCCAGTTAAGAACTCAGCTGGGGACTGGCTGTGGGCTGATCCCTAACCCACTTACTGAACACCATTCCCAGAGAGGAAACCATTAAAATGGTATGACTTTCGGGCTTTTTTTCTAGGGTAAAACTCACTAGACAACAGTTAATGCTTGCTGTATCATGCTATTTCCATTACCACATTCAATGTAAGAGGTGGTAGAATTGAGAAGAGCTAGTATATTATATAACTGTAAAATTACTGATAATAACTACTGCTTGGACTCGGTCACACTGTGCCTCAGAACTTCATGTTGGGAAATTGCTTATGTTTTCAGACAGCATAATAATTTTTGTTAATATTACACATCAAATGCAGTTAAATGACATTCTCATGGGCACCAACTGCTTGGCTTGCTGCAAGCCTTTTTTTTCCTGCAAGGCAATGAATCTCTGATGCTGACAACTTGCTCAAGAACATACCTTCTTTGCAAATGCAGGAAGCACTTCTGAATTACTTTCAGGGTTGTGTTATTTAACATTCAAAGTCTTGGCAAAATACATTTGCCTTGAGCTCTATTTTTCTATTTCTGTAATATTATGGAAACACTAACAGAGTTTAAAAAATAAAACCAAAACAGGAATGATAAATACTTACCACTTGGCTTGTATCGTATCCCCAAGGAAGAAAGAGAACTCCTGTGTTATATTTCTCCCAGTGTGAACACATAAAGTTAAACAAGACAATGTTTAAATATATATACATTGTATATACAGAAACTCCAGTCTTCCCATTGTCACGGGAACAGACAGAAAAAAAAGAAAGCACAAAAATGGAGGTAGCCCAGCTATCCAGCCCATGGTCAAATAATTCTCCCAGAGGAGTACTGGACTGAGTCCTTCGAGCATGTTTCCCGTCTATGGAGTCTAGAAGGATTGGGAAAGGAAAAGAAATAAAGAATTAGAGTGCAACAAAAGGACTAACTTTCTTCACATGCACTTCAGTGCTGCCATGGATAACATTTTGGAAAAACACACCAATGAAAGCAAACTGTGGCACAACAGCCCCTTCAACACCAACATGTTAGGATTGCTCATAAAAGATTTGCTTCCGTTATCAAGTAATTTTTCCATCCTCACTTCAGCTCTTAAACTAAACGCCACATTCCTTACGAGCTTTAGGAAGACATTAATAATTACTTGTCCCCAGACTTTCATGTTTCGCAATGAAAGTGCTGAAAAGTGTCCCTATGGCTTCTGGCTTGTTCGCTGGTGTTGCAAACCCATTAAACTTCAGACCACTTGTGGAATAGAATCACTAAGGCATTGAGGTTGCTTGATGCTAAATACCACAGTGACTGTTACCTCCTAGCCTCAAGGAGAAAATGTCACAGAATTTATTTGTGTGTGCCTACATGAAGTCTTTTGATTGAAATCTTAGGATACAAGAGCTGTCAGTGTGCCCAAGTGGCCAAAGAAGACCAGTAGCATCCTGGCTTATATCAAAAATAGTGTGACCAGCAGGGCCAAAGAAGTGATTGTCCCCCTGTACTCAGTGCTGGCAAGGCTGCACCCTAAATACTGTGTTAAGTTCTGGGCCCCGCAAAATGAGAGGAGACCTTCTCATTCTGTACAATTACCTGAAAGGAGGTTGTAGTAAGTTGGGGGTCGGTCTCTTCTCCTAAGTAACAAGCGATTGGATGAGAGGAAATGGCCTCAAGTTACCCCAGAGGAGGTTTAGATTGGATATTAGACAAAAAATATCTTCCCCAAAAGGGTTGTCAAGCACTGAAACAGGCTGCCCAGGGAAGTGGTTGAATCCCCATCCCTGAAGATATTCAAAAGACATGTAGATGTGGCGCTTAGGGACATACTTTAGCAGTGGATGTGGCAGTGCTGGGTTTATGGTTGTATTCAATCATCTAAAACATCTTTTCCAACTTAAATGATCCTATGATTCTAAGAATATATTCCTGTTAAGGTGAGTCACGTTAACATTTAAGTGCTTAAGTACTGGATCTCACTCTGAGGATGCAGTTGGACAATATGGTTTGAGTCAATCTGTGAGTTCACTGCTGTTGAACAGGGGAGGACTTGCAGCCTGCTCAGCTGGTGGAAATACAGCAAACATTAGGGGGGTTTTTTCTGGGTCATTGAACAGAATTGGTACTGTGAATGGTATAAAAAAACAGGGAGATGGTACAAGGGAGAGACAGTGAATGCAGGGAGGAGGCAGGGGGTCAGGCAGCTGTAACCTTTCGTAGCTGTATTGTCAAACCATACCCTTGGTCTCTTCTCTGAGACTGTGCTGGTGAGGAACAGAAATATTTTCTTCTTAAAGTTAAGCATAAATATGCCTGATGAACCTCTTGGTAAAAGAACAAATCTTATCTATTACTTACTGTTTTCCCGAATCTCGCAATAACATGGATTTTTTTTTTCTTTTTACTATTACTTGGAAGGTACTATAGCTAACAATTATTAGCATTAATAACACAAAACTGACTAGGGATACAACTCATCAGAGTGAGACAGAAGACTCCACAGCTGCTGTTGATCAAGTACTACTTACTTCTCCAGATTATTTGGCAGTACTCTGAGGGTTTTTTTTAATGTAAATATACTTCAGGGATCTAAACCAGGAAAACATGGGATTTCATTTTATACAGATTTTATACCATGTCCCTATTGTAATACTTCAACAGCTGTGAGATATCCTCTGCTCAAATACTAAACTCTTGATCAAAGATCTCATAGAGGATTTCATATATGGCTTACCCCCTTCCACATTCTCTCTTCATTAACATTGCCATTGAATTGTTGGCATCTTACTTAAAAGTACAGAAAGAAAACTGTGTATGTAAGTTTGAAGTTATATAAATAGTGTTGTTATAAATGTAGAAATTCTTTAGTCTATTCTAGGATGCTTCTGACACTTAACCAGCAAATAGGAAAAGCAGTGAAGCTACAAATAGGAAGCTCTACCAAGATGATCAGGGGACTGGAATGTGTCTCTTAAGAGTAAAGGCTGAGAGACCTGGGGTTGTTCAGCCTAGAGAAAAGACTGAGAGGGGACCTTACCAACACTTATAAACACCTAAAGGGAGGGTGTCAAGAGGATGGGGCCAGTCTTTTCTGCAGTGCCCAAGTGGTAATGGGCACAAACTGGAAACAAGGAAGTTTTTCTTGAAAATGAGAAAAAACTTGTTTCCTGTGAGGCCGCCTTGGCACAGGTTGCCCACGGAGGTTGTGGAGTTTCCTTCTCCAGAGGTTTTCAAAACCTGAGTGGACACGTTCTGTGTGACTTGACCTAGGTGAACCCGCTTTTGCAGGGGAGCTGAACTAGATGACCGCTAGAGGTCCCTTCCAACCCCTACCATGCTGTAATTCTGTGAATAGAAACATCTCTGTGTAGTATGTGGTCTTTCATATTTCAAGAATCTCTATCCCACATCAGAGAGAACTCAGTTACAGGGACAATACTTTCTAAATTAGAATGATAAAAGATTGTTCTGTTCATAAAGTATTTTACATATGCACAAAATAGTACTCACATTAGATACTAAAATGTGTACCTCAGAGAAAGAGAGGGTTTCGTCTTGTAGCAACATTTTACTCAAAAGAGTTAGGCTTATAATGCCGTCGTGAAATACAGTACTTCGATTATAATGGACATGGGGAAAGTTACAAGAAGATACTAATATAATATAAAAGATAGAAATTGTATAACATATATGTAAAATTTTACTTCGACAAATCTTTACCCACATTTTCCGTGTGGTTTCACTAGCTTTTTAAGAGACTGAAAATATTTCCTGGTTTAGGTTTCAGTTTGAAAGCATTCATGCCAATAATGGTGTATTTTCAGTAGTGGACAAACACTATCCCGTGCCTCCACTGCTTTAAGTTTATGTTACAATTTTGTCTCATGAAGGTTCATGAATCTTCATTTTTACAAAAGTTTATATAACTTTTAAATAGTGGAATTAAAAAATAACAGCAAAGAGCATTCAATTTTACAGAAAGGGAAAAGACACCAAACCACCTTAACAAAGGCAGTGGAGGAGTGAAAGTGCAACATGATAGGGAATTTGGAGAGAATAACTGTCATTAAAAAGAAGCTGAGAGGGGTTAAAGTTGGATATTTAGTTAGTTATTATGGTTCTCTGCAGTCTTCCAAAGGGAAAACTTTGACCATGCAGAATTAAACCTGAGACTAAATATTTCATTAAGTGGCTTGGCCAGCAGACACAAAAATCTACATATACATCAGTTCATTATAGCTTTGACTGTCAACATTATAGTCCCCATCTTCCAAGTATTAGGAACTACAGGCCTCACTGGCAAATAACATCTACATTAAGAATCTCACAAGCTGAATTTCCAATGAGTTTTCTGGGATCTCATACACTAATAGCTCCAATATGTAGTTCCCATTTATGAAACAATAGATGCTTCATTAAATTCCCTACAATTACATAAATAATGATTTTCACAAAAGAAGCTGCTGCTTCTGCTAATAATTAGAGAGCTCTTAAGGAAATCTGACTGCTAGTCAGCTTCAAGGGATGGTTTTCTCAATTATTTTTATGGTAGAAAGAAATTACAGACAAAATAATTTTGGCACAAACTCACCCCTTGAATAGAAATGGCAAGGCACTTGCAACGCAGAGGGAGGTGTCTGCACAAGGAGATGTGGCACTACATGCACGAGTCTGATACCAAAAGAGGCCAGCATCTTTGCACAAAACTACAGTGTACATATAGAATACGTTTCTATCTAGCCTAAGTATCTTAAGCATGGCACACAAATGTCTGGCTACACTCTATAATGCAAGGCCTTATAAGAATCAACTCAGTGCAGTCCACATAAATAGGCCACCCTATTTATGTTTCTCCCCAAAAAAGTAAAAATGGAATATGACACTGAATATTAGGTATTATAGGTGTTATGGGAGAAAAGCAACAACAGGAAAGAACAAAACTGATACTTCATCTTCCTAAGAAGCTCAGGCCTGTCATCAAATTCATACCATCTCTCCTGACACACAACATAAGCACTGAAGAGCTTTACAGGTTAAAACACAGTAATACATTCATTTTCCCTTTTCTCTGCTTTGCCTTTTATTTTTCCTGTTCTGGAAAGCACCTTCTGCTAACACAAGTGTCAGGGAGCTTGTCATTGTTGAGGGACACACTTTTCTATGAAACCCAACAGCAATGACTGCTGCTACATAATGGTTTTCATTGTTGTTCTAAAACAATTTGAACTTTCAAGAGAGATAAGAGCAACAATCACAAAATCTCCTATATATCATTAAAAATTGGGGGGGGGGGGGTCGTTAAGCCTTATGGCTGGTTTTTATGTTAGATTTGGTTTTTATCTCAGAAAATTTCTTTTCAACTCTTTTGGAGAGAGATCAATACTTTATTCACTATCCTCTTCACTTTGATAGTGCTAAGCACTAATCAACTAGTCGATAAACCTATATGAAGACATCAGATGTGTAAATTATTTCATTGTACTTTACCTAAAGCATAAGCACAAAAGGTAGTAAAAGCACTGAACAGCCATACCCAGGTGGGAACACGTCCAGGACTGGTACCTGAAACACATTGGGTAGTGAGTCAGTGTAAAAGTGGTTAATGTCAAAGAAATCCACAGAGATATTCATAT
Organism: Colius striatus; assembly: GCF_028858725.1. Classification (NCBI taxonomy): domain Eukaryota; kingdom Metazoa; phylum Chordata; class Aves; order Coliiformes; family Coliidae; genus Colius; species Colius striatus. The sequence continues at coordinate 53,420,350 of NC_084762.1, forward strand.
ACATATGAACAAGCTATCAGCGATTAGCCCACTATATCAAATAGACCGAAATACTTGGTTTTGACCTTGAGTCACTACTGAGCTCTACCAAAGAAGCAATGAGCAGGCTTGAATGTGCTTCTACTGTAAAAGAGAGAGAAGAAGATAGATGTTTTTAGGCCTTGAAATTAGTATTGCACAAAATAATGACAGTAACTAAGCAAAAAATTTCACAGGTAATGGGAAGACTGTCCCTCAACAAATTAGTTAATGTTTATGTAATAGCTAAAGATAAAAAAAACTGAACCAGAATGATCATGATCATTAGTGCCAAAGTGGGGTTTGTATAGCACTTTTACCATACAGATCTGACCAGGAAATTTTTGTCCTTAAGCTAGGACAGAGATTAGCAACTTTTTTTTTTTTTTTCCCCCCTTGAAAAAAGGAAAAGAAATGTGGATTGGACAGAACCCAGGGTTCCATTATTGCTCTGCTGATATCTGTAACCCACAGTTACTGTTGCTCCTTTAAAGAAAATCAATCTTTTTTCCAAAGAGCATTCTATTTAACTTCATTCAATAAGAACTACACCAGTGCTAAACAACCCTAAGTGCAGAGCCCTCCCAGGTTTCTGGCAGGGAAAACAGAACACAGGGAATACCTGCATGCAGAAGTGTGTCCATGAGATGCCAGTACCTAAAGCTATGCCCCAACAACCTCTCTCTCAATGCCTCATCTTGCCACTCTGAAAGAAAAGATGGCAATTTCTGACTCCTAGCTGCAGATTTTCAAGCTGTAGAATGAAAACCAGCTGTCCAGGAAATTAAGACTTTTATTTCTGATCCTAGGTATGAGATTGATATACAATACTCAAAAGGCCCATTAGTTTGCATGAACGTTTTCAATCAGTTGAGAAATAACAGGCGCTGTTCTTGTGTGAAACCGAGAAGAAGCTTGCAAACTACACATATAGGTCTCACCTCTAACAGACTTAATGACCATTTCAAGTTACGTGAAGTTCAAGGTGTACCTACTGGGAATGTGGAAAAACAAAATTATTCCCTTAGAGGACCTGTGCTGGATGCTTTTTCAATACAGAACTTAGTAAATATCAGCTGCATTGATTAAAAAACCAAAGTGATGAGGCCAAATTAACTACATAACATGCTGGTCTTGAAAACTTAATGGTCATACAAGATGATTTTTGAACCAAAATTGCTAACAAGTAGTCCGGCCTCTAGAATTATTATGATAAATGTACAAAGAGTTCATGCCAAAGGGTACCTCTCAAATCTACCCACAGACATAAGAAATTAAAGGCAGCAAAAAAACCAAAACAGAATTGCTTTGGGAAATAAAATTGTTAAGTCTTCACCTAAGTGTCGAGCTTGAAGAAAAGCAAAGATTTTTATATATTAATCATTTAGATTATGCTTATTACTTTCTGTAGCAAGCTCCAACAGCTGGTCTAAGAAGCCCAGAACTGAATGCACCATATGCTCAGGAGCAATCAGCTCTAAAAAGCTTCTGACTTGGTCTATCATGAGGAGGCAATATGGACTTGGACTCTTTCAAGAGACAATTATTTAGAAACTATTTCTTCTTGTCTAGAAGCAGTCTTAAAGTGAGGAGGCGAAGCAATGAAAGAGAAATTAGCTCATTAAGGCATCGATGTAGGTATTAGGAAATGTGAAACCAATTAAAATTTTACAAAGAACATTAGGGTGAATTTTGACTATGTATTTAAATCCTGGAATCCATTTGAAATAAAATGAGGTATTACCACAGACTTCAAGCAGCATATTCCAAAACCCTTATTTAGAGATGAAATTAAATATGATTTTTCAGTAAAATTATCTAAATTTATAATGCCATGTGTGAGGCCATATTCTCCTGTATGCACAAGGAGCCTCATTAAGGGAATCATAGAATCATAGAATGGTAGGGTTGGAAGTGATCTTTAGAGATCATCTAGTCCAACCCCCCTACAGAAGCAGGGAAGATTCAAGTATCTGACGCCTCCCTGTATCATTCAGAAGTATGACACAACCAGGCCACTAGTTCTGAAAAATTACAACATGGAGATATTTACCTGAGGCAGTGTAGTCCCAGTCATAAAAAGATATTAGAAAATAATTAACTAAAATCATGAGAAATCCAGAGAATGTTAACAGGTTGGGAGCAATCCACAAAGGCACTATCTGTTAAAAAAGAAAGCAAAAGAAAAATCATGTTTCAACTTTTAGGTGCTATTTTAATTCTTTTTTTTTTTTTTTTTTTTTTACATCAGGAAAGGACAAGCTTGTGTACAAAATCAGCAATGTTCAGATTTGTGCACATTTTCCCATTTTAAAATTCAAATACAGTTTTCATTTCTGAAATCTATTTTCAAATATAATCCTTTTGCCTGATCCTTGTGACTCCGGCAAAAATGTCATTTGAAAACGTTTTATTTCCTACGTTATACACTATCCCTCTTTTCCCACCCACCAGGGAAATCTTCTCGCAACTGTGTGTACCACAACTGAAAGAAGACTGCAGCACCCCAGTGTGGTAACTCAGCATCCACGTGGCAGGTTTTTTTAAGCATTCTGTTGCCACGCTATAGCAAGGAAATTCCCTCTTCTAACATGTGTCAATAATTTGCAACTCAAAATATCAACAAAACCAGACACTGAGTGTGTTATATTTTTACACTCAGAATATCTCCTTGTTACGAGTAGATCCCTAATTCTCTAGACAGTAACTTCCTCTTCAGTCATAAATTATAAAAACTCCATTAATGCCTTTTACTTTGTAGAGTGCCAAAAAGGATACTCTTGTATTCACCTAAGCCTCTAATTCTTTGTCCCATCCCTGTGGCTTTAAGGTATTCTTTGCACTGCAACAGGGTTCTTCTTTGGTAACACTCTTCCCAAGTAACAGTTTCTCCAGAGTATTTTTTGAAATAGCACACAAAGCTTTCCATGTGGCTTTTAGACAGAAAATATTAAATCATTTATTTATTTATATTATTTATTTGCAGAAATACCAAGTATCAACCACAACCATCCCTTAAACAGAGTAACAACATATTCAAAACATAGAAACATTGGAGGCTTACAATAAAATTCTTTGAAGTGTTTAAGGACTGAAAATGTACATAAGGTATTTTGACACTACAAAATATTAGAAAACAATATTGAAAAAGAAGCTAAATAATTTCAGATACTAACAATAGTTTTGAAATCAAATGTTTTATTAACTTATTTGGACTAGCTAGATGGACAGGCAGATGAATCTCTCTCATCTGACAGATGATTGCATTAATTTGTATATGTCTTTACATTTCCTCTATTCTATTACTATATTAAAAAATTGCATAGAAAAATTGAGTGCTTGAACTGATTAATTCTTCTGACTAGATCCTCTTTTTCTACTACAGAACAATTAATAATATTCAGGAGAAATTATACAACTGATGTTGTGCAGTGTAAACTTTTAAAAATTTGATGAAAATTCCTGAGTGTTTTCCAGCTATATTTCTTAGATATTTTCTTTAATAATATTGGGAAAAACATAAAATCTGATAGTTGTTTTCCTTATGACCAAGATTTTATCACTACTTTTAAAACACTACGTGTCAACTCTCATATTATTTAAAATATATAATGTAAAGCATACAACAGCAACAACAACAACAAAAATTAACATATCTATCATTTTCAGTCTTCAAAAGCCCAATTCTAAATCCCTAAGAACAAGTGACAGTAAATGTTCCCTGAAGCTCTTTTTAGGAGAAAAACTCAGGAGAAACCCTTCACTGCACAGTCCTCTCTTCTTACACTGACTGCACATTCAACATGCAGCAACAGCAGCACATCCCCTAATTTTGCTACCTAGGAATGCAGAAACCTTGTAAGATGGAGGCTTAGTGTGAATTGCCTGCTGTGGAATGTATCTGATGTCTGTGACCTTCCATGAAATAAGAAGGGCAGATGCTGAAGAAATTCTGGATTGGTCTCTTAGTTTAAAACAAAGATCAAAATATTATGTTAACACAACCTGTGGATGAACCATTTACAAGGATATACTGATGCCATTGAATGTATTGATCTAAAATGGCTGATTTCTCTTGTATAATTCATAATAATTGTTGACTATTAAATAAAGTGAGGGGCCATAAATGTCTGCTTTCTAATTAGGCCCATAATTCTAAATACTCAATGTGTCATTATTATTGCAAGAAACTATTTATGCTTACACGGTGCAAACATGAAGCCGTTATTTTAACCTTTCTTGCTAAGATGCTGTATTTTAAGAAGGAAAATGTCAAAGATGTTGTTACAGTTGCAATCCCTTTGGCTAGTAGACACACCATGAAAAATAGCTAGAGTAGATCTAGCCTCAGGAAAACAACCTCTCCCATGTTAACCCCTAAGCATGCTCTTGCCCTTACCAAGCCTAATCTGTCTAGGTATTTGGAAAATATTCCAGTTGGAAAATTCCTTTTGTTATATTTCACGCCCCTTATTCTTTTGGTTGGCATTACATTAGAATCATAGAGTAAAATCAGAAAATCATTTAGGTTGGAAAAGACCTTTAAGATTGAGTTCAACCATTAACCTAACACTGCCAAACCCGCCACTACACCATGTCCTTAAGCATCACATCTACATGTTTTTTTAATATCTCCAGGGATAAGGAGGGACTCAACCACTTCCTTGGGCAGCCTGTTCCAATGCTTGACAGCCTTTTCAATTAAGAAATTCTTCTTAATATCCAATCTGAACCTCTCCTGGCACAACTCAACGCTATTTCTTCTCATTCTCCATTTGCTGTTTAGGAGAAGAGATCTACCTTCCCCTCTCTATAACCTCCTTCCTGGTAGTTACAGAGGATGATACATGTCCCCTGAGCCTCCTCTTCTCCAGGCCAAATAACCTCAGTTCTCTCAGCCACTCCTCATCAGATTTGTTCTCCAGTTTCATTGCCTGTCTCTGGACACACTCCAGCACCTCAATGTCCTTCTTGTAGTGATGAGCTCAGAACTGAACACAGTATCGAGGTGCAGCTTCACCAGCACTGAGTACAGGGGGACAATCAGCCTCCTTGGCCCTGCTGGCCACACTTATTTCTGATACAAGTCAGGATGCCATTGGCCACCTGGGCACACTGCTGGCTCATGTTCAGCTGGCTATCAATTAACACTCCCAGGTCCTTTTTTGTCAGCTTTCCAACCACTTTGTCCCAAGCCTGTAGCATTGCGTGGGGTGTTTGTTGCCTACGTGCAGAACCTGGCACTTAGTCTTGTTGAACCTCATTCAACTAGCCTTGGCGCACTGATTCTGCCTGTCCAGGTCCCTCTGAAGTGTGTTCCTGTCCCCAAGCAGATGTATGCTCCCACTCAGTTTGGTGTCATCAGCAAACTTACTGAGGGTGCACTCATCCAAATAGTTGATAAAGATGTTAATCGAAACAGGCCCCAGTACTAAGCCCTGGGGAACACTGCTGAAGATCAGCCACCAACTGGATTTAACTCCATTCACTACAACTTTCTGGGTCCAGTCATTTATCCAGTTTTCCACGCATCATAGAGTAGGTCCATTCAAGCCACGGGTAGCCAGTTTCTCCAAGATGCTGCTGTGGGAAAAGGTATCAAAAGCTTTATTAAAGTCCAGGTAGATCACATCCACAGCCTTTCCTTTATCCACTAAGTAAGTCATCTTGTCTTAGGAGATGAGGTTGGTCAAGCAGGACCTGCCCTTCTTAAAGTCATGTTGACTGGGCCTGAATCCTTGGTCGTCTGTATGTGCCTCACAATGGCACTCAGGATGATTTGTTCCATAGCCTTCCCCGGCATAGAAGTCAGGCTGACAGGCCTGTAGTTCCCAGGATCCTCCTTCCAGCTCTTCTTGTAGATGAGCATTGCATTTGCCAACTTCTACTCCAATGAGACCTCCTCAGTTAGGCCGGACTGCTGGTAGTTGATGGAAAGTGGTTTGGTGAGCACTTCTATCAGCTCCCTCAATAAACTTGGGTGGATTCCATCCATTCCCATAGACTTCTGTGTGTCTAAGCGGTGTAGCACGTCACTAACCATTTACCTTGGCATTATGTGGGCTTCATTCTGACCCCTGTCTCTGTCTCCCAGCTCAGAGGACTCAGTACCCAGAGAACAGCTGGTCTTACTATTAAAGCCAGAGGCAAAAAAGTCACTAAGTACCTCATCCTTTGTAACTACGTATCATCCCCAGTATTCAACAAAGGACAGAGATTCTCCTTAGCCCTCCTTGGGTTGCTGATGTATTTATGGAAACATTTTTTTACTGTCTTTTACAGCAGTAGCCAGATTAAGTTCTAGTTAGGCTTTAGCTCTTCCAATTTTCTCCCTGCATAAGCTCATGACCTACTTGTACTCCTACGGAGTTGTCTGTCCCTTCTTCCAAATGTCATAAACTCTCCTTTTTTTCCCCTGAGTACTGGCACTATCATCACCCTATTTCACAATTCAAAACTTACAAATTAATTTCCTATGCATGTTGGGAACATACATCCTGAAATTTACTAGCACCCTATAGCTTTGTTGAAAATTTTATTTTCTAATCAAACAGTAGAAGTCTAATATATCAACGTGCTACATGATTCATGCAACTAGAGGCGCCACTGAGGAGAATCATGTCTGCTCTCTGGTAAAACCATTGTATGCTTGAACTTTTTAAAAAACTTAGTTCCACAAAATAGTAACTTCTGCTTTAACAGGTCTACAGTCATTCATGCTAAAAGCCTTAATAAAAACTGCAAATGTTTTAATATATCCACTGTCTATTTGGATAAGAAATGGTAAAGTATGCATATTTATATAAAGCTCAGTTCAAACTTGAAATACTCCTTAACTAAGTCACTTGGGACCACTAAAATTCTACTCATGCTCAATTCTAGTGGTAAAATCTAAGTTTATAAAGGTAACAGAGAGCAATTAAATGACTTTCATGAAGCTGGCACACACCTGTGTATCCCAGTGGGATTTCCTCCTTTTCCTTTCATTGTTTTGCACAAATGTGATTTTTCATGAATACAAATAGGAGGACTATTCAGTTCATGTCGTAGCTAAGTATACAGTCCATTACCTGTCAGATAGCACATGATTGTGCTTTATTATAAAACAAATATTAATTAAAGGTAAAAGGATGGAGTATTGAATTAATTGAAGTTTAAATATTTATAGTTTTGTAATCAGAATAGTTTTAAATAACATGTAGATAAAGCTGTTACTCCGTTGTGTCATACAGGCTTTAACTATAGTTTCATACAATACAGAAAAGTTGCCTTAGACAGGAGCATCTCAGACTGCTTCAAGCCCATTATAGAATTCAGGCATGAAACATTATCCTTCACTTTCTGCTTTGGTACCAACATGTTCCTGAAGCACATACATCCAAAAATCATACTAAAATTGACACAGGCACATGATGTAGTACATAAGAAAGATGTCCTTCAAAGAGGAAAAAAAGGAAGGTAATGCTCAGGATTTCCAGGCAAACATCTAACTTAAATGCACAAATTCATTGCATTCTTAGTATCCCCATCCTCATCACAGAGGATCTAGGTATGATGACATGTTTTCAGTTCTTATGTATGTCAATATCCCAGCTCAAAAATTTCTACATCTGCTCTAATGTCTGGCTCTTCTTAATTTCTCATAATAGAGGAAACATACCTTCGAATGAATTTTCTGTTACAGAACATAGAGAAAATTGTGTTGCATTCATAACTAAATTGATATATGAAAGGCCAAACTCAAGCCTCTGTTTTCATTGGTGTTTATTGCTTGACTCTGTAAATTTTAGGTTGTTGGGGTGGTTTTTTTTAACTTCTCTACAATCTGGTAAAAATAGTCCCCATGGAATGTTTATTTTCACTAGATTAGAAACTATTGCAAAGTACTGGTCTATGTAAATAGAAATAAGATGACATATTGAAAAATGTAAGTTGAATATTATATTCTAGATTACAGGATATTTTAGTCTAGAGGATGCTCATAGCCTATTTTCATGTTTTCATGCTTACAAGTACAAACTACAAAATAATCAATGATGAGTAAATGCATTCAAAGCTCCTCCTTCTTTAAAAGAAGACTTGATCCCATTTATTACAATACCATTGTTTTACTTACACTTCAAGAGAAAAAACCTGATTTTTGTTGAAAAGATAAGGAGAACTTTCTTGGACTGAGTTTGAGGCAACAGTTAACGTCACACCTAGTTTCAATATCTAGCCAAGAACAAAATCATTCTAGCAACTTCTGTTTCTACTAATACTTTATTAACAGTTAAATTTTGGCTAATCGATTTGGTGGTCTCGTTTTTATCTCTAGGAGCATCTTTCACCTCTGCAGCTGTGCATTCCCAGGTTCCACCGCAGGACTCAGATTTTACCTGGAAGTTTCCTTTAACATTAGAATTACTACTTCTACAAAAGCTGTGAGCAACAAAATTTTCCTTTAAAACCTTGTGATACATCAGTAAGAATTATCCTGTAATGCTCCTTGCACCAGAAGGCAGAGCAGAACATTCACTGCTGTACCTTCAGAGTTCAAACCAAATGCCAGTGTGAAGACTGTACCCACTCCGGTCTTTTGATTCCATACTCGCATCTCCTAGTTTGTGAAACAGGTTTTCAGTCTGGTTTGAGGTCTCCTCCAGCAAGAAGTGAAAAAAACCATGCTCACCAAAAATCTGAGGCATAAAAAAATCTAAAGAGGTTACATTTTTTACAGGATACATCACCCCATGCTACATGGGGACAGTCAAGAAAGTTGCTCTTCTGGAAAAACCCTGCAACCATTAGAAGAACTTATCCCCAAAAGAAGTTTTAGCTGAAAATACTCTCTCTTCAATTCTATAGCAGATGAATACCCCTGGATCTCCTAAATCAAAGTGCAAGCACACAGTAAAGACTCTGCTCATCTCCCATGCCTGACTCAGAATGGTGGAGTGGCTTTTGGCCTCAGTGTTTTCCTCAGTGTTATGATGGGAATAAAAACGGAGACCCTGCGCCGAATTATTGATCTCAGTTTCACATCTTTGAATCTTTCATGCCATGTTTGAGTTCTTTTTAGGTAAACAATGCTTTCAAGAAATTACATTAGCTTATGAACAAGAGATTATGATTTTCCAGCTACATCAAGTACAAGTAATACCTGAATTATAAAACCCAAAGATGGCAGGGACAACAGCAGTCTGACCACATATATCCTTTTTTGTTTGTATAAAGGTTTCTACTAAGAGGCTGTCATCACTTCAACGCTCTGAAAATGCCATATTCCTGGGTCGTTGCTTCCTTGGAGATCAATAAATTTAATATTTATTTGAGATACAGCCTTTTAATTTTTTTTTCCAGTAACAGCAAAACTAATTGCAAGGGGGTTTATTTTTAAAAACTGCAGATCATAATGTATTCAAGAGATGTCATCCTCCAATCGTTACGGTGATCATGGTAACGGATCTCATTTTCAGCTTCTTAGAGAAACGCCTCGCTCCCTTGAGCAAGTGCCCTTGGGAGAAAATGAGACAGCACTTGCATAAAATCATGTGCAAAGCACAGACATAAAGCCATGCTGTTGTTAGGCAGCATATGCTGCCCAAAAATAATTTGTACTAAGTAAACCCTTCAATGTCTGCAAAGCTGTTTAATGAAAGATGCAATAATTGAAAGATGTAAAAAAGAAACAGATGCCTTTTGTGTAATGAGCAGAAAAAACACCCCAGCACCTGTTTTTTCTACAAAAAACCCACCAAAAATCAAAATCCAAACATGCTGATCTTAAGTATAGCTATAGATCCTATAACATTTGTTTTCTTTTATACAGTAATCTCAATCTCAGCTTTATTAATCAATATATTATAAAATCAAAATGTGTGCTGTATATAAAACAAATTCTTACATTATCATGTGATCTTTCTATTAAATAAAACTCTTACCTTAATAATTTTGTTCCAGATGGGTTGCATAATATACACAGATAAAGGATTTGTATCCACAGCACTGTACTGTGAGGGAAAAAAAGAAAATATGTTAAAGCACTGAACAATGCATATTTTTCCATCACTGCATATCCTTCAGCATCTAAGAACAATCACTCTTGAGTGTGACTGGTGTAAATTTATTTTATTCTGATGATCATTCATACAGTTTTAATTTAATTTTAAAACACTGGTCTGGTTTATAATTATCTTGTTAGCAACCCTATGTACTAACACAAAGGCTTAGGCTAGTGAAATGGCAAACAGTTCTGCAGTCATACTTTGCTTTTAAATTTTTATTCGTCTCACAAGTTACCCTTTAAGATGGCATTTCTACCATATTTTTTATTTAATACCTTTATTACCACTATCAGTAATGCAGAGTCTCAGCAGCAGTTCATTGCTAGTATGTGGAATAGGTAGTGTACATGGAATATGGTCGTAAGTGGAAAATTATCTCACAGAGGTATACAGCTTTTGATACAGTAACACGGATGCATTTGCACTATGCTAATTAATGTAAGGCCATGATATTAGAAGAAGCAGCTCTAAAATAGCACAGTCCATTATCACAATAAAATTTTCCTGTTGGAGATACTTGTAAAAATACTGTATGTGTTTTATAAATTTCAATAAGTACACATCTGTATCTTTAGAAATCTGAGCCTACTCCGAGTTGCTGTTATCTGCTTTCTCAGAAGAGGATGGTACCAAGTTTTATCCTGCCTTGAGACTGCAGAACACAGACTCAGAACAACTTGCAGAAGAGTGATCATACCACTCACAACTATGTTCTTGAGCCCTGGCAGGTCCACGTTGGAACAAGTTAGTCATTGTTGGGGTGGTAGACATAATTCTTTCAAAAATTCTTTGACTTTGAAAGTGTGCATATGGCTTATGTTGTTCAAGTGATACATTTGAGTCACATAAAGATTCAGATGTATCTACAAACAGCACTGTCCAAACATTGTGTGAAGACATGATATGGGAATAATTCCCACACGCACACGTGTGGGAATGAGACAGGGATGTGTTAGACCACAATTTGTTGAAGCTGTTCACATGCAAAAAAGCTTATGACAGAGAGGCTTTCACTTTACCTAACTTCAGCTAACAGCTGACTTTTCTCTCAGTAATTAATTTATCAACCTCTCTTAGACAGCTAACCTTTGGATGAGATTGCACTTTGGAAGTACCTATTTCAAGCTCTTCATTATCAAAGGAGCCTAGACACTCCTCTTAAACTTAGGCATCTTTCAGGAGACTAAAAGTCTGGCATGATTAATCGCAGTTTCAGTATCTTCAGTCACCAAGCTTCTACATGTACACTGAATATCCACATGTCTGAGCTAAGGGCTTTCAGTGAACAAGTGCAGACTGGACAAAAGACTGATGCAGAAGCCTCAGGTTTTGAATGTCAGCTAGTACTTAATTCACACAAGAACTACAGAAATCCTCTGAAAAATTAAGAAAATTCAAAGTATCCATTAGCACAATCGAGATTCCAGTTTATCAGGAATCTGCCCAAAGTTCCTCTGCAGCTACTGGCCATTTCCTTACCTCAACTGGTATTCAAAGACTACGTGAGGTATGTAATAATTTGCTGGCCAGCCAATTCAACTGATGCAGTCATACTTGCATAAGAAGTGCAAAGGTTAAAATACATGACCTTCACTCCTGTGCTTGCTTTGGCTTTCTCCTTCTCTCCTCCACCCCAAGCCTTCACGGTCATCAATAAAATCACAAAAAGCTAGGTAAATAACAACAGTAAAATGAGGCTTTCTATCCAAAGTACTCACTGGCTGTACAGAACCATTGCTTCCTCCCAGGAGAAAAAGAAGAAAAATTGATCTAATTTCTTTAAATTATTTTCTTATATAGAAAATGTAAGAGATTATATGGAGATTATATAATTTCTTTATTTTCTTAAATGGAAAATATAAGAGATTATGTAGTTTTCCAACATATCTCTATGTAACGGACATGAACGTAAAACACAGTCAGCTTTTTGTTTGCTTGACAGTTTCCAAAGTCAAGCACCAAAAATAAAAAGTTATTTAAAAAAACATAATTACAGCCAGCTTCTCTCACTAAAAGACATTTCAAGATTCATTGTAGTTTGTTCTGTTCATTTCTATGTCTGTGGCTGAACCAGGGTCCTCTGGGCAGGGAATGCACATTCAGCAGATGTGCAGAAGAATGGATTTGCTCTTCCCCCTTCAGTAATCTGGTTTAGCCAGACCAAAAGAAACATCCATGGAAAAACATACTCTGCCAGTTTTTTTCATGGCAAAAATAAAACTTGACAAATAAGATCTGCTATACAGTTTAACACTCTGCTTTGTTCTGCACCCAAGAAGCTACTAACCTCAGGGCCATGAAATCCTCAGGAGTTTAATGTTCATGGCTGCCCCTAAAAGCAAAGTACTAAGTAACATGTTCACATTATGATCAGTGAACATGAATGCGAGAGTGCACCGAACCTGATGTAAAAAAACATTTGCTATTGCATAACTCTGTCCTTTTCAAAGCACTTGCACTGAAAGACAGAAGTGGAAGAAAAGTGTTTTGGAGGTTTTTCAAATGCAAGACTCATATAAGTTCTAAGCACTCCCCAGCAAACTGCATTTTCTGCATTAGAAAAGGGATATCTATCATCCTTATACAAAGAAGAAGGGCTTGGATTAATCAGAAAGCTTCTGTTGATTCTTTTTAAAAGAAGTTGTAATAATTAGGAGGGAATGATAGTCACAAGGGAATAGGAAAACCAGTATTAATCAACTCCATCTTACTCCCAAGTTCAAATACGTGTCTGCTGGGTTGTTGTTTTTAATAGCTGATATCTCCTTAAAAGCCATCTGCTTTCCCTCTGTGCACTAATAAGAGCTTCTAGCAGAGCTAGAAATGAGAATAACAAACACCAGACGCATGTACATACATACATGTTGACTCAGGCAGCACACATAAGATGTACTTTTACTCTGTGTCCCTGCATCTTAATCTCCATCCAGGGGTTCCAGCACAGCATCAAGTCTGTACCGGTCAGCTGTGTTAGAGGGAAGATGAAAGATGAGAAGATTAAGGTGAAGGGGGAAAAAAAGGTATGAACACCATGAAAAGTAATGGTAAAGGAAAGTAGTTATGAAAAACAATAGAAAGAAAAATAAGCCAAAGAAAAGGTTTGGTTACACAGAAGAAAGTAAGTTCTGGAGTGGCAAAGCACAGACAACCTACACGAGTCAAACGTACTCAGAGTGACCAAGGTCTGCACTATTAAATACATGATATATGGCACCTTCTGGCATTACTGCAATGGCCTTACTACCTATCCTTATTGAAAACTGGTCACATTCACACCTCACAGCCCCTGCTGGAGAGGCTTGGGGCCTCATTATCTGGCCCTACACTCCTAACACATTATTAGTATTGAGTATGTTTCAGTTTGAAGTATCTGAAACGATCCAGAGACTTTGTTGTAACCTAGAAATATGGCATTTTCAGAGCATGAAGCGAGCACTGTGTATTGTGCATGTTCAAAAATAAAAATGTCCATGTTGGAACAGTGCTGAAGGATGGCAAAAGTCAAACAGTGTGTCCTGCCTCCAGAATGGACTATTTCCAAAACAAAGCCTAGCTATTTTCTTGGAGAGATCTTCTGGAAAAGAACGAACTAGGGAGCAAGCTAACCATTAATTAGACCAGGCAGCTAGATCAGGTCGAGGGAGGTTCTCCTCCCCCTCTACTCTGCCCTGGTGAGGCCTCGTCTGGAGTCCTGTGTCCACTTCTGGGCTCCCTAGCTCAAGAGGGACAGAGAACTGCCGGAGAGTCCAGCACAGAGCTACCAAGATGATCAGGGGACTGGAGCATCTTCATTACAAGGAAAAGCTGTGGGAATTGGGGTTGTTTACCTAGAGAAGAGGAGACTGAGGGAGGATCTCATTAATATTTACAAGTACATAGATAGTGCATGTCAGATGGTTGGGACATCCCTTTTTTCTGTTGTATCTAGCAACAGGACAGGGCTAATGGGATGAAGCTGGAGCACAAAAAGTTCCATTTAAACATAAGAAATAAGTATTTTACTGTGAGGGTGAGGGAGCTCTGTCCCAGGCTGCCCAGGGAGGGTGTGGAGTCTTCTTCTCTGGAGGTCCTCAAAACCTGCCTGGATGCATTCCTGTGCAACCTGTGGTTGGACTAGATGTTCTCTAAACGTCCCTTCCAACCCCTGTCATTCTGTGATTCTGTAATCTTCAGTGATCTTCCTGGCCCTCTCCAGCCTTGCACTCAGGAGGTATCCCAAGAATAAAATTTTGGAATGACTGCAATGAAGAGAAGAATATAAAACGTATCTACACAAACTTCAGAATCAGGAGAAAAAGCAAGCTGCAAGAAATGTAGTTGCACTAACTGCTGGGAGATAGTTATTTCAACTCAAGCTGCTCCTTATGCTAACAAACTATTCTTTTCCCATATTTGAATTATCTTATTCAAAATAGCACATACTGTGCCATGCAGTCACCTACATTCAGAAATACAGAGTAAAACTGTTGTGAGTTATTTACATTTGAATTGTTGGCACCAAAATGACTCCGTAGGTTTTAATTTCATATTAGTAGCAACAAATTCCTGCCCATAAATCAGCAATTTTTTTAACTTTATATATCAGCACATGATTTATTATTTCCATTGTATATGCTGAAAAACTGAGGCACAGATGGGCTGTGATTCAATCTAAGAGTATATAGCAAAGCATGCAGCCACAATATTGTTAGAGGTGTCATATTTATATATATAATTTAAGTATAAACAGTATCAGTTTATTCAAACAAAGTCTGCACCACATATTAACTTTATTCTTGAGCTCACTTTAACAAAAGGAAATAAAGAAGTCTATTAAAAATTGAAAGGCTGAAAAGCTTACTTCCCAGACAAAATAATTTTTTAAACAACAATTTATCAGACAGTAATCACGGTTTAGGCTGCAGTATATCGAATATATGGCTCTGTGATCCCTCAATTATTTCATGTGAAGTTAGATGCCTGTTATGGAATAATATACTAGCTGCTCCCACATAGAAAACATAAGAATCCTCTAATGATGACATAAGGACTTGGATGAAGAACATAAATATTGTGATATCTGTATTTTTCCTGCAATCAAACTCAGCCAGGTCAAGCACAGGCATGGAAAAGCCACAGCTGTACCCACGTGCTGACGTTCTAACAACTCAATGGTCCTGCAGGCTTGGGGAATCTCTTCTTAAGCCAAGTGCTCATTGGATTTATTACTCATGTTAAAAAAAAAAAAAATCTATTAGTAAGCAATACCTGGCAAAAGAGCAAACAATGGAAAAAGGCAAGAACATGTAAAAAAGCTACAAGATAACCAAGCATCTGCCTCATGATGCACCACAGTCGTGTGCATGTTGTTACCTTGTGATGAGTATTGGATAAATTGAAGTAACCTCTGCCTCAATGTAAAAGGAATAGGTACTTCATATCATCACTGTGTGGGAAGCACCAAAATGAGAGCAGCTGAAATGCAGCAAGCTTCCCCTACACCTTATTCCACATAAATTATCACTCTAAAACTAGTTCAAAGTGTTATCAAACTTTTAAAGTGTTATCAAGGTTTTAAATGACCACTGAACCTGTAGTCATCTACACCTGTTCAAAATTAATGAAAAGGGGAGCAAGGAGACAGATCATTTCCTCCTCCTTCTAAATTAGTTTTTCATCAAGATAACTAGAGAGCCTAAACCAGCTGAGAACCAATACATCAAATTCAAAATAGGCAAAAATACAGTCTTTAAACAGGTGATTTATTGAAAATAATAACTTTGCAGAGTGGTTTTCCACAATGTTTGCAAGACTGTGTATTTCCACAATGCCACCTGCACATCTACTGATAACTTCTCTAACACATATAAATGTGAGCTTGTCATCATTTCGCCTAGATGCAGGGACCTACATCATCAACTGAAAATTGTGAGGAATCTGTTGAAGGAAAAAGTTTGAAGAACTGATGTTCCACAGCACATATTTGAAATAACATAAAATAAGATTTAAGCAAGTGACGAGGTTTTATTGTCTACCATGTATGACCCAGCTATTTCCTCCATGGTCAGGAGAGCCCAGGTCTGTGGGAGCTTCCAGCTGAGCCTCTGTTGGTGAGACAGAAGGGGCTACCAGGCCCTGCTCCATCACCCTGGGGTCCCCACTATACCCAGACATTCTGACAGCTACTATTACCTTGCTATGGCTTCTTCTACCACATCTCCTCTCTGATTATGCAATTTCACAATATCTGTGGTTTGTAACTGACAGGGAAAGTGACAGGGAGCATGACAATGGACTGGGTGATGAATATTCTCTTTTGCATTAGTTGAGGGCTTTTTTTGGTTTTGAAGGCTGTAAAATGATCCTCCAAATCCAGGGCATGAACCACTCACTATTTAAGAGAGCTTAGTGGGAACTCTCCCTTCTGAACAAGTTATTTCATGTT
Organism: Colius striatus; assembly: GCF_028858725.1. NCBI lineage: Eukaryota > Metazoa > Chordata > Aves > Coliiformes > Coliidae > Colius > Colius striatus. The sequence continues at coordinate 53,436,838 of NC_084762.1, forward strand.
TGAGCAACACGAACTTGCCTTCTGCGTTATCTTACGCTTTTGGAATCACACAAAAAATAAAGAAAATACAGAAATACTGACACATCTGGTAACAATTTTCCATCCACACTTAAGATTCCTAGAATACATCAAACACAAAGGGATTAATTCTACTTTATATATGCTTTTATAGGTTTGTAGATGTTATGGGACACAGTCTTGAGTTTTAACAAAAGCTTCACTAAAGAAAAAAGTACACTATAAACAACAGAGCTATACAACACAGTGAATGCCAAATGAATTCCAAATGTTCAGCAGATTAAAAGTGTTGATGTATTCCAAAACGTGGTCCTGTTATTTCCAGTAATAAAATTATGTTATTATCATCACTTAGTTAATCATTCATAAATAATGGCTTGGATTTTCTAGCTCCTATTGCTTAAATAGTTTCAACTACCCTATGTATATATTGATTAGGTCACCGATGTCTAAGTCCAGGAGTTATAAGCCCCTAAGACATCCAGGGCTGAAGCACATGACATGAGTAGAAACTAAAGAACAAGGTTCATAATTCAGCCTTGAAAAGAGTAAGTGGTAGTGGGCACTTAATTGCATCCTCATATACAAATGTTTGTCTCTTTGGTGGTCTTAGGTTATGGACTCCATTACCCAATGACTGTGCTTCCTATACTAGGGCTGGATGTACCTGCACTGTGAGTGAAGAGGCTGCCCTAGTTGGGCTTCTCAGCAGTTCTCTCCCCACTGACGTTGCCTCCTTCAGCCTGTGCGTACCTATGGCTAGCATGGTTAAATTTTCCTTCCACTTTAAACTATTCCTAGTAAAATAGTTGAAATCCAATGTTGTCTTTTGGGTAACTCAACAATTCTGATTGGTATTACTAAGCCATCAGGAAGCTGTTACCATGTAAACAGCTGTCCTGGGGATGCATCTTTGGAAATCACAGAACCTTAAGGGTTTGAAGGGACCTCAAAAGATCACCTAGTCCAACTCCCCTGCCAGAGCAGGACCACCTAGAGTAGGTCACACAGGAACTCATCCAGGTGGGTTTTGAATGTCTCCAGAGAAGGAGACTCCACAACCCACCTGGGCAGCCTGTTCCAGTGCTCTGTCACCCTCACAGTGAAGAAGTTTTTCCTAATGTTTCTTTGGAACCTCTTATGTTCTACCTTGTACCTAATGTCCCTTGGACATCATTGAGGCTCCATCCTCCTGACACCTGCCCTTTATGTATTTGTAAACATTAATGAGATCACCCGTCAGTCTCCTCCAAGCTAAAGAGCCCCAGCTTCCTCAGCCTTTCACCATAAGGGAGATCCTCCAAATATATACTTATCATTCAGACCTCCCCCTTTTCAGGAATCCTGACACACTCATCAGGCCACATGCCATATCTTATTGCTTAATGGAGGTATGTATGAATCCATTTCCATGAGGTCACGGGGGACATGAAGTGGTGGATCAGAATAGGCTGCTCCGAGGGAGTCATGCCTGCTAGAGGTACAGCCACTTGCTTGCAGAATAGTGTCATCACCTCAAGATCACAGAATCATGGGCTGGGATCACAGGCTCACACAAGAGTTGGGATCATACGTCATACATGTGAGGAAATATGTCACAGAAAGATGCAAAACCTCACTTGCTCCCTCTACAAAACAATCCTTATAAGAACAGTTCCCTTAGATTTAAAAAAGAATAAACCACATCCTATCATAGACACATCTTTGCAAACAGTCTTCTATTAAAACACAGATGAATAAACAAAAATACATATGAATACATAAATGTGTACACATGTGTATCCTACACATCAAAATCTAATAAGCATTTCAGAACACTAATATATCTTGACAAACAAGTAAAATGAAATTATGTGTTAGGTATTTGCACTTTTATGAGATTGAACAAGTCATGTATCCTTTTATACCCAGCATATTTGTCCCAAGAGTGATCTAGTGAACCTTTGTAAATTCACGGGCATAATGTAGCTCTCAAAACCATGCACAATTACACCATCACTGGGAAAAAGTCCTGTGGAAAGTAATATATAATGCAACATCTCTGGGTATATTTCATTATGTTGTCGGCTTGTTAGCATTATCATATGATAGGCAGAATTAAAATAGTGACCAGAGAGCTCTTGAAATGCTGCATTATGTCATCTACCATTACAACAGGATGAGGAAAAAGAAAAGGTGGGCCCACAAAGATGGTCTTTCAGATTATGTAATTTAGTTAGCCCACAATTCTCCTACATATGAATCCAGAGAGAGAAAATATAAGGGTAATGAATTATTTGCTTTATTTCACATACTATTCATCAACTTTTAATTACAATCCATCAAAGTTATATGAAGAAGACTGCAAGATTTTATTCGTGTGGGCTGTTGACTCACTGGTTTTATGGAAAGTGGAAAGTGTTAGTTTTCAATTCATCAGATATTCAAGGGCTTTATTAAACTGAGGTGGTTTGAAAAACTACAGGAAATAAAACTGGAGATAACTGCTTTTAAATAATATTTGGAATTTAAAATTAGGGGAAAAACCCTAAGGATACCATCTACAAAAAACACTACATAATAAGCATGTAATGTATTTATTCAAAATATATTAAATTGGTCACGTGCAATCATGAACAGTGTTAACCATTTCTTAAGAAGCTCCACATAAATACACCAATAAAAGTCTCCTGTCCCAAATTTTCAAAATCATGTCAAATCCTTGTGCTACTGGAGTCAAAGGCAAAACTTGTTTAATCAATGAGAGCAAGTTCCATTATATTTCTAAATCTCATAGTTACACAGGTAGCCTTGGAAATGCACAAAGACTGGACTGATTCTGAACTTCCAGAAAGTAATTCACTAGACTATACATAGCACACTTTCCTCTTTTGGTATAAGTCTGTACAAGAGAAACAATCAAGCTTTGAACCGTGATCATCATATGTCTGATCTTCTTTCTCTAACCTACCAAAATGAGCCCTGGGATGTAACTGGAGAGGTCTTCTAGGCCCATGCATTCACCTAATGCAAGATCACATTTATTAGACATTAAGGAAGCAGATCAAGTTACTATGAGGTAATGAGCAGATTGCTTGTGGTAAGCATCCATGTCAGCAGATTAAAATAGAACACATTATCTAAAACTTAGCTAAAAAGGGTGTTGTTAACTGTTTATTAATACTCAACAATACCCAACTCTCCCTCAGAGAAATCAACCAATTTCTTAAGACTGATAAAATGACTGCAGAATTCCCCTTAGTACCTGTTCCAATGACCCTTATAGACATGAGACTGACATAGCATCTGCCTTAAATTTCTCTTCACGCAGACAGACCTTACATAATGTCTTTCTTTAAAAGTACATGCATGAAGACTAACTGGCTGTTCGGCCAGCGCTGCAACTGTTTCTCAAACTTCATCTTTTCTAAGCCTCTTAATATTCCTAATGCCATTCTGTGGATTGTAAACTGTTTGCCACAGCAAGCAGGACACGCTATTCCAGCTGATACCTGATCAGTACATTGGCTACAGGAGTATATGTAACTCTTTGACATATCTATGACACTTCACACTTGAGAGCTTTTTCCTCTTCATTATAACAGCCACAATACTGCTGACACTCATATCCCCAGATGTCTTTTTGGCAGTCTGTTGTCTCCTATTTTATGTTCAAAATGTTGATTATCTTTCCCCTAAGCATTGTACCCAGTTTACTGAATTTCTTCATATTGATTTCTGGTTATTCTACCCCTTTTTCAAGAACATTTTAAATCATAAGCTTACTCTTCAAAGTACTTTAGTATTGCATTAAAAATTTACAACGGTAATCTCCGTTCTGTTAATTCATGAAAGTACTGAACAGTAACAGGCCTGGGACAGAGAGACAGCTCTGTAGGCAGGATCCCATTTGATAGAACCTCCTACTTAGACAGAGAACTTAAAATTATTCATTAGAGTAATGTGTTTCCATTTTACACTGATGTCATCTTACTTACCTCTACCTACTTAGGAGAATGTAGGACAATATTGTTAAGTCTCACTGAAACAAAATCACATATAGCTGACTTACTGCCCCCTCTCTTCTTCACATAGGGAGCTACTCTCTAAAAAATGTCTTACAGGATAGAAACAGTGTGGACATACCACGATTAAAATGTGCAACCTCAGATCTTAATTTTTATGTTATCTCTGATTTTTCATATCATAATTTTCCAAGACCTATTCTTTGAGTCAAGTCTCTATAGTTTATACTTAGATCTCTTTTTTTTTTTTGTGAAAGAGGATAAGCTTTTCTGGCTTGAAAAAGCTCCATGCATAGGTACTTTACAAAAGCCAACACAAGGCAGCTTTGCAAAGGAAATCCTAAGATCACAGTGATGAGAAGAGGTTACGGCAACAAGAGTTCATCATTAACACTATTGCATTCTGGTGAAGAGGATAAAAATAAAGAAACAATTTGTGCTTTTTTTTTTTTTTTATACATCACCGGTCTGTCTCATAACTGGTGGTTTCCAACAAAAATCCAAACAGGCAGAAAAACGTCCAGCTGTGTAATTCCACACAGTGCTCCTCTAGAACCAGAAAATGCTGAAAACAGAAATACAAAAGTAGAAACGACATGACCCAAGCCCTGCAATTGCAGTTGGTTGCAAATTTTTGGCTGTGTCACTCCAGATCCCAAGGATTAGCACAAAATCCAAGTATCATCTTCTTCTGCTCTACAGTTGCAGCAAGTGGCCCATGCATGCAACTGTCCTGAAATCCGTACCTGCCCACCTTCCCCATAGGCAAGAAGACAGAATTATCACAACAGCAATACCCAGTGTTGCATCTGAACTGTCTCATCACCACATCCCCTCCGGTTCTAAGTGCACTTTTGAGCAGAAAAAAAAAGAAAACTAAATCACCAAATCTCCATTAACATGTGGAACAAATGGTAATAGATTTGCAAAGTGAAATAGCTAGTCCTAAGGATCCTATATCCCTGCTATAACGATTTCAGAAGGTTTTACACCAAACTGATTCCAATGTAATACCATGGTCTGAATGTTATTGCGTGTACTTGTGCGTTCCTGGTACATCTGGTTTAGGTTCATTCAAACGGAATGCATTTTGTGTGCTCTGGGGTCACTCTGTGATGGAAACCAAAGTTTGATAATTGAGAAACTTGGTTAAAAACACAATATACAAGGACCTGACGATGCTGAAGTCTTTGCATTCATTAAGTCTGCCTTTCCCTTTGCAAAGAACTGCATTGGTTTTGTTGCCAAGGCCCTCCTCCAACTGCGAACAGGAGACAGACAGTGCCTGAGACATACAATTGCAGCATTCATGACAGAGAGATTACTTCAGCTGCACAAAAATTTTGAAAATTGAACAGTACTCTTCTCAGGCTACATTTATCTTTATGAAAGGAGTGGGTTGCACAAATTGGTTTTTTTCAGTTGCATTATGATCAGCTCTTGGATCAACTCAGTGGATAAACTGTGCAAAGTGCAGAGTGTATTAAGCCACTGATACTAGTGCAAATGTAATGCTGTAATGTGACGCCCAATGGAGAGATGGATGCCCCTACTTAGTTTCCTAAACATGCTTCAGGTCTGGATGCAATACATAGTTTCATCTCAGCATTGAATGTGTGCTAATAAATCCTTTCAGAGATTATCTAGCCTTCCATAGGGCCAACCCATTTATCCCTCCACTGTACTCTAGAGCTGGGTCCACCAGTAAACACACCACAGAGTTAGCCAGGTTGTTGTAAAAACAGGCAACCTCTATCTGCTGGGCACAACACTCTGAGTTTAGTGCCAATCTAATCCTGTTGAGTAGGCAGCAAAGGCAGCAGCAATGTCTTCAGTAGGGCTGGGAAGCTGGAGGAGCAGGATGAGGTAAGGCCCTAGGCTGAAAAGGATAATGAAGGAGATGGCAGCCAGAGGGCATTAAGACGTTGAAGAGCATGTCTCAGGCCTGGTAGGTGGTGAGAACAAAGCTGTGGTTGTAATAGCAGCCCTAGGCAGAGGAGGGTGCAATGAGGTGAGGTGAGGTGGGGTGAGGAGATTGTGGCAGTGATATGTGACTCCTTGCCTTTCCTTGCTGCACTCCTTTTGCATTTTCAGAGGACTTCAACCTCAGCGAGCAGCACTTCAGGAATGAGCAGAGTTGACATCACATTCCATGTCCTCCTGCAACCTGGAGCACCAGGAAGACAGTGCATATACCCCACTGCTTTGCAGCACTGACCTCATGCAGCTGTATTTCTCTGTGTGTACACTGTATCATTTGGGTTTATTTATTTCCAGGGTGTCCCAGTCCTGAGTCACCCTGGATAACAGAGACTTTACTACTTGATTTCAACTTTCTAAAACCTATATTTACCATAGTTTTCCAGAAGACAATTGTACACATACCTCTCAAGTGTATTGGACAAATCCTATAGTTAAGAAAACTACCTAACATATTTTCTGGCCTCTGCAATGCTCCCAAGAAATCAAACTAATTTTTATATACTCAACTTAAATGTTTTGATATATGATTCTATCTCTTGGTAATAATTTGCCATGTAATTAACAAGTACTACACAATGATTACAAGTTTTAAAAATATTAGTATGATTCCTCCTCATCTGCACTTGTTTGCAGCTACACTCATTCAAGTGATACAGAAGAATGTAATATAAGTGTTCCTTGTATTTGTACTATGAACTCAAATATTTTACGAAAATTGGTTAAATAATAATGTCTGTTTATGCTAAAAATAGCTTTTTCTTTTTCCTCTGGTGATCTCAGTCAAAACTGCAGCTCCACCACTCAAGCCTGTGCAACTTATGCCTTGTAGTCAGATGAAGCTTGCAGCATGTTTTATCCCACTCACAAGAGAGACACACAAATGGGTTGGCACATTTTAACACCTTCTTAGTAAGCAACCTGGAGAAGGCATTTGAAACCACACTGACGCCACTATCATTCACCCTGCAGCGTGCAGGTAGAACTACTGGCCTGGGGAAGGGATGGGCTTGGTAGGAGCCCAGGAAAGCTGAATGCCCTGGTTGGAAACCAGGCTGGGAGGGCATGTGGCAAAAACCATAAGGTGAGAAGCACCAGGAGCACAAGGTTAGGGTCGCGTTGGGAAGCTGAACATAAAATAAAAGGCCGTGCATTGTGCCACTGGAAGCTGGTGTGCCACTTGTGTTTTTAACAGGGAGCAGGGTTAGGATTTGTGAACAGAATGGCATAGCCCATCGCTGACACCTGCACCTCAACTAAAGCAGAACTGGATAATCCCCCTTCAATTCCCCTGTCCTGGGAACAAAACCCAGGTATCTCATAAACCTACAAAATAACGCCAGTGAATCAAAATGTCTAATGATCCGCCCACTCATTTGAATTCTGTTATTTGCAAACATGAGGTTTAGTTCAAATGATTCCAAGCAAGTTTGGGTTTTGGTTGTTTGTTTTTTTTCCTGTCTTTCTTATTTATTTCTCAAAGCCAGAGCATTCCAGTGGAGGAAGAATTTGCATAACGCCAGAAAGGCACCATCAGTGCACACTTTCTTTTGGAAATACGGAATTACTCCGAACCCACGTTTCTTTAAAACACGCAGGGCTTTTAAAGATGCCGCTGCTCACTCCAAACCCAGTTAACTTTGTTTCCACCCAGACCCGCCACTTCATCAACACCTGGTCCCTACCCTCACTCTCACCGATGGATGGGGAACCCGGGCCAGGTGATGAGCACCCTGCCCGCTGACCGAGCGGGCACCAGCAGGAGCGGCGGCGGGGTCGCGGCAGGGCAGCGCTGGGCGCCCAGCCGTCACGGAGCGATGTCCTCCAGAGCCCAGACGCGCCGAACGGGGAGGCCAAGCCGCAGCCCACCCCCCGACCCCCGTGCTCTGGCCGTTACCTTGTACCGGCGGAAGCCGTCCAGCTGCTGCGCGCTGACATACCGCCACCGCCACATCGTCCCGCTGAGCTCCGCGCCGCGCCGCGCCGGGAGGAACGGAGGGAGGCAGAGAGCGACGGAGGGAGAGAGGGAGGCGGCGGGTCCGGGGGCGGGAGGAGGGCGTCTCCGCGGCCGCGCCCCTCGGGCCGTTCCGGGGCCTGCCCCTCGCCGCTGGGCACCCGCGGGGGACGGGCGGCGCGGTGCGTGGGGCTGGGGCGCCGCGCGTTTGGGCCCCTGCCGCGGCGGCCTTTCCGCGCCTCGCCCGCCGGGCTGGGCGTCTCCCCACGGCGCCCCTGCTGCTGCCGTGACAGCCTGCCCTTGGCCCGAGCCTTCATCTTCCTCGCGGAACCCGGTGCCGGGGCTGGCCTGCAGCAGCCTGTCGCAGGCACGGCCAGTCGGGATGATGATCGTGTTGATTTTCTTGTTAAACGTGTATTAAAGATGCCATGTTTGTGGTACGTACGAAGAGGTGCCCGAGGAGATGGTATATGAAACGATGTTATGAATGTGTTTTAGAAACAGGTAATGGAGGATTAAAGATTTTATTGCCATTCCTTTCCAGCAATAATCTCTAAAAACACTTGCACTAGAGCCCTTCGCACCACGTCAGCCATATATTCTGTACGTTCTGCACCTTCTGATTCTTGGGGAAGCAAGGCACTGGTGTAGGCAAAAGACTGGAATGCATCAGGAGTAACGTTTCAGCTGCAGGTGCATTTAAGCATATGGCATGACACCTCGTGTTACCTTCACTGTACACTATTAGAGGGAGAGTTGGAGTCACACATACAGGGTCTAAGATGTTATTGACCAAATGGAATATATCCAGAAAGGAAATCAATTAAAATCCATTACTAGCACCCTGTGAGCTCTTCCAAGCACCTAATGCATTATGAGAGCTGGAGTTATTTTACAAACTCTGCAGGTTTGAAAGGAATTTATACAAGTTAAAATTGCTAAGTGCAAACCATATACAATGGTTCTTGTTCTGTATTATTCATCACACATTATTCACTTGAGATGTGCTTACACCTATATTCTGCTTCCAGCAGCAGCATCTCAACTTTTACTCTTGTAAGCAATCCAGAACTGTAGCACTTGGCTTCAGGTTACTAAGTTAAGTCTTGATTCTAGTTAGGAATCTTTGGAGCTCATATTTTTCAGGTGCCAGCTCTGATTTTAATTAGTGTTCATACCCTGGATTTGGGATCCCCTCCACCTCTCATTGTTACTGCTTCTGTTTTTAAGTTGCATTATGCTATTGAATTAATCTATAAGAGATTCTAAGAAAAGACTCGTGACTACCACTGTACTCAGCACATTTTTTATTATGCAAGTAAGTTACTAAAACTGAACAAACCATTTTGTAGCTATCACTTTAATTTCTTAACTCTAGCACTCATAAGCCTCAAACATAAAAGCAATTTGGCTAAACAACTATTATCAGTGTGATGGACAGTGGTAGGAAATGTGCTTGCTTTTCTGAAAGCTAGAAGGTCGCAAAGTACTTTTTCTCTTTGCAGACCTCTAAATTTATCTTTAAAGAAGATGTGCTGTCACAGAGATATAGATATGGAAGATATATAGATAGAGAGGATATACAGCACAGGTTGTATTTCCTGTTCTTCTTTCAAAACTGTCTTGGTGATAAATGAAACTTTTAAAAAAAACCCAAACTCTGCCACAAAAACTACACTAAGCAAGGAATGCAAAAGACTGAAAACATGTAAAAATGGAATTTCATTAATTCATAACTCAACATGATCTGTGTCTGCTAACAGCATAACAAAAGAGGCAGTGTTAGATAAACTATAGTGGAGAGGGAAACAGGCTGGTGGCTCGGTATGGGACATCACAGAGCAAGCTATGACACAACTAATGGGATGTTGGAGCATACCTTGGAAATTATACTGACATGAGCTAGCCTTTGGTTGAAGAAACTTCCTTGATATCGGCATCACGATTCGTATGAATGGTTGGCCCTTAAGACCGAGCATGCAGGCTGGCCAAGCCCAGGAGTGAGTAAAACCCACAGCCACACAGTTTTACTGCTACACCTGATGTTCTTACTGTTTCCATGCACACCCATATACACATTTAGGGGTTATTCTATAGCTACAGTTTTCAGTCTGAGATGTTTAAGAGTTCTTTTCCAGACATTTGTTTGAGCTGTGTTTGAAGCTATCTGTCCCACATGCAGGATTGTGGGAAGAGCAGTAAAAGCAGCCTTAATGCCATAGCACATTCTTTTCTGTCTTTTCTGGAAAACTAATGAGTTGTAGCGTGAATAAAGAGGAGCTCTAACTGGCACCAGAACATAACCTGAACAAACTTCCATTTCATGAACTTGGGTGTGGATGAGATGAGCGTTAAGATAAAAGCCCAGATTTCACTATAGAAAAAGCTTGAGTTTTTAAAAAACTATGGCTGGGACATTTGTGACAGTTCAGACGTTAGTAAGTAAATTATCTGAACATGGCTTTCTGCATTTCGGGGAAATAACTCAAGGCCAGCTTTGAATCCAGTGAAATCAGTCACGGAATTCTCAGGTCCTCAGTGCTGTTTATTAATTATGTGTAGCACAGAGAAGAAAGCAATGATTTATTATTTTGAAAAAGTGAACATATTGTACTGCTGGTAAATGCAAACAAAAGTTAAAAATAATAGGTGTTCCACATATACAAAAGATACTAAAGAAAAAAAAAGGAAGAAACCAAACATCAAGACAGGTTATATTCTTAATCCATCAAATGTTAGACAAAGAGATGAGGGTTCAGGATGGCTTAGAATAAATTCTTGTCTTTCAGTTTTCACTCTCTCTGTTACAAGTGATATTAATAAATGAATGATGACGGAGATTCTTGCATAGGGAAAAATGCCTAGTATGGAAACTTTGCCTTTTAATAATTTATGACAGTGTCTTGTCTATTCCCCAACTTAAAGCTGACTGATATGCAATAGCCTTTATCTACAAGGTATCTAATAGTATATTCCTGCCTACTCCAGTAAGTAAGAAGAAAGCAGTGAGAAATCATGCGGAGAGCAAACCCCAAAATGATCAACTGCCAAAGCAGCTGAAGGTGGGACTATTGTACTGGGAGGAACAGGTGAAGAGGGAGCAGTCTGAGACACTTCAGATTCTCCTAGGAGGCCTAACACGTAGGACTCGGGTAGTGCTTCCATCCTCATTACTGCATGGGCTAGCATAAGTCTGTTAATGTTTACATGTCTACGCTGTAACAGAAGAAAGCTTTTGTACCATGGCTATAATCAGTTCAGAAGCTCAATTTAAGTTTCAGGCTCTCTGTAAGCTTATCTTGGTCTGGTAACCTGTTTTTATAACTCAAGGATATTTAACCTAGTAGTAAGACTGAGAGCTAGATAGTGATCATCTGTAGCTGTTCCAAAGACATTTGTCCATTTGCAGTTTCATTTATCTGCCCATGGGCAGATAAGCACCGTGAAGGTGAACTCCTACTGGAAGTTCACTAAAGAACCTCAAAGACGACCTTCAGTTTTGTTTGAATGAAAGTTACCTTTATTACATTAATAAAAGTACCAAAACCAACCTGATCTAGGTGGACCTGCTTCATCAGGGGAGTTGGACTAGATGATCTCTAAAGGTCCCTTCCAACCCCTACCATTCTATGGTTCTGCGATTCTATGGAAAAAAACCCCAGTTTGTGAATTTCAGGATATGGCTGATAGCTAGAAAACAAATGAAACGAGTAGTGTAACCAGTCTTTTTAGCTACTATGGGGGTTGTGAGCAATGCAAATGCAGTGAGCTGCCACCATTGCATACCACATTTATCTCTCTGCCTTTGTTCCAGAGCACACTGGGCCTCACGCAGGGAAAGTAGCTGCTGCGTCAGTGGGCACTGGTCAGGGAGGCATGTAGGATTTTGCAGATAGGTGATATATAGCCTGGTGATAGCAGCAGGTCTGGTACCCACCGCCTGTATTTAGAGTCTTTGTGATGCCATGGATATTATGGTGTGGAAAATCACACAGCTGAGAGACAAAGGTGCTGACTATCAAGGGATATGGTTGTGCTGTATGCATCTGGGAGCCACCCTACAGCAAGGGGACAGGTGATTCTAGGCAGGTACAGGCTCCCATGTAGTAGATGCAGCCTGTATAGGATTCTAATGATGCCTATCCATTTCCTACCTGTTAAAGGAAATGTCATTTGATCTGAAAAGAATATATGTCAAAACAGAGTGAGCAGAAGCTGTTGCCTTATGCAACAGCGGCAAGTGTTTTGCACTGATGCATGATAACTCACTCCTTAGGAAGGCAGCTCTTCCCAGTTCTGGCCTGTTCATATTCCTGAACAGACTGTATGACCTTACTCTCAGAGTAAAGCAGGATCATAAAGTAAGCATCACAACTGAGGGGAAATGTTTAAAGGAGATAAAAGTAATGGGAATAATGTAGGGTCTTGGTTTTGGGGAAATGTAGGTTGTGGCAGGGATGTACCTTTTGGTTCTTAGCTGCTTATGGCAAATCTGGGAATTTTAAGGTAGCCATTCCTGAGATTAACCCATGGGACTCATCATCAGAGAGCACCCTTAAAACAGTCAGTTTAATGCTGTTTTTCTCTGCTGCAGAACATAGCTCCTTAGAGGTGTGGTCCATATTGTCATAGTGATGAAAGAAAAGTCTTAAACAAAATATCACGTATTTATCACTAGTCAATATACTATACAAATAAATAAAACAGGCTTGAATCCCTTCTCAGGTTCTGAGGGTAAGTAGCATAGTACATCTCATGATAGTATAATTAAACTCTCTGCTTCCAAGCTGGGGCAGCCTTGTCCCTTCTGCCTACTGAAAACAAGTCCTGGCTTGAGCTATGTGCCAGGGTCACTGCCTGGGGATGTGCTGGCTAGCAGGGCCTGAGCCAGGCCTGAGAGCCTGCTGACAACTCAGAGGTGAGGACAGTTGCTGGGCAGTACTCAAGCCTGTGCTCTGGCTCTCTCCAGTCTGTTATTGGGAAAGCCTGCTGAGCACCGGCCTCAGCTGTCCAACATGTGACTCTGTATTGGCAGAGTCCAGCTCCCTTCAGGCTGCTGTGAAGTAGCCAACAGTAGGGATGCACAGCAATCCATGCCAATCAGCCTTCTCTCCCTCAGCAGTACAGATATGCTGAGCTTAAGTGATGCTTAAGATGAACTTTTCAAACTGAAAAGATCTTGAGTGTAGACCATTAACAGCTTCCATCCACTTTTCATCATATTTTTCTTCATTGGGCATGGCATTGCTTAAGGTTTACCAAGAACAGTCTCTGTAAAGTCATCAGCACAAGGGCACACCATAGTTATGATAAAACCAATTACGCTAAGTAGTATTAATGTTGGACCTAAAAGAGGAAATTCAGTTTCTGAAGTTACTAAAATAAATTAAGTGCAGTGTTATCAGTACCTCAGTGACTTTAAAATCTTGTTGAATTAAACTAACAGGAAGAACTTTAGTAGGAATAAACTTGTCTAATGATTAAAGTTTAAACATTGACACTTTTTTCGAGCTTTGAATATGTGCCTGCATTTTTTTGTCACCGGTTAGAGCCAAAACAGAGTACTTTGATGATGGATGTTCACTTTCAGCTTGGAAAATCTTACTTTATTTGCATTTAGCTTGTTAAACCAGAGACAACATACGAAGAGTAGGCAAATACACTTCCCAAATGTTACCGTCTGTTATGTACTCATATTCCTTTTATAGCACGGAATACAAAGAAATAACTGAAGATATAAACATTTCAGCAATCATAAGATGCCATAGACAGTGTTTGGTAGCAGGATGCTGAGACAACCAGGCTTAGGCCCCACACACAGCCACTCTGTGTTGGTCAGGCCCTGGGAAGCCCCTCGTGGCTCTCTGGCCCCCGCCTCTGTGGCAAGGCCTGCCTGAAAGATGCTTCCTGGGTACATTGATTCATTTAAAGCCTGGTTTTGCTTTTGATTCTTAAACGATCAGCTATTAATTTTTAATTTGCATGAATACTCCATTTGCTTCACTAAAATCTGGCCTCCCCTGAAGGTCTGGGGTGGTTTTTTTTCATTTTTTCACACAAGTTTCCATCTTGCCTCAGCATAGTCATGTATTGTGCTGTGAAATTTAATTCATAGTGGAACCGTCACTGCAGCTTTGAGATTAAAAAGTCTGAAATGTTTCATGTTGTTTCTTAGGAAACCTTAGAAAGCCTGGAATTGTCAAACTGTAACACCATCTGTGGAAGAAAATGTTCTTTTGGATCCAGACTGTGGATCTGGCTGGGGTTTAGCCTAGGCCTCGGGATCACCTCTTGCCCTGTACATTCAGAAAAATCCAGCTGATGCTGAAAAGACAAACTTTGAAATACTTAATGCAATCTTCCTCATCTGTCTCATCCCAGTGATGTGTCTGGGATGTTTGTGACTTTGAAAACTTCACTAAGGAAATTACTCAAACCAAAAACCTTTCTCTACATTTGAATTTGACATTGTCCATACATACACTGGAAAGCTTTTAAAGCTGTAACTTAATGCTCCGTAAGAGGAAATGAACCCACAAACCCCTGTTAGAATGAAGGACAGATACATTCAATCAATATAAACAAGTCCTCCAAACTTCAGGAAATTTATGCCTCCTCACTTTTGATTAATGTGTATAAAATACATTTTGTTTCTTTGAGAGAGAAGTTCTTTCTACATGTGGACTGAGAAACATTGATGCAATTAACAGCACCCCTGACAAATACATAATTTTTTTGTGGACTTCACCAAAGAAATCCAGTTTTCTCGTTAAATCAGGGAAATGTATTGGTTTGGCCACCTTCTTAGGATTCTGTAGAAGTAAGTTCCTACCAGGAGTGAGCATCTTGGAATCCTTAGAAGGAGTTTACATACAGAAAAAAAAAAAATACAGACTCACTAAGCAGACCAGACTTCTGTGCTCCATGTACTTCTTTGTGGTTTAGCTATAACATAGACTATTTAACTGAATAGTGCAATAAGATGGTTTTTCAAGTATCAAAGAAAACCACCTTGATGGTATATAATAGAGTTCATTTGTCAGTCTGGTAATTTCAGGAAAAAAATACTGCAAATATTTGGAAGGGTGAAAACACAGCGCTTTAAACTCTGTTTTGAACACAACAATCAAAGGCAGTATGGGGTTTGGATGATAATGTTCCTGGCTCTCCTCTCTTTGCAAAATCCACTTTAATTAGCCTCTGTTTTATAAAGGGAATGTGATGCAGGTACTGGACATGGGGTGCCTTGGAAAAAAATACAAACTACAAACTACAGAGATAGATAGATGTAATTAGGGTTTAACAATAAAAATGCAGATATACAGTACCCTCTAACAAAATGTAAGTGCTTTATAAAGTCTAATTAAGGTATGAGATAAATTTATCTAATTTTATAAAGATTGTTTATCATTCTCAACTCTGTTTAACAGCAGCACTTACAGCCTAAGTGACCTTCTTAGGAACATATAAAAAGCAAGAAAAAAATAACCTATCTGTCCCTTTTATGCCAGTGTTTCCACTATCAGAAAAGCACTTTCAAGGGTCATTTTCCCTTCAGTTAGTTGCAGTTATCATTTTATGGAAGAGAAGGTCCATTCAAAGCAGTTTCAATTCAAAGTCCCTACATCCTGGAACTGACATTATCCATTTTGCCTGTAACCTTATATTACCAGCTGACTTGTTGTTTAGGGAGTTAAAAACCTCGATGGCTTAAAAGCAAAATCATTTTAATAAAATTTCATGTGTTTAGTCGTTACCCGGGTATCTAGCCAGTGTTTACATCCCAGTGATTTTTTCCCTCGTGGTGCCAAAAAGCATCAGTCTTTTGATAGTTACTTCTGGGTGAACTTGGGTATCGTAAAGGATGTGGAGGAAAAACAGAGGCTCGGTCATAAGCTCTCCACACCGTACAGTTAAGAAACCAGAGCTGCCAACTTGGCCAGTGGCCAGGGCAAAGGCACAGGTGACCTAGGCCGTAGCACTCCCAGGTCGAAGGGAGCCGGAGGGGCGAGTCGCCGGTTATGGCGTTTCCCGCCGAGAAATGGCCCACAGCTCCCGCAGCCCTGCCGAGCCCACCGGCGTCTGGGTCCGAAGGAGCTGGACAAGGACGGCACAAAGGCAGGACAGCAGCGCCCCCACTCCCGCCAACCCACAACCGCCCTCCAACGGCTCCGCAGAGCGCACGCGCACCTCCCCCGCCGCCTCGGGAACCTCCGCCCTCCCCGCCACGCCACGCGCGGCCCGCCACACCCGCCCAATCAGCAGCCTCGGCTGCCGCGGCGCCAAAGCTGGAAAGGGCGGGGGTGTGGCCGCCGGCTCAGGAAGGGGGAGCGGGCCGGGGGTTCCCCTTTGCCCCGCCCCCGGGGCTCCCCCGCCACGTGACAGGGGACGTGGCCGCCGTGTCAGGGGGCGATGCCCAGTAGGAAGGTACCTGCGTGTGCGCGGGCGGGGAGGGGGGCCGCTCCGGGTGGCCGGGAGAGGAGGGGGGCCGCTGGGATCGGGTCGGGCCGGGCCGGTCGCGGGCTACTGCCGGCGCGGTCTGCCCCCACGGCTGAGGGCGGCTCCCGGGGCCCCGGTGCAGGGGCGGATGGTGGCGGTGGTGACGGCGGCGCGGAGCAGCCCTCTCAGACCCAAGCCCCCACCTCGGGCTGGCGCCAGCTCCCCACTAGAACGGGGGGAGGCAGTGCAAGAAACTCGGCCGGCTCCCCAAAGGGTAGGTGGTCCCTGATCGGGCAGGCAGGGGCTGCCGAGCCGAGCTGAGCCTGCGGGCGAGCGCCACACGGGAAGCGGCCTTGCGGGGCCCGTTGTCGGGCTCTGCCCGCGCCCGCGGCTCCGCTGGCTGCCAGAGGAGCAGGCTCCGTTCCGGCTTGTGCTGAGGCACGACTGATCTGTTGGCAGTCCGCCTCATTGCGGCAGGGTCAGGAAGACGGACGAGTACTTCCCAGCTTTCGTGGTGTTCTCGATTGCGCAACGTTGACCTTTTCTTCATCTTTATAGAGTGGGAGCACAGCTGTACCGAGGGAAAGTGTAATTCGGCCTTTTTGTTAGATGACTGTCGGAGAAAACGTGCAGGGAAAGTAAAATTATGCCAGACTTGACATCCTTTCGAGTAGCTTAGTGTCTTTAAGGATGAGTGGGAGTACAGTGAGGAGAAGTGCCCCATGTGTTCTTTTGATCTCCTCACGTTGGTAATTTGGTGCATTTTATAACACTTTCAGGATAGTTATTAGGATGCCGTCTCTGATTTCCAGTGCTTATGCTAATATTGAGGTACTGCTGAAAGACAGACTATAAATGTTCTTTGCTATAAAAACACAAAGTTGAAATGATAGATCTGGATTCTGAAGCATTTTTTTTTCCACGTAGTGTACAGATGAAATGGTGTGACTGTTCGACACCGATTTTCAAATATAACCTCATTTAAAGCAAATCTTTATGGAAGAAAAAGTCAACAACTGGCTTGAAATAACCTATTATACTTCATTTAAATTACCCCGTGGTACTGATACTATACATATTTTTTTCTGAAAGTTCTTGACTAGCAAAAAGCTGCACACTTTAGCTACCAAAGTTTAACCAGCTCTTGATGCAATGTGATGACAGCTTTTGATAATAATAGTTTCTTTTGCAACAAAGATGTTGCTTCTCATTACAATATCAACGAAAACTGTACTGGTAAAGGTAAAAGACATCAGTCCTCTCGACTTGCTGACTAGTAATTAAACCACTTAAAAAACCAAACCAACCTGATACAATATCAGTATGGTATGTTTTTGTTATGTATCCTAAACATTTTTGTTAATTTAATTGTGCGAGAGCTTTTCTAAAATAGTTCTGGTTTAACCATTTTGGTAGAGTGGAGTTTTCTGTCTAACTGCTTGGCACAAGTTATTAATACACATACTTTTTCAATAGTATTCTTATTCCATGAGAATTTGGGGTTTTTCCCTCTGTGTAAGTATATACTAATTTATACTCTCACTTAAATACCATGTATAGGCTAAAAAAGTCTTGATGTTGAAATGGTAGTATTATATACACTATATATATTTGTGTCAGTCAATTTCATTAAGTCAGTTTCATTAAGCTTTTCATTAAGAGTAGTAAAAATCATGATCACAAGACAGATTTTAAATACTGGTTTCACATATCAATATCAATAAACATTTTTTAATATTTCTTCTATTTTTTTTTTCCCCCAAACATGCTGACAGTGTGGAAGGAGGTAGGTTGGGTCATTGTGACTGTGTTCATACAGTTTAGGTTTTTTTCCAAAATGATTACAGTGTGATGAAGTCCTTCCTCAGGATCATATGTAGTCTTGCAAGTTGTTTTTGGAAAATATGTATACTGGTTTTCATTGGAATAAAGAAATAATCTTGGCTTGAAAAAAAAGCCCACAGATTGTAGTTTTAATTTTGCAACCTTTTTTTGAATTCTTTTTAAACTTGAGAGTTTAAAATGCAAGGGTGTTTTAATAGTAAACTAGAACCTCTCTATTCAGGTACTAAAAACAGTAATTACACTTTCAGGAGATCAGTAATGTGAATACTGAGTTCTGCTGAAAATGAGATGCCTGTTGTCTAATTCAGTTTTGTGCCATCTTAAGCCCAAGACTCCTTTCTTTTAGCTAGTACATTTATGTGAAGGCTGTGAGGACAAAGGCAAAAGATGAGGGTGACTGTTGGTTGGTGTTCGATATTTCTGTTAACTTCTATGCGATTGTTCCCTTCAAAAGTTGGAGTTTCTTTTTAGAAACACAAAAAATCTCTAGAAATTAGAGCTGTGGTTTTCAGCACTTTATTTTTTGTCCTGCTTTTAGGGAAGAATGCAGTAATTGTATTTGAATATTTTTGGGTGATACTTAAGTGACATGACTACTGGACTTGCATGTCAGTAGCAGGAGTTCCTGTAGTGAAACATTCTATTATTATTTTTGTCCTTCAGCTGACATTCCTTTTTGTGTTAGAGAAGGTGAAATGTCAAAGAAGTGCCACTATGTATTGGGCCGTGTTTTCCTAGGGGTTCATTCTGTGTTTTTTGGAGCAGCTCCATAAAAGTAGGATTGGCTGGAGTGTAAAGGACTGTGTATTGGATAGTCTTTGAATATACAGTCACAATGACTTCATACAGGGTACTTCTGGGTAACAGGTATTTCACATAAGTAACAACATAGATTGGTTGAGTGGAGATGTTCTAGATAGAACCATATATTTAAAAGTCAAATCCACCTCCCAACCCCATACTTTTGGTAATCTGTTGCATAATTGCTGTGTATCTTTATTGAATTTTCAGAGTGTGTCTCCCATTTCCTCATGCCAACACCTACATGGGCCGACTTACCTTTATCTCACTGGAAGTAACTAAAGAAGTAATGGGGAAAGATAGCACACAGTGCCTTTTGCTTGGAGGGCTTGATCCTAAGCCCACTGGAGTGGGCAGCAGGAGTAATTTAAAATTTTTTCACTCCTCTAGAAGAAACTGCTCCAGACACAAAATGCAATCCTTCCGTGAACAGAGCCAACAGACAATTTCTACATGAGGTAGCCATCCTGGCCTGCCTTTTTTTAACTCCAGATTTCAGAGGTCATATTTTGTCTTCAGATGCACTATGCAATTCACAAAATTCCTTGCCTGACTCTTTTGTTTTGTAATAAATCTTAATTTTTAGAAGGTAGGCCAAGTCTATATGTTCTGCTTCTTTTGAGCTTGATGCAGTGATACAGGGTTTTTTTAATACCAATGTCTTGCTTCTAGATACTTCCTGCACAACATTAATAAATTACACAATATATTTTTGTATGCCCCATCTTCATGTCAGAGATAAAATATGGTGATTAACCTTGTGACTGAAGATTAAGAGAACTCACTGTTGCTGCATTTCTTTGGGAACTATGTGGCCTTCAGATTAGCTTCATTATAAATATTTATTCCTGAGAAACAAATTCCTTAAAATATTTGCTTCTCTATTGCCTTGAAGCAGGTTGGAGTGGAAGCAAAGAGCCTTTAAAGCTTTTTATTTCTTCATGCCAGCTGACACACTCCTGCGGGCAGAGGTCCTTGGACACCGGACATCTGTGCCAGGGTGTGGGGTGCAACAACCTCCGAGGCTCCACAGAAGAAGGCTGAGAATGCCCTCCCCTGCACAGGCACCAACCCACCGTGCCAGAAAGCAAAGAGCAAAACGGAGGTCCCACAGGGCTGTTCCCAGCTCCCTCACACCCACTCCCAGGCTTTCCCTGCTGCTGTAGGGCATTTGTAATTTGAAGCATGCAGACACTAACTGTGTGTGGAAAATGCCATCACTGTGTTTCTCTTCTACTCTGCATTGTAGTATTCGTACAGAGGGAATTCTCTGGTGTTGTGTCCTCCAAAATTTTTCTTCCTAACTGCATGTCTCAACCTTGTATCTACGTATGTGTGACATAGTATAGAGACTATGGCATACAATGTTCAAACTACGGGTTTTTAATATAAGGACTCTTGTGTGCTTTACATTTATATGTGCACATAAACTTTGTGCATGTTGAAATTATATGGTTTTTACAGGGCATATTTTTGTATTTTTTGAAGAAATATTTGCTATGAATATGTATACATGCACCCATACGTATATAAGCATGCATATAGTGCTACTATGACAAACTCCTTAACTGTCAATTGAAGCTGTAGGTCCACACAGCTGTGGACTCACAGATGTGTGAGTGTGAGTTCACATCAGGTGTTTACATTGAGAGATTTAAAGTGTCAAGGAGTTTGGGATGGGGAGAGTTGTCTTTAGGGCTTGTTTTTCAAATTTTTTTTTAAGGTGATGTAGGATGTGGGAAATGGTGGAAAGGTGTCTGCATTAAAAGGACAGAGCTGTAAGTCACTGCTGTCAATGTCAACAACTGTAAGTCCTTCTTTTTCTTGTCTCTTCAAATGGTACCTGCCAGAAATTTGCAGTAACTGAAGAATAACTTATGCGGAGGATATATTTCTTTACTTTTTTGTTCTGGGAGTTGAGGAACTGTTTACAGTTTTTGTGAGTGACTACAGTGGCTATGACTATAAATTTCTGTGTAGTGATAGCAGAACCTCTCGGGTTTTCCTGTATCCAGGGAGCAGGATGCATGGTGAGAAAAAAGAGATAATTAACCATAGCTATCAGCAGCACTGACATTTTTTCAGGTTGTAATTAAGCCAACGTGTTGTCAGCCAGCTGCTGGAATTGTCTCACTGGTCCTTGTATCCTTTCTTCTGCTGCTGTGCCAGCTGTAGATAAGTCGTGTTTCTTCTCAAAAGAAGTTTTCTGATCGTTTTATTCCGTGTCACTATGTCTGCAGTCTTGTGAGTGCTGAGTACTTGGGAAGAAGGGTGAGAGTGAACTGCAGTTGTTTCTGGTTTGTCATGAGACCAGTTGAACTGAGACTTTTCTGCAGTGCTGCTCTGAAAACCTGAGCAGCCTTGCCTTTATCCAGGCTAGCAGAGTGGAGGATTAGATAACGCTGTTGTGTTGTTAACATTCGTTAACTACTAAAACTCTATTTTTGCCTGTCATAGCCATGATTGTCTGATGCCTCTGAAGAGATATTCCCAGATGTTTAAAGGTCATTCCCAGATGTTTAAAAGTCACTCCCAGTGTCACTTCACATTACACTCGTAATCTAAAGCATAACCATCTGCACCATCTAAGCATAAAAACAGCTATTTTTTCTACTCATGTTAATCTTGTCAACTGTAAGGATACCTTTTCTATATGCCCCCTAACCTTCTTACCTAGCGAGAGGGAGATCACACGTAGCTTTCATCCTGCTCATTTTTATATGGCATTCCCTTCCGAAATCTTGACAGTTGTGCACCACTGGCCACACCTTGGCTGCCACATTCTGCTGTTCATACTCTGCTTCTTATGCTATTGTCTTTCTTCTCTTGGTATTCCACAGCACAGAGAAATAGAAGGATTCTATCTGTCAGGGAATTTAATGATTTTAAGAATAACATTAATGAGAAATGTAATAGAGAGTAATTCTCTAGTTCACTGATTATTAGTCTTCCTAACAAGAGAAATATACTATGAAGCCTAGTTTATATAACTCTATGCATGCAGTTTTGTGGCTTTTTCACTTGTTTGGAACTGTTTCTGCTTCTAATTGACTATCAAAAGCAGAGTATTGTAAAACCATGCACAAGTTGTACTGCTATTACTGGAACAGATACACATTCTTCTAAATGGGAGTGTCTCATTAAAGACATAAGCTTAGATGAACTGCATTTTACACTGTAAATTTTAATTTGCATCTTGCAAAATTATCTTGAAGCTACAAAAATGTTTCTATAAACAAGGCTTCCAGCATTGGCTAAGGTTTGAAAAAAAACCCAACACCAACAACCCAACAGACCCAAAAAAACCCCTATCCAAAGAAAACCCAAAACCAAAAAAGCAAACTGGACCTATGGTGTCATTTTGAGCCTTGGTGCACTGGTGGCTGTAGTGTTAACTCTGAGCCTGGCAGAAGCCATCCATTCTGAGGGGCATGGGAGTGAAGAGAACATTGTCAACTGGAGTGAGGCCTTGCTGTGACATTGGGTCTTGACATGTTTCAACTATTAGTATTTTCCCTATCCATGCTTTCCTCAGTGTGGAGATGAGTACTTACCAAGAGGATAACACAATGTAAAGGCTTGTGTCTAAGCTCACTGGAAACAGAGGCTTGGGCCAGCATCTTCACTGGAGTGAAAGCAGGATTTAAATTCTCTTTGTGTAATAATGTTAACCCTTGTTTAAACCCTATTAACCCTTGCCATAGCCTCCTTACTTGACATTATTTTCTAATTAAAGTGCTTTTGATTCTTTATTTAATTAGATTCAAGGTTGTATTCTCATTTATATATCACTGGGAGTAGTTATGGGGACAATTTGTCTTTGATGATAATGACTCTTGTAGTAGCTGCTTTGTGGTGTAAATGCCCTCAGTGGTTTTAGAAAAGGCTCTTAGTTTCAGAGGAAACTGGAAAACCACTTGTGTCACTCTGTCTTTGCACCATGCAAACAATTGGACTGTCTGACCAGAGGGCAGAAGCAAGATGCTCACTGTATGCTTTTGGAAAGTGCTTGTTCTATTCTTTTGAGCCTTAAAAATATTAAGAGGAAACAAGAAGAAAAAAATAATAAAAAAAAGAAAGATGTATTAAGGGAGATAGTATAGTCAACTTTTTGTAAGATAAGTTTCAGAGTGGGCTGTTTATCATGCTTAAGATCAATTTATATGTATAATTTAGTGTAGAATCTTAGATCACTTCAGATGTGATAGGAGACAATTCTCTCAGCTTCAGCTATTGTCAGACATTAAAATCTATTGCATGAACTTAGCACTAGATGCTAAATCAGCATCCTGTTTCGTGACTTATCTAATTGTCCAAATGACTTCCAGCATCCCCTCTAAGGGGAATACAACACTTTGTCCACCATTTCTGGGGAAATGTTCCTGTTTAGGATGATGTTTTCAACTTAGCTGGACAGCTAATGGGTACTACAAATGTAACTTGAATCAACAGAAAGTAGTGCATTTATTAAAAATTCCTTTTACCCATGACATTGGAGTTGTTATTGTATGGTGTTGCATAAAAACCAGTTTCAGGTGTTGAAGAATTTTCTTCCCCAACTCATTACAAGTTGCCATTTCTAAGTGTGGTGGTCTAGATCAAGTAAAGTTCACTTGTAACTAATTATGTATACTTCATGTTTTTACTGAGTTTGGGTTTTTTCCCTCATAGCGGAAGCGATTTTGGAATGCAGAATGCACACCTTTCCCAGATGAGACACCCTTACAGCTGAAAAAGTCAAATGTCACAACATCAGTGGCTGCTACTTCGATTTCCAATGCATGGCTTAGATGTGGGGATGGCTTTCAGAGCACTTCAGTGCTGGAGGTAAAATGCAGGCTTACTTAACAGTGTAAGAAAGAGATGCAAGCTGACAGTGAAACCAATTTCCATGCTTGACTGAATTATAGGATGTTGCCCTTTGTTGTGCTGTTTCCCTGTTAAGAGCATATTGTTGTAACTGTCAAAGTAGATAGAAATGGAAGGCAAGGTTATATCAGGGCATTGTCTTGTTAGTACGATTTTCTGAGCATATGTTAATACGTTATGTTGTAGATAGCACTTATCACTTGGAAAATTCCTGTAATGCACTGAGAGATGCAAAAGTAATTTGACATTTGGGATGGAGTACTGCATTTCCTAAAAACTATGGAATAAAAAGAATCCTGTTTGTATCTGAAGATTTTTTTGCTAGATTTAAAGTATACGTTTGCAATAATAAATTAGCTGTAGAAAATACCTCATTTTGATGACCCTACAGATGTGGATCTTGGTGCATGTGGTCTTTTGCATATATCAAATTATGCTTAACTTTGTGTGTGTGTGTTAGTCTTGTTGGTCATGAACAGAGATGTTCAGTCTCTGGGTGAGAAGTACTTTATGCCAAAAAATGTCTTCAACCATGTTGCTTTTCTGTTTCTTCTTCTAGTACTGAGCAGTCACAGTGTTGCATAGCTTGTGGGATTAAGAGACAAGGCCACTGAGTGCTTCTTTCTGTAACCTTTGAATAGGGCATATGCTTTATGAAGTGTGCTCTTCCTGCCCACTTCTGACATTTTAATGCTGAAAATACTGGCTCTTGTTCTTTGCAAGTTTGGAAGTGATTCCTTTGATAGTCACAGTAAGTTTGTAATTTGCAAGACAATGAAAATTCAGCTTTTTTGTTACTGTGCTCATGCTTTATTTATAGAAAAAATCATTTGAAATTGTGCTACTAAGTTGTGGTGAGTGAATAACAAGTTTTGTGTGTATTACTACATGTTAAAATTGTCTTTAATGTCTTTGTCTTCACCTCTTTTTAATGTAGTCCCTAAGATCTACTGATAAGAAATCAAAGATCAAGAAGCATCTTGGACCACGGTTAACATCTGCTGAAAGTGCAGCAGGTATATTGTAACTGTTTCATGGTAGCATTGTCAGAAGATTGTAGCTTTGTGTTACCCTCTTTCAAGGTGGAAGTTGGCTCAAAATGCTAGATGCTTTCTTATTCAGTTACTGTAATCAGAAGCTAATTTTGGGCAGAGACAGAGTTGTGATGCTCTTGTGATTGGGCTCCTCTATTCACCAGAAGTCTATTCAACACCTCTGTTCACCTTTGCAAAACCACGGGCACTTCAGCTATTGCTACTGAACAGCTGAAAGAAGCATCACTAATGCTGTATACAGTGAGTGTTCTAGCAGGGACAGGATATTTAAATTCTTCACATTTTTAAAGAGGAGGGAATGAAAAGCAATCCTTTGCTGTCTAGATATAAGGTGAAATTATTCTCCCGCTAGAGACAGACAAGCAAGGATGAGTGAGAATATATATTTCGTAAGTATAAATGGTAGATAGCACAGAATTTTGTCAGCTTCCTGCTTTCACAGTCTTCTATGCACCCCAGTCTGTTCAATATTGTGGATTTTTTTTTTTTAATCTCCAGGCATAATACAGAGGACAGTCTTTATTTAAACCACTTAGGATTTTAAAAGGGCACATGAGAGAAGTAGGACTGTGTGTAGCGGACTATATGTCAGACAGTCTTTACTTGTCCTCACTCTGCTGAAGGACAGAGTGATAGCCTTGTTGTGTAAAATGAAGTGCTAGCATTTATTGTGGAGAACCAAAAATAAAATTATGTATGAATGTATGAGAAATATATGTGAGTTAATGTTTCAGTATTACAGAATTGGTTTTTTTGCAGTTAAAAAATAATACAATTTAATTTCAAGAATTTAAAATTTAATACAATAGCACTTCTGTAACAATCTAACACTTTGCAATTCTTCTTAACAGGATCTGCTGCTGCTGAAAGCTCTAAGGAAGCTGAGGACATAATATGGACCTCTAGTGACAGTGATTTTTCAGATGAAAAAAATAAAACATTGATTCCAAGATTACAAAGCAAAAAAAGTCATGCTTCCGAAACAGAGGAATCACCTAATGATTTATTGTTAGATGACAGTAGCAGTGAAGGTAAGTTCAAGTGCAAGCAGATTTGTCACAAAATCTTCTGTCAGCTTCCAGTGCTGTAATGAAAAATCTTTGAGGTCATTCTGACAAAATGACAGTTAAATCAGTTTGTGAATTTTTTCATCGGTTTCATCAAAGCATGGAATAACCTGTTAGTATAAATTATGTACAAAAATTTTAAACCTTGGAGTAAAGGAGAGTAGTGGGGTAGGTTACACATCAAGTAAAGCACATCAGTTCATTTCAATATTATAATTTCATTATAATTTATTTGTACCATTTTCTTCTCAATGCTGGGGTACAAATACTGGAGTTGTGAACAGCTTGCTTTGCCCACTCTGTTCTACTGGTGATATTGCTAGCTGCGTCTCCTGACAGACTTTGCAGCTGCAGATAGCATCATGTTTGTGGCATTGAGTTTTCATTTTAGTACCCAGTATTCTTTGTTTCCCCAGTTACCTGCATTGTGTGAACAACCATGAGTTGTTTGTGAGACTCACCTTGTAATTCATGGAGCAGGAGATATCAGAAGGGAGAGAAATTGATTAAGTGTGTCTGAAGACAGAAAAATATTAAATTGCCTGTGTGCTCTATTAAATAAATGTTAATTTGGTTAATGTTTCATTTGCATTAGAACTTGTTAGGAAGTATTTTCAATGTGAAAAATAAATCATGTTAGCTTTGTAATATTTCATCTAGATCTGAAATATCACAGCTAGACTTCACATCCTGGATGTCTGGCAAAACGTTCAAACACCTCTGAGAGTTCAGCAAGTGTATGGACTGCTTTACTTTTTGTTTTGCGTGCATCTCTGATTTAAACATGCTCCTCAGATTTAAACAGAAATTCAAAATCTTCCTCCTTACATCTGTATTTTTGTCACTGACTTAACACTGTAATTGATGTGTCTGATCAACTTTTGTAATTATTTCCAATTTTACTTTCTTCTTTTTGAAAAAGGAAGGACTGTCCATTTTCTAGACTGCAATCTAATGCTCAGCAAGAATCTTAACTTGCCATTAATTTCATTCTATTGCACTTGTCTCCTGCAAGTATATCCTGCATGTTTTAATCTTTAATTCTCTTTAAGAGACATTTATTTTTACTCTTCTAAGATAGCAAAATTTTGTTTCTCCATATAAAGGACAAAATTCTGATGCATTATGTATCTGTTTCAGTATAATTTTGTATCTGCTAATGAAATTCAATAATTTCTCATTTTTCTTCTAAACCCTGAAATGTGTTGCAAGCAGCTATTGAAATCAGTGGGGAGTAAACCTTCAATTTTCATCTGTTTTTCAAGTAACCATCTTACTAATTACAGTATTGTACACGTATCTCCCTGTGCATATATAGGTACAATTGTAAGTATGGTGACAATAGCTGAAAAAAGTATTTTAAAATGTGACTTGCCGTTTCACGTGAAGTTCCACACGTGTTCAGAAACAAGAGTGTTAGTACTGGAACATGACAAGATAAAACATTGCCTCGTATTTTACTAAGGAATTTATACTGCTGTTACAAGTTGCATGCAGTTGGCCACACAGCCTCAAGAGAGACCTCTTTGTCCTACCTGGTCACTGATGTCTGCGTTTAAAGTTTCTGATGAAAGCTTCCTCCTAGTTAGAAACAGAAATGCATTAATGTGTGTGAAAAAGCAGGCAACACCAGAGCAGTGTGTTTATTTGTCTGG
Source organism: Colius striatus (assembly GCF_028858725.1). NCBI lineage: Eukaryota > Metazoa > Chordata > Aves > Coliiformes > Coliidae > Colius > Colius striatus. The sequence goes on from NC_084762.1 coordinate 53,464,525, forward strand.
GGGACTTCAGTTTGCAAGTTTCGTGAAGAAACTGTGATTTAGACTGTAGTATCTTCTAGACTCAGCAGAGCTACTGCCACAGTTCCATGGATCTATACAGATGCTTGGAGCATTCTGCAGGTGCCTTCTTTCTCTGCTGCCTCTCCTCTCCTTTATACATGACTCTTTCAGTGTTAGAAATGTGACATTTACAAAAGTAAACCCAAAAAAGCTTTCATCCGTCTTCCTCTGAGCATGATCATTCATGCAAAATACAATAAGATTCTTCTTCTCAGAACCTGTTGGCACTTGGACCTGAAGGGTGGTGGGGCTGCTATGGCAGCTCGGGCTTCTACTGCCTTCAGGAGATCCTTGGAGGTGTGAGTGGCTTTGGGGAATTGCATTAAAAAACAGCCAGTTATGAGGATGGTGGAAAAACAGCTCTACATCTCTGTCTGCATCTCTTTGTTTATTGCCATTTTATTGTGGGGTTTGTTGTTGTTTTTTTAAAAACACCCCTCTTCTGTTTTCTTATGCATGATTCTAGTAATTTATCCTAAACAATCCTTTGCCTAATGTGCTTCAAGGACTGATTTGCAGAATTGTGTATTTAGCCATGGTGTTTTAGGAGGTGACCATTTCAGATAGCGCTTTTTTTTTAAATTTATTTCCCTGTGAGGGTTACCACTAATTGCAGATGTGAACTTAAACCAAATTTTCATCTGTTTCACATCCCTGTCTAAGGTATTTGCTTAGAACAAATAATTCTGAACAAGTAACTTGGAAAATCGACTACAACTGGGGAAAAAACACCCCTCTTTGTGGGCAGTACTTTGATTTTTTTTTTTTAATCTAACTTCTTTAGAGAAGATTGAGATTTGGCTTTTATGAGAGACAGGATTACATATAAAGATCAGCTGAACATATGCAAACAATAACACTGTGTTTTTCCTTCTAAGTTCAGGATGACTGTAGTATTACTCTGACTTCATGCTTATGAATAAAAATGGTGACTAAGAAAAACTCTTCAAAAATATTTTATTTTAGATGAATTGGAGTTCATTGAATTGGAGAAGGATAGCGATTCCACCGATGGCTGTGATGGTGCAGAAAAGGAAAATAGCTCACTGGAGATATCCAACTCAGACTCTTGCACAAATCTTAATTCTCTGCCTGTCAAAGAGGAGAATGATGAGCTTTCTAAGGTAAGACACTGTTTCAAGTCTAAGAAAAAAAAGCTTCTACTGTAATTATGGAGCATATTAATATTTAATTGCTTTTAATTTGGAGGAATGTGATGGTTTCCTTACCTTATCTCTCCAGAAGAAATTCGGTACACAAGGCATTTTCTATGACTGTCAAACCTCAAAATGAAGCAGTGCCTCACGTGGAGCTTGGTAGAGTGGTCACTGAATCACAGGATGATTGAGGCAGGAAGGCATCTCTGGGGATCATCTGGTCAAACCTCAGTGCTCGAAGCAGGGTCAGCTGGAGATGGTTGCTCAGGGCTGCGTCTGTTTGGGGTTTTAGTATCTCCAAGGACAGAGACTCCACAACCTTTCTGGGCAACCTATGCCAGCACTTGGTTACCCTTGCAGTAAGGAAACTTATGTTTAAGTGGAATTTCTTGCATTTCAGTGTGTGCACAAAAAGTAACCAAGTGGGTAGGTTTCTCATCAGAGAGGTAATGATCTAGGTTCTCTATGGCCCTCTTGCCTGTAGCAAGTTGATGTCTGAATTTCCTGCAATGTGGTAGGTGAGGCTGTTAACCCATTTCTCTTCAATACTTTGAGACCTTGATTATGTGAAGTGAACAGAGAATGTTCTCAGAGTGATGATGAGGCAAGGGACTAATTACAGGACTCCTTTTTCAGTGGTTAGGATTGTGGAGCTCAGGGGAACAACAGTAAATATTGACTCTTATCAGCTAAGACTTGGCAGCTTTTTTTTCCTGTAGGAAAAAAACTCTCTTTTTTTGTAAAGAAGCCATGCTGTGCTGAATAAATGGCAGAAATTTTCATCTTGATTCACGTTACAGTGAAATGACTTGTATTAAGACTCCAGATTTGACAGTATTGTAGGCACAGTTAGCATTTTAATCTCGGATGCTGGAGGCTGGCTGCATCCATCAGCGAGCCCCCGCGCCTGCAGCGTTCCCAGGGATGGGAGAGAGCGGCGGCCAGCTGGCCTGCACAGTCGGCCGAGGACTGATCAGGGGGGCACGGCAGAGCAGAGCGGCGGGACTGGTTTTGACGGACCTGAAGGAGGCCGAGGAGGGCGCTGACCCTACTCCTCGGAGCCCAGCGAGAGGGCAAGAGGCTGCGCTCATCTGGCAGCAGGGGAAACTCAGTTGGACGAGGGGTTGGTTCCGGGAGCCTGGCTCGGCTGCCGGCGCCGCCCAGAGCCCCGAAGCCGCAGAGGCCACACGCTCCCTGCCTCCTGCGGGCCGCCGCGCGGCTTCCGGACCAGCGGACAGGCACTGCCGGCGGGACCCCGGCAGAGGGCGCCGCAGGCCCGGGCTGCGCGGCTCCGGCGCCTCCCGCGGGCGCGGCCCGCCGGCGGCCGCTGTGCCGGCGGCGCGGAGAGCGGCGGGGCCGGCCCGGGCAGGCGGGACGGGCCCACGCCGTCGCCTGCAGGGTAGGGAGGGCAGTGGGTCGGCACGCGAAAGGCTGTTGTCGAAGCGGCTTAAAGCCGTACTAAAACTCATCGTAACTTACGTATTTATTAAAATTGCTGCTGTGATAGAGGATAGCTGCGGTGTGATAGTGAGCTCTGGGTGCAGAGGAAGAGCAATCCCCAGTTTGCCAGTGATTCGGTCCCATATCAGGATTCTGCTGCCTTTCTGGGGACACTGCCTTACTGCAGACAGAGGGTGAAAAAAGTGGGTCAAAGAAGTGGGTCTGGACCTGGCATGTTGGCAGTGTGGCGGTGTTTGTGGTGACGCAATGTGACACGGCTCTTGGCTCCCTCACATGGGTGTCCATAGCAGTTAAGCATCTATACATCAAGGCTTTAGTCAAGTATTTTTCAGGTTCTTGAATAACTGATTTTTTTAAATAGCTCAAGTCCTGAGCTGCAGTATCAGAATTATGCACAGTCTGCACAAAGCTGGGAAAACACAACTGGGATTTACACAAGCAGTAAAAGTAGTTCTGCTTTTATTACACCAGCATGACTTACTCCAGTGTAGATGGACAGTTGGATAACTGTTATGAGACATGTTCATGTTAGTAAATGGTGCTCATGAGAGGACTTTTTTGGGTGCAACCATACTGTAATAAAAAGTTTTTAACCCTAACCAGAATAGATACGCTACCACAAAAGACATGGGTACGTTGGGAGTCTGAGGATACCCCTGCAGATTTCCCCTTTCTCCTTCCCAGTTGGAGTGCCATGCTATGGGAATTTTCATGGGTGGTCACCATCACCATCACCAATAATCTTTCTTCTGGGAATTTGGTGTATGCAGGAGGGTAAATCCCTAGTGATTGCTGTGCCTGTTGCAGTCTTTGTTTTGCTTTACTTGGATATGCTGTTTTCTTAACAAAAAAAATGCAGGCAAGCTGTTAGAGAGATTTCCAAAAAATAATAGAAAAGCAGTGCTCACTATAGGAGGTTATTTGGTATATGAGTATTCTTTAAAAAGGCCTGTTAATTTTGTGGCCTAGTTCACGATGGGGGAAAGAAAAAAAGCCAAATGTTGATCTATCATCATTTTTGTGGTATTTACTAAATCTCTGGAACCTAATGAAGTGTGTGGAAAATCAAAAGACCATGAAATTTATTTTACGCCACTTCAAAACATGCCAAATACCAAGAGGTTCTGGAGGTTTAGGATTGCTGCCAAAATGTCTTTATGGTAGTATTTATCCATGGTAGGAGTATACTAGGTTTCTAATGGGAAATCTCAAAAGATGAATTTTATTACTTTTTTTTCCTCTTACATACCAATAGATCTAGTCTGAAAATTACTTTTATTCAGTGATAATTATGTATGTAGAAAAAGTTCATGTGTTGTTTTGATATGAAGATAAAACTCTTGCTTATCTGTAGGATGTAAAGCTACAGACCTGATTCAGTTTATGTTCCAAGTCCCTGTACTGTTTATTTCCTATCAACTAGCCACCTCTGATGTGTAAAGCTGCTTGATAATGAGAAAGACTAGTGAAGCCGGTCCTGTGTTGAGCAGATGTTAGCTAATGTTGGGGTTTAGTCCAATTCAGAATTTTTGAAGAAAACGTGCAAGCTCTGACTTGGTCATGCTTTCCTTTGTATATTTTTAATGGACAGGAGAGTTATTTTTTTTAATCAGGAACTTTCCTTTGACCTATAACTGGCTGAATTTTTGCTTAAAGTAATGTAGGACAAAAACCTGGCAAGGCCTAATCCCTGATGGTTTTATTCTGAGAGTTCCTCTGCTTTCAGTTGCTTGTGGTGAATGCCTGAGTTGGCCCTTTTTTTTTTGTTTGTTTCTTGAGACTATGATGCAAAAAATAAAGGTTAGCCATTAAGATTAGTTTTTCAGCATACATGTTTTCCAGAAAAGTACCATGTAGTCACCTCAGAATTCCCCTAATATATATTTATGCTTTGGTAATAGCTACATTTTTGCCTGACATGTGCAGAGACTTTGTTTCATGAAATGAAGTTCTGTGTTGTGTAATAATTGTTCATTTCTGAGTTGTTTTCAACTTCTAAATATTTTAATGCTTGTGATTAAATCTAACGCCCTTGTAGGTGAATTCATGCCATACTACCTCCTAAACTCTGGTCCTGTGCACCAAGTGTCATCATCTCCTTTAATATAACACTTAATCACTTAAACTAGGCCAGCATTTTTATGGAGTACATAATTTTGATATCTTGCAGAGTATGGTATTTTCTTTTTTTGTCTCATGCTCACTCAATGACTTATTACTGTCTTAATTTTGCATTTTAAAAAAACTCAAACTCTGTCCTTCTGTGCTGTTACATTGAGGGGGATTCAACATACCTAATGAAATTGTGAAGGAATCACTTAAAATATGAGTAGGCCAAGATTCTGCTTTAAGTTCTGGGCCTGCTTTTATGTCCTTGCTCTCTTGATCCATTATAATGGTAATTATAACTATCATTGGCTTGGTGATTAGAATTGAGTCTAGAACTGTTGTGTAACAGAATTTAAAATAGGTTGTCTCGAGTTAGGGAATCATTACTATCACAAATGGAATTTGTGTCGTCCTGTCAGACTGATAACACTGATAAAGGCCAATGATGTGACCATGTTATTGCAATCTCTTATTTTTGTCACTCCATTACCAAAGGAAACTTCTTAGAATATATACAAAAATTATGCCCAAGCTTAGCCTTATTTATAAATGTGTATTTCATGGGATACTTCATGCTGGAGGGGACTTCAAAATGTCACCATTTCAACCTGCACAAAGCAGGCTCAGGTACAAGGACAGACAAGGTTGTTTAGCGCTTTATCCAATTGTATCTTGGAAATCTTAAAGGATGGAGACAGCATAACCAGTCTGGACAACACCCTTCTTTTGTCCCTGCCTTACCCCTTGTCTCCCCAAAACCAGAACCTTACTTTTCTGGATAGAGCTGATGTCTTCTAGCAGGGCTCTTTTGATGGGCTTTTTAGTCAAAACCTCTTAATTAAAAGACTGAGTCCACTAGTAGTACAGAAACAGATGCCTTTTGCATTCATATCAGCAAGGTAGAATGATTTATATCTGAACTACTAGACAGAAATGAATTTGTGCACCAGCTGCTTTCTGCTATAACCCATCTACAGGGAAGCCTCTGCATTGTCTGATCCAGAAATTAATCCTTGAAGCCTTTTTTTGTTAGTCACAGAGAATAGTGCACATCTCGACTTTCTGTTTCCATGATTTGTTCAAATTATCAGAATAGGAACCAGCACATTTCTGGGTGAGCTGTGTCCATCTGTATTGTAGCTAACTTCTTTTAAGTCTCCAGTTAAACAGTGACTCCATTAATTTTAAACTGGGATCAAATATACTAGTTCAATTAATACTTAACCGGCTTACATGTTCGCTGCTTTGATGGTTTAAAGTAGTTTGGGAAGACTTCTCTTTATAATTCTGAGACAGGAGTTCAAATCTCAATGTAGCTCAACTGACTCATTATCCTCTTCAAGGATGATGCAGTCAGTCATAAGAGTATCTTGGCACTCATTAAGTATCTTTTCAGTGGTGTGAAAATGTTGAAAGTCCATGGTGACCATTCAGAAGGAAGTTTCTTTGATCAGAGTTGTGTGCACGCTTGCAGATGTGTGTGTATGCTCTTGAAGGTGATCCAGAGTATCACTGAGGTAAGAGTATCACTGAGGTAGTTGTATTTCTTTGTGCCTGGTTTGTGAAATTCTCTGGATGTCTTATTAACTAAATATAACAAACTCCAGCGTACCACATCCTGGGTGTACAAAACCTGATAGATTGCAGAAGCTACTGCAGTGACATAAACAGACTTTAAACTCTGCTGCCTTGTGTTGTCATTCCCAGGCTGTATTTTTATGTTGTTTGAAGCACTAGGCTGTTTGTGCATGTTAATCCGACTCCTCTGCTTTGTTTAACTTAAGGCTTCAGCTGAGTCACATATTCTTTCTTGCACAGCTCTGGAGAGCAACAATTTTAACTGCAGCTGACAGCATTGTTATCTCAGCATCTACGTATTGAATGCACCCTTCTTTACTGTCTTTCCCTCCCTCCTCCTCAAGTTTGCCTGGTGTTTTAAACAAGATTCAAGTGGCCTGTGTGTGTTTTTCTGTGGCTGCATGCCGTAGGAGACATCTGTATTTCCTCAGGCCTGGCACTTCTCAGCAGCGTTGCTCTCTTTGCCAGCACCGCAGAAGGTCTTCAGGAGTGCTAGGGAGAAGCAAAGTGGTGTATGTTTGCCCTGTCAGGGCCCTGGCCTCCATCTCAAGAGGTTAAGCAAAGAAAGAGGGTGTCATCTGTCTCCCGTTAAGTAGCCTTGTCTGTTCTGGTGCTATGACAGAAGAATCTACAGGGAAGAGCAGAATGTGCAGGAATGCAATGCTCTCCTCTGAAGGAGAGAAAGCATAAAGGCAAAGGAGTTAACTGGAGACTTTTGTCTTACTTGTTTCCCTGCCTCTGAGTAGGCTCTCTAAGGTTTGTTTTTATGGATAATTCGCTAGTAGTTTTGCACTCTACAAAGAGCTGCGAAGACGGTGAGAAAGCTGCTGGTTTTTAGTCTGTCTAAACTATTTCCTACTTGTGTTTCAGGACTCCTCAGGCCGAATTGAAGGAGAGATTTGTTTGAATTTGCTTTTAAATCCTTTTTGAAGGAAATGGTGAAAGAGAAGTTTTAGTGGAATACATAGGACCAGTCTTAATAATTTCTTGCTGTGGTAACTATGCTTTCTAAATATCAGTTCTGGAAGGAGACAAAAGAGTAGCTTGGCTAATGGCTTGAATTATCTAAAAGCCTTTTGTTCAGTCTTTTTTGATGGCTTGTCACTTTGTTTTAAAAATAATTTATTGATCTTTTTGTGGCTCATTCTGTCACCCATCATGCCAGTTTGTTGCATCAAAGAATCACAGAATCTTAAGGACAGGAACGGACCTCAAAAGATCATCTAGTCCAACTTCCCTGCCAGAGCACAGGACCACCAGGCAAATGTCCGAATATATTGGCAAAAGTAAAATACTCTTTACTATCAATATGGTTAGCTGCATCCAGTGTTGAAGAAAACAGTTCTTATCCTTTTGAAGTACCTGTTGGAGTCGCAGCTTGCATCTTTTCACAAGTGAACCTTACTCATCTAGGGGTTGTGGCAGTAGTACAAGAAAGGCATACGCATGGCTATCTAGAAAAAAACCTCGTGTCATACTGTTTATAGAATGGCTGTTAAGTGAAAGTAAGACATTTCTATGTCCAAGTCATCCACTTCCTGGTAGTAGAGGTAAAATATGAAGTGCACCAAAATCATCCAAGTATCCCTGTATTTAGGCTTCATCTTCTTGTAAATTTATTGTCATTTTTCACTAAAACAGAACTGTTCCTTTGATGGTAAGGTTTAGTGTATACCAGCTCTTTGTAGAATCCACTGACTTGTGAAGATCTGCAATTAAATTTAGAATACCTTAGAAAACACAGCAAGATGTTTAACCTCAAGGTTACTAAAAAAACCCCGAGGTTGTTACACTGTATTTCTCCCTTTCTAATGGATGAAGCTTTTGTATATCTGTACTTACTCTTACCTCAGAAGGAAGAAGGCAGCTATGTGAGGTTTTGTTTTGTTTTGTGGGTTTTTTAAAGTCGTGCTACTGTATCTTTTGATTTGAAAGAATGCAGTTTGGTGGTATGGTATGGGAAGAAGTTCCTGACTCCCCTCACCATGTGGAAGTGTGTTGGATAGATAGAGAGGAGTAAATGGAATAAAACTAGCAGTGTTTATAACAAAACTTAAGAAATTTAGAAGTGGGAACTTTTTTTGAGATCGGGGGTTGGCTTTCCTGGGGACAGTGGAATGTCACTCAGGTGGGGTGAAAACTCAATGTCTCTTATATCCAGTTTTGCAGGGTCTGTGTCATGTTCTGTTGCTCTCACTTTGTGATAAACAGTTCCTATACAATGTCTGAATCATCTGTAGGATGAGTAAATGACATTTCAGATTTAGAGTTCTTTTGTTATCAGGACACTTACATTCCAGACTAATAATCCTGGTGACTGATTAACCCTTTCTGTGGAGACAGTCTATAGTGATGGGCAAGGACTCCATAACTATGACAAGTTAAAAAAGATTTTGCCTGCTCTGCAGGAATCTGTTAACACACTGTTTTGTGTATGTCAGCTGTATACCACCCTACTCCTATGCTTCTGGATTTTTTCCCTTTAGCATGTCACTATTTGCCTTCAGACCAGGGCAGCAGCCTTGACTACTTGATGGTTTTGTCACTGTCAGTCCTTAGTCTCTCTGGAAATAGAAATTATTACTTTGTATGATATCTTTCCCACAACTCACTACCTCAACCCAGCTTTATTATTCCCACTTCCTGGATACATGAAGAAGCTGTTGTACCTGACTGTTGATTCACTGCTCAGTCCCAGCACAGTGGCATACTTTTTGACTCAGTCCCAGTCATTCTCCTCCTACTCTGTCTCCTCTTCCCAGCACAGTCACTATTTTGCTCTTCCCCATTCCCCCTCACCTGGTCGTTGCTCAGTCTCAGGTCACCACTTTTCTCTTACCTAGTACAACTATTTAGTTCTGTGCCATCAGATACTCTTGTCTGGTTGCAGGTCTTCAGACGTGATGGCTGTGGCATCTCCTCACATCAGGTGTGTCACTGGCGTGGTGCTGTTGTGGCCTTGTTTTCTCTTTGTAGGAATCCCAGTGGGATTGATGCTTCTGAAAAGAAATGACTTGTTGATATTTTTCAGACACCTTGATGCTTTCCTGAGCATGGGAAATAGACCACTGACACTAAGTGAGAAAAGCAGACTGGAACTGTCTACTTGTGAAGGCAAACGCAGTGGGTAGAGCAACTTCATCCTGACATAAAGTAGTCGTGGACAAGAAGAGTTGAGGCTTCTGTTGGGGTTTAAATACTCTGAAAAGCTACTAAAAGCACTACAACAAAAGCACTACAAAAGTGAGGGGCTACAATGATCCTTGGTAGATTCCCCTACAGCTATTCCCATGTTTTTGTGCTGTGGACTTTTCAATGTCTATGGATTTTGTCCTCTTACTTTCACCACCCTTGGTGCTTTCTCTGCAGAGCAATTGAAAAGCCACATACTAAAAGATGATATTGCAAATGGATCTCCACTTGGGGCAATACAGTGGGTACCCTTTGTAGCTCTTAGTTCTCTACCACCTGCTGTGTGGCTTCTGTAAGGTGTTTGGTTCACATAGTCTAGTTTATGCTTTCCTCATATTTTTAATAAAACTTTCTGAACAGATATAGAAATGGAGAGAAGTCTTTGAAACAGTAGAGATTTTCTATAGGCTGATGACTGTAGCCAGACTTGCCTAGAGAAAGATTTAGCTTCCCCAGTGTGAGCTGGTGACAAGTTTCACAGACTGAGTTTCTTGAACTTGTTTGGTTGGGTGAGGTAGAGGTGCAAAGGTAACCCTGGGGGGGGAGTTGTCTGTTTTTATTTTTTTATTTGAAATTTTTAGGTTTTATTACTAATTGGAGAAGCATTATGGTTTTCTTTTTAAACATATACATTTGGTCAAGTATATTTAGGCGTCATCATTTTTTTTTTTTTTAAATGATACTGAGTTTCGGTGTGAATCTGGTATGTTCCAGTGATAAAACGGTTTGTTTAGGATATGAAACACATCAGGATCTTTTGGAATGGGAAAACAGTATAACTAGAAATATAACAAGAATAAATACAAATCCGCAACCCTGAACTCCTTCTGGGATAAACAGGGCAACTGCAGCTCCCTTTTGGAGCATGTATGTTATTGCATGAGTGTATAATGGTGTGGGCTGAGGTTGGAAATTAGGTGCATAAGGCTAAAGTAATAATGTTACTCATAAACTGATGACATAGAGTTGTTATATTGAAGGCTCATCTGTTTCAGGTCCTGATTTGTGATAGTATTGGTATAAAAGTGTACAGCTATGTTAAACATTGTGTAGTCGAAAGAGATCTCTACTGTTTTCTAAGCCAGAAGTTGCACCAAGATTATTAAGTCTGAGAAACAGTCTGAGTTTTATCCTTTAATATCTAGCTTAGTGTCTTTCCAAAGCAATTTAAGTTCATACTCTTCAGTCATTTGATGGGTATGGATACCTCATTCTAATAATGCATTGTAAGTTGAAGACAGAACTAGAAAAAAGGCTATTTAATTGTGACAATTGTAGATAAAGCATCATATTTCCTTTCACTCTGGTCTTTGCAGACATGTACAGTGAAAAGAATAATATTACAGATAGTAACGTAACAGTTTTACAGAGCTACTTGGAAAACCAGATTATACAAGTGTATACCAGAAAATTTCACCAGTGGTGAGCTTTGGCTAATATGTTCCTCCTTTACAAGACTCAACTGGATTATGCTTACAGTGTATGATACTTGTGATGTGTTGGGAGGATATAAGAGTGTTTATATGGTGTTTACTTATTGGTTTAGAAAGGAAGGATTAAGGCAGCTCTTTGCGCTAAAGCTTTGACATCAGCTTCAGCCTGTAGTTATTGGAGGAGGAGGTAAGCAGAGAAAGAAATACATTGTTCTCTCACATAGCTTGTGGGGGAAATTTGATTACAAAAATATCAGGTTTTGTAGACTTTTCAAATGGTACAAATTTAGGACAAGGAAATAAAATAGGATGTAACTGCTATTCTCATACGCCTAAAAAGCAGTGAGGCAAATAGCAGAAAAGATTGTAAGTTTAAACAACAAAATCAATGTTTTTACAAGAAACAAGTCTGTAAAAAATGCAAGAAGGTGATTCTTTCCATCTCCTTTTTAACCTTGTGGTGCACTTGAGTCTCATTTTCCACACTGATTTGAGAGTTTTTTTGCCATGCAAACAGTAGAGCTAGATTTGTTTCTTACATTGTTTTTGACTTGTGGCTTACATTACTTACAATTTAAAGATTCTGTGATGTTTTTCTTTCCTTTATTGTTAATAACTTGGTACTAACCACGAGTTGTAGAGGAAAAAAGTAGTTAAGTGGTCAGCAGAACAAAGCAAAGAATTCTTTTCTATAAGCTGACTTTACAATTTTAGATAATTTTTTCCCATACATATTGATAGCTTCTTCAGTCTGATGAGCACAAAGGAGAAACTAGGTCCATGAAAAGATATGGTTTGGTTTCTTCAGTGTTTAAAGAAATAATAATTAAAAAAAAAACAGGAAAGGTGAATGCATAAGTTCTATTGATAAGTAAGATACTGAACTGATTCATCACTTCCGTGTATGAGTCTAAGTGAGAAGTATTGCACATATTTCTTTGCCTCCTGTTGTGGATGCTGAGTATAAATATTTATGTTAGTTAACATAACCATAGTTCGTTGTGTTAGGAGGTAAGTGGAAGAAATAATTGGGGTAAAGATGGAAAGGAAAATTAGAACATGATTTTATATAGTATTGGAAGGCAAGGTAATTTCTATGGCACACTTCGGTGGTGCAAATCACTTTTTGAAAACCAGAATGACAGTGAGATTTAAGGAGGTGAAGGAAGTTGCTCTGTAGTATTGTGAAGTACTCCACATAATTTTCTGTCATAAGTTCACAATTACTTTGAACATTCCCAGGTTGGTACTTCAGCACATTTAATGCAGCAGTTACTTGTGGATCATGACTTCAAAAATTTCATTGTCAGGAAGCAAAACTTTTAAAATTCTCTGCTGGAGAATTTAAATTCTACTCATCTGTTACTTAATTGGCAACAATTAATTTATAAGCATTTTGGAAAGTGTTGGTGGAAGTTTTCTATCTGCCTTGCGTGCTCTACATGCTCTGGAGTCAGTACTTCTGAACAGTCAGAAGTAATAATGTAAGCAATAAGCATTCAGTTTTCACAGAGTCATGATCCATGTCGTCATCACAGAGCTGAAGAAGTAAGACTACTGTTGATATAATGTGTGGTGGTTTATTTTCACATTTTGAGCAGGGAGGGATGATTTAAGAGACCACTGAATGCTAATTTCTGTTGCTTTGTTACCATGCATCTTTTAAATGGAAGAACAGCAAATGGATTTAATTTTTATGAGATTTGCAGCCAGTGGATCATAAAAATTCCCCATCTGTTTGTTAGCAGCACAATGCTCACTCCTTAAGAGAATAAAGAAGATGATCATGTAGCTTAAGTGTTTTCCTGAAAACCAGTGTGAACTGAATGAATGAATTAAATGTCCTGAAGGAGATCCCCAAATGTTGGTAGTGTTGTGGGATTTAATTGCAAGAAAAGTATGTTTCAATGTGGATTTTTTTCCTCTACAGCACTATGACTTTTTTTTTTTTAATGCATTTCATTGATCAGGCTCCTTAGCTGGCATAAAGTCATTGAACACAAGTCACCACTTTTTGCATTTTTTGGTACGGGTCTCAGCAAGATACTTCTTAACTTTTCTGCAGCTTCTTTAGGTGTTGCAGCAATAACCCATCTGTGATCCCTTCTGATTGCTTTCTTTGTTGACACTAAAAATATTAAGAGGTTATACCGTATTACCAGACTTCAATGGAGTTTGGTTTAAAAGCGATTGGACAGTTGTTTTGTGGAGAAAATTCCATTAAGCTAATAAGCCAAATGATGCTCTGTTCGGAATTTGTGAGTTGCAACTCACTCCACTTTACTGGGGATGTGTTCACTTGCTTTGTACTTCTTTGCTCTATGCATTTCATATAGGCCAATGTCCCAAATAGGTTGCTGGTTTCAACAAGTCTCTGGTGTGAGTTGTTCTTGCTGTTCTTCCTTTGTTTTCTTCATCTTCACAATGTTTTAATTGCTGCTTTATTGTGCATTGAAGTCCTAGGCTTCCAAAGTCTGCTTAGCATGTTATCTTCCATGCATTATGCCGTTGCTTATGGGATTAAATCAAGAGGAAGTCAGGTTTGCTCTTTACATCTAAAATGCAGAGTGAATCTGATAGGTTACTTCTATTTAGTGAAACTGAAACTTCATACCTGGTACCTCAGCCTCTCTGGCAGGCGTTAGTCCAAGTATGATCAGTTTCTAAAAAGAATAATGCTTTAATTTTTATAGACAAAACTAGACTAATTGCATGTGTAGAAATATAAACAAAAGTTGCTGGAAAAAGTTAGAAAACTTTTTGTTGTTTTGTTTTAACTATGTAGTGTTGTGGAGAGAGGAAATTGTACTGTGAAAAATCAATACTTGATAAAACTCAGAAACCATGCAGAGGACAAACTAAGGCAGATGGTGCATAATAAAATGGGAGCATAAAACTAAAGTGAAGAAGGTGTTAGTTAAAGACATAAAGGAATTAACAAAAAGTGAGAATGAAATTAAAACTGAAGAAACTGACTTTGAGTACAAATGTTTTACAATTGTGAAACTATGTAGAACCCAGAAGCCTGATGAGTTGTATGACATTGTTACTGTGGTTAAATGTGTTCGGGACTACAAGTGTGTACATTTGCTTTTAGAAAAATACGTCAACCTGTGGTAACTTTTGAAGAAGAAAATACACACACATCCCACCCGAAGCCAAAGCTGGAATTGATAGAAATAAAAACCAAGTATCTAGAAATACATTTCCCTATATATCTGGCAATTAACATCATCTCCTACCCCTGCAAACAGTAATAACTTATGTTTTATAAATTGAAAGGTCTTGAGTTTTGTATGCATAGTCAGGTACAATTTGTTTGCCTCTGTTTGCATTCATTGTGACCACAGATCACGTAAATCCGGTTATGTTGCCCCACAGGTAGCTAGACATTTTTTCCTTTCACCTATTTTCTGTGCTTTGCATCTGGTAATAAGTAATTTCCAGACCAAAGTGTTAAAAGGACTGACAGTTCAGGTGTTATAAAACAGCAATAGAAATAAAATGATTCAAGTTTGACTATTCCAGAAGCTCAAAGGCAACACTCACCTAATTCTGGCATTATCCTGGTTTTACTCGCCTATGTATGTGATTGTATCTCTCATGTGCTATTGCACTTCCTGCTCTGCTGAAGTCGTGTTTTATGTTGCATCTGCACTTAAGGACTCACTCTTGTTACAAATCTGTCCTAAATTCTTTCACCCTCTAAATGGGTATTTTCACTATGTTTAAAAATAGGGGAGGATAAAGTAGGCAAACACGTTAGATTGTCAAGTTCTGCAACACTGCTGACAGTAAGTGTTCTTAGCTTTAATGGCAAATGACCAGGCTCTCAAATGAGTTAACATAAAGTGATAACGGGGCTACAAGGTATTGCTGTTCTTTTGCAGTTTCTGAGTCTTGTTTACGCTTGTTTTTAATGAGAGTGAACCCATCTGTTATAGTATTCCTTCATTTAAATTGACAAATGATGCTAAGAAAACAAAAATATTCCTCTTAACTAGATTTCCTTTTTCCTACCTGGCAGGTATGTATCTAGCTGTAGTTGTGTGCTGTTGTGGTTGCTTTCATATGTATGTAGTCAAAGATGGTTAGAGATTTATGTCTCAGGATTCAACTGTGCTTTGAAAATGGGTCTTTACCATTAAAATTATTAGTGGATAGGTGAGGTTTTCTTTTGTATGGTAAATAAAAACATAATGTGCTGCAATTGAAAGTTTTAATTCAAACAGTTTGTACTAAAGTCAGGGAATGTGTTAAGGCTGGCTTTGATCCTGGTGCAGCTAATTGCATCCGTTCACTTGAGATTCCCTAAGCCACAAACGAAAATATTCTAGGACATAACAAACTGAAATTCTTCATGTTCCAGAGAGATGAGGTGGTTTAAGAGAAGTGCAATGGAGCACAGGCCTTGCTGACTTTTGTGTTCCACTACAAAATATGAGAACTTACTTGCTTTATGTTTTAATTGTAAGAGATCCCAACTTTTCTTTCTTTTTTTTTTTTTTCTTTAAAATCCTATTCATGGTCTTGAAGGATGTAAGAACAAACGATTTTATGGCATGCATACTTTAACAAAACAATAAAAAATAATCTCACCCTGTTTGAGCTAAAGTCGTGTGTGCATTTGCTTAGAGGCTGTAAACGGTGCTGCATGTTAGGAAGACAAGTAGCCTGCATGATTGCGGTAAATGTGTCACATCCTGCCCTCAACTTTGCCCTCCTTGGAGGCTCTGGCAGTCTCCCTGTGGTTTGCCCACTAGCCAGCTGGGAGTGTCTCTTGAGAAAACTTCCCTAACCTGTGGATCTGGTTCTCGAGCAAACTTTCAGACTTAACAGTATCTTGGTACTGCTTGCCAAACCCAATTAGGAGAGGCGCAAGAGTACTGGGGCAGGCTTTCAAAGTTTGTTGGAGAACTCATCTGTAATTTTGTGACAAATTTAATTGCGTGTATTCAAAGCATGTGGCATGGGGATTACTATGGAGGGTTTTTTTTTTCTCCTTGACAACCAAGTAAACTCCTTTGTAAACATGAAACTACTGAAGAGCTTCCTTCTTCTGTAAAAATCTTCCCACATCTCTGCTGCAGGAGTAGTGTTAGATGCATACAGTGTGAATGCCATTGCATCTTTGTTAAATAAATATGACCTGCTCCTTCCATAGGGATTTTTAAAAGTAACCTTTCAAATTGAGGCGTATCGTGGGAAATTTATGTGTCTTGATAAGAATTCCCTGTCAATTGTGTCATCAGCAGTCAGTGTGTTTCTTATTTAAATGCCTTTTCTTCATGTAATTTACCTAACTCGATATTCACTTTATCTCTGTTACTTATTTAGGTGCCCTCTTTGATCTGGAGTTTGACTGCAGAAAGACAAGATTAGGCATTATCTCCACTGTTGTTTCACTTGTTCTGTGAAAATTTTCACTTACAGGTGATTGTGTTCAGGTGATCATTAACTGTTTATAGAGAGCTTTTAAAATATTAATTCTTCAAGTAGTCCCATTCTCTAGTTTGTACTGATAAACACGTGTGCAGGTTTTTCCATACGTGAATGTCCTTGGTGTATCCCACAAAGAGACAAAGAAAATGGTTTAAGAAATGTGTTTTTCATACCTCCCTAGATTTTTTTTTTTTTTTTTTTTTTTGCTTTGGGATGTCATTACTCAGTAGCATTTTGAGCATCAAAAAATATACCCACAGAACATCAATGACATTATTTCTTTCTCATTATGTTTTCTTCAGCCTTGGGGCGTTAAAGCAGACTTATTTTCTCCACTGTTATTGTATTGATGCTAATAATATTTTAATTTGAAAGACATAAACACAATTCTGGTTGGAAGCAAAGAACTTCTGAAAGGGTTTTCTGTGATACTAAACAGGGACTACTAAAAGGGCTTAATTGTTTCCTTTACTAGTTTTATCATCTCTTTGATTGGCAGATATTTCATTTCTATAGTCGTAACAGTGGATTGCAGTGTGTAATAGTCAAGGTGAAAAATAATCAGTGTAACTTTCACATATAACACAGACTCCTGATATTGGAAGGTCTGGGCAGAGATGTGGGTCATCTCCAAGATGAGTGTGTTGCATGTTTTATTAGAGAATCTGTAACTAGACGAAAATGTTTTCATCTTTCAGCTGATGGATGAAGCGTGGTGAAACACTGATCAGCTATTAACTGATGTAGCTTTTCAGATTTGTGCTGAAATGGTAGAAGCAGCTTCAGTGGGCTGTCCAGGTAGGGAGCATGTTTGCCTTACTGTCTCCTGTATATCCCTCTGGACTGTGTGATAGGCTGAGGATGTGTGTGCAGAAAGTAATGAGGAAACTGAATCCCTTTTGTCATTGTGGCTGATGGCCTGGCTGGAAGGTGTTGCTGGAGGCTTGCGCCAGGACATTGGTGGGCTTGTAGGAAGCAGGTATGGGCCCTGAACAGGTAACTGGGGATAGCCTCGTCAGCAGTTACCTGTGAGCTGGTTTTGATCCTGCATCAATGGGTGTCAAATGTCTTCATCAGTATCAGTGATTGAAGAGGGGAATAGGACATCAGAGAGAGAAGAGGTGACAGACCAGAGGAGGCAGAGACTTGAGACTAAGCTATGGAGAGAAAGAGGGGGAGTCCTAGAGGGAGGAAATACAGAAAAGGGACATAATAGACATGTTATAGAGAGGAAGTACATCAGGTTCATGGTTCATTAAGTTTATTTTGCCTGTCCTTCTTCTACTTGTTTGCTTTTCGTCTTATGACAAGAGCATTCGCATAATCCATTTGTGCATGACATAACTGTATAACTGATCATCCCCTATGGAAGCGTTGCATGAGCTGCCTGCCGAGTTGCCTCTGCGTGAGGGCTGGATGAGGAAGTGAGTCAGGGGCAGCCCTGGCACAGCAGCCAGTGTCTGCCCTCACTACCTGGCTGAGTGCTGCACTGGAATTTTCCAGGTAGGGCACGGAGAGAGGTGAGAGGGAGAGCGCGTGGGATGGGATTTGGACAGGGAAGGGCTCGTCCTGGTGAGAACTGCCTGTGCACTGAGCTTCTGGTACACGAGGGAACACCCAATGATATGAATAAATCAGGGGAAAAAGGCAGTGGATGCATTTAAAAATATCTAATGCAGCCTTTGTGTTTTATTACCTTTTCATTGCCGTTTTCCTTTATTAATTTGAAACATACACTGACTTCTTTTTCTCTCTCTCTCCAGCATGGATTTCAACACATTTTTGTGCGGGTGCCAAGAACACTGTGTTCTGTTAAGTCACGGGGTGACGTAGGGTGCTGGCCTGCTGCCAACCTGGGTCAAGTTCATTCAAATAAGTTTCAGTGGTGGCTTCTGCTGCCTGAGCCCTGTCAGTCCTGCCTTTGCATGGTAGGTGGCTCTGTTGCGTTAGTTTTCTGAAGAGCTTGGGCTTTCAGGGCTTTAAATTTTACAGGTTTTTGAATTTTCTGTAATATTTCAGAAGGATTTAAAAAAGAAAGCCTGACCTCGCATGAATCCATGAGGAGAAAAAAAGATGGCCACGGGTTTACTGAGCAGAACAAGGTCTGCAAGTTGTAGCATGTGTTTGTTTTCCTTTCTCTGACTGCTGACTTTTATTACTGTTTTTTTGACTCCTGTCCTTGTGATGGCTTTTAGTCACAGCGTGTACTTTTTGTCTTTTGAAGCAGGAGCTACTCCTGAGATTCCAGTGACAAAATCCCCCATGTGACCAAAATAGATGAAATGGCACATAGTGCACAAAAGGGGCAACGTCTCTGCTAGGTTAATGACTTCCCTTTCCTACAGGATTTGGTGTTTTGCTCTCTTAGCCCTGGAGCTTTGGATGGCTCTTAAAAATGCATAAAATAAATAAATCTCTTCTTTAGGGTGAGCTTACCGGGTACACGATTGTCCCATGGCATGGCATTGAAAAGTCAGACCAGTGTTTTTGGTCTCTTTATTCTAGCTTCCCTTTCAGGGGACTGTGTTGTTGCTGCTTTGCATAGTAACATACTTTTCCTTCCTGTAACCCTACCAGAAATCACACTAGATCTCCTCCCCTCCCCTTCACTTCCAGTAACTGCTCCGTGAGCAATAATTTTTGGAACTGCTGGCAAAATAAGAGTCTTTGACAAGCTCATAAAATCCTTACAACAGGATAGCAGTTATAACGCCAGAGACACCACTAAGTGGTCTCTTAGACAAGTCTTGATATTTTAGTATTTGATGAGAAACCCATTCTTCCCATTTGCTTCTGGGATACATATTTTTAACTAAGAATGAGATCTCTGGGAAAATTTGGTGTTTCCAAAGAGGGGTGATTAGTTTTAAAGACAATGGAATTTACAGGTCATGATTTAGATCTGTTTTAACCATCTCTTACCAGACAGATTAGCCATTTTATTTTGATTTTCATTTTTTTTAGCTGTGCATCAAGATTCTAGGTCTTGGCTCACTTGATGTTTGGCTTTTAAGGGAGAGAAACATAGTAGTGTCAGGTTCCCATGATTCAACACCCACTCCTGAGTTACCTGTCCGTGCTTGCTGGCTTATCTTCCCTGTGTGGGAGAGTGGAGGATGATCAGATTTGTGTTCATCACTAGGTGTCACTCACTTGCAATTACTCAAAGTAGGTTTCAGGGCAAAATTAAAACCTCTCTTGCTTCCTACCTCACCCAGATTGGGGGTGGAGGAAGGTATGAAATGGTATGAAATCTGGAAAAGAATTTTTCCTCCATCCTTTTTTTCCATAAAACTATTGTCTATGGTGTTTTGTATTTTTAAAGCTTTATAGCATAACTTGATCTGTATTTTTGTGTTCTCTTGATGCAAGATAAAATTTTCTTGTATATTTTCAATGATGTTTTCTTCCCTCTGTTATCAAGCATGTGAAAACTTAAGGAGTAGTAGATAGCGTTGTAAAAGATACAGAAATCTATCTCAAGGGAGGTGCAGCAGTGAAGCTTTACAGGATCACTTGAAAGAATGCTTGGAAAAAAACAGGAGACGACAGGACTCATAAAATTGTTCTTTGGAATTGACCACTTAGCTATGTTGAGCAAAGGATGGTGATTAAAAATTGTGCACGTATAAAGATGATTTATACTTCTGTTATCTAACAAATTGTGTGGAATGTGGTGCCTCGACTGAGTCCTGGTCAGCCATCTCCTGCGTCAGGCGATTAGTATGGGGAATGTATGTTCAGTTGTTGAGCTGGAGAATGTTTCAAAATTCTAACACCAATGCTGAAAAAAATAAAAGGGTGAGAGGAGAAAACTTAAGCAATAAAAGTCAATAGATTTATTCAGAACTGTTCGATGCACACCAAATGCTCTAAATATTTTATTCCACAATGAGGGTTTCCAGAGTGTGTACAAGTGTCCATGCAGACAACTGGAAACTTTATTGGCATGGGTAATGATTTTCTTCTCCTGTATCTCCCAGCTTTCCCCTTTATTGAAATGTGATGTGTCTTTGATCCAACTTGGTTCAGTCATTTGGTTTGGAGGCTGGGACTGCTGTGGGATCAAAATGTTTCATAGACTCCTCCTTTCCTCCTTTAGGTTCAAGTGAACTAGGTCTGTGTCCAAGTTTGTCCCCTTAGGAAATTGACCGTCCTGGAGGGTCAACAGGCAGCGCTTACTCAGAAAGGTTCTCTAAATGGCTTCAATGGTGTTTAAACATGGACTTCGAGTGTCAGTTAAAAAATGATGAAAAACTTAAACTTGCCTATCGTACATTTTATTTTTTCCCTTCTCTCCCATGTAACCAGAAGCGTTAGTTTAAAAGGTGTAACGTTATACAGAAATTACCTTGCCATTCCTTTCCTTACACATCAGTAGTACTGGCTGTTTGAGATCAAATGTTTTTCTGCGGAAGGTGTCCGAAGGCAGAGAAACCCCTCCTAGACAAAAATTATTATTCCTGTGGACCTGGAGCAATGATATGTTGAAGGTAACAATAATGGAGCAAATCTGCTACAGACTTGAAAATATAGGAAGAAGGAAAGATTTGTGGTTTGTGCTGAATAAGAAATATTCTTAGCACCAGCCTACCCCTCTGCACAACATATATGTGGATATCCTTAGAAGTTATGCACTAACTGTATAAACAAGTAAATCTCTTAAGCTCTGTGTCGTACCCTGTGTTTGCAGTGTCTTTGCTCATATTTAGGCCCTAAAACCAGCATGAACTTCTTATGACAGCTGAGAAGAAAACACACAGCCTCCACTGATACCTGCACAGATATGACAGAACTCTTAATCATACGATTTAGTTTCCCTTTGCGAAGATTATAGGTTAAAAGATTCATCTCCTTGTTCTATCTTGGATTACTAAGTGTTTGTGGCTGTGTGTCATGGTATTTATCTAGTCCACATGTTGTATTTGAATTTAACTGAGAGTGTGTTTGGATGAATAAAGTAGCATCATTTCTTTCCCTTCCCCTGAAGGAGAGGTGGGTTTCTTTTAAGGTATGGCAGCTATTATGACTAACTATATAATTACACCTTTAATCAGAGTAAAATATTTTAGATACACAGTAGCCCTATTTGGCCCCTCAGTGCTGAACTGAAAACCCTCTAAAGATGCATAGTATGGCCTGTAGTCATCATCGTCACCTTTAATCACTCAGCATATTAAAGCCACTGTGCAAGAGTGTACATGGCTCTGGTTTACTTTTGGGGGTGGTGGTGGGCCACTGTAAATCAATTTTTCTGTCCCTAAATCTGCAAGGATGCTATTGTGTGTCTCTTACTGTCTCTGGTCATCATTTTGTAGGCATTCAATGAATTTCTTCTACTTTTGTGTTTGAAAGCTGATGTGGCTTTCAAGGTGCGGGGAGAAGTTTTTACTCCATCCAGGCTACCAAGGGATGTGGAAAGCAACTTGTTCAATGCACAGTTCAGGTGCATGACCCTCAGAAAGCCTCGCTTCCTCTAAACAATGAGCTAAATGAACATGTCCACAGCTCCTCAAAGACGCAGCTCAGCTACTTTCTGAGCTGGTCTGATTTTATGCAAGCTAAATGGGGATCTCTGATTTCTGGCATATTGGGATTCATCCTCAAAACAAAAAAAAAGATACTGCTACAACTAGTTTAGCAGTTTTGTAATTTACACACTCCACCCTAGGATTAATCCTATTATTTTAATAAAACCTAGTAAGTGCTGTTTCTTGCAGACCTCAATTATGTTAGCAGCTGTTTTTAAAAGAAATCTTTTCCTCTAGTTGAAATACAGATACTTCCAATATTTACTTCTACCATGCTTCATGTTTTTCCTGATGCATTTGTTTTACATCTTTTTTCTTTTTTGTGCAAAGAAGGTGAGTCAAGGAGGAAAGGAATGGACAGATGTATCATAGTGAAGTAGAAGGAACAACTAGAATCCCAGTTCTGTCAAATAGAGCCAGATGCATGCATTTCACAAGGTGGCATACGCAGTTTGGTTTTGTTGTCATCTCTAAAGCTAACATTTGCTAGTTTTGGGAGAAAAGATTAAATATTGTTTGGAGCAGAATTGAAAATGGCTGAGAATACTCTTCAAGAAGGCTAGAAAGAGCTGAGGATTGTGCCACAGCAACTGACCTCACACTGAAAGGCCCAGAGTCAGAAGCGAGCAGATGTGTGGGTCCAAGACGCATGTGCCTGACAGAGTTTTTGGGCTTAATTATGCATGGTCTATTTTACTTCACCATAACTGAAAAAAGGTGAGCTTCATGTTTGCAAAATGATCATGATAAGGCTAGAGCTTGTTGCTTGCATGTTTTCTTACAACTTGCTGGGCATACAAACATTGCATAGGGATGTTGGTAGAGCACTAAGATAAGGGCAGTTAGTTAAACATAATAAACGGGAAAGCTTTTGTAAAAATGTGCAGACAACTGCATTCAGCACAACTGTTGATGGCTTGGCCTTGAGCTGAGTTGGTGGAGCTGCTGCTGCCTGACTGCCAAGATAATATGTATGATGTAATCGTGCCAAGCCCACACTGTCATGGAATTACAGCAAAAGCTGTATATGTGAGTTGGGCACGTTCCCAGTTACATTCAGGTACAGCGACGAGTTAATTGGAACAGTTTTGCCAATGCTGTATAAGTATTGTTACAGTTTGAAGTAGTTCTTTTGGGGCATGAAAGGCAAATTAATTCTCTTTTCCTGTCCAGGTGCTAGAGAACATAGTCTCTAGTTAGTACCTTTGTTTATCTAACTCTTGTATTAAGCAAGCATGCACCTCTTCCTCAGCTGCAGAAGAACGTTTTCTGACACCATGTAAGAATGTCTGTGTAGGACAGACCAAAGATCGGCCTAGCTCATTGTCCTATCTGTGCTTATGACTAGACACCCACAACTGGGATGCAGGATATCAACATCGTTTAAGCTAAATGGATTAGTTGGCCAAAACATAATACCATTTGCAGAGGAAGCTAGGTATTTGAATGCTAGAAAGTTGTGAGTGATAGGGAAAACAACAAAATTTACCAAGTGTTTTGGTTTTAAGTAACTTTGCTACATATTCCATAAGTGAGAAGGTGTGTAATAGAAATGTCTTTGTGTTAGCCAGTTTTAAGCATCTGCATCTACTCTGTCCAATAGGTAAATAAATAGGTTCAAATGTGACAATTGCAGGGATCTGTTATGTGCTTTCAGAAATATGTGTAACTTGACAGGAGATTTTTGTTTGTTTTGTTGTTTGGTTGGTTGGTTGATTTGGTTTTAATTGGAGACATATTCTTAAGATATATACATAGTCCTGAAGTGAGGTTGTTTATGTGATTGCATGCAATTTCTTCATGCAACTTTCACAAACCCTTCCTGCTTTCTGAGGTTTTTGGAACAGTTAGTTAATTGTAACTCTTCATCTTCCTCTTTGACTGAAATTTGCAATTTCCTTTCAAGAAACAACTTCCTATTGAGTACTCACTTATCTAACTGCTTTGATATACTTGGGGTATATTTTTAAAGTCCTGAATGTATTGCAAATTCGAGTGTTGTCTTCCTTGCTTGAATTTCTGTACTGCCCAAAATGAAGAAGCACAGAAGTGCATAGGAACTCATCTAACAAATGAAAATACAATTAAATTGTATTTGGTCATTCAGTGTCATTGAAAAATTACAAACTGCAGTAATTGAAGTCTGGTTAGGCAACTAAGGACTAAACTGTCACATATTTGCTGTGATTTGGGGAGATTTGCCTTTGGGAGTTGTGTGGATTTTAAAAGTATGCTGCAGGATATTTGAAGGCAGATACAGAAATGCACTGATTTCTGTGGTACAGCCCATCATTGTGCCAGAACTACAGGAATCTAAGTCTCAGCCTGCAAAATAGCTGTTAAACTTCAATTTAGATCCCCGTGTGCTGTATACAATGAACAGGAGAGCTTAAGTGCTAAATACCAGGATTTCCAGCTACTGCTTTCTGACCAAGGAACGCTTAAGCTCCCTGGTGTTCCTGCATTTTATCTAATGCCTGTTTGATGTGGAGCAGAGACTGGAGCTCTTAAAAAGCCTTTGAATTTCGTGGGGTTCTCTGCAATGGCCTAGCCTTTGACGGAAAGGTAGAAATGACCTCCTCATTGCTTTGTTTGGCAGATTGAACACTTTCTTGCAAGGGAGGGATTTAGACTCTCTTCAGCTATAGCTTGTCTTGCTAGAATTTAGGTTTCTTACTGGTTAGACTGGAATATTTGGAGTGTTACAGAAGAGATACATGTTTACTGTTGTCTATGTGCTTTTCAATGCAAGCAGTGCATACATGCTGTGAGTGGAGATCTCTGCAGAACATAAATCCACACCTACTGAATCAAGCCCCTAGATAGGCTTAAATGTAGCATAAACTGAAAGCCTACAGAGTCGCATTGCACCTGGGTATGTCCAGAAGGAGTAATTTAAGAAACTCTTGAAATACTAGGTACTGAAAAAGCTAGGCTCATCAGGAGGCTTTTGGGGACAAGAATGAAAGATTTTGTGATTAACCTCTTGAACTTTGTCTAAATGCCATCAAAGTGCCCCTTGGAGTCTTTGAGTCTTAGCTTTTATAACTGAAGATAACCTTATGTATTTCCGTGCATAGACTGCTTTTTACAGTGGATTTTTTTTTTGTGGTTTCCCTGAAGTTATCAAAGTGATCAATAGTCTCCTGATTTTAAGAGTTAAACAAGTCTCCTGATTTGAAGAGTTAAACAATTAAGTGAGGACCTTCAAAAGTCTTTTAAATTTCGATGTTTTCTTATGCTAAATTCAAATGTAGATGCTTTGCAGTTCTGCTTCCTTCCTCCCTGGATGCTGAGCCCTAGTGGTGCTCAGTGCTTTTATAGGGGAGTCAGCGTCTAGCACCTGTGCAAAGTAAGTTTGAGAAGCTTAAGTGCCAAGTTGCCAAATACAGTTGAGAGTCACTTGTGAAAATTTTGTCTTTAACAGCATCTCCCCAAACCACAGGAACTGATGTTAGATCCAGTCTTAAATGTCAGACTTTCTGACTCAGTCCTGTGCTTGCACCACTAGATTTTATTTTATTGTGAAGGTTCACATGTTCAGACAGTGCTTCATAAACATCATGTGCTTTTTTAAGTGGATCCTTGGGTTCCTAATAGAGCTATGGTTTCCTCTTCTGTATCAGGGAATTGCCCAGATTTCTCCCAAGAGCATGTTTTGGGTTGGGGTTTGGTGGTTTTTTTTGTTTGTTTTGTGTTGGGTTTTTTTTATTAAGTTCTAGGTTACGTTCTCTCCTTAGAAATCATCTCGTTCAATTTTAGTTTATCAGTCATGAGCAAACTCTTTTGGTAGTGGTTGCCACCTACTGCAAACAACATTCCTCTGCTTCCACCAAAGTGATTTTATCTATTATCTGTGAAACTGCTTTAGATATTTTCTGTGCTTCTTTTTGCCAGGATTGTATCCATACAGAGGCCACATTTGTGCACTCAGTCTTCACAGTCTTGGCCGTGATACATGGTAATACTATAATATCCAGAAAACTCATGCACATAAATCCAGTGGTGTTGCTTTCATAGAAAAAAGTCCAATTTTCATGTTTTTTGGATCTTCTCCCTGCACTCTGCTGTTTAAATGGTTGTCAAATTAAATAGATGGGCTTTTCTGATCTGTATGTGTTTTGCCTAGGCTTCCATATTTGCTCTTCAGGACATTAATACAACATCAGTTGCCAAAATCCTATTTTATCAGCATAGCATCACTTGAAACTGTGGAACCTCAGGGATATTTGCCTTAAGTTTTGAGTTTTTTGAATATAAGCATTGCTGCCTTTGCTCTCTATTTTTGCATGGTAGATTTCTGTCAATCTTTGGAGGTAAGGTTAGCTGACATAAAAGTCCTGGAAATATTTTTCTATATTTGAAAGCAGTTTCTGAAGTATGTATGCATGTGTAGTGGGTTGTGGAGTGATGTGGATTTCAGTTTTGGAGCAAGGAGGAGTGGATGTGTAGGTGGATGCATTTGCTTTCTCTGTATGCTGTTCTTTTTCTGTTTATTAATGCTGAATTATTACAACCTTACATCAAATAAGTTAGTGAAGATAACGGAAGTGGAAATTCTGCAAAATGTGGAGGGAGTTCAAGAATCCCTTTATAGCTAGAGTCCTCATAGTTTGGGCAGAACAAGCTAACGGGTTAATATTAGGTGTATAAAAATACATGAAGACAAACCTAAAACTGAGGAGAAACTTAGGTCATGTTGCCTAAGTGGAAAACAACAGGTTGTTTAAATAAATGTAAATGCCCATGCTTAGGATGTGGCAGAGTGTATGCATATACACACACAAGTGGTTTTTCACTGGGGTGTTTGAGAGTGTGGATGACTTGTTATATTGAAGTTTCAATTTCTTGAGCGTTTTTTCCTTAAGAAATGGTTATCTCATCAGGTAGTCTAAATATAATTGTACAGTATTGCTTTTTTGCATAGGTTAGGCTTTGCATTCCTTATGCAAGTGCATTCCAGGAATAATAATACTTGTACTTCACTGTAGTGATGCAATTTTCCAGCACTTCTGTTAACAGCAAAATGTAAGCCGGAAAAAAAAAAAAACAAAGCCCCACCTGTTTGATTGTACACAAATTGACACAAGTGGTCAACTTTTGGTCTAGAAAGTGAGCTCCTCCTTCTTCCTCAGTGATTAGTACATAACGGAATCTGCTTGCTTTTGGCAATTTGGGGGGAAAATGCATTTAAAATGTCTAACATTTCCAAGTGTAAGTTTGGCTGTAGTAGATGTTAATAAACATGTCAAAAGGATTTTTATCCTGAAGTTTTGGTATGTGTTATAGTAATCTCTGAATTGCAGTAGCTCCAGTGGAAATCTTAAGTCAGCATTTTGGAAACCAATGGTTTAAATGATGCACTTGTGAGTGTATTTTTATATTCTTTTGACAGAGGAGTTTAAAACTCAGGAACAGTCTTTTTTACAAGAATATTCAAATTTTTGTGTGAATCATGAAGTTATATTCCTCCTTTGTGCCTAGACTAAATCATCTTGCACCATTATATGACACAGCTGTGTTTGGTTTTCTTCTGAATTTTCTTAACTGACTCAATTTTTTACTTTATTTTAATGACATTTGTAATTAATATGTATTTTACTTTTAATGACTTGATAACTCTAGAAAAAAAAAATGGTACCTACCATTCTGCCATTGTCTAAACACTTACTTTAATTTTGACTCTTCTCATTTGAGAAGAGTTACAATACACTGATAGATCTGTGTAGTTGCTGTCTTTCACACCAAACAGAAAATACCATATGAGTTGGAGTTTAAGTCACTAAAACAGCAATATAGATAAACTGCTTGAGCTTTTAGCAGTCTTGCTCCACTGCAGTTCCTCCCTATATTGTACCTTAAAAAAATGACCCATAAAGCACATGAAACTGGATTTTAAAAGACTGATTTGTATAAGTTGGTTTGTTGTTTTGTTTTGGTTTTTTTTCCAAAAAGAAACAAACCAAAACCAACTCAGCAGCAATGTGTTGGCAATCTGTCAGACCAAAATTAAATTACAGTTGTGAGTTGGGGATGCCAGTTTAGGTTACTGCACAAGTATCTCTTTGGTGATTTGGAGTGAGGAATAGAAAATGTTGCAGTGTTTTAGGTAGTGAAGTAGACTCTGAGGACTGTTCATTGCTACTGAAGTAATATGCCTGCATGCTGCATTGCTGTCTAACCACTAAGGAAAAAATTCCAATCAAAATAGTTGCCACTTAAGTGAGTACAAAATTGATTCGGTGGATGCCAACATTTGTACTTCTGCATTTAGGCTATAAAGGCTCCTCTATCAAGCACTTCCTAAAAATGTTGCAGCCGGATGGCCAGAACTGTTTGAGCGCTTTCTTCAAAGCTGCTGTTACCATCCTCCTTCTTTCTCAATTCAGCTTTTTTCTCTCCCTCCACTCTTAACTTCTCAATACTGAGCACAGCTCTAAGAGTGAGACCTCCAGCTGCTGGTGTTTGAGAGTTAACTGCTGTTGAATAGGAAATATTTGTATTAAAACAAACTTTGGGCTCTGGTTTGTGACCCCTAAACATTTCAGGAAATTGCAACTTGCACACTATTTTTAGTTGCTTCATACAAAACGTGTAATTTTTTGATCAGAATGCTAATAGGTCACTTACAAGTTCAAGGAAAAAAAAAAGATGTGCAACACTTTTAAAAAATCTTGCTAGCTGAAGAGTTCAATGTGAAGGACAAATACCACATGAGTATTTTTACTTAGGGAAGAGGAAAATAAGCAGAGAATGTGTAATGGAACCTTGAAGGACACGTTTTATTTTTAAATGCTCTTCCTAGAAGCTGACTTGTATTATTTTAGCATTATCTTGTCAGCTTTGAGTTGCTCTTATATTTAAAAAAAAAAAAAAAAGAAAAAAGAAAAAGGGGGGAACTGGACATACAACCCTCTGAGTCTTGCAGAGGTTGGATTTTCCATGCGTAAGTACACATTGACATGTGTGCTAGCTAAACTAATAGAAAAGAAAACGACAATTCTACAGGATTTTTTTCCCCCGCTTCCTGAAGTAAAGCAAGCATTGATTTAAGAAGTGAAACTGAGCCATCACAATTTCTTGATCTGGTTTGAGATAGTGAAGGCAGAAAGCCAAAAGGTATTGGTGACTACTGTGGAAAACTAGTCAACTATTGCTTTTTAAAGCATGTAAAAATGTGCAGACATACGCTGAGGCACTCTTTTTCTCTATGCCTGTAACTGAGAAGCATTATTGTAATTCTTTTTAATGTTTCTACTTTGTGCAAGCTTTATAAACCTTGTAAGGAATTGCATCATACACATTTTACTGATATTTGTGTTTTCAGGACTCTTTTCTCTGCAATTCTGTATACCAGTTGTTAGACTTGCAGTCCGTGGAGTTTAATTGTTCAAGGATTATATTTCGTTACTGTCTTACTGGAACATATCAAGAGTTTGTTTCCTGGTATGTTTGTGTGGTATGCTTATTTACTAATAAAAGTTTTAAATATCTGGCATTGTCTCCATGTGTCCTGTAATGTATGTTATACCCATATTATGGCAATCATGTCACTATGTGTAATGTAACATACATATATTGCAGCACATGTGTTTTTCTTCTAATCTAGATTGAACTCAAAAGAGTTTTAGCTGGTCTTCACTTTGAAATCTTTTAATGTGCTGTGAACAATCAGCACAATTAAATGTGTCAAACTTAAGACAGTATTGCAGCAGTTAGCATCTCAGAATCTCTCTATAAAATATGTACTTATAACAACTTTACAATTTTGAATTACAGTGCCTTACCCAATTGATGGTTACTGCATATTCCTTCTGCTCCTCCAGAGTTTAGGCACATGATCTAAAAGAAAATCTGTATTCTTGTTGGGCTCATTTTTCTTTGTTCTTTCTCCAAACAGAATTAATTTTAGATGAGTACATTTAATGTAATTTTTTTAACTAGTTTTCTTGTTTGGTGTTTTTTGGCTTACTTGGAAAAGCAATTAAATGAGTCTTCTATTTCTTCAGCCTGCATATAGACGCTCTCATCACTGTTGAAAATCAGCTTAGGTGGAGGTGATGCTTTTGTGCATATGTGTGCTGTCATCCTTAGCACAGTGTTTCAGACATAGTGAGGCATTTCCTGCCCTGAAATGTTTGCTGTTTGAAATAGCTGAAACACTGCAAAAACTTGACATAGGGTTCTAGAAAAGGTAGCTGGGGAAGGACTTCTGGAGAGGAGGGAAAGGGTCAGAAGAAGTTAGAAAGTAAGAGGAGAGAAGAAATGAAGAGACTATTTTGGGCTTCGGGGGCAGTACTGCAGGCGCTGCGAATCAGTAAATGGGGCAAAGGGGAGAACAGTCAAGTGAGAAGAATGTGGAGTGAGTGGGAGTAGAAGAAAATGAATGTAACGCACTGAGCTGCCCGGCAGCCCGGTGTCTCCTTCAGCTGCCAGTGCTGGAGCTGTGAACGCCGGCGCTGCTGGAGCTGGGAGTATAGTCTCAATTTCAAGAGTTATCTCTGTACCTCTGTGGAAATTATGAACAAAAAACCTTTCCACTAACTGCTGAGCATTATTGCAGAAATGATGCCTGTGTTGCATTTGTATGTTATACAACATTGTGCCAACGTTGTCCTCTCTTGTTCATTTTCTTTTTTAAAAATATTTTTGATAAGTGCTTTTCTAAGGAGTTTCACAGGAAACTGCAGGCAGATCAGCCAAAGCTGCAAAGTCAGTGCATATAACTTGTACTTCACTGAATATCTGTGTGCAGTCACTCAGTTTTTCTGGAATGCCATCCTTTAATCTCAAAAGAACATGTTTGCAGTTATCACCTACTATTTGCAAGAGAACACATAATATGAAAGGTGTTTTAAAGTCTTTGGCTGTTCCCTGTTCATTCTAAACAGTGGCATTATTGTGAGAGGTATTTTCTGATGGTTTCCTTTTTGGAACAGTTTTTTTAACAGCTTGCAGGATCATTATTTATAAGTGTATAGGCTAAAGATACAGGAAAGAAGCAATTTTAAAGATACAGGAAAGAAGCAATTTTACAAGGAAGGATTCAATTTCTTTAGACCAAATGATCTATTTGGAGTAAAAACAACTTGTCATTGTTTTGGGACCTATAGAAAGGCTTAGTGCTGAAAGCTTGCCTGTATTCCCACAGTTACAGCTATCTGTCTAGCAAAAGATACTACCTCTCATTATGAGCATTTCTCTCTGAAGACTTGGAACAAAACAAAGGGTTGCTTGAACATGGTAATGTACTTCCTCCTTTAACAGTTCCTACTGAATCCTGCAGGTGTTTAGTCTAGTGCTTTAGGATTTGACTCATAAATAATAATTTGGCTTTTAATCATGCCTTTCAGTTGAGTCCTCTTGTTACATCCAAGCTTTAACCTGGATGATTACCACAGCATCACCTAAAA
This sequence comes from Colius striatus, assembly GCF_028858725.1. Classification (NCBI taxonomy): domain Eukaryota; kingdom Metazoa; phylum Chordata; class Aves; order Coliiformes; family Coliidae; genus Colius; species Colius striatus. The sequence continues at coordinate 53,495,901 of NC_084762.1, forward strand.
TAGAGACAATAAAACTGAGGTTTCATGGCCTGAATCCACTAACTTTAATAAATGAAGCTGAGTGAATAACTATAAACAAAGAATGTGAGAGTAGGTTATCAAATGATGTGATAACATCTGTTCCTTGGAAACATGAAAGTACCTATTTCAGTGTCAAAAACTAAACCCTGTTTAAGTGGTATTATAAGCTGACTGCAATTTTCTCGTGTGCCCAGACTTTAGTGCATAATGTTGAGGCTTCTATGCAAAATGATGTAATTATCTGTGTGCCCTATCAAAGCCAAGTATTTATATTTGAAAAGCTGTGTCTCTGTCATCTGGAAATTCCTTATCAAGATGGGAGTTCAACTGCGTGGGATAATATGCAGTTGCATGAGAGGAGACCTGGTTCTGTCCCTGAATAGTTTGCAAGATGCAACACGTGAAGTGGCGTCTCCCCCCTCCCCTCCTTTTTTTTAAGGAAGGAATGGAGAGCAAGGGTTACAGTAATTCACTTGAATGTAACGTTGGCTAACAGTATGCATAAATTGGTCTGAATTTTCTTTAACAGCCAGTCATTTTCTCTGTCATAAACTGAAGGTGTCGTATGATGGAGAAGAAGATTAGACAAAGCAGAAAAAGCACTAGTGGGTTGTCTGCATTGACCTTTTTTGGCGTTACTGGGTCTATTAGAAGTTGACTATTACTCCAGTCACAGGCTGATGGAGAGATCAGTGGTAATGCAGATAGATTGAACTTTTAATGGTAAAGATTTCTTGAACTCCTGAAATGATGCTTTTAAGAGGTACAGTTGCAGCACAAATGCTACAGATGCCAGGACTGCAACAGTTTTCCTTACTCTCCCTATGTTACAGATCTGTTTCCCTTAGCTGCCTTTGAATAATCTTCTGCCTCATGCCCATTTTGCACCTTAATAGCTCACTGTCCCCTACTACTCTTTTCTGCCATTGTGCCCAGTAGACAGACTTTGTGTTCTGTCTTACCTTCAAAATTGCTGTTTAGCTCTACATCTAAAGACGACCTTTGGAAATAAATGCTATGCTTCTTGCTTTACTGACTTACTTTGTCTAAACGGGCATTTGGGCTGAGAAGACAGCCTCACCTGTTTCGGTCGGCTGATGCATGCCTTAGAACAACCTGTTCTGGGAGAGGCAGGCTGGAACAGCTTGTGGATGTATTTCCAGAGGTATAGCCTGCTAAACCTGTTTGCCTTGTAAAAGCTGAGGTTTTTGCTCAGGATTAGAAGTTGCAGCTTCAATTTCATCTTCCTTACTGCTTGTCTATTCTTTACTTGGCTTTAAAGGGAAAAAAAAAGGTGGTAAAAATATCATCTTTTCATTAGGTCTATAATATTAAGTCTGTTTTGTTGCAATTTAAATCACTCCTCTCCCAAATTTTTTCTTTCGAAGATCACATATTCACATTGACTTTTTTGTGCATGCACACAATCTTAATCTCATACTGTTTTTTCCATTCTTGTTTTCTAAAATGATTAGTGCTGTGTGCACGATACTGCCTGCCAATGGTGTGTATGCACAGGATTATGTGTGAGAGAGCTCAAACCAAACAAAAACATGTACCTCTCCCTTTACATAAAAGAATGCACAGACAAACACACTGCATGCAATCCTAATCGGCACCACATTTTCCACTTCAAGGCAGCGTGATCTACACAAGATATGGGAGCTGATAAATGATGATACAAGTTATTCATTTCATTAGTTGTTATTTCATGTGTGATATAAACCACCATTTTGTGGGCCTGTGTACTGTACTTCAGCTTCCTTACTCTTTGAAGTGTAAGAGGGAGTTTTCCCATCTATGTTGCCTTCCAAACCTCTTCTTGGTTTCAGAAATCATGCAGGAAGCCCAGCGTCAGAGGATAAGTGGTGATTGGACTTGATAGCAGCTGTGTCATTCCATTATTTTCTGCAGAGTTACATCAAAGCACTTTCAACTCCTTCACTCCATGGAAACATCTGTGAAACTGTCCCATTTGTTTTTCTTTTGATAACAGCTATTGGTATTTTTCCTTTGAATTGAATCATACTTGAGGTAATCATTTAAGACAGTAGCTCATGCAGCTGTAATTTTTCACAGAGCTTGCAGAATCAATGGGATCAAACATGAGTAAGTCTTCTCCAGAAGCTCTCCAAAGGGAAGCCCAGCAGTATAAGCAGTGGTGCTTAAGGTTTAGTAGCTGGCCTTCTTCCACTAGAGATAATCATGAATCAATTTCCTTTACGATAGGAAGCACTGGGCTGCTGGATGCAATGAATCCTTTTTAATTAGTCATAGAAGAGAAGACCTAACCACTTGTTTAAAGGTCTCAAAACACCATTAAGAGGAGATGAGGGTGCAGTCTGTGAGCAAATTCTGCTTTGAATAATTACAGTGTTGCTGCTTACTCTTCTCCTCCATATTCAAGTAGATACAGCATTCTTCTTCACTATTTGACATAAGTGATTTTGTGTGCTAATAACTACTGCATTCCATCCTAGGGGTGGTGGCATGTAGGAGATAGCAAAAATTCATTTCCATGTCTGTGTGAAGGGAAATGTTGCTACTGAAAGGTTATCAGTGACTGAGCAGGGAGAAGGAAGCAAACCCTTTAGTTGCTCTTGGAGAATCCCAAAGAGATGCTCCAAGTGGCTCTTCACGTGCCCTTGCACATGGTTCTGTTTCCTGTAATGGCAGCCACAAAGTGCTGATGTATGTGAAGCAGGACATGTCATTTTGTAGTGCACTGAACCAACGCCACTGATAAATATTTAGGACAGATCAGATGGTCTGAGCGCATGTGCTGAGGAGGAATGCTGTGCTTAGCTAAACAACTAGGCATTATCTGAGATCCATTTTAAATATATGCTGTCTCTATAATAACACTGAGTGGTTGTTCCAGATACAAAATTTCAGTTAATCTGCTGTGTCAGTTTGGGCTTGCAAGTCCAAAAATACCTTATTAGTGATTTATGTCTTTCATTGTTGTTCGCTTTGGTTGTACAGTTATCTCTGCCCACGCACTGCTACCTAATCTTGTATGTTTTGCGTGCTGTTTCTGTGGTTATTCCGTGAGAAGAAAGCTTGATGTAACCCACAGAGCAGCACACGCCTAGCTCTGCACTTGAACATTAAGTTTGTTGTGTGAAGGTATGTCTGAGTTTTATCTCTCTAGAGTGAAAGTAGCTAGCTCACCAAGAACTAAATTTTCTCAAGATATTAGAAAAATATTTGGTGTAGACTTTGATGCTTCAGTTAAAGCTTCAGAAAACACAAAGCTTTGAAGAGAACTGCAAGCCTTAAATCCTTTATATCTTTAGTTATCTTTATAGAGCTGAATAATATCCTGTACTATCTATGCACACAATGCTTGAATTAATTTTGTGTAGATTAAGGGGAAACTTCTTTTATTTTCCTTCATCCTACTCCCTATAACCCTGCAAGCCAGCTTCTGGTGGAGTTAGCTTCAAGCATTCATTAGCATAGCCTGGACCTTTGACGTAACTGCACTGGTGATTTATGCTTGTGAATATTCATTCTAGCAAATCTGGTGGCTTTTCTGCTCCCTTTGTTTTTTGGACAGTAGCATACAAAATAGAAAATCTTGAAACCTATAAATAATTCCCTGAGGTAGAAGTTTTCTGCATTTAAACCACTTTACAAGCATGACAATATGTAGTGCAAATGTACCATTGCTTATCAGAAAGGAAGACTGTATAAAGGGAGAGGTGGTAGGATGGTCACCTAAGTTCCCTCTGTGTTTTTGTTAATACCAGTCAGCTTCCACCTGTCCTGAGAGCTGTCATGGGAGGGCAGGTAAGAGAAATGCAAATTAATTCTGAAAAGAGTAAGGTTCCCAAAAGGTACTGTCTGAGAAACCCTGTTAGTTCTTTTACCATATAAGCTAAGCTGTAGTAAGATAATAGGAAGGAAGAAATGTATTATTTTTAGGGAAGGAAACGACAGACTATGTGACTTCCATGTGCAAAAAGTTATTTTCAGTCTATATAGAATTTGACAGCCATTTTTTGTCAATAAGAGGACATTCAGACATATCACAACATGCTGAAGCATCTCAATTTCAGATGATGAACTTGTTCAGAACATCTGCAAGATTTTATTGAACATCATATCTGCAAAGCATCTTCATACCACCTGGAAAAGATTTATATCTGAACAAGTGAAAGTGGGAAGTACACACTAACATTTTTCTACTGGAAAGTTTCACTGAGTGGTGTATCTTGGAAGCAGAGCCAAGGAGGATGAGAAACTCTCCCAACTGCTCATCTCCTTGCTTCTACTTAGCAGTCACTGTATGAAAGTGCCTTTTTAAAAAAAAAAAAAAATCAGATGTATTACTTTTTTAATAGGATTGATCTGTTATCTCTCTCCTTGTACAGAAAGTTTAGTACAGTTCTGCTTTCTGTGCTGAAGCTGTAAACTGCAAATGGAAATTTAACAAATGAACTTACTGGTGGTTTATTGATAGAAATGGAATGCTTATTAAAGTGGTCAAATACAGATATTTCTTGCTTCAGTCATTGTTAAATTGAAAAGGTACTTTTTTTTTCGGACCCTTTAGAGGCAGATGTTGTTCAGATTGCAAAGGTACTCGCAAAGAGCTTGCAAAGTGTTAATGTAGAAGCAACATTGGCAGCTAAAGCAAATCTCCTGTGGATGAGGGAGGGAGTACTTGATCACAGAAGTACCAGCATGGTATCTTTTGTGCCGTCTGCAAGCAAAATCTAAGCTCTTAAGGAGGGCTGTCTTCATTTCACCGAAGTCAAGACTTTTGTCTTTGAACAATTTAGGCCAGGATTGTACCGTTTCTGCATTTGGTTTATTGTTTTGTTGGATTTGTTTTGATTGGTTTGACACAGGTAATCATAATCTTTGGCAGTCAACTGTTTAGCTGAGGGAGATATTTGACGTTTCTCATTCTGGTTTCTATTTTTACATATGTATCATCCTCTACATTAGCTAGTACTGATGAGTGCTGTCAAAAATACCTCATAAATTATTCATCCTGAGAGTTCTCTTTTGATTTAAACATACTTATCTTTAAAATATAAGGTCCTAGATTCTCAGCTATAGTACTTACTGACCCCTTTGTTTTCCTGTAGCCAAATTTTATCATAAAAAAGTCAATATTCTATGCATTTACTCTGAAATAATTTTTCCTTCAAAGAAAGAGCCATAAGAGGGGAGCATTTAGAACCTTTCAAATGAAACCAGTCACAGAGCAAATTGATTTATTCTAAAAGTGAACAAAATGAAACGTTTGTCATTTGAGTGAGAGGTCAGCCCCTTTATATTTTTTAATACTCAGCCCTTTGATGTGGAAAAGCAGTTAGCATGATACAAAAGAGAGTATTGTGGCAAGGCCATCTTTAGAAATTATAGGTAAATCTTAGTGAACAGTCTGCTACTAAGCGTTTGGAGTGATTGGGATATATGTGAGACAGTCATGGAAAGCCTCAGGAAAGTGATGATTAGATTGGGCTCAGTCTGGAGGGGAAGGGATTGAGGTGGGGAAACTGAACCCGTGTGTAGTGGGGAGCATTGTTCCTTCAATCACCATAACCAAAAATTACTATATTTTGAAATAATAAGCAATGTGGAAAAGTCAACGACTTTTAATTTGACACGTCTGTGTGCTTAGCAGTGGTGCTCTTAGGAGGCTCTTAGGGAAGTTGATGGGGATGTTATTATAAAAAAAACCAAAACAACCCCAAACCTCTTGAAAATTCAGCTTCATGATGTTTAAGGTATTGATATCAACTTCTTCATTATTTACAATGATTGTTTTATAATGACCCTATGAAATTACATGGGGTTTTTTACTTTGTATGGGTTTTTTTTGCCAAATATCCACCACCATAATGTTGGTAGATGTGCCAGCTTTTGTCCTGGATACTTGAAAAATCATGCTTGTATGTTTTGAAAATATTTTTCTGTTCAGACTGTATTTTTGATGGTGTCTACCGTTAAATAATGTGCAGACTTGGAAAGCTGAGTTTTTGTTCTTTGTTTTTCTTCTGCATTTTTGTAGCTTCCGCTTTTAAGAAAAAATTCCAACTGACCAGTTAAAAAAACAACAACAAACCTTTAAGAAGCAAACAAACCAAAAACAAAACCCCCAAAGTCCAGTTTCCTTTGGGAAGTTAAGTTGAAACAAGTATACAGTAATAAATATTAGCAAAAGAATTAAGTGATTTATGAGACAATCTTAGCAAAGCTTCTTAACTTTTAACAACAGTCAGTGGAATTAAAACATGTGCTTCACTTGAAGCACATCCCATGGGCTTTCCTCATTTGTGTTTTGCATGCTCAAAGAACTTCAGGTTTGCCTCTTTTTTTTTTAGGTACAGTGGATATCGTAACAATTCAAGCAAAATTAAAGCAATGCTAAAGCAAAAGAGTGCATTGGAGTGGTGTTTTAAGAATGAAGTGCTTGCCCACTGCTTTTGTACTGTTTGAAACCTTTTATTTCTGGCTCTTTTCCAGTGTGGAAGGAGTTTGTTTTCAGGGAAATATCGTTGCCAAGGGATGAATGTTGATTGTGTTATGTTTAAAACAGGCTGATATTAATTACATTCTTTTAGCTGTTCTCCTTCTCTGGATAACCTTAAAAGGTCCTTCCCATTTCCAGAATACTTAGGTAAGGTCTCAGAACATGAATGCAGTGTCATTTACGTGAAGAATGTATTAGAGAACTGGCAAGAGCTGAACTCATTTTTGTGCAATCGAGAAATGTTGGTTTCAGATGATTAGACTTATTAATAACATAGAACAGCATTAGTGAGTGCAGTGATTTTTCTCCCTTTCTTCTTTTATATTTATTTATCCAAGCTAGTTGTCAGACAACCTGTGTGGAGAGCTGCTTAACTGCATGAGACCAGAGGAACAGTCTCAGTTTTTTTCAGGACCTATTCTTTGATTGCCTGATCTGGAGCAAAGCAGTCTTTGGGGTTTTCCAGTTTCCTGTTGATAATGTGAACCTAATTTTCATTGGATTTTGGTTATTTCAAGGATCAGGCTGAGTTACTTAACTCGCATTTTCTACAGAACAGTTTTGTGCAAGCCTACTTGAGCTGGGCTAGTGCTGGTTGTCCCAGTGATGGGACTGTTACTGCACTCACCCCACCAGAACTTGCACAGAGTGGTTTGTTTTTTTTTCAACTAGTTCACGAAGATGGACCCCAGCTCATGCTCCTTAGTCTTCTGCCTATTTCAGAGTTTTAGATAATTTTGTTCTGTACTAGGTAAAATGCCACTTTCCAAGTATTTTTGCTTGATACTCAGTACTTTAAGAGATACTGGACCAAGGAAGCATAATGGATTTAACAACTGTGCAGAGCTCACCTTAGGGTGCTATCCCAGCTACCTGCCCTGCTTGTGTGGGAGCCCTCAATGATGATAAAATAAGCTAAGTCAAAGCAAGTGAACTCCAGCCCTGCTTGTTTGCTGTCCTGGCTACTGACCAGTGATCTGTCATCCCTGGAACTACCTGAATGTGACCCCATAGCTTATTCTCAACTTCTAAAACCGTCCTGGGAAGCTATAGGCGTGCTGTGCTGGACATGGGTGAAGGACAGCTTTCGCGATCAAAATGTTGTTTCAACAGAATGTTACATACTTTCTACAAGCTACGATTTCTTGTTAGAGATAAGTTTCTTCCCTTCATTCAGACTGCAAAAGTCAGCCATTGTACTTAGTTGAATCCTTATGTAAAAGCTCCCTTTCTCTCAACTTTCCTGACAGTCACTCATTAGCCTCTTTCTGCTTTCTTGAAAACATACTTTAATCCTGACCCCTGTCTGGAAACTTCTCCTGGTAGAGATAAGCATTGATTTATAGTTTTCATAAGTTCTCCATACCTAGTTTGAAAAAATAAATGTTACCCATCACAGTTGTTCCTCAAAAGGTGGTCCTTATACTCAGGAATTCATATTGACTTACAAAAGATTAATGTGCATTTACAGTGAAGTTCTCCAGGTTATATTAATCAATACTTTGGTGTTAAGTTTATAGATTACTAAGGAACATAACTGCCTACAGAAACCTGTACTGCCTCACTAGCATTTTATTCAATAGCTTTATATTTTTATTTGTTTAGACACCTTTGACAGAAATATCTGAGTATTCATCCGATAACAACAGCGTTGTAGAAGGAGAGACAAATCTGGCCACCAGTACTCCAGAATCCACTAAGAGATTACGGTCGAGGTCAGGAGTGGACACGGAGGATGTTACAGGACGCCCGGTCAGTGAGTGGCTGAGGTCTGCACAGGCCCTTCTTCAGACCCCTGGGAAGCAGGCAGGCAAGGCCCCCCGAGCCCCTGCTGACTCTACAAAGAAGAGGAAGCTACTGAGGTAAATGCAATTTCCACCTTAAGGATATTTTTCTCTTTTTAATAGTAAGTTAAAGAATACTTACAGAAGAATAGGAACTCGCCTCAAGGATAAATGTTTTAGAGATGCAAATTCCGAAAATGTAAAGAACATCATTTTTCTGTAAGCAAGCAAACAAGGCAAGAAAGAACTCGGTTCGGTTTTAAAATCTGTGATGAAACCTCTCAATCTTTAGCTCTGGTGTGCAAATCAATACAGGTTTTGCACTTCTAATAATGCTTTACAGTGCCTTACAGATGTTTGAGGGTTTATATTTCTGTTTTGGTTTGTAATTGTGCCATTGCTTGTCTGCAAAAATGTTGTACCTTTGATTTTTTTTTTTTTTTTTCCTTCTCCAGATTTGTTAGGGTAAAATTATCTAAAATGCTATAGGATAGCAGTCGGATATAGTGCTGAATAGTGCAGGATAAAGTGATATTTAGGCAAAAGTGTGATGAGTTTGTTCACCTGAAATTTAAATCTCTGTGACTAAACTACATTTAAAAGATTTCTAACAGCTGAAAAAAAACAGCCTGAGCAGTGGAAGCTTGATGTTCAAAATATAGTATTTCTCCAGCTAAACTACACTGCAGAAGTAGTTACTTCCTATATTGAGTTAATAAAAGTTGCTTTAACTTAAATGGTATGTGTGAAGGTATGCCTCAAGCTACAGAGGCTACAATTGCAAACAAATCTGCTATAGATATCTCTTGGATTTGTAACAATGCAATTCTTACTTTTTTACAGCTGATTCTATGTACAGTAATCAATCAATCAATTACATAAAAAGTAATCTTGGCTATTTGTTCTTGGCTATTTCAAAATGCCAACTGAGAGAACCTGTTTCAAAGGCCTGATGACTGAGGGTTTCTATACTTTAAAGTGCTGCAATCAAACTTTATTTCTTAAAAACATAATGACAGAAGTGTACTAGGCCAGACCAAAGCTGTAACCCCCAAAAATGCCTGTTAGTGGCCAAAAGCGAGTATTTCAGCAATTTACTGCTCAGGAGCTGTTACCCTCAGTGGGTTTGTCTTTTCCTGAGTTTGACCAGCAGTTCTCTAAGGTCATAAAAACTTTTGGCTGCTGCAGTAACATCCCAGGGTCAGGAGTTCTGTAGCTTAAATACGATTTGAATCTGCATCTACCAGTTTCATCTGATGACCTCTACTATCAACAATCTTAGTGAAAAAATATTTTTTTAACAGCAATGATACTCTGAAAAAAAAGTGTATATAAGGATAAATAGCTTTAAAAACAAACAAAAAAACCCCCAAACCAACCACAACAATAAAGAATGTAACATGTCTGGAGTGGCCAGAGGAGCAAAGCTTGCAAGGTTTTTCACTCTTCCATCCTGTGGTTCCACCTTGGATTCCTTTGAGAAGAGGGAAGCAGGCAGGAAATTCCTCAGTTATGAGTTGTATTTATTTATTTATTTTCCTTGACCAGGTAGTTATCTTCTCACTCATCTTGTTTGAGACATTAATTCCATGTGTGTCTCTTTTCCATCCTCCCTTTTACTGTTGGTGGAGAACATTTTCATTGGTGTGTTAACACTGCATATAAGAGTCTGCATCCTTGATAGGAAAGCTCAGGTTTTCAGTGCTGTGTGTTGAAGGCCAGTTTGGGGAAAGGTTTATTAGCCTCTTGATGAAGTGACAACCTCTTCTGTCTGGTTGTATAGCAAAAATTTACATAGCAGTTGTTGGCTTCTCCTTTCTCATTGCTTCCCTCAGATTGAGGCTGCAACAGAAAATGCAGCAAGAAGGGAAAATGATCCTACAATCTGGATTTGGCCCACTCAGACCATTTGGAATTTTGCAGTAGGGGAAAGAGAGCTGAGAGTTTCTGCTTTGCTGGACTCCCATTTTTCCAGGCTGGTTCCTAGAGAAGCATGAGTTGAGTACAGATGGTGCAAGTGGTAGATCTGCCATCTTCCTATGTGAATTCCTGTACAAGAGTCCTACTCCAAAAATAGATCATATTAAATACGCTTACTTCATGGGAAGAGTCCTGATGTAGGTAGAATAGGTGGTCTATGATTTTGTTTCTCTTTTTAAGAACATAGAAATTATTTCTGTTTTCATCTCTCTTCACTGTTCGAGATGACTAAAGTTGTCTTCAAAAGTAGAGAGAAAATTTAAAAAAAAAACCTTAGCTTACATTTCCTGAAAAGAAATTCTTAAACCAGGTGAAACAGTCTCTTCCAAATTCTTCAGGCCTGCTGCAGTCTGCATTTATAATTGCATTACGTGATTGCAGCTGTGCTCCTGTTACCTCAATGGCTATGTTTTTCTATGCAACCTCAAAGATATCCCACTAACATCTCCCCTGGCCCCTCTCCTCCAGCCCCTTCCAAAACCAAATAAAGAAAAGAGCCCTAGCAGCTTGTAGAAAAAGTCAAGTAAGTTACTTTCTACTGTCCTCCTGGAATCCTGTTGCAAAATGAATAGTTGCCTGGATGGGAAGAGTGTTGTTTACTTGATGCTTTTACAGATGTAATTGTCATACATTGTAAAAATCAAGATATAACCAAACCAACATAAATCTTCAGAAGTAAGCTGATTATGGATGATAAAATAAATTCTGCTGGTCCTAGTGTTAGAAATTGTAGTTTCCTGAGTCATCCTTCCTGCCCTTTTTGAAGACTGGAGTAAGGAAAGCCAATGTTACTCCAGTCTTCAAAAAGGGCAGGAAGGACAACCTGGGAAACCCCTGAAAAGGTGATGAAACAACTCATCCTAATGTTGTCACTAAACATATGAAGGAAAAGATGGTTATCAGGCGGAGTCAACATGGATTCACCAAGGGGAAATCCTGTTTGACCAACTTGATGGCCTTCTATGAATGCATAACTGGCTGGCTAGAGAGGGGAGAGCAGCAGATGTCATCTACCTTGACTTCAGCAAGGCTTTTGACACTGTCTCCCATAGCATCCTCATCAGAAAGCTCAGGCAGTGTGGCTTGGATGAGTGGACAGTGAGGTGGATTGAGAGCTGGCGGAATGACAGTTGAGCATTGGGCAGAGAGGAACCTCATGAGGTTCAACAAGGACAAGTGCAGAGTCCTGCATCTGGGGAGGAACAACCCTGTGCACCGGTACAGGCTGGGGATTGACCTGCTAGAGAGCAGCTCTGCAGAGAGTGACCTGGGAGTCCTGGTTGACAATATACTAAATATGAGCCAGCGATGTGCCCTTGTGGCCAAGAAGGCCAATGGCATCCTGGGATGCATCAGAAGAGTCTGACCAACAGGTTAAGGGAGGTTCTGATGAAGCCTCATCTGGAGTCCTGTGTCCAGTTCTGGGCTCCCCAGCTCAAGAGAGACAGAGAACTTCTGGAGAGAGTCCAGCGCAGGGCCACCAAGATGATTAGGAGACTGGAGCATCTTCCTTTTGAGGAAAGACTGTGGGAACTGGGGCTGTTTAGTCTGGAGAAGAGGAGATTGAGGGCGGATATTTACAAATATCTAAATGGTGGGTGTCAGGAGATTGAGACATCCCTTTTTTTCTATTATATCTAGCAACAGGACAAGGAGTATTGGGATGAAGCTGAAACACAAAAAGTTCCATTTAAACATAAGAAAAAACCGTTTCATTGTTCAGGTGAGGGAGCCCTGGCGCAGGCAGCCCAGGGAGGGTGTGGAGTCTCCTTCCTTGGAATGCCTCCTACCTGGGCACGTTCCTATGTGACCTGATCTAGGTTGACCTGCTTCTGCAAATGATCTCTAAAGGTCCCTTCCAGCCCCTACCATTCTATGATTCTATGAATTTGAGTGTAAATTCAACACACATGAGAAAAAAATCTGTGTCCTCAAAAGAACATGCACATTATGTGATGTAGCTTATGATGAGTGAAATTTGAAGGGCCATGTGGCAGTCTTCATCTCTTAATTGTTAAATGGAGTTTTGGAATGTGATTAGTGTCTGCAGACAAGAAAGATGTGATAAAAGTAATTACTCCCCCATCATGCCTACTGACTGATCTGTTCCCTTTTGCCAGATTTTCATGTCTCCATGTGTCCTCTGTAATGTTACTTTCTGGTTTCAAAATTGTTCTAAAGAAAGATTGTTTTCTTTCTACTGTGATGCACAGGAGAGAGCAAGTACTCTGTAGAGTGTCCTTCAAAGGTGTTGGTGGTCCCAGGCAGGTCCCAACTGAAGGACAGTGCTGTAGGAGGTGCCAAGTGTTCCTTGACCCACATGGCCAAGAAGGCCAAGGATATCCTGGCTTTTGTTAGAAACAGTGTGACCAGAAGGCCCAGGGAAGTGACTGTCCGTCTGTACTCAGTGCTCGTGAGGCTGCATCTCAAATATTGTGTTCAGTTTTGGTCACTTCACTATAAGAAGGAAACTGAGGTGCTGGGGTGTGTCTGGAGATTGGCAAGGAAGCTGATGCAGGGTCTTGAAAGAGGGTTGCAGTGAGTGGGGGTTGATCTCTTCTCTCCAGTAAGAAGTGATAGAACAAGAGGAAATGGGCTCAAGTTGCGCAAGGAAGGTTTAGATTGGACATTAGGAAGACCTTTTTAACCAAGAGGTTTATTAAGCATTGGAATGTTCTGCCCAGGAAGGTGTTGGAGTCACCATCCCTGGAGATATTTAAAAGCCGTGTAGATGAGGTGCTGAAGGATATGGTTTAGTTTAGTGATGGGTTTAGCAGTGTTAGAGTAGTGTTTGGACTCAATGATCTTAAAGGTCTTTTCCAACTGTAATGATTCTATGAATCTAAATGTGTAGTGCAAGTAGCAAACTATCATTTATTTCATTCATAGCCATCAATACCACTATTCTTGGACATCAAAGCCTGGTTTTATATGCTGTATTGTGCAGCTGCCTTCCTTTATTTAAACACAATTGGTGATGGGTGAGGTGGGAGTGGTATAATTTTCCCAGGTAAACTGAGAGATAAATGTCATTGTATTGCACCCATGAGCTACCCAAGAGAGTTGATTAGGAAGTGCTACCAGTGGTACTTGATATTGAGGTGAATTGTCTTGGTGATCAGGTCAAGAGGTGCTGAGTTTAGGTGTTTCTGCACTTTTATTCTGCCACAAAGTTCTAGTTTCTCAGCCTGAGTCAACACTGCATGGGAAAATACTGCAAGAGATTTGCAGACCTGAAGGAAGAGAGTATATACTGCAAAGCAAATAACAGTTATCAGGAAGCTCTTCTTTTTAAATTCTGAATTGATGTTAATGCTACAGGATGAAATGTCTAAACTGCACTAATTCCAAATCTCTCAGAGATCCCTTTTGAAAGAAGGGAAAAATGAAGAGTAGTGAAAGTCTTAAAGATTGTTACATAGGTTAAACCAATAACTCGATTAATCCAGTATTTATAAAGAAGAAAAGTAAAAATGCACTCACTCAGGTTTACTTGTAGACAAGAAAAGATTTCTTAAAGGTTTTGCAGATTCTTTGCTTTCTCTAATAGGATTTTATCTCCATTGAAAAAAGTATGAGTTTCAGTGCAGGAAACAGATAAGTTATATAATATTAACACTACTTCTAAGTCTGTCACATTGCAAGTGCTTTTAGTTGTGAAGAATAGCTGCTTTAGCTTTTTGTTTGTTTTTTTAATATTTGAGTAGCCATTTGTAGTTTAATAGTAAAATAAAATCTTGGCAAATTCTCTTTAATTGTGTTTATGTATACTTGTGTGGAGATCACTTACATATCTGATCTGCTAAAATTAACTTTTCTTATCAAAAGAGGAGAAAATTACAGAATGTCCTGGTACTACGTGCAGTAAAATGGAAACCAGTTGTCACATGAGGCCAGCTGAGGTTCTGAAAATAAAGGAAAATGCCAAGGAAGGAGCTGGCACAAATGAAGAAGGCTTTTACTCTAAAATGGGATTGGTTCTTTCTTACATGCATCCGTGAGTAGCATGAGGATGTAACAGCAACATACTAGCCCTTTTGACTGTCGTGTTCTTATGCTAATTTTAACTACTGGATTAAGTTTTCCTTGCTAGTGAACTGTGAAAGGAGCAGGCCCCAAAAGCTTACCCATTTCCAAAGATGTTCCTAAATTATTTCAAATATTTTTCTGAGAGATAACTTGGCTAAGCAGAGACATGAGAAAATCATCTGCCTACCAAGTTTTACTTTTTCACTGGAGGCCATATGGAATGTAGAAAGTGCTCACTCAGCCTGTTCTCACCAGTTACAACTAATGCTTTTTACATCTCTTCCTCTACACTGTCTCAGGCAACTATGATGTGGAAATCAAATCTCACTACACATAAATGATGAAGCTTGGGTGTGATTGTGGAGTAGGACTGAGGATGCCTCTAGCATATGCTGGTTGGAATTAGCAACTGATCCTCAATCAGTTCTCTAGATGGTCACTTATGTCTAATGTAATTGCTGAAAGACACTTCTGTCTCTCACTATACAATGGGAACTCATGAAAAAGTATCTTTGTTTCACACAGGTTTTATGGAGGTGATCTCCTTTGTGGAACAATTGAAAAAAAGAGTAGTGAGAGACTACATGGGCTCTAAAAGACTTTTGGCTTATTGAACTCATTTTAAGAAGACAAGCTTTGAATCCCTGAATCCTTAAGACTCTTAAACAGGCTTTCAGTATGTCTGCCTTGTTGATTTGTCTGCTGTAAAAAAACCCTCTCTATATGGATGCAATAGTCAGAATGTTCAAATGTGAGCAACTGGTGTGCAAGAAAATCTAGCATTCAGTCCAGTTTACTGAATCAGAACATTACCTGTCTGCTCATTTTGTGTTTTATTCAAATAAATGCGGAAGTTCTTTCTTTTCTCTTGATACCTGCGTGTTAGAAATTATCATTTGTACACTACAAATCTTCCATTTTCCTTTCATATTATGTGCGTACCTTTGATACTCTTGATTTGACATGGAAATTGTGAGTTGGGAGAAACAATGATTCCTTTCTAAGGTAAAGACCACAGAACTTGCAGCAGAGTGTAATTATTTGGCAACTTTTATAGGGACTTAAAATTACTGCTGTCTACTTTGGTCTCTGCTTGTTCTATCTCTCAGGAAAAGAAATAGTGTTATGCTTTGGTTAAAAAAAAAGCCCACATTTAGCAGAGCAATGCCAGTGATCGTGGTAATTATGGTTCATCAGAGGTAAAAGTTTATAAATGTAGTTGTTGAGTCAGAACTCAAGTGGGGCTGATCTATAAAGCTAAAACTACTCTTTCTGATCCCTTGTTACTTCACAAAGTCAACAGCTTCTCTTCTGCACTGAAGAGGAGATGGGCCTCTGTAGGGGAGATATATGCTTGTGTGGCCAACATTCTTCAATCACATCTTTCATACATACTATTTTGTATGCTGAAGGGGCACTTCAGCACTGGGTTTGCAGTGCTGACAAATGCCAGCATGCTTAGGGATCCTTTTTTCTTTAGCAAACACCACATGGAGTGGAAATGGACAGCTGGGTATTGCTGAGTATCCTGTCACAAGTGGTCAAGGACCCAACAAGAGAGACATGCTGCTGCACCTTGTGGTAACAAATAAAGAAGGTCTGGTTGGGGATGTGAAGGTTGGAGGCAACCTTGGCTGCAGTGACCATGAGATGGTGGAGTTCAAGACCCTGTGTGGAAGAAGCAGGACACCAAGCTGGATTGCAACCCTGGACTTCAGGCAAGTTGACTTTGGCCTCTTCAAATACCTACTTGGAAGAATCTCATGGGGCAGGATTCTAGACGGTAGAAGTGCCCAAGAGAGCTGATTGATCTTCCAAGTGCCACTTTCTCCAAGCCCAGGATCAGTGTATCCCCACATGTAGAAAATCAGGAAAAGAAGGCAAGAGGCCTACATGGATGAAAAAAGAACTACTGGAACTACTCAAGGAGAAGAAAGAAACCTATGTAAGGTGTTTTTTCCATCTAGTTCCTTGGGAAGAGTGTAGAAACGTTGCCAGAGTATGCAGGAACAAAACTAGGAAAGCCAAAGACCTCTTGGGATTAAACCTGGCAAAGGAAGTAAAGAAAAACAAGAAGGGCTTTTTCAGATACATCAACAGTGAAAGGAAGATAAGGGAGAATGTGAGCCCACTGATGGAGAGTATCCTGGTGATAGAGGATGCAGAGAAGGCTGAACTACTGAATGCCTTCTTTGCCTCAATCTTCTCTGCCAAGGCTGGCCCTCAGGAAGCCCAGTCCCTGGAGGATGGTAGGATAGTCTGGAGAATGGAAGACCTCCCCTTGATGGAGGAGGATGGGATTAGAGACCTGTTGGGCAAGCTGGACACCCACAAATCTATGAGACCTAGTGGGATGCACCCATGAATGCTCAGGGAGCTGGCTGATGTTATTGCTAAGCCATGCACTGGTACAGGCTGGGGACTGACCTGCTGGAGAACAGCTCTGTGGAGAGAGACACCTGGGAGTTCTGGTTGATAGTAAACTAACCGTGAGCCAGCAATGTGCCCTCATGGCCAAGAAGGCCAATGGCATCCTGGGATGCATCAAGAAGAGTGTGGCCAGCAGGTCGAGGGAGGTTCTGCTCCCCCTCTACTCTGCCCTGGTGAGGCCTCATCTGGAGTCCTTTGTCCAGTTCTGGGCTCCCCACCTCAAGAGGGACAGGAAACTTCTGGAGACAGTCCAGTGCAGGGCCATCAAGATAATCAGGGGACTGGAACATCTTTCATATGAGGAAAGGCTGCAGGAACTGGGGCTGTTCAGCTTGGAGGGGACTGAGAGGGGACTTCATTAATACATACAAGTATTTAAAAGGTGTATGTCAAGAGGATGGGGTGGCACTTCTTTTTCCGTAGCATCCAGTGATAGGACAAGGGATAATGGTCAAAAGCTGGAACACAAAAATTTCTACTTAAACTTAAGGAAAAACTTCTTTACTGTAAGGGTGAGGGAGCACAGGCTGCCCAGATGGTTTGTGGAGTCTCTTTTTCTGGATGTGTTCCTGATCTAGGTGAATGTGCTTCTGCAGGGTGGTTGGACTAGATGCTCCTTAGAGGTCCCTTCCAACCCCTACCATTCTATGATTGTGGAAGTCAGTTACTTCACCAGTTAACTTGGCAATATGAGAGGAGTTCTGTCCTTGATTTGACAAGAGAAAAAGGGAAATTGCCCAGACCTGAGATGGAGATATATATTTGTGTAACCTATTGTGTTTTGAAATACATGGAGTCCTGATTATAGTGTATATGAGGAGGCAATTCAATAATGAGATGATTAAGTGTTCACTTTTCTTAAATTCAAATGAAGCTTGGAAAGGAGTAAACTTGAATGAATGTGGAGTTATTTTTGGTAAGTACCCTGCTGAATAAAAACCTTAATAAATAAACACAGAGGGATCTCTAGCACTTCAGAAAGATTGAAAATGACTTTTCAAAACACAACTTACTCAACAATGCTCTTTTTTTTTCTTTCCTTTTTTCAAATTTCTCTATTAGAAATTTCTCTATTAGCCTCGTTGGAGTTGGAAACTAGGGACCGGCAGCCTGAGAGCCACAGATCAGGCTCAGTCTTACCTTTTGGTGATTCTTTTCACATGGTGGCACAAAACTCTTCAGTCTTGCTGATGGAGTTTGTGGAAAGGGCAACCACCAGAAACTGAGCTTTTGCTCTAAATGCTGAAGTTTCTTATGGTCATGAAAGCCATCATTTCATGTGGATGTTGTTAGACATGGACAGTAATGGCAATGTGTTATTTTAAGTACAGTATTTCAAAAAGCTCAGATTTAATACAGAATTAGGGTATGGATTTCTGCTTGTTAATTCTGTCTGCCTTCAGGGATTTAACAGACCTAAATAGTTGTACTGAAAGTTTCGTGATTAAAAATAAAAAAGTTGTGGGCAGCAGAGATTGTATCTGAGTGGTTTGGCTTCACTGAACAGCCTTTGCATTGGCGATTTGCCAAATGCATTCAGTTTGCTCACATTAGAACATTTTGGTGTCAAATTTGAAGTGCTGGTCAGTAAAGTATGCATGTCAAATTACATTTTTTGTTCTTTAAATACATTTTGTCCATTCTCCTGATTACAGAAATTGTACATGAGTAATAAAAATATATTTGCCATTATATATGTATATACACACACACTCCTCAGATGTTGGGTTTCTCACAGAAGACAATTAAATGCATCATGAGGCATAGATCTCTGCAAAAGAAGAAACTGGATTTTTTTTTTTTTTTAAGTTATTGAAGCAGATAGATGCATAAATAGCTACAGACTGTAGATTAACCAAGACCTGATACTGTAGAATCCATTCCTCACCCTTGATGGCAACAAACCTCTCATATCAAATTAAGCCAAAGAGTCTCTGCAACCTGAAAAGCTGAAAAGACGGGAAATGTAGAGGATTTTTCAGGATAATATATGGACTGTGGAAAGTGAACGTTATTCATCTCTATTTTGTATTAACAAAATAAGCAAAAGGTTACATACGTATGAAAGTATGTAAAAAAATGAATGTTAGTCCCAGAAAACCCAGTTAACTACCAAAGACTGAACATAAAAGCTCATAAAATGTTTAACAATCCACAGATCTGCAGTCGGGAATAAAATAATAGCAATTTTAACTATTTATCTATTTTTAGAACATGGAGCTGGTTCTGACACTGAATCTGGCACCTGCTTGATACCATGCTCTGCTTTGTGTAAGCTCTGTGTGACTCTATCTTGTCTGTCATCTGCACAGCCAGGAGTGACTGACTGTATAGTTCACAGTGTCTCACAGCACGTATACAAGCATTTTCAACAGTATGGGCATCCGTACTGTATGAGAAGAAACTAGTAGTTTTCAAATGTTATTGTCATCAAATCTGTTAGAATAGAAAAAGGTGATTTTTTAAATATATATGTTTTATGTGTTTGTGCTAAAAAAAGGACTGATCCTCCTGGGTTTGGGGTGGTGTTTCAATGCCTTTGTTTCTGCATTTTAAAAGAGAGAAACCATAAACTACCAACTGTCACTCTTGTCATAGAAATTTCTTTTGTGCATGACATGACCTTGAATTGTATTTTATAGCTTCACAATGTATGAAACAGACATTATAAAAAACCACCCCAGCATTTCCAATGAACAGCTGAGAACCTCTCATAAATACATTCTGGTTTATATTTTATAGTGTGCAACCAAACAAATTCAAAATGCTTTATGATGTTTTCTGTTTAAACTTTTAAAGTCTGCATTTGGAATGTGAATAGGGGAATGCTGATTAGTAAATATCGATGAGTTTTATTAGCACAAAGGAGTGTTAAGGAAAGGCACAGTTTTACTTTTCATGGACCTTTGTGAAAACTATTATCCTCTTACAGACATGATTAGCAAGTTAGTAATGAAGTTGCGTTAGTGAGATCCTCCCTAGTTTCACCTGAAGCAGGAATGTGTTACTGTTGTGTGCAATAGCCGTGAAACCAAGAACTTGCTCCCCTTCATCCTGCAAGGTGTTCCTGCCATAGGTGAAGCAGTAGTGGGCTTGCAGAGGAGCAGGAATTGATTGACTGGAACAACAGCCCTGTACAGGGAAAGAAGGAGAAATTAGTCTGTGAGCCAGACAATATACTTGCTCTCTTTGTAGCTATCTTAAAGCTTTCTAACATAATTTGAACAAAAGAAAATATATTTCTCTAACTCTTGTCTATGGAGGGAATGGAACAGGGAGTTAGAAGACTCCTGTTTAATAGTTTTCTTTCAGCAAAAGAAGTTTTTGAGATGTATTGTTATAGTCCAACCACAGGGCTTAGTTGCAGGCTCACGCGTGCAAGACTTACGCAAGCAAACTCAAAATGCATTTAGCTGCTGCATTTCTAAGCCTAGCTGAGCTGGCATCTGCCCATTCTAGCATGGTTCATGTAGACCACACAGCCAAGCTGAATGACAGCTGCATCTGAGAATC
This sequence comes from Colius striatus, assembly GCF_028858725.1. Classification (NCBI taxonomy): domain Eukaryota; kingdom Metazoa; phylum Chordata; class Aves; order Coliiformes; family Coliidae; genus Colius; species Colius striatus. Next base: position 53,516,151 of record NC_084762.1, read on the forward strand.
ATTCCCTGTCAGGAAGGGAAACAGGATGGACAGTTTATAGAACTATTTTGACCATAAGTATTGCGGTGCAGTAATTCTGGAGTGCTCAAGTTTTGAGGGAAATGTGGCTGAGCAGAGTGCTATTATCCTGTATGAAGATCTGTGCTTGACTGTGTCTGCTCTTGGTACCAAAACTTCCATTGCACATCTCTCTATTGGTTGCCCCTGTGTCTTAAAGTCCATACTGAAAGCAGGATTAAACAAGGTTGTTAAACTTACCTGGAAGTTCACTGAAGCCCAAGATTTCCTAAATATTTTTGTTTGTTTTCCTCCTTAATATAGCAGGTATCATAGATTGTTACGTTTGGGTTTTTTATTTTGGGGATGTGGGGAATTTTTCCTCCTCTGAAAGAGTCTGAGTTTCTCTCTTCCTTGCCTGAACCACACCAACCATAGAAGTGATGCAGTAATGTAAACTACAAAACTTTTATGAATCATTCTGGCTCAAATGTGGCTCTTGTATTTCAGAGTGTTCATTCTGTGATCTTACTACTACGATGTGTAACCATGCCATCTAATAATTCTCATGATAGTTATGACTTTGCAAAGTATGTAGTTGTACATTAGAAATTAGTTAGCGGAGACTGCTAACTACTTTTCATATAAACTGTTGACTTGTCTGCAGGGGAAATTGCTTAGTAATTACTAATCAAAGAGACTTTTACAGCCCACTGATGTAAGTCACTGCTGTAAGGAGTCCTGCTTAGACTTTTTAGCTCCTTCTTGGTTTCCACAGGTGTGAGTCCTCCCAGTTTCACATTTTCAATATGAGCTTTACCAAGCTATTTAGCTGGTTTTTTTCTAAACACAAAAGTTCTACTAATGTGCGCAAATAATCAAAAGATGGTTGTATGTTACCTCTGTTGATTCTTAACCCAGTTTAACCAAAGGATACGTTTCACCTTAGTTGAAATCTTTGTTGTTATACTGGACAGTACTTGTTGGGAAAACTTACCTATAAGGAAAGAATAAAGTATTTTTTTTATGCAAATAACTTCTTTGAAGTCAAAGAAAAATACTGAAATACTCCTATAGTAGTCCAAAGCTCTTTGTAGTAGCCCAACAACGCATTTGTCTTTTTGTTCTTAAAGTCAGAAATTATGGCTTCTGGCTCTGAATCCAGGGATAGTAATTACTTCAGTGTTACCTTAAATGTATTTGTGCTAGATGCCACTCCTCTGCTCCTCACCTTGGGAATGCTAAATTAATTTCATCTTGGAGAGTGTTCAGACCACTGAAACTGCGCACTTGACCCAGCTTGTGAAATGAATCATAGGGTCAAGTGTGGGTAAAAGAATATTTTTGTGATCACTCCTTGCCAACAGACAAACAAATCTGTGAGGGAAAAAAAACCCCAACCTGTTACAACAGGTGGTTACACTGGTTTGTTTTGAATTTGCCATTGTCTGTAGTATATATCAGGATATATATAAGTGCAAAGAAAAGTTGGAAATCTTTTGCTTGCCCTTGTGCTGGAGGCAGGACTGAAACGTGAAGATTTTTGACACTCAGATAGTGAAAATGTTTTATTGTGTGTATTGACCCTAAGTGTATGTTTTATTGGGAGTACGTCCATTGGAAAATCAAAATTAGGAGGACTAAACTGCAAAATATCATTTTACTGTATGTTTCTGTCTCAAAGGGCCAAAGCATATTATATTCCATCTGTCCCATGGCTTGTCACTTTGCAAAACTGAATGCTGATTCTTGGCAAAACTGAGCATTCTTTTATTCTCTGCAGGGGCGGGCTGGCTGAGAGGTTATGTCGACTGCAGAACAGAGAAAGATCTGCCATTAGCTTTTGGAGGCATCAGTGTATTTCAGATGCTAAAATTCCCTCAGGTAAGAGGCATTACACATATGCTACTGTGTGAAAGTATGTACTTATGTGTGTGTATAGATGTCCCACGAAAGAGTACAACTGAAGTTTATATTCTTTGTGTTTTTTCCTGACTCGGATTTAATGCTTTCTTGATTGTCTTAGAATCATAGAATGATGGGATTGGAAGGGACCTTTAGACATCATCTAGTCGAATACCTCTGCAGAAGCATTACAACCTAGATCAGGTCGCATAGAACATGTCCAGGCAGGTCTTGAAGACCTCCAAGGAAGGAGACTCCACAACCCCTCTCGACAGCCTGTGCCAGGGCTCTGTCACCTTCCCAGTGAAATAGATTTTTCTTATGTTTAAATGGAACTTTTTGTGTTCCAGCTTCATCCCATTACCCCTTGTCCTGTTGCTAGATACAACAGAAAAAAGAGATGTCCCAACCTCCTGACACTCACCATTTAGATATTTGTAAATATTAATAAGATTCCCCCTCAGTCTTCTCTTTTCTAGACTAAACTTTTTTAGTCTTCTGAGCTAATATTGCATTTCAGCTAAATATGATGGTTTATAATATCACAGTCATGAAAGTGGTTGAATATAAGAGGTAGAGAACTTTTTAAATAGCCTGCGTCTAGAGTTTTCGGAACTCCTTGATTTCCAGCATCACCTGGGGAAATGGTGTTTCCAGCAGGTTCTTGGACAATTCATGGATTAATTTATGAATGTACAGATGATTTTTCAGTTCTTATTGTTTCTTTGTAACCACCTTTTCATCTTTTTTTGTTCTTTTTTCTTTAAAGTCAGACTTGTTCATGTATAAGTGCTGAAATTGTGAATAACAGCAAATATGGATAAACAGAACACAACTATGAAAGGAGTGTGAAACATAACTACGGTGGACATGTCACTGAAACAGTGAGAGTTGAGCAAATTAGTTATAAGTGACCAATAGCACCACCTTTCAGTAGTATTTCTTGAGAAATAATGGATTCATAGTGTTTAAGTGTAAGGAAATAGGTAGGTTCTTTTATATGTGTGTGAGAGCAGGCTACAGAATTTCAAGCATTTATTCTGTACTAAGATGACTACTTATTTCTGAGCACATATTAACTTCCATTTCTTTTTCAGAAAGTCTGGTCTTAATTTGAAAACATGCAGATGAGGGAATCTCGTAACTTGCCTTGAGAGTTTGTCCTTAATTCCACTCCCGAATTTTTAAAAGTGGGTTTTCTTCCAAATCTGAGTTTGCCTGGCTTCAGTTCCCTCCTTTTGTTTCTTGTAAAGCCTTTCTTCATTAGATTAAAGAACTCTTTAGTATGTGCCATTTTTCCTCTCTGGTACTTGCATAGCAAAATCATGCTGCCTCTCAATTTTTGTAAACTAAACAGATTGAGCTCTTTAAGACTCACTAAAGCATTTTTTACCAGTCTTCAAGTGATTCACATGGTGTTTTACTGTACACTCTCAAACTTTTTGGCATGATCTTAAGAACAAGATCACCTACTCTGTATGTATGCTTCCAGTTTTAGGATCATCAAAACCATTGGCCAGGACCAGTTCACAACTCAGCCTCCTGAATGCTCAAGGCCTGTAATATAAGTGTTAGCGTTTGGTTTGGCTTTGGTCACAGCATGGTGCTGGGACTTCACTTTGAATTGATTGTCCAATGTGATTTCATAACTTCTGTAGCTGTTGCTTTCTGAGATCCACTTTCCTTCTCTCTGACTATCATTTGTGTTTCTTCTACCCAAACAGAGGGGAGTACTTGTCCTGTATACAGCTCTGCTCATTTTGAGTATGCCCAATTAACCACGCAGTTCAGATCAATGTGTATCTTGTCACAGAGCTTGTCCTCTTTTAGTCACAAATTTACTTGAATTTGCAATATCCACAGAGTTTCTTCTGTTATTTTTTTAACTACTTTTTTTTTTTTTTTCATTGCTGGAACAATTTAATAGCACGAGTGTTTATTTTCAAGTCTTGCTGGAACTACTTTAACTCAGGATTCTCCACTGGTGAAAAGCTCTGACTGTAATTTACCAAGTTAGATGTGTGAAATGTAATACTTTTTTGCATTCCATTTAAAAGGTACATTACTGAAAGTGAAAAAGGTTGAGTTTTTTTGTAAGAAGATTGTATGATTTTGTCACACCCAAACTGTTGGCTAAAGCTAGTCTTGTGGTTTCTCACTGAAGCTTTAGAGGGTTTACATCCCATGGCCACTTGCATGCCAGTGTTCAAAACACAGCCCATGCGGAATGGCATATGAGATTTGTCACCGTAATTCCACAATTATTTTTCCAGTGCCCTTGTCTACATCTGATGTCAAGCGAGTTGGTCTCCAGTTATTGTAGGACACTTTGCCCTTCCTGAATACTGGCACAATGTCATCATCCTTTCATTCTTCTGGAATTTCCCTGGTATTTGAAAACTCACTGGAAAGTAATATCAGGGAAACAGAGATATCCTTAGCCAAGTCTTTGCAGAGCTGCTGTGTTGAAAATTACACAGGCACACTGGCTTAAAACCAATAGAGCCTTCTTTGTATTGTTTATCCTCCACCTGGGTTGCAAATGGATAGGAGGTTACTGTATTATTCCTCTGTGGTAGGAGGGCATCCTATTGCTACTTCTGAAATACAGAACAGAAATCAATACTGAATAAGTCTGTCCTTTTAATAAAATTTGTGGTTTTAGTATTTTCTATCATAATGGACCTGAAATATTGCTAATATTCTTTTTGTCCTAGAGTCATATGTGTCATTACAAATCCTTGTGTTTGGCTGCTTGCTGTGGTAGACTAAAACTCCTAGGCTAAAATATTATATGCTAAACATCTGCCTCTGACTGAATTCCTTTCCTTGATTATTCTCCTTTCAGAAAATGAGTCAGAATTTGTTAGCATCTTATGAGAAAAAGGCTATGGGAAAATACCTTGCTCTATTCTAAAGTGCATTTAAAAATTTCTCATGAGTGTCTTCAAGATGATTTAGTTTTGGCAGAAAATGAGCTGTTTCTGGGATATGCCTTTTGTCATCATGGTGAAAATATACAAGAACGTGGGGGATTTAGAAGCCTTTTGGACAAAGTACTATTTCATTTACCCTGTAAGCATTTGCTAAAATTTCAGAAAGATGCTGAACATGTCATAATTTAGGAATGCACTTCAACTATACAGCCTCCATTTCACTTCCAATTCACAATCCTTATTCCAAAGCACCAGGATGATAACATAGTCGTTAAAATAGCTGTGATAATATTTTGAGGATACTTTTTCACCTAGGGCAAAGTTTACTTTTGATAATTTTGTTCTTAAACTGGCCATACTGTTTCAGATCACCAAAATAAAATTGGTGTTTGGTTTGGAAAATGTTAGTCAGAATGGTTGAAATTTTAGTAATGCAACTTAATAACCTTCTAGATGCTTCTAGTCTGGAAATGTGAAGTGTCAGCACATCAAGTGCATACCACTTTCAGCTTTCATCTTTTTAGGTTCATTCTAAGGGTGTCTCATTAATCTGAGATTCGTATTGAATTTTATTTCCCTTACATTGTTTTCAGGACTGTTTCTGACTTTGGCAACAGAAGTAGAGGAAAGAAGTTATCAAATGACAAACTCAAATGAGTTATCAAAGGAGACTTAAGAGTAATGTGGAGAATCGAAGTAACTTAGTTGCTGGGAGAGCTGTCGTGTTGTTTTGGATATCCCGTAGACACACAAACCAAAAATTCATTGCTAAGGCAAAAGGGGGCAACATCAAATAACATCAGTTTGAAACTGTCCTTCCATTTGAGATTTACAGAAAAATGTTTCCAGAAATGCAGGCTGTTTTCCAGTTAGCCATTTCATATTACAGAATTTTATGCTTTTGTTTTGCTGTTGTTCACTTTTATCTTGTGTCAATGTCCATGTTAACCAAACTCCCCCTTTTTTGGCTTGATTCTTTTTTTTAAAAAATTCCTTTCTGTTTGCTCCCCTGGCCCTTTTCTCTAATAACCATTGTGGTTTGGCTGCCTCTTGGTCAATGGGATGAATCACTACCCCGGAAAAGCATGCCTCCTTTTCAGCACACACATTCTGGGTGTTGTACAGTGCATGGGGGTCTCACTTTTGGATGACTCATTCCACAAGGTAGAAGAGATCTTTTCCATTTTTACATTTGTAAGTCAAAATTGCATTCATCAGCCTGTCCCTGTTTTGTGATAGGAGCTCACTAAGTATGTGCATTTTTCCAAGGGGATTGGCAATTCCAATTCTGTAATCAAGCTAGCCATATCACACAGAGGCCTGAAAGGAGAGAAGACCAAAGCCTGCCCACGCTGCACATTGCTTGTTTGATGCTTGCTGTGGTTTAGTTCTAATGGTGACAGATGTCAGGCTCTCCATTACAAATCCAGAGCCTTTTTTTCTTCACAAGATGTTACAGGGAGGCTGAGAGGTGTGCAGACTCATTAGCAGCAAATAAAAAACCCACACCCCACAAAAAACCCCAAAAAACAACAAAACCTCAGTATGTGCAGGTTATATGGGGATTACATGGCACAGAAGAAAAATAATTCTGTTCAGAGTTACATTCAGATAACTTTCCTGTCTATGATTCTACGGTTCTGTAGGAGAGAACACTAACAATATTTGAAGCAAACTCACATAGATTCCTTCTGTAACTTCTGAAGCTTTATTTTCTATGTATTTTATTTTCTATTGTTTTTCTTTTCCTTGCAGTTATCATCAAAGCAATTCTTTACTTAAAATGCACAAGCATATTCTTTAGCATTTGTATTCTAATGCAGGATATTTGGTATTTGTTGGCCTGAGATTAAGATTTGGGATTGGATTGCAATTGAATTGGAGTAATAATCTGATAACAAACCCAAACCATTGATGTTTCCTTCCAAACTGCTCCTTCCTCTCAGAGCGAAGTGACCTTCAAGGGCCAACAATTCTTCAGTTTGCTGAGGAAAGTGGATCACGCATAAGAGGAGAGGAGGGTGAAGCCCTGGATACGAGGACATGGTTTCACACATAACACCACATTTTCAGGAAAGCCAAAATTCTTAGAGAAGAGAACATAAACAATCATTCCCTTCCAGTTTCAGTGACTACTTAAGGTGATGGGAAAAAGGATTTTAGCAGCTTGAATGCCATGAGACCTGCACATAAATTTATGTCTATGGATGAAGAAAATAAGGATAGTCCTTAACAAGGCTTCCGTTTACCACGCAAAATTTTTCTAAACCAAAAAAAATCTGAGCTTTGATAGTTGTTGCTTATTTTCTTGGATCTTGATAGTTTGATTTATTAGTTAGGAGAACATACTATAGCTTAAAGACATGGCGAGTGGCCAGATATATGGGGGCAGGGGGGGTTGTTGGGTTGGGATTTTTTTGCTACCTAACTGTCTGAACTCGTTACAGCATTGGGAAGGAAAAAAATCAAATATAAACTTGTCTTTCAAACAAGAATTCTTTGTATTGTTTTTGTTATGAAAAACAATAATGGCATGCACAGTCACTTTATGTAGCTTACATATGTTCTTATAAAGAATGTATGTTTAAAGCACAGCCAAATTCAGCAGCCTTTTTAAAATGAATATAGATGTGGCAAAAAGCCATTGTGCCTGCAAGACTTGATATGTTTTTGAGAAAAATCTTCTTGAATGGCTTCAGAAATTAGCAGCCCAAGAAGAATAACAACCTGTATAGATCAGAATAACAACCAGATGTTTTTGTAAAGGCTGTGAAAATGTTGGAATCTTCACCTGGTTTTCAACATTGGCTTCGTGTTGCAAGGGTCTGCTTGGTATCTACCTGTTTGCTGAGTTCCTTATGCCTGCACCTGCAATCTTACATGAGGGAGGAGGTAGAAAAATAATAGGATGCCAAGCAAAATAATGTTTTTCTTTTTATTTATGTCTGTGATTTGTCAGCTTATAGTTTTTAGACTTGAGAATAAAAGTAAAACTCTGTGGCCTGAACCAGAAAGTGTAAGCTTGGCTATTCTTCCATTGCAGATAGTGAGTTCTGTTCCAGGAGGATGTCTAGCAACTTCAGTTTTGGAACCCACATTATACAAACAGAAATGATGTTGGGATGAAATAATGCCTTTGAAAAAAAAAATAACTGAGGGAGACAAATTTGGAAGTGTGTTGCTTGTTTGCTTTAATAAATAAGGCATAAAGTGGGGTTTTCTTTGTCTACTTCATACTTCCATAATGTGTATCTGATCCATCCCTCAGAACCAAATCATCATCTAGTCCAACCCCCTGCAACTGACTTTGAGAAACTGACTTTCAGACTTGAAGAAATTGACTTTCATTCTTAGTGCTGTAAGTACTATTCCTAGCATTAATTGCCCAAGATTCTTTGTGGGAAATGTTATTTTATAAAAACTTTTAGCTAGGATTAAAAGAAATTTTACTTGTATGTAACACCCAATTTTCTTGTTGTTCGTATTTCTAAAGAATTTGCCAGTTAAAAGTATAAAGTAACTTTTCAGCCATGCTCTTTAGAAGCGTCAACTATGTCAGGTACAGTACAACTTCGCTTCTAAACTGCAGTTCATATGTATGAGGTTTTTTTTATAGGTCTTTGAGCAAAAATAACTGATATTTTTTAAAGCATCTGTCCTTCTCCCATATCGTTTGGATATGATTAAGATCAAGGATTGTGCATTGTGACTGTTAAGCTGGCAAAAGCAAATAGAGATTGTCCTGACCGCCTTTTCACAAAACAAATGCTTGTTAGCAGACTTTCAAAGATCAGCGTGGCTTCAGTCTCGTCTTCCTCCCAGTTCCTTGGGTTTTCCTATGAGTTTGTCTTGTTTTTAGAAAGCTTGACTTATACAAGTATCCTCTTTTTTTTAATCAATATAAAAGGGAGGTGTTGGAGTACTCTTCCTTTTGCCTCTTGCCCTGTTTGCATGGTTTCTTTCATCCATGTGACTTACAGGGTAAGTCTCCTGCCTGAGGAATTTCTCTGTTACTTTGTCATTCTTGCTTTGCATGATAGTCCATACTGGTAGGTGTGTGTGTTCTTTATTACTAGAGAGTTTTTCCTGTTACAATAGTAATTTCTGCTCAGCTCTTCTTCATGCTTTGCACATATGTGTATTTTTTATTCCAGATTGGTCAGTGGAGCAGAGCTTTACACTGGTTGGTGTTTTACTCAAGTCTGGTTTTCTTCTGTTTGTAAGATCTGTTCTGGATGCTTGAAGTTCACTATTCTCTCTATTGATACTGTGGCCTTTATTAAAATTGATTTCTGCCTTGTGTGATGTTGATTGTTACATGCAGTTATATTCAGGTGGATAAATTGTGTCCTTCAGTCCTGTGGGTGAGATGCATTCCCTCAGAGTTGCAAGATTTTTAAATTCTCACAGAAGAATGGAAAATGGAAAAATTCAAAAGTGCCCGCTGTCACAGAGTCAGTTTGCCTTTGGTTTTCTTTTGTTAATGTGGTGGTGAGGTTACCATTTTTACTTCTGCTTAGCTGATCTGCATGGAAGTGCACTGGCTATCCAAGCTAAGACATTGAAATCATGCAGAATGTGCTGAGTTACCCTTCACCCTGGCTTCGTCTTCCTGGACCTGGAAGATGTTGCATACCCCAGTTTGTTGTCCTGAAGTACTTTTCCTCACCCTATGGGTCTCATAGGGACTGCTCTGCTGCTGGAGTTCTATTGACTGATTCTAAAGAGAGAATGATGCCTTTGAGAGCTTTCTGATCAAGGCTACAGCTGCTCTTTTGGAACACTTGAATGAAACATTTTAGCAACATTTATTAAGATGAAACTACATGGAATCTTACAAATGTCAATATCTGATGCATTTCTATGCATCAAATCCCACAGATCCTCTCCCAGCAGTGTGTTCGGCTTCCTGTCACCGTGTAGCAAGAAAAACATAAAATATGCAGTCCCCAAGAGATCATAATTTCTATATTTTTATCATCATTTGTCTTCTTTAGTGGTAGTTACAGAGTTATTAAAACAAACTTCAGAGTTATATTTCAGGCACTGAAGCCAGAAAGTCTGAACTTTTTTTTTTTTTTTCCTCGTTGTGCTCCTTGATGTTTTTGCTTTTCTTCTCTCCAAACTGCTTTTTTGTTAGTAAGAGTCAAAGCAGGCTGACTTCCTTCTTGGCCTCCCTCCTAGGCTGCCCTTGGCATGGCCAGTGCATCATCTGTGACTGTGCACATTCAGTGTTGATGTGGCTTAAATATATGCATCTGCTGTGATTCCACTTTATTAGGCCTTCACTCAACCAGAGACTGTAGAATTCTGTTGAAGTTTTCAAAAGGTTCATGATCTCAGGGTCTGTGATCTCCAAAGGAACCAGGAGATTTTTTTTGTTTTCAAACTCTCCTGGAATTCAGAGTAATGCAGAACATCTGCAAAGTACTGCGTCAAAACATGTTTTGATGTCATGGTATATGGCATGGTATATGACTGAGGGGCTGCATCACCCTATGTACTGAAACTTTAAGCAGAAATTAAAGGAAATAACCAGGGAAACTGCTGCATTTGGTGTGAAATGTGTTTGTTCATCTCTCACACACTTGAAATATCTTTGTGGATGAGTTGAGCTTGTCTGGGTTGCAAATTGGAGTGAGAGACTGACATCCCAGAGGTCAATTGTAATTATGGACGTAAGAGCAGATCTTCTTGGTGATCAATCCTAAACTGCTTCTTACTTAGGATCCTGTTTCTGGCAGTGACAAGAATTACCAAAGTGCCTAGGAAAAATTATAGCAGGACTAACAATTCATACTTCCCCAGAGTACTCTCCAAGCAATCTCCCAAAGATTTCTGACTCTGTGACTTTCTGAACTGGAACTAGTGTCTATGTTCTTTGTTGTTGTAAATAGTTTTTTCTCTCCTACCAAGAAGTTACTGGTTGTTTTTCTGAACCCATGCATACAATATATAGACCTGTTTTGATCACACAATAGTGAAGCATCAGACTTTCTTTGAAACTATGCCCAAGGTTTTTGACAGGTTTTTTCCATTATTAGTGTTGCCAAAGTCAAAGTTTCAAAGGTTCTACTAACAGTAGGTTGCTAACAGAGGTTGATGTCCCATTTGCCTAGGTTTGGATCAGGATTTCTCATTTACCTCTGTGGAGCCTGAATGTGTACATGGCTCCTGTGTGTGCTGGTGGCGTGATGCTCATCATGGCAGGGCTTCTGGATGGCTTTTGTCAGAATTTCTTGGCTGGGAAGTGTGAAAGGTTCTTTGTCAATTATAGGGAGGCTTCACCAGAAATACTTCCGTATTTAAATAGCATGTTCCTCCCACCAATCAGTCTCTCCTGCTGGCTTGACTCATTCTGGACCACTTGTGAGGCCTGAAGGAATTAACTTCATGGTCCATCTAGCAGTGATTACTGTCTGTTGCCTTCCAGTGGGTGTCACCACAGCAGTGTTCTGCAAATTGCTGATATGATCGTTTCAGGTGGAAACCAACGCAGCTCATCACTGGCACCTGATTTTTCTTGTACTGGGGCCCTTCTGTGACCAATGCTTTGAATCACTATTTGCCAGCATATTGATACATGTCAGTGTGAAGATTTTTCTTCTTATGGAAAATTCTGTTAAAAATGAGGGTGCATCACGGCCCTGGTGGCTAATTTCTCTTCTTTTAAATGGTGCTCTTTTTTTAAATGGTGCTCTTTAGAGAAGGTGTGTTGTACATTCCAAATACCTCTTCAAAATTCACAGTCAAGCAGATTTATCAGTGCTTTTCTATCTCTCTGGCATCCCAAGCCTTGTGTATCAGGGACTGAATTTATACTTCATGCCCCTGGGATGAATAAGATCTCTGTTTATATTCATGGAGACAGATCTTTCAAGTGATCCTTAAGCCTATGTCAGTGAATGTTTTCTGTGGCTTTCCAGCTGACTCTGCGAGGGCTATGCAGAGGTGCTGGAAGGGGCAGCTGTCCATTCTAGGCTGTATTCCAGAAGCACTGAGCCATACCAGCCAATTGTCAGAAGGCATTCAGAGTGCCCAGGGCTTTGCTGAGAGATGCACCTATGGCTGACACTAATCAGGCAGCTATCTGGGTTTCCATCTTTATCTCTCTCTCAAGCATTGCACTGTTTCAGAGGCACCTGACACCAAAGATGAACTTTATTAAGCAGTCCTCAAATTGCTGCTTGAGTGGAAGATTTCTAAACGTATCCAGGCAGTTGTATGCTCACTCTCTGTGACTGTGCATGTGGACTTGTCTTTCAATGGGAGGTTACCTTCAATTAATTAAAATGAAGGGTTTTTAAATGAGAATTCCATAGGTACCTGCAATTCTTACTCCTCTCTTTCTCAGGGTCTCTCCATTGTATAGTGTTATACCTGGAGTCAGTAGTTGAAAGATAGCTCTAGATATCTCCCAACCCATGTTTTCATTAACAAGTGTGGTGTGTCTATCCATTGTGGACACTGAGGTTCAAAAAAGATGCAACAGAGTCTGGCTAAGAGTTGTAGAATGTGTGTACACTTATGCCTGTGGAGCATGCACCTTGAACAGCCAGTATCTCTCTTCAGTGACTTCATCTTACCTGTCCTTCTTGCATCCTGAAGAAGCTTCTCAGGAACAGTCCAGCCTGGGCACCATAAAGGAAAAGAAGTAACTGGGTAGTGTTTGAAACTGGCTGTTGGGCTGTCACTGAAAAGAACCATCCCCCCCCAGTCCCTTCCCACCCTACCTCCCCACTTTTCCTTCCTTTCACTGATATCTGCTTGTGTGCTTTGGTGGCTTTGCAGTTAGCTGGATTTGCTCATTGATTTTGTTAAAAGCTAGTCCTGAAGAAAGAAAATCATGAGTGCTCTAGATAGCAGAATTGGAAAAGAAGGAATATGCAATGTAGGAATGGGCAGGTTTACAGCACAGTTATTGCTCGTACCTTTTAAAATAACTATTACTGTAAGGTATTGTTCCTTGTTTAAGATTACTAGGTATTTCCATGTCCATGAAACCCTTACATCTGCAGATTTTAATTTTCTGGGCTGTAATTCTGCTTTGCAAATGAAATGAAATGAATGAAGACTTCAGCAAGCGAGAACTTCTGTGAATTGTCCAAGGGTGAAAGAGAACATTGCAAAACCCCAAGTAACCTCTTTACACAAACAAAAAAACAAGTAAACCTCTCTGGAAACTGTAGAAACTGGAGTGATCCAACCCATCTCCTCACCCACAAGTTCTCCATTCAATGGGGAGCCTCGTATGTTTGATTTATTTTTGATTGACATAACAGTACAAGAGCCAAATGAATTAAAAATGAAGCTAAGTTCTGAACTTTGGTGTTTCATCACGTGCCAGGAATCCAAACTGCTTTACCATGTTTTTTGAGAGAGCATTCTATCAGCAGCAGTAATAATAATTTCTGAGTAATTAAACTATCTCTGTGCATCTAAATAAACAAATAGATTGTGGTTCTGTAGAATGTGTGTGTGTGCCAAGTGTGAGACTTTGCTAGTTGTTGAAATTGTGCTGGTATTAATGTAGAAGCATTCAGCTTCATTTAGTGTCAGCTCCCAGTGTTAGCACCAACTTTAAGACTGGCTTGCAAAAAACTCTGGTACCCTGGTAGGGCTTTTTCCTCCAATGTCTTTTAGAAGCTTCCATATAGATATAGTTCTTGATTTACTTAGTATTTTTAACTGTTTTATACTTGGAGGTATTTGAAAGAAAAATGTTACTAGGCTGTCTGTCACTCATTGTCCTACCCTGCTTTATCAGCTGAGTAACATATATGCTACTGACCAGGAAGAATTGTCATAGAATTCTGAACGTGAGAAATGTGTTTCGCAGTGATGAACCGTCTCTGTCATGAGCTCTCTTAATACTTTTTGTTTTAATAAACTGTTGATGAGTCTCAAAATGGAAGCTGAAATTTTTTTGTGACTTATTTTTTAGAGGGGAGAGGTAAATGCCCAGTTACTTTGAGGGCTGAGAATTTTTGTGGTTGGGAGAATTTGTTTATGCGTGCCAGATGACTTGGAGTTAACAAAGGACCACAACTGCAGCTAGTCAGGCAAAACAGAATTCAAGTGTGAATATTCTAAAGTCCTTGCCTTTAGGCATAGAAAACTAGTCTGCTCTCACACTGAGCAGACGTTTGCAGATGAGCAGACCTTTAATACAGTGCAGTGAGTATTTAGAGTGGCACTGCAGTGTTCCAGCTTTACTCCTCACCTTCTCAGGGAATCATGGTGGCAACCATCTCTTTTCATCAGCCAGTCTCAAAGGCCTTGGCAGAAAGGATTGGTTCTCCTAGTCCTGCTTCTCAGATCTGCAAAAGGAGGTCAAGCTGTAATAGCTTGAACAGAAGGGGCTTATATACCTCACATGGGGGACTTTCTGGTGGAACTCTTTATCCTGCTGGAAAATACTGGTTCATGGGAAACAGAACACTTTGCAGAATCACGATACATGTGATGAAAATTTGGTTCACATAAAAGTGATTCTGAGAACATTTCAGGTTTATATTTCAAAATTACTTTATTTCAGCTTCAGTCTAAAATGTAATAAAGACTGTGGAATATGAAACAGAGACAGGAGTTTTTTTCATATTTTTTAGAGTTGAACTTTATTTAATAAACCTGAAATATTTTAGGACCTGGTTTCTTTGGTTTGGGTTTCTTGAGTGTTGGGTTATTTTTTTTTTTAAGTTTCTCATAAACTGAAACTAAAATATTTTTATTTCTTTTCCAAGGGAAAGGCATTCTCAATTGTGTAATGGGCCTTAAAATAAACAAACAAATAACTAGTACAGCTCCGCTGTTAAGTTCCAGTATCAACGTTCACAGTTCCTCCCCTCCTCCTTCTTTGCTGTGGGAAGACAATAATTTATATCAGCTGTTTTTCTTGGGATAGTGTGGGGTTTTTTTACCCCCAACGCAACTTGTGAATCAAAATGGCTAGAATTTGGGCTCTGCTGCCCCTGTCCTCTGGCACCCTATCCTTCCCTACTAACTGCTTGTAGCATTCAGCAGGTAGATGACAGCTCTGTCCGCAGTGATCAGAGTGCAAATCTGAGTGGGGTTAGGTGAGACAGAGACTAAATCTTATATACTCTTACAGTACAGACCCAGGGTCGTCTGAGTAGCTGTTGCCCTGTGGAGGCTGCGAAGGGAGCTAGAAGTCATTTCATTTCCAGTGCAAAGTTGTTTCTTGTTCAATGTAGACAAAAGTGCTCAGAGTTGAATTGTGAGACTGCTGATATCTGTTCATGTGTCTTCAAAACAAGAGTGCCTTCTGTATTCTGATTGCCTGCTGATGAAACGGATGATCCTTTTTTCAATAATTAGTTTTAGGTAGGGCATCTCTCAGTACCTCTTTGTCCATAGTCATTTCTCAATGCAAATCATCAGCTTTTAGATGTTTTGTACCTAACGTACGATCTTCTGAATTGATCCCTCACAACTGTTGCTTTGAGAAAAGTCAAGGAGGACAAACACAGCTTTAATTTTAACATAGTATAATTATTCCGGTTTTAAATTTATTTTGTACAGAATCTAATAAAATCAGACTGAACAAAGTAAATGAGTTGTAATATTAAAAAGTTCAAACATGGTGGGAGAGGGCTTCTTGTGAAGAGTTTGTGATTTCATTAGTGTTTGGAAGAAGTGCAAGTATGCCTCTTTTTTTTTTTCCCTCCACAGTTAATAGTATCTATAAAGAAAAGAGAACAAAAATTATCAGAAAACCTTACTATAAGTCTCTTGATGGAGCAATGTATTCTACTCATACGTGGATTTTTTGCAGTCAGGCAGATCTGTGTCAAGCAGAGGGATGCTCATTTTCAGAGTGCCAGAATTTATTTCTCCTCATCTAGACTTTGCATTTTTACTTTTCATTTTATTTTACTTTCCAGATAAATCTGATGTCTTAATTGTGAAGATCTTAGAGATGTTTGAGGAGTGTACAATACAAGTTGCCATCTGCCAGCAGTTAGAACAGTCTCCTGCTACACTTTCGTCTGAGGATGCTGTCATCAATGCAGAAGAACCGATACTCAAAGTCCTCTTTGCAAGAGAGACGGCAGCTCACCTGAAAAGCAGGCCACAGGATGTCATCCACATCTACCCTCCATGGTGAGTAGAGAGGACTGACCATTCTTGCTGTAGCACTGCAGAACAAAGTGGTGTTGGTAGAATGCTGGGTGCATTGTTGTAGGAAAGACCTTGGGGGTAGAGGGGGAGCAGGACTCTCTTGCGGTCATCTGTCGGGCAGCTGGAGAGACTTTGACAGACACCTTAAAGATATCTCAGATAACAACTGAATGCATATCATAATGCCTGTAGTGTTGCTTAGGGCTTCAGTTTTGTTTTCACTTAATATTTTCATGTTTAGAGTGATAGAAAGGCCTGAGCAATGTCTTATCAATGATAAGGCCAATAAAGTGCATAGTTTCTGGTAGCAAAGCAGTTCAGGAATGCTCATCTGTTGCTGTGAGTGTGGGTATGATGTTTCAGTGGAAAAGTCCGTATTAACTGTATAGCAAAAACAACATATAACTAAGAAAGGGGGGGAAATAAAAACCAAGAAATGAGAGACACTATTCTTAAGGAATTGGTAGACACCTTTTTGGTAGTTCTACGTTGCTGCTGCTGCCGTCATCTTCATTTCCCTAAATCTCTCTTCAGCATAACTGTTTCTGGAGTTCTTCAAGGTGTTTGGTCTACATTTGTTATTTTTTCTGAATTGGATTACTTTCTTGACTTTAAAGGGTAGCATAAAGTGATGAGATTTTTAGTAAAGCAGCTGTTTTTTGCTGGCCATAGGTTGGCCGATCTGCTCTTTATAAAATATCAAGAGAACTTTGAAGTAGGAATATTGCTTCTCTTTTCACTCTTTCCCGCCTAAATTACAAAAGAGGAAATATTTTTCTTCTTATGTATTTCAGCATTCATTACCTGAGTTTTACCCTCTAGCTGCAGTAGAATCCTGCCTCTGGTGTTTGACCAAATCCTTCTGCAAAATACTTTTTCCTTGTTTGCAAAGGTCCATATCTGTTTTAATACCTGCAAATCTTTTTGAGTTCCTCAGTTTGTAATTTTTTGCTTCTAAAATGCCATTCAACTTTTTTTTGGAGGGAATTAAAAAATTAAGGAAAGATATTTAATCTGTGGTTTATAGTGGCTACAGATACAGCTATTGATAGTTTAGATATAAATAGATTGCTAGCTAAGGGAAATACAGTTGAATATTAATTAAGTCTTAGTCTGATGTAAAATAAGTCTTTATTTAAGTATTTTTAATTTTTTTTTAAATGGTTTTCTTTTTTCCTTCCTCCCACTCCTAAGGTACTAGTGTTTATTCTAGTTTACCTTTTCCCTCAATAAGCTTTTTTTCATGCTTTATATTTGTTTTTCCCCTCCCCTTCTTTCTCGCTCATACAAACTTCCTTTTTTTTTCTGTTTTTCTCTTCAGGTTATTCTATGTTGTTTTTAAACCATGAGGCATTGCATTTATGCTGCTGTATCTTTCTGTAGAGACCTTAACCTACACAAAGATTTTTGTACCAATAAAACTTTTAATTAGGGTATGATTAAACTTTTTTTCCCCCCCTTTTTTTTTTCCTTTTCCTGTATGGTGACTGTGAGTATGCTTAGCATGTGTAAGTCCCAGAGTGTTCCAGCTTGTTCCGTGTCTGCTTTGGGAAGATGTAATTCTGTGCTGTTATGGTCCTTTCTAGACTACAAGCATCTGTAACTGCACTAGTGTAGTTTTCTCATTTGTTTAAATTCTAACATAGAATTCATTCCTATATATATGTAAACTCAGCTTTCTTGAGAAAACTTCATAGCTGTCTGTCTTCCCAGAAAAAACATTTTAATTTGGTTTTGTTTTTAATTTTAGTAGAGTGCATTTTTCATGTAAGCAAAAGGTTATTTCAAAAAACCACAATGTTTGGGCAGGGGATATATCTGCCTTGTCAAAGTTACTCTCCTTACCTATGTGACTCTCAAGGCACTTCATAAAGACATTAGTCTATGATGGCAAAAGTCCATTATATCTCTTCTCTAGTCCTACTTTCTGTCATTTTAAAATTTCCTTCATTTCAATCATCTCTTTGTTTACTCAACCAGAAGTCAAAAGAAGTTGGACTAGATACTCTTAACCTACTGGAGGCAGTGAGGGGGGAGGACAAAGGATGTTTTTGGTTTAGATTATTATTTGGCACTTTACAATAATTGGAAATTGGACTTGTACACTTGATGTAAGTTTCCTCTATCACATTTCCAAGTTTCTATTCTATTAAACTCTTACTTGAGAGCTCCGAATGCTGAAATGTAGCTTCTCTTATTCTGCACTGAATTTGTACTTTTGTCATTAATTCCAAACGCTGTTTGTGTTAAAATGTGGTCTTGTTGATTCAAATATGTGATTAGTGTAAAAAGGAATTAACTAAATCTAACCTTGACATAGTGAAATAAAGATATTTATATATCTTACTGACATCACCAGTTAGAAGCAAAAGGGAACAAAAAAGGAAAAAGATACAAGTGGAGACAATCCTTGAATGACCTGTGTGTATTTGGGACATGATGTGCATTGTTGTTCTATGTTTTGAGATACTTGTATGGTAAGGCAGAATGGCATGAAATGCTGCTATAAAGTAACATCCTGAGAGCAGAGTGTCTTGGTGTCTTTAAAATAACACTCCAGAATTACGTTCTGACTTTGCATTTTACTTTCAGACCAGGAAGCTGAGTGAGTTGCTAAGATGCAGACACACGGGCTGCTGGCTTTTGTAGGTGACTATTCCTGAGCAAAATTTGAATATATCATTTTTTGAGCCTTTTTAAAATTAGACTTTGCTTTTGTAACTGTATTTATATGTGTTATGAACTCAGTGCACAGCTTGGTACATGAAACGTTTCTGGCAGTAGATTTGCATAAATACTTTGAGAAGCAGTATTTAGATATTTTTTGATATATTTGCTGGTATTTCTTTGCATACAGAATCCCATGAAACTTCAGCACTAGAACACAAGCAATTTAATTAAAAAAATAAAATACTGACAAGAATATGATTATAAGACTCTTATCAACCTGGATATTGTTCATCAGAGTGATCCCACTGACTTTCAGAGGAGCTTTGTGTCAGAGTAAGAATTTGCAGGACTGAACTCTGACTTTTTTATAACCAGATACAGATTTCTTCAGGTCTAGTGTCTTAAGGTATATGTTTACAGTCTTGAATGAGAGGGATTTCATGTGAGAATTGCCAATTGCTATAGGGAAAGCCACACCAACAGATTGATGAACATTTTCAAACCAGTGGGTTTAGTGGAGGAAGGAGCTCAGCTGCCTGGCTTCTGAGAGGTCTATTTGGGAGCCTGCTCTGATCCTGAGACTATATAGAAGTATTATTGCAGTGTTGTATCTAAATAAAGCCTATTAACTCAATCATATCACATGAAAGCAGTTGCATGTTTTGGACTGGAGCTGGTTTATGTCTGACCAGCTGGGAACAGGCAAAAGAAATCAGCCCTGGCTGTCCCTACCTGCCTAGGCTTGCCTTTGGTTGTCTTTGCAGTACCTGAGAAATTTCTTGGATTAAAATTTTAAATTAATACCTTGTAATTTTTACAAGCTAAATCTGAATCATTACGTATTTTTAACAGATGGAAAAGGAAAACCTTATTACTGAGCGTAATTAAATCAATTACCAAGTCTTTATTCACTTTGCAGAAATACATATCCAGCAAAAACTGAAGACTGCTTCATATTGCAAAGACATGAGAGATAGGAACAAAAGCTTCCTGGTTCCACTGGTGGTGCTTTTATGACTTCAGGCTACCTGGGGTTTTTTTGTTTGTTTCATTTGTTTAGAAATAATTTACCATGCCTAACGTAATGTGATAAGAGTTGATATTTTTAGAGGCTTCAGGTCATTTTTCTGCTGATAACAGAGCTTGAGGATAGACATTTTTCTTCAGATACTCTTTCCTCCTCCTCATAGATATTGTTAGAGTTATTTTTCTTGCCATTAAATTTAACAACTTTGAAATGATTTTCATCTATTTCTGAAGTTAAACCACTTGAAATATGTTGAGACTGGAGATTAGGAAGAACTTTTTCACTGAGAGGTTATTAAGCATTGGAACAGACTGCTTAGGGAGGTGGTGGAGTCACCATCCCTGGAGATATTTAAAAGACACATAGGTGATGTGCTGAGGGATATGGTTTAGTTTAATGATGGACTTGGCCATGTTAGGTTAGTGTTTGGACTCTATGATCTTAAAGATCTTTTCCAACTGTAATGATTCTGTGATTCTATGATAATAATACAGTTCTTAGCAATGTAAACCATAGATCACATTTGATTTGGACAGGCTTAGAGATTGATCTATACCTATCAAATGTGATGGTCTGGTATGAAACCTTTAGTTTAGGAGCTTCACGTGCTGCTGATAACTGGAGGGCAGGGATGGTATGAAGGGAACAGAACCGCTTTGTGTTGTTCTTACATTGCTTGTAAACATTGCCTGTTATGCAGTGCAGAAGACAGGATCCTTGGCTGAATAGCTGCTGTTCCCTGTGCAACTTCTCTGTGCTGCTTTTTTTTTTTTTTTAAAAAAAAAGAGTTTATTTTAGGAACTCAATATGGTAAGTATATAAAATGCTTAATTCTGTGACATCAACAAGCAACTTCAAAGCTGTTCTTTAGTTTCTCTTAACCTATGAAACCATGGGGAATCATAATTACTCAGCTTTGAAAGTGTTCCAGTGCCTGGTGAAAGTGTTTAATGTGGACTTCTTGCTTTTCCTTATATTACACTAGATTTGGTCTCTTCACAATGAAAGTAGTTTAGAAGATTTTGCATTATGTACTGCCCAGCAGAGCTCATATAAAACATTGCTGCAAATCAGCTGATGTAGTGATGAAAACTTCTATCTCAAGTCCTTTAAGGTGGTCCAATGATGGAAGTTGCTCTAGAAACAGGCAAGCAAGCTCTCTGCAAATTTATGTTGAGGAAACAATCTAGCTTTCTAGACTTCAGAATTACCCTGGATATGCCATAGGCTGTTTTGATGTGTCAAGAACAGAACTTCTGATAAATGGATATGTTACTGTGATTTTTGCATTGTCTTACTTAATACACCATCTTACTTTGCATGGTCTTAAACAGTCTTTATGACTAATAATGGTACCCACGCAGGGTGCTAACATGAAATAGGTGTTTTGATCTAGTGTGACACATTAAAGAGGGTTTGCCTCCCATTTGATGAAGATAGAGACTTTATATCACTGTTGCTCTCCCCAGTCAAGGGAAGCATTTAAGACCACTATTACTGAATACCTCCCTATCAGAAGATCATGTGAAAGTAGGATCGTGGACTTCAGTTATTAATGAAATGCAGAAACAATCTGCTGCTGTTCTGTAGTAAGGAAAGCATCTGTATCCTTTACAATTTTCTCATTCCATAAAGGTAAAATACTAATACAAATTAAAGACACATATGGAACATGTTTTGCATAATTTCAGTTTCTCTAATTACTCCCCAGAGAGGCAGCTTTTTTGAATGCTTGATTGATCAACTGGACAAAACTGATCTATGTTCACCATCTTCCTTTGATGAAATCTAAGCATTTTTATATATACACACACACACACACACACACACACACACACACACACAAAAATACATGTGTAAATATTCAAACGGATGGAAACAAGATGGGGGAAGAGCTCAGCGGTCAGATCTCTCCCATCAGAAAGATTTTAGCTATGCCTTTACATTCTTTCTTTGAAGATGTTACAATAGCAGAGTGGGAGAACTCTGATAAGAGGGACTAGGCTCACTCAGAAGATAAAATTCTACAAAACTTCAGAGCTGTAAAGCCAGTGTGGGCACTATTTCTAAAGTACATATGGGAATGGCCTGGGAGCCAAAGATCAGATTATATCATCTGCTTGAAATTGCTTCTCAGAGATCAGGCAATTGTGAAAATTGAAACTCCTTTTAGAAGCTGAGGCAGCCACAGGTTTCTTGTGTTTATATTTTGTTGTTGTTGTTAGAGTATACCTTTCCTAGTGCAATCACTTTAAAAAAAGCTGAATTGTCCTTTGAGAACAGGAATAGGTATACTTTTTGTGAACTACAAGTTGTCTCTAACAAACTTTTAATATAATTTCTTCAATACTTCTGTTGATTTATCCCTTTTGACAGAGTAGTCCTTAGGATTTTCTCTTTTAAAATTTTTTTTTTTTTTTGTCTATCCCCTTAAGTAG
The DNA here is from genome assembly GCF_028858725.1 of Colius striatus. NCBI lineage: Eukaryota > Metazoa > Chordata > Aves > Coliiformes > Coliidae > Colius > Colius striatus. The sequence goes on from NC_084762.1 coordinate 53,538,266, forward strand.
AAAGTTGTATCTGTAGAGCATATCAGAGAGTTGTATTTGTAGGTATATCCTATTTTACTTCTCTAGAACTAAAAAGATGAAGTTATTAGTATTATTTGTGTTTCTTCACCTTGTGTTTAGAAAATCAAAATTACACAATTTCTTAGTAATCAAATCTATGAATAATTATGTTCCTTCATAAGTAGATGACATAATTGAAAAAAATGACAGAATTACAAAGCTTTGATTTTGAGAGGAGAAAAAATATGCCATTTCTGTGATTTGCCACAACAACCTGAAGCAATGTACACCTGGTATTTCAGATGTGGACAATATCTAATAAACATAGTAACATGATTACACTTTTACAGTGAGATATACTTGTTTATTTTTATAGCTAGATATGTTGTATGTATGTCATGCATAAAATATTAGTACTCTAAAAAAAATTGAAAGGACTGCTCTCTGTGAAAGGAATTTTCCACGGAGAAAAGAATGGAAACTTTGTTTGGGGAAGATGCGAACCTTAAGATAGTAGATCCAGGGTTCTGTAGATTAAAACTGGATTTTTAAACATGTCTGTCTCTCTGGCCTAACAGCTGATGGTATCTTGACATACTGAAAAAGGGGTCTTTCCACGGTATTGTACCAATGAAATGCTGGATTTTCAAGATAAGTTTGTTTGCTTTCAGTTAAATTAGAGGGATCAGAAGTGAGTGGTGTGTTTGCAATGCAGCAGCTTGTTTTTTGGATCAAGACTGAAATGCATTGTTGTTGGCACAAAAACCTTCAGGAGGGGTAAAATACGTCTCTCTGTCCAGATGGATATCTGAATTGGGTACATGCAGTCAGTCGTTACACTCCTGGCTCAGGCAAGCAGCGGGACCCACCCAGGCAGCCTGCACAGAGCTCTCCTAGGAGGAGCATATGGGTTGTTCTCCAGAGGTAATTCTGTGCACTGGAGGGAGCCTCCACCAGGAAGACTTTCTTCGGTATAGGCTGTTTCACTTATAAGAATAAAGGTGATGTAGAAAAGAGGCAGTAAATGTAAATAGCCTGGTTTATGCTAGGAGAGTGGGTTTCTACATTTTTGTTAAATACTAGACAATGTCCAACATTGATCCTACTGGAATGATTGCAGTGTCCAGGTTCTTAGGACCAGAAGAGGAAAATTATGTTTTTAAACATCCATTCCTTACAGCCCGTGATGCTGTTTACATTGGAATTCTTTAGTTGCCGATAGAAATATTCAGTGAGAACAAAAATGCCCTATCCTAATAATCACACAATATTCTCATCCTGAAAATCTAATAATGTCTATGGTTATTGGTTTGGGTTTTTTTTAATGAAAGGTCTGTACTTGAAACTTTCCAGCTTTTATAAGTGAGGAAATTCCAAGCATTTTGTAGTGACAGATACTGTTAGTGGGTAGTTGTCTACTGACGTCAAAAACCGAGGATGGCGAACAGCTTTGTTCAAGTCATTGAAAAATGTACGGTCTTGGATAAACTCTGTGTTAGCAACGGAGCTATCAATGATATATGAGCAGCTTCACATGAGTTCCCATGTGCATTCAATCCAATGCTAAATTCCAGATTTTGTTTAATGAGCAACTGATGGAGCCAAGACCTGGCACTGCACAAAATCCTGCAGTCTGCTTTATCCAGTCATGAAGCAGAAACATGCTAAATAAGTTCAGATGAACAAGTTCAGAATTACTGCAGGGTTATTAAAAAGTTGTGATTTGTATTCCTCTGCTAATGTTTATGACTAACACATTTGGGACGTGTAAAACAATACTTAATTTGTAAAAAGACTATCTGCCAAAATTCCTGCAGTAGTTTAACCACTAAAGAGCAAGTTTTGACTGTGTGAATGAGTTTGTTTAAACGTTTAAGATTATCAGTAATCTGCTAATCTTTTTTTCAAAATTATATTTTGAAAAATGTTGACTTCTTCTTGTTGGATTGATGTTTAGCACTTTCACTTTGTGAATTGCAGTGTATTTCCATAGCTCATTATGAAATTTCTATTTTAAAGTCTGCAGATGTGATTTGCTACTGTAATGGTAGGTGTGTAGTTGCAGTAAGATTTTTATACGCAGCTCTGTATGCAGTTATGCTGGGTTTTGAATATGATGGATATTTAATACCACAGTGGGATTTCATGCTAAGCATGCTTGTGATCTTCTGCAGTTTTGTATAGGAAGAGAAAAGTATGAGTTTACCAAATTGTCATGTCTGGTGATTCCCTTCATCATGAACGTATGCTTTCCCAGACTTCTCCTTCTGAATGTCATATTTAAGTGTAGGTAAGCAAAAGTTAATTACTATACTTCTAGCAGAAATAGTAATTAAAACCCCAAGTATTTCAAAAGGGGATTGTTGCTTTGAAATATTTGAAAACTTTGGAATGTTGCTACCCAAAATGCAGTATTTAAAACATCTCTGCTGTCCTAGGGGGTGAGAGCACGAGAGGGAGAGGGTGAAAATTTTTGCTATTATTTCTAGCAGGCAGATTGCTTTCTTTTCAGTAGAAGCTCATGGAAAAAAAATGCCCATGGTTTTATATAGTTTTGGCAGCAAGAATGTACTTTGGTATATAAAGCAGTTCAGCTGTGAAACATTCAGTGCAGCCTTTTGTATGTTTGATGAAGCTTCTCTTCCTACCAATATTCTGAGTCAACACTAACCACGCAGATTACAAGTATTACTTCTCCCGGAGTGCTAGGCTTCTTTGACAGCTTCCTGAGATGTCTTCAGAAAAGTATTCCTCTTGTTATTGTCCCAGTACAGCCTTCTGGCAGACCAAGTTTCTCCCAGCAGAAGTATCAAAATGGTATCCATGACATTAGAAGTGCTGTACAATCATTAATTTTACCTTTGAGGGATTTGCTGTGTGTTTTGAAAGCCAAATCACTGATGTGGGTCCCAAAAAAATCACACTTGTGGGAAGGGCTGGTTTTTGTGTGTGTGTTGGTTTTGGTTTGGGTTTGTTTTTTTTCCCTTTCTTTAGCCTTTTTGGACATCTGAAGTGGTATCTGTTGACTCTCTACTTGATAAAAAAATTAAGAAGCTTAGTGAACATTTCTGTGGAAGTTTCTAGGTTTGATGATTCTTTATCTCCTCCTTTCTTAAGTCTTGTATTTTTATTCTTTTAATAAGTGATGGGTATTTGTTGTAGAGCAGATCATGATGATGGGCTTTGCATAGTCTTGCTGGGAGTCATTGTCCATTGTCAGTCTCCATGGCCCTTACTGGCATAAAAGAGAGGACTGTACAGCCACCTTGAAATTGCTGCTGCTGTTCAGAGCACATCTGTTAGTGCAAACCAAAGTCTGTCAGCATCTTCAGCTAATACCTTGTAATTTGAACTGAGACTGTGAAGAAAGGCCCCCTTTTGCCATCTCCAAAGTATTTTGGGACAGACATTGTAGGTTGTAACTACTCTGAAAAAAAAAAAGGAAAAATATCTACTAAAATGCTGTGTGCCACAACACACCAAAAACAATGAATATGAGAACACTTCAGATGCAATATAAAACCATAAATTGCACTGATTGCATTCTCACTTTTCTTCCCAACATGGCACAGCACGTTTGCCTTTTGTGTTTCCTGGAAACATATCACTCCTCCAAGCTGAGGTTCATTTTTGAGAAACATGGGCAATGCAACTATGTGAGACTTATATATTGCATTTGTGCCTTAGCAAGTACCGATTTTCTTCTGGTTCCTTGAGTTTGTCATAAATATTAATTTAATAGGGCTGGTACTATTTTATGCATTGAGAAAGTACAGATTGAGGAAGAGATAAATTTTACTAATATGGGCTGATGCTGAAACTTACAGGATTTTCAAGCTTAAAAGAGCTCACATTTTTGTATGTTTATATCATAGGTATTCTTCAAATTATTTCAAAACCTTTTATATGGAAAAGAACAGCTCTTTATTATCTTCCCAAATATTTCTTACCTTCCATCTCTCACACAAAAAAATAAATAGGCTGCCCAGTATTTTCTGTCTTTTTGCAGCCTCCTTTGGCTGACAGTCATGGCTTGCAGTTAGAGAAGCTGTGCATGAGGTGATAGTTTAATTTTGCTTGGAGATATTTGACTCTAGGAGTTCACTTTCCAATATTGCTGTATAGCAGGAAGCTATACTCAAAACCAAGTCCATTTTAAAAACAAACATCAACCTACTGCACTGTTGACTTCTAGGACAGTCTACCCAAGCCTCCTTGAGACTTCCCTTTGGTTGCTGGTCAGGTCATATATGGCTGTAATTTCCTGATTTTTGAGGACTGCTGAGGAAGGAATGAAATCCCATAAGGTTTGCTAGTTACCTTGAAATTGCCCTTTAGCACCAGCTCAGTTCAGAGGAGAAAACAGTGCGGGGGACATGTGGATTATTTCCATAACTTGACTATAAATGACACCTTTTCAGGGAAAAGAAGCAACCTTTATATCTATTTATTTTTTTAGACTAGACTACATATGAAAGTATTCTCTTCCTGTGTCTTCCAGTTATTAACTGGTCAGGTTCCTCACCTGCAATTACAAATCTTGTTCTTAGGCAAACCCTACACACTGAAGATTGCCTTCATGGAAGAGGTCTGAGATCTGGAAATATATGTTATCTGGTGTTATACATGTAAAGCTTCTCTATGTCTATTTAGATTAAACTCCCAACACCCTTTTTCTAAATTAATATAGTGATTTTGTTGAAGCTTTTCTTGAAACTAATTTTCTACCCTACATTGTCAGTTTTGTTGATGTACTTTGGCTATGTCTAGGTAGAGCCATTTTCCATATAGCATATGGACTACATTTGCTAGTTAATATATTAATTGTATTATTGTTTATTTAACTGCTATTACAGTGCTAGTGCTCTAATTAGCTATACATGTATCATGGACATACTCCCTACAAGTTAAGACAAAATCTAGCCTTACTGTATGACCACATCAAATGTTAAAAATTGTATAAAATGCATATATTGACATGTGTAAATACAACATGACGAAAATGCTAAAGCAAATGTGGTTCATTACTGTTCTTGACTGAAACTGGGCATGATTGTAATCAAATGCACTAGGACTGGAGTCTGGAAGGAGTGGTCCTTAAGTCTGGGCATTGAGAGAGAGGTCTTCTCCTCCCTTTAACTTCTGCTTTGGCTTTACTCAGCTTCCTAAATGATTTTTGGAAGTGACGCGAGCAGTGACATTGGTGATGCATTTGATACCATCTTTATTTTACTCTGTGAAGACAACTTTCCCTTTATTGTATTTCCCTTCTATGTGCTGTGCTCACTGTCCCTCGGTTGTACCAGACCAGTTTTTCTTGGGACAGTGCTGTACACTGAATTGATGAAATAATTTGCTTTTAAATTAAAATATTTAAATTTATGCTTGCTGAGCAATGTGGTTTGCAGCATGGTCTTGTGGTGGCACCTTAGATCCAACTGAAGGGCTATGTAGCTGTGCACAGGCCAGGGCCAAACCTTGCAGAGCCTTCTAAGTAGCGTTGTGAACATTATATAAAGACATAGATTTCTCTGTGAGAAATCTCTGCCAACAGGAGTCATTTTATGCAGCACAGTGGTAGGCAAACACTTTTCTCAGTCATGTTTCCAGGGTAATTCCCTAGGGCAGTGGAAGGCCATCCGATCTCTTCTGGGCCTCCCTGTCGGCTGCAGAAGGTGACAATGCTGTCAGCAGCAGCTCCAGTAAAACTGGGCTTGGGTGGCTGATCTCTCCAAGATAGCCTCTGCAGTTATTTGTACACAACTTTTTCTGGCATCAGTGTGTCATGTCCACAAAGTAAAGTTTTTAAAAGGAGATTTGTTCAGGTTTGTGCACCATTACTTTTACACAACTTTTAATAACTCAATACATTATCTGTTTTGAATGTGGGGCTGTGGGTAAGTCAGTCACTGCACTGTTCGCACAACTTCCTCCTCCATAACACTGAAGCCTGTGTGCCATTTAGTTTAACACACCTCCATACTGGTTGTCATTGCTCTTTCCTACTGAGGAGTGATCCTTCACTGAGAGAGCAAAACAGATCTCATTAGCTGAAGTTTAATTTCTTCAAAACACTTGTAAATGTTTCTGAAACCCACTGTAACTTTCTCGCCCTCTTCCCTAAGATGTTTGCAAACTTTGCTTTGAAGCGAGCTTCCCAGGGGAGAAACTGAGAACTTCCCTGCATGCCTCAGGTTTTGTTGAAAGCTACCTCCTGGCTATGACAGGATTTTAACCTGTTGAAAGCCTAGCAGACTGTTGAGGGTTTGGTGGGGATGTTTTTTCTTTTCATATTTCAACTACGTCCTTGAATCTTTTTAACTACTTCAAATGATCCTCAATAAGACTTTTGTGGCGGGTGATTTTTAACATTTTATTCTAATGGTAATTCTTCACCTTTGAGGGAAAGTACACAAGTTCTCTCTTTATGTTATCCCATGCCTTTTCTCTTGACTCTCCTCTATTGATTCTACTGTGTTAAATCCATTATTGATTTTAAATTATCATGGAATTTTTCAATATATTTAATTACGGGATTCAACCTCTCATTCTGTGTTCCTTACCAAGCCTCTCTGACATGATGTAATGGATTTCTTCCATTTAGGAGGTCAAATGGGGCAAATGAGTCTTGATGTACTTTACGGTAAGCAGAGAGCAAATAGGATGACATTACCTTGTAAACCTGCCCCCACTTACCTTTATGTGCAACACAGATGACAATTTTTGTTGGACTTAAATAGTTACTTCTTGTTTTCCAAAAGGAAGGCAGGCAGAGTTTAGGCGTCTAACGCCCTGCAATTTCTAGGAGTTTAAATAATCAGTCTGCAGAGTTGTGTCTGCATGTCCCCTTCCTGAATAATGTATTTCTTGGGGATGCTACTCACTGTATTAAATATACACTGAAGGCTTCTGGTACTGCTTTGGTCTCTGTTAAACAGAGATTGTTTGCTAGGTAGCAAAATCTGTTGCTGTATGGATACTTTGCCTACCACCACTCTTTACTGTCTTGTGGAAATAGTGCAGCAGTTACGGCAGGAAGCCTGGATAATGGCTTCTTAGTATTACAAAAAAGATGACTTTCAGAGGGCAGCTAAGGTTTTGCTCAGATTGTCTGGCAGAATGTGCTATATTCTGTCCTCCAATCAAATGACAAGCCAGTGAAAGCTTTCTTTTGAGAAATCTGTTTTGCTAAGCTGTGTGGGAGACTTCTACTTTTCAAACTTTAAACTGGAAAACTAATAATCTCCAACCCCCAAAAGGAAACTATTAAAGATACAGTGGGTATTTTTTGTAATTATTTATTTTTGTAGTAATTGCAGTATCAGTCTTCGTATTCACTTTACTCTTAAAGCAATAAGAAATACTTCATCTTGGGACTTTCTTTAAACTCTGCTAAGTAATGTGGTCTCATACTGTTGTGATAATAGTAATATGGCTGTGCAAGCAGTAAAGCTAAATAAATTGAGGCAAAAGCTTCATGATCGTAAAATTTTCACATTAAAGGAAGTAGATGCTATGTGCAACTACAAAATGTGGAAAGAAACACATTTAGAATGTTTGTTTTCTCTTTCCAAACCAAAGGGAAAGAAGAGATTTGCCTGTGATTTCAGAGTATTGTTAACAAGTCCTCATAGCTATTAGGAGCCTGAAACAGTAAACAGCTTAGTAACAACATAATTATATAAATAAAACTAACATCAGTATAACTCCCAACATTTATGTACAGATGGTTTAATTTTACATTACAAATGAAGTTTTCTGAAGTCCATTTGCCTAAAACAAGTATTTTAATGTAACAGCTTAATGATTTGACCTGGATCTGAGTATCCTTTTTTTGAACATAAATATGAATACCCCGGCAATTAACTTGGTAATTTACCTAGTCTGAGTTGAAGTTCTGTAGGTAGGTATTGCTTTAAGTGCAGTTGGCATGCTGTCTCATGCCCGTTGATGGGCTCTTGCTCAAGCATGTATGGGCCCTCATGTGTCTTAGTGCTAGGGATAGTTCACCCTCAGGAAGTTTGGTTTAGATAAGTATCTGAATTTTTTTGGGTACTGAGATCTGGAAGGCAGCTGTGAAATCTGATGAATGCAAGCTCTCAGATCTGAGTCAGCAGCAGGGTTTGACCCACTGCTGTTGTTCAGCACTTCCACTGCCAGGTCCAACCAGCAGCAGAAAAGAGAGTCATGTGAAAAGAAAATCTGAGCATGGGCAAAGCATGAGCATACTTCAAAACAGAGTTTGTGTAGTTTGTGTGTGAAGGTGAGGACCTGTGAAGAAATTGCCACCTTCTCCCAGCACAGCCTGTGACTGTGGGAAAGTCTGGTTCTCAGAGGGCTCTGCTCTTAGCCCAACATAAACAGAGTTGTGCATTACTAGCAGCTGAGGCCTGGGCTGTTTCACTTACCAGATGTTAAAGCAAACCCATGAAACTAAGGGTATTTTTTTTTCTGCTTCTGATCCTTTGCAGTAAAAAGTATTTCAGGTGTTACAGGGCACACTGCTATTGATTGAAATTTTAGTCTTGGAGAAAAATAATTATCCACTCAAACAGCAGTGTTAAGCAAGAAAGATATGGAAAAGTAACCAGGAGAAGAGAGTTAACGTATTTCTTACCAATGGCTGAGTATTACTCAGTTTTCTGATCTCTTTTTCTCTGCAGCCATTGTTTTCGAAACCTTGTTACTCATGAATGAATCGTTTTCTACAAGTTCAAGAAAAGAAAGGTGCTTCTCCCTCTAGAACTCAGATAAACTGCTGTGGTTCTGTAAATATCTTTGACTGTGTTACTATGTTCTACTCTTTTGGAGAAAAATATAATTTTCATTAAAGTATCTGTAGTCTTCTGAGACTGAATTTCCAATCTAGTGCCCACTTCATTTGCAGAGATCAATGGATGGAGATCAAATCACTTTACAGGTTTTGCCAGGAGAAAGTTGGCCATGACTGAATGGTAGTGCTTGCTTGGTACAAGGCTCATGAGTCACAGGTTTTTTAAACGGCCTCCTGAAACACACCTGAAGCTTAATTCTGTTTACCATACATAGAAGGAAGTCCTCACTGTGACTGATGGCATTATTCCTGGTGATAAAAGAATAGTAGAATGAATAAGCAGCTAAAACACAGGAGAATGAATTTAAGCTTCAGAGAAGCTGAGAACACACCCTGCTTCTCATCACTTGTGTTCACTGTGCCTGTTCTACTCCCCATCCAAACTTCAATACTAAGGATTAACTAGTCAAGCATTTTAAAATGTTCATCTTTCAGAAATCCTGAAGTTAACTTTTCAGAAATGACCCAGTATAATTTGCATGCATTGACATTTTATTAAGATTAAGGTGTTGGTGTTTTCTTTAAAAAAAAAGAAAGTGAAAAAAGGAGAGCTTTAAAATCCTTAGCTGAAAATAACCCCCTGTGTATAGCTATCTCTGTATGAAGTATAAAGTAAAAAAATAGAAAATGGAGAAAAAATGTCAAGAACCAAAATATTATAGTATTCTTCAATGGCTGCAGACCACCTTAGCTAGTGCTTAATTTTAGAAGGTACTGGGGGCATATTTCACAGGTTTTGCCTTTTTAGCTTAGAAAATCAACCAGGTTTTCTGAGCTACTGCTTTTATTTCATTTAGGCAATAGATTTTTTTTTTTTATTTCCACCTACTTCTGGTTTTGAGTGACAGAAACATTGCACTTTCTTTTTCCTTCATTTTGTGGCAAAATGTAGGAAAAAACCTACTGTGCCTCCTATGCCTCCCCAGTTGCCATTGCGCAACAGGTATGGGGCTTTGGAAGCTGAGGGCCAGGCAAGGGAATATGGAGATGTAGGGCCACTTGAGAAGGTGTCCGTGGTGAGTCAGCCACTGTCATGTCTTAGGAGTGCTGCATATTAAAAAGGAAAAGGAAGGTTATAGTAGTAGGTGATTCCCTTCTGAGGGAACTGAATGCCTCTAGATGATCTTTTGAAGTCTCTTCCAATCCTTAAGATTCTGTGTGATTCTGTAATAATGATGGCTGTCTGTTGACATCAGTGAACTTCAGTTAAATTTATATATGTGTACAAAAAAGCACAGATCAGCTGTTTTTTCAGTAGCCACTGGCTGCAATGGCTGCAGGAAGCTGACATGCTTTTCCATGAGCCCATCAAGTTTTATGAAGTAAAATTAACGAGACTTCTTGTCATATTCTCCAACAATACCAAATTGTTTATATGATACATCATTTGAATATTACTGAGCTCTGGAGAAGAGGGCAAAAAAGGTGGTTTTAGGTTTGCTAGCAGGTCAGATGTGGCCAGCAGCTGTACCAGCTCTTGCCGGAAAGCAATGTTTTTACTTCCCACACAATTTTGCAGAGAGCAGGTTTCCTTAAAAACATTGTAGATGGCATGAGGTTAGTCAGAGGGTAAACATTTTAGTAGCCTTTTAGTAATCTGTTTAGTGGGGAACTCTGACTGCAGGTTTTGGGGCTGTCTCTATCTTGATGCTGACAGATAGAGTAACAGCATACATCTGATTAATTACAATGAGCGTAAGAATCTTTCTGTATACTTTTAGCTAACAGTTTAAGAGTAGAATAAAATAATTACATTTATTGCAACATATGTTCATTTATCAGAATATGTTGTGTTCTGACAAATGGAATTAAAGAGATGCACAGAGTTGAAATCTGACCCCATCTGTCTCATTTTGTTATGTGTTAGAAGGTGGATATTGTATGAAAAGAGGAAAAACCCTGGGAAGATCCGTTGTCCAGAGCTGTGTTTGGTGAAGGCTGCCTGCCTAGGTGTCTTTATCATGTCACAAGCTCTTGGGAATGTATCAAAAGTGGAAAAAACCAAACCACTCCATGAGAAGTAAAATAAAAGGATCATAAAAGCTAGTGTCTAAGCTGGTTTAAACCTACTAAGGACCTGAAGTTTATCCAAAGTAGAAACTCCCGTTTAAGGGCAAGAAGGGGTGCATGGACTGGCTCTGGAGTGGCTTGAGCTCACCTAAGGATGCCTGGCTGGGGCACCATCACCGTTTCCTAGATCTAGTTCAATTCCGTATTTACAGGGGATACGAGTAAACACCAGGAATTATATGCAATCTCTTTAAATATAAACACTGTTTTTGCAGGACCCAAGACTTGTGACTGCTGTTACTGCCTCTGACTTTAAGGGCGAGGAGCTTGTGGGGGGTGAGTCAGGGCAGGCGGCAGCTGGGTCGAAGTCTGGACTTTCTGGGTGATGGCAGGCGGCCGTGGTGGTGGGCCGTGGTGGAGAGGAGGAGGAGGAGGAGGAATGCTGCTGCCCTGACGTCAGGAGCTGCTCCTGGGAATGTTTTGCATTCCTCTTCCTGGCAGTGGTCAGGTGGCTTCCAGCAAGAAGGAAGGAACAGCAGCTTCCAAAAAGAAAAAAAAAAAGAAAAAAAAAAAAGCAAGCAAAAAAAAAAGCAGCAAGCGGGGGAGAGTGTGCGAGGAGGAAAAGAACACTTTATAATAAAAGTATTGTGGGGGAGGCACTTTTATTAAAAGCCAGATTGGGAATTGGAACCAGATGTTCTGCATTCGAAAGCTGCACGAAAGTTAAACGCATTTATTAATGACTGTGATGGCTGAGGTATTTGGCTATTCGCCTCACTTTAATCTCATTGCTCTGTATTTAAAAACAGTTAAGGAAAACTTTTTTTTTTCCTTGTACCCAACTTTATGTGGCTTCCTTTATATAAAATGTTAATTTCAAAAAGCAGCATAAAAAATAAACCAACTAGGAGAATAGCCACATAGGAAAATAATCAACATTTGTCTTATTCTTCCGTTAGTTTTCACATACTTTTAATGCTGAAAATTAATGTATTTAAATTTGGTTTCCTTCTTGATTTGTGGTTGTTGGTTAATGCCTATGATGTAAGCTGGAGAGGTCAGAACATGCAATTACTCTTGTTCACAAAGTACTTCCTATTCCCTTAACTCTTTCTCTTTAATGTCCCTGTCAGAGCATGTGTTTAAAGCAAAACAAGAGCAGATGCTCAGTCTGAGGTGGCTAATGTAGGAACTCTGTTCACCACAGGCAGTACTTAACAAAATAACTGCCTTATATCTAAAGACAGACCTGAGTGCATGTTACACCTCTGTTTCAGGAACAGTGCCTCCAAGTTGCTGGTTGTACACATTTGGGAGTATAAAGCACTGAGAGCTTTAGTGTGAACTTCTGGTTTGTGCCTCTGTGGGGACAAGATACCTGAAAACACCATAGGTTTGGAGTGTCTCTGGTGTGTCCTCCCATTGAAAGGCTCCATTGTACACAGGTTGTAAGGTTTTCTGTGTAAAGTAAGGGCTGCTGGAGGAAAGGAGAGAGGGAGCTGTGGTCATTCCCTTCAGCTCACATACATGACAATGCCCTAAATTTGTGGCTTCTTCACCATCTTCAGAGAGGAAAGCTTTCTCTGAACAAGTCCCTCATTACCTGTTTTTTAAGAATTCAGTCTTCCTTAGGCAGATCCTGCCCGAGGTGGGTGGAGCTACCTCTGGATTTGGGCTGGGAAAGCCCATTTAATTTAAACTGCACCAGAGAGATTTGCCAGTCCAATGTGATTTGTTTGAAAAAATGTGTTAATCTTATATGTTCTTATTCATCAGCACTGCATAAAGCTGTATTTGTCCACGGACTGAGGAGTTATTTGAGCTTATTCCCCAGGCAATGTATTCTGAGGGGGTGGTGTAGGAACCTGGCAGGGACAGGGAGCGCTTTGTAGTTTCGGTGAAGTTTCCTTGAGCTGTGTCCCCAGCTCAGGTGAGACCCGTGACTGCCTGCCTGTTTCCTGGTACTGGCTGAAGTGAGCAGGCAGCTTCCTGCTACAGGGTGGATGCTCTGCTGAGGAATTTCCAGAAATGCTGAGAAGTGCTGACTCACAGCTTACAGCCGTCTGGGCTGAGGGGAGGTTTTCAAGTCCTTGGCTGAAGCCAGCAAAAATGTTGCTGTAATGTACTGTTTTATTTTTAGCAAGGGGGGAGACTGTGTTGCTTAGGATGAAATGCTAGTGAGTGGTTTCAAAATGACAGACACTTTTGATTTTTTTTTCTTTTCTATTTTTAGAACTTGGAAAACAGGTTATTTTGCTAAAATACAGACAGTTCTCTGTTTTCTCAGTAAATGGATTGTTGTAAAGGAGCCTTAAGGAGTTCATGCAGGAAGGCTTTTGCTACCACTGCAGTTGAAAATGCCCTTCAGGGTAGAGATACTAAAATATTTGAGACTGAAACTCAGCTGGCACCTACTTGCACGTATTTCTCACTTCTGATGAGGTGGGACTGCAGCTCCAATTGTTGGAGCTGAACCATAGCCAGGTGTTTGATTGCTGCTGTTACAAGATCATTGTAAAAGCCTGGTGCTTGGGCTTAGTCCTCCCTTATTTTTAGCAGTTGCTTCACAAGTAATTGACTGTGCATTTTCTTTCTTTCTTTTTCTTTTTCTTTTTTTTTTTCCCTGAGCAGAAAATGCTCTGTACAGTTTTCTGCTAATCTTAGCCAAAAACTAGGGTGACAGAGGAGTAATTTCAAGCTTTAACACCTCTCAAAATGCAACTTTGGTGATTATATTATAGAACCAAAATGATTGTTTTGTTGTTGGTATTTTGTTTTAAATTCAGTACAGGTTTTTTTGACATATTCTTTTGTGTGCATATTATTTTTCTGTTGATCAAGCACTGAGTGCTTTGGGATTATCTCCAATGTATGAACTGCCCCACAGAGCATCATAAATGGAATACAAATTTGTAAAAACTTGCTCTTAAAGTTTGACATCAGTTATTCGTCATTCACAGTTCTGTACCTCTGCATATAAAGCTGGAGCACTTGTTATCATCTCACTATTGAACTCTATGTAACATTGAATCTGCAGACTACTGCTAACTCCAATGCCAATAATTTTTGAATCTGTAGCCAAACCCAGCATATTTTCCACAAACACACACACAAAAAAACCCCTGTAAAAAATGAAAACCACACTTCTTATAGCAATTATACAGCCTCCAGCTTGAGAATAACTGATGTGCAGCTTCCCCAGGAAGTACATTCCCCTCTTGCAAGGTGGATCATGTTTAACTGCTCTCCTCAGTTTTTGCCCTGGGACTAAGGCAAAGTCCTCGTCTGACAACAGCAAAGAGAAAAAGGATCCTTCTGTGTTTGAAGTACAGGAAGACAGGACAAGGCTATTTCCATGACGTGCAGCTCATTTATTAGCTCACCTCTGTGGAAAAAGTCCCAGTCTTACTCATTTTAGTGGAAATACACTCCTTGCATGTGAGCTGCTGCTGATCTTTTAGGGCAGAAATAATTGTAGGCTGCACAAATATCCCAAAATTTCCCAATCAAATCCACTTGCCAGCTACCCATCTCCAAGAGAAAGCTGACCTCCTATTCCTAACTGCCAATTCACTCCAAGATTTTATAGCAGCTGCATAATCTCTTTTAAGAGTTGCATAAGCATCTTTTCTTTGATTGTGTCCTGGCACTCACCACAATACTGGGAAAAATAATACAGGCCTTACATTATTTCTAGCCACCTGTCAGTAAATTCAGGACCAGAGCCATGAACTAATAACCTTGCTTGTGCCCTCTTTAGATAGATGTGTCATCCGACCTGGGTGGACATGTCCCAACTGGATTGCCTGACTCCAGATAACCCCTTCTATAGTCTGCTTCTGCTTGATCCTTTTTCTAGTTTGGATGAGGCACAGAACGTACCTTTTGGTGAAGATTCTGTCCCTAAACCTAAACCTAAAAAAAAAAAATAAAAATAAAAATAATTGTGCATGAGTGTTGTTCAGCTTTCCAGGAAACATGTTGGTACGACATGTATCAGTGTAGTAAGAACATCTCATTTTACGGACAGCTTTTTGTAACTGAATCTGCCCTAGTTGAATCCAAGAGTCCTTTCTAGTAATGTCATCCTTCACAGTCAGGTTCTTGTCTTTAACACAGACATGCCCTGTAAAGAGCTTTCTGCTTGTGGTAGTGTAAGCTTGTGCCTTCTCAGATATCTTATCTCTTCATACTATCTGTTCTTGCGTAGCTTTCTAATCTCTTCACTATTTGATATGTTTTGCTGCTAGTTGCACTACAGTCTTGGTAGTTGTGTGAAATCTCAGCAATTCACATCTATACTTCATTTGTCATATTACTTTTCATTATTATGTCATAATCTTAAATAATTTTTGCTTTTGATCTTGAGGAATTTTGTACACCCTTCTTGTGCCTTCACTTAGAGTCATCATGACAACCTATTTGTTTGTGATTATAGTGGGTGCCTAAAAAGAGCAAGAAAGACAGATTAATGATAAACCTCGAGTAGTCATCTGTGTTAATTGTTATCATCATTTACGTGGTAGCATTATCATTAATTGGTTTTGCTCTTGTTTGTCCCTAGTGGTCACTGTTGAGGTTCAGAACAACTCAGTTCAAGAAATGTGCTTCATATTACTTTACTGTTTGTTGGGTAGGGTGGATCATGCATTGATTTTTATATAAACATGAGATTACTGTGGTAAAAATTAAGACATTTAAAAAATGAATAGTCAGAAATTTATTATCCTAAATAGCACAATCAAGCCAATCTAATTGTTTTAGTAAAAATTAAAAAAACCCTCTGTGAGAAGTTTTCAAGAATATGCACAGTAGACACATGTATATGTGATTGGATATAAGAATGATAAATTTCAAGAATGTAGGCCAATACTTTTAAGCAGTTTGAAGCAGTGAACAGAAACCAGTCACATTTTCTTTGAACCAATAAGTTATGCAGAGAGGCTGAGAAAGATGGTTAAGGAAAAAATAGCTTACCATTATTTCATGAAAGTCTGCAGCTCCCTCAGCCTCATCTCAATTCCTAGTAAGTCTCTTCAGTCATCTTTTCAGTTCTTCTGGTTTTAAATCTTCTCTTTCAGTTTTAATATTTTTCCTGTACTTTCTTGTGATTACCATCATGATTCTATGGTGTAATAAAAACTTTAAGCTGGGTCACAACTATAATTTAGAACTTAAACTAAGTTAAGGTTTGCCTCTTCCAAGGTAGCAGTGAGTCAAATGTGATATCAGTCAGCTTTGGTCTTCCCATATGTCTGTTGTTGCCGCAGTCAATATGTCAAAAATGAATAAACCTGCAGCTGTCAAGTCAACTTGTGCCAACATTACTGGTTGAAGGCTGGTAAGGGCTTCATTATTAACACATACTTCCCTTGAGAGCCTTGTGGAGTATGGAGTTTCAGTGCATAGCAAAATCTGATGATCCATAGCACTGCTAGGTACCATCATCATCATCATTGTTGGTCATCTTCCTTCTTGTGCCACTGATTGCAAAGTCCATTTCAAAATGTCTATGCTGCTGTATAGCTGGGAAAATTTATCTGCCTTTCTGCCGTCTTGGCCTTTTAAAGTAATGTCCTTCTGAAATAATGAAGCTATCAAAGGATGCAAATGGGATTGTGTGTATAGAAGATAAACTTGTCAAGGAACAGAAACATGGTTTTAACACAGATATGTCTGTACTAACAAGTAATGTGGTGTAGTAAGAGCAGCTCCCTGGAGTAATATGTGGCATGGAAGATTTGGTCCTGCTATATGCATTGTGAGGTTTTGCTCCAGAAGGGCTGTAGGCTGGTCACATTGGACCAAATGCCTTTTACCAGTTGGAGCACAAGTTCAGGTTTAGTTTCATCCAAAAAGAATCCACTTTGTGAGCTCAGAAGTCTGCTCCACAATCCAAACCAAAGCACAAGAAAGACTGGGAGATTTGAGCTGTGGGACTAGCATAGGCACACCCACAGATGACCAGACATCAGACCAATCCATCTTTCTCAGTTTGGCTTGCTCCGAGAATTCCTGTTGTCATACATATACACAGATGCACAATTGTAAACAATAAAACACAGACAATAAGCTTCTTTTTTTAACACTAAGAAGTAGAAGGGGAAAAAAGTGTATATTCAGTTTTTAAATACATGGATGTTACTTAGTTTGATGATGGTGACTGTAGCCACTGTTGAGCTGACAAAGTTCTAGACCTTGTCCTACTGCATCCTTTCTCTCTGGAGTCTCCAAAACTGTTATAATATTAGTATTGTTCCCTTGTAGCTGGTATGTATTAACTTGAAAAGAGGTAAATTTCCATTCTCATGGCTGCCCTGGAAATCGCTGTCAACTTGTTCTGTACCATATAATTGATGGAATGATAAATGGGGAAGCCGGTTTTAAATACTGTAGTTGTTTATAGAAGAACAAGTCCAGAGCTTACCACAACATGGACACCTGGAAGAAACTTGTAGTGATCCTTTACTCCATTAATGTAAATAAAGAATTTATGGTTCTTTCAGGCTTAATTTTGGTAAACTGATAGAATAGTGGTATCACCTAACCAGAATAAAGTGTACACAGCACAGCAACTGCAGACACTTGTTCTCCCCAGCATCCAGCTCAGGTGCCAAGTTTTCCTTCCAGCAGAAGTAAGCAGGCTCATGCGGACTTTATCTTGTTCCTTTACAGAGCCAGGTTAGTGCTGGGAAGTATAAGCAGGCCAGAGGAATAGGTCAGTCAAACCCAGTCAGGTTTGGGCATCTTTTAGCATACTTGCAGCTTACTCTCCTGGATAGGAGCTGCAAATGGTCAGGTTGCAAGTGGCAGGTTTTTACAAACACTTATTGCATGCAAGTGAAAAACTGAGCTGCCAATATGTACGTCAATATATAATTGCCTGGAGACAGGGTTGCAGTAAGCTTAGGTAATAAAAGCTAGGCTGAGAAAACAATTGGTGTACCATACGGAATGGGTAGTTGCTTTATGATTTTTTCCTTTTCCTGTTTTCCATTTTCCATAGAGAATACACAATGTGTTGAGGACAGAGAAACAGAAAGTCTTTGGCAACTTTTAATATGCCAGAGACTATGTTCTGCTCAGTTGAGGAGTGGTGCAGTTCCCAAGAAAGATGTCAAATACAGTAATTAATGTTCTTCCATCATGTGATGGATACCGTCTGTGTTTAGAAACATCTGAGTTTGCGCTCGAATACGAGTCACGTAGCATTTTTAGTGGTGTAGCGAAGAACTTGAGTGTTTTTATTCACTATACTTGAGGCTTTGCTCCCAGACATAGTTTAGAAATGCGTGACATTCCTTTTACGTTTCGAAGTGAAAAGTGAGCCAGGGTGAGCAGGAAGGACATTCCGTAGCTCAGTGAATCTTTTAGCAGTTTTTCATTGTGTCATCTTTGTTTTTATAGAAGCAACTTCAAACTAGGACAATATGAGCAGCAAATTATTTCTTGCCTCAAATAAAACCAAACATGATCAGAATCTGCCCATCTGTAAGGGAGGTATTCATGGAGTCAACTAGGATATACAACTTTCCTCTTTTGGCAGCTTTCCTTCAGACTGGTCAAAATACAGTATCTTCAAAACAAACAATGTTTTTGGTTTTCCTTCTTTCTTAGCTTCCCCTGTTTCCCTAACAGCGAAATACTAGTAACCTCATTTGAAATAATCTCTGTTTGTATCCATGTGTCTTACAGCTGGGATGTGGTTTCAGTAATTCTGCTATGTAGCAAGTTATTTCCTATCTTAGTCATGTAATATACCTTCTTGTATTTTTATTTCCCTTTGTTTCAGAATATTATCATCAGGAAATATTATCTGGACTAACCCTCTTCCTGTCCTCTGTCTCCTCTTTCCCTCTCTCTGTTTTGAGGAAGAGTAATAAAATGCAAGTTTAATAGTTTCCAACCAAGGACTGTGAGGAGGAATATCTTTTGTCTTAAACATATTTTCTTGTTCGTTTATTTTAACCTGGATGGAAATAATTACCATCTGAACTGATACACTTTTTCTGTAACCTCTCTGAACTGGTAAGAGTTAGTGGCCCGGAACAAAGATTTTGGGTGATAACTTCAAATTTCTTAACAATATAACATTGCAAATGGACAATTCCATGGTCTAGAAAAATGTATGTAAAAATTCTTAAGATACTGTCAACCTGATTTTAGGATCAAGGAGATGCCAGCTAGGCCAGATTCTTAAGCGTGACAGCACAGGGTCAGAGTTTTCTCTTTAGGCAAACCTAAATATAAGAGTGCATATAACCTCAACTCTGCCAAAGCCCTCCTGGGTTCACAGTTTGTCCAGGGACAGAGGAGGATCGTATGCCTTGACCTCAGATGATACCACCGTGTCATTGCGGTCCGTGTCATACAACTGAACGTATGCCAGTCATGTGACCAAAAGCTCATCTCCTTCTCTGCTGGCTCTTGACCTGACACAGGCTTGAATATCTTGTAGTGTATAGGAGGAGAATAATCAAAGACTACTAAATGAGAAAATCCAGACTTTGTATTCAAAGTAACCTTTACATGCCTGATTTCTTTTGGTTCATGCCGTGGGCTTCCTATAAAACCTCCAACAAGTATCTGTTGTGAGCCTTAATTTGGCATGTTAAAACTGAACACAGTGTTTCTGAGTTTCACTGGATTGTTAGTAAATAAAATTAATGCTAGTGAAACACTGGCATACTGGTTTTGAAAGAAGGCCAGAAAGTGTAGGGGAGATAGGGGATGTGGGTAGTGCAGAAAACCTTTTCTTAAGGAGTTTGGATGAGCTATGTCAGAGGCTACTGTAGCTCCCAAGAGCAACAACACATTGAGAAAGGCTTGAAGATGTTTCTGGGTACTTCTTTATGAGCTCTGAATCTTGTGCTTTTTCTCTAGAGGCATGTACAAACTCATCCTTAGGATGTATTTGTATGTATAGAATGTGAGAATACAGAAGAGATTAAATTTATTTACTGCTAACTAGTCAGAGAAATTCACTTTGGATTTGAGAGGAAAGAGGAGAACTTCAGCTCAGACCAAGTACTTTGTGTTGTAAATAGCTAAAGAGAGACTAATTAAGGAAGGGGTAGGCGGAACATGAAGAAAATTGGAATTTAGCATGTACAGTCTGTGTCAAATGGGATACATTTTAAAGCCAAAAATGAACACATTGTGAACTTTGAGGCATTTTCATGTATAAATATATGTTTTACTGGCTAGTGCTGCATCAATTTTCTTTCCTTAGTGTTTTCTGAGTATGTACCCTTAACCATGCTTTTACCAAAATCTTCAATGTAAAAGCCAAATATTTAAGATCACATGCATTATTCCGACTATTACTACATGAAATCATCTTAACAAACCAAACCAAATAGCTCTTAAACAATTTTTGAAGCTTCTCTAACAGGAAAGCCATTCTTGTGGGAGAATAGCTTTAATAGCCTGGTGTGAAAATGGAATGAGGGGATAGCCCACCCTTGGTTTTGAGCAAGGTTTCCTGTTAAAGCTGTGGTGGAAAGCATTTTTCCCGGAGAAGGATGTATGCCTTTCTGCTATGTTTGCCTAAAAAACTGAATCCAGTCATTGTGTCTCTATTTTGGCTTCTTTCCCACTGTGAAAGTACAGAGCAAACTCCTGCCTGCTACTCCCTGTGAGCTTGATATCCTCATTAAAGATCAGGGAAAAGAAAGGGGAAAACCCAAAGAGGTGAGTGAGTTCATTTACATACCATGCCAGGGCCAGCACATGGTTCAACACGTGATACAACAGTGAACATTTTTGGTGAACTTGCTAAAGCCATTGCGAGGCATTTCAAACTGCAGAGATCCCAGACTGAAATTTCTTAACTCACAAGCAAGAATGAAATTACTTTGTAACTTAATTGCATAACGTAAATAGCATGTTTTATATCTAGTAAAACAGAGACCTGTGACAATATTTCAAGTTTATTGTTTTGTTCCTGTTCTTGTTATTACCATTGATGCTTGAAGTAATTGATACTTGTAATTATTACTACTTACAGATCTGTATTCCCAGGAGTCTTACAGCCTGGCTGATGGCTCAGTTAGGTGTAAAGGGTGGGAGAAGCACCTAAAATGAGATACATTGATATTCATCTTCTGCTGTGACATCTGCTCGGATGCTTTTTTTTTGGGGGGGGGGGGGGGCGGGGGGAGGTGGCGTGGTGTGTTTGAAACTGGCTTCTTTTACAGTGCTATTTAACTCTCTTCCTGAGCAAAGAGCTCTTGGCTGCTGCCTGCAGGTGGAGTATGTGTGATTGGCATTTCGCCTTGCCATCTCCAGCACACATCACGCCCTTCTGGGAGCAGTTTCCGTTCACCAGCTCTGCACCAGTGTTTTCCTGCCTTGGCAAACTGAACCAGCTCGCACACAAGGTCTGAGCCCTCCCTCCCCCTTTTAGGGTTAACCAGCCTTTAGATACTCTTAGCTGAATCATCTAGCCTTGTGCTTTTGTCCACACTAAGAAGTTATTTCTGGATGCAGAAAGGGTCTCAAGAAAATATATCTTCTTTTCTGAATTTCCTTACAGACAAAATTTCCTTTTGTCTGATAGTTGACTATAACCTCTTACAACAAGGTGACACACAGGTGGAACACTAACCTCTTAACATGGCTTAATATCAACCAAGCCAAAAAACAAGATCTTGTTATAAAATATGTTGTTTAGTAGTATAGCATACTTATGAAGATTGTAGCTTGTGGTACACCCTGTTTGAGTGTATTGCATTAGAATAATAAGCATACTTACACTGATATAACTATATCTATATAGTGAAATACTAGACTAGTAACTGAACTGGTAAGGGCAAAGAAGTGCAAGTTCATGTTGGCAGATATGAGATTAAAAGGCATGCATGAAGACAGGCCTCTAAACAATTATATTGGGCCTTAATATAGATATAGCACTTGTTCATGCACTCAGGTCTTAAAAGGTGTGCAGTGGATTCGAGGGGCTTCTGGAGAAAGAGGCTAGTTTTGTTTGGGCTGAGGGAAGATGGAACTGAGAGAAGAAAACCAGCATTATGACACAGTATGGGAGTTTCCATAAGCAAGGTTAATGAAGCGAGGTAGTCCTGTCCTCATAATATTTTATGTTCACAAATACCTTCAGGGGACACACATCATTAAGTGATTGTTTATGGGATAAAAAAATCTAACAAGTTTTCCAAACAAAAATTAAATTCCAGATCATGTATGGCTGCACATAACTATTGTACTGTGTGGTTTACTCTCAGGATGTTTTGCATGCTTTTAGTGGATCTTCTTATGCATGATTAATTTTCAATATCATTTCTTTTCCAATTTGAAGAATATATAATATGGAGAAAGAGAGAAAATTGAAAGTAAATTAAGCCTGATCTTTTCTGCACATGTTTTTAGTTACTTTGAATATTAATGAAGTTTATGTGTGCTTTAAGAAACTGCATCTCTGAAGACTTTTCAAAGAGCTGTGAGACTTATCCCTGCTTGACTCAACTGAAAATATGAGACGTGTTTATTATGATCTCAGTTGTTCCTTAAAGGTCAGAACGCCAGTTTAATTTATGAATCAGCACTCTAGTTACTAGTGTCTAGGTAAAATGGAGACTGTAAATAATTTTCAGTACTATTTCTTAATTTGGAAGCAATATGTTCCTTTTGCGCAAAAAAAAAAAGAAAAAGAAGCAGTTTGTTTTCTGCCAAGGTGTTAGAATTTCAGTGAAGAAATTTATAATTTCTTCACTTTGTTGCAATTAAGTAAAGAAAGGAATTCAGTCGCCGCTTGTTTTTCTTTGAGACTATGGACGTTTCAATAAGTGATTTAGGAGGTTGTATTCAAACAAACAGATTTTGTTTCTGGTTGTTGGAAAGCTGAGTTTTTATCTTCTGTTTCGGAAACTGTATCCGAGTTTAAGTAGAAATAAAAGTGTATCACAAAGATCAAGACTTAGAGGGAAAGGTTTCATCACAAAATAGTAAAATACAGTTTAAAAAAGAGTCTGCATAAGCTGATCAGAGAATCTTGGAATTTTTGTTTGTTTTGTGGTTACCATTAAAGCAAAACATCATCACATTTCTGGGAATCTTGCGTGATCAAGGATTATAACACTGAGACCATGTTTATATTCATTTTTCATTGACATTTTAAAAAGTGAATTCTTATCTGTTCTGTGATTTAAATTCCTGATGCCTGCTACCAGCCAAGCACATGCCTAGCAATTTTTGCTCTTGCTGGACTTTTCACCATTACTGTGAAAGGAGATTCTTTCCCTAATATCTTTGTTTTGAACAAAGAAGTTCAAAGCCAGAGGCTGGACAACAGTGAAATGAAGAAATAGCTTTAAACCACTGACCCAATTCCAAGTAAAGATAAACCTTTCTGATTTGCGAGGGTTTGCAGTTTAGCTTGGTCTTCTCTCTCAGGATCTTTGTCTGAATAAATATAATGTGAGGTGTATATTCAGTTTGGTTTTAAGTAGAAATGCTCAGAAAAAGCAATTGTCAAATCTCACTTTGGCTGTACATGGTTTTGGCGTAAGTAAGTAAACTTTATGCTGAGGGGAAAAAAGCAACTGAAATCCTTACCAGCTTAAGCAAACCTTAATACAAGGCTAATATCTGCCAGCCTCAGCAACATCAAGAGTGCTTGCTCAGACAGAGGTGAGGTTTTGCCTGGTCCTGGTGTGTCTGGCTGACAATTTTGGGAAACCAGGCTCTTCCTTTCCAGAACAGAAATTTTTCTTGCAACATAGCACTTTGCTGCTCTCCTTTAAAAGCTTGGACTCTGTATGTGTGGCTTGTCAGGTATGCAACGTCATGGTATGTTCTTTCCCCTCAAAGGTGGCTTGAGAAAAATCTATCCTTTTTCCTCCAAGGCTTAAAAGGAGCATCTTTAAGTCCTTCTGCTAGGAAGCTGATGGAAAATTTTGTGTCAGGAACTGTCAATAAACCAAACGGAAACATTTGCAATATGAAGCTACTTGAACGATTTCACCTCATACTATTGAGGGACAGAATTTCAGGGTTATTTTCCTGATCCAAACATTTTAGAGTTTTTTCAGCACTTACTGAACTCTTGGCTCGAAAAGAGCACCAAACACTATTAGAGGTGTAAGATCAATTCTAATTATAACTATGTGCTCTCATACCTTTATAAAAAATTTAAATGAGACACTTGTTAATGGAAATGTTTTTGTAAGTATCTATCTGCGTGATGCTGGAGCTTGAGGCATTGTGTTATTGTGAAATATTGTGAGTGAAAGCTTAGAATAATAAATGACCAAACCCATATGTGGGGTAATTATCATAGTGGAAATATATGTGATCACTATATATGGACTTAATGACAAGTTATACTACTGCAACTTTGAATATAAAACGGCAGTGTTTGCCTTGCACCTTTTACTCCTGTGTTCACTGGAGGTGACTGATTGATTGCCTTTTGCCTGTGCTTTATAGTTGGTTTGAGGAGCTTGCTTTGTTTTCCTTGCAACTTTTCCCTTTGTGACAACTTGTTTAATTAGATTAAAGAAGGATTAAAGGATCCAGTACCCTTAACAAAAGGCACCTGATGATCTATAAATGTGTAAACATAATGGAATTACTTATTAATTCCTTGTTTCAAATAAAAAAGGGGATTCTTCAGCAGATAAACCTTGATGGGTTTTTAAAAAATCAAATGAAGACAATTTGCTGACTCAAAGATGTATATGCCAAAGTTGACTGTTCCTCACAAAGCTCAGGTTTTAGTTAATATGAAGAACTTTAGCTGTTTTGATCACTTTGAGATCTAGATAATACGCTTTGGCAGTTCACACTAATTTGAACACTTTAGGATTTATCATTGATTGATAATTAGCCCTTTTCACATTAGCAGTGTTAAAGAATACAGTAAGAAGAGGATTCAGCTTTTAGTTGTTGGGTCGTTTTTTTGTTTTGTTTTTAAAAGTCCTAGCATGCATTTTACTTCTTTGTCTAACATTAGCAGAGCTGTATGAATGGTAATTCTGGGTAAAAAAAACATCATAAAAGCTGGGGGAGTTGGGGGGGGAAGGGTAACTTCCTCCCTGTAGGCTCAGTTGGCCTCCTTGCTTTTGGATTTTTTTGGTTTCACAAATTAAAGTAAAAAACTCTTTAAAGTATACTATGTGTATCTGTGTGCAGTCTATTCTGTAGGTGATTTAAAGGAGCACGTGGAGGACAATCAGAACCATTTCTGTGCAAGTCCTGTCAGTTTAAAGGTTTTTTTAGTATTTGAAATATTTTATTATTTGAAACTGAGCATCTTGATTGCTAGGCTTCTTGTAAGTGTTTTTTCTGTCTGTCATGTGGAAGAGGAAGAAGCATTTCTCGGGACAGCACCATTGCCTTACACTTTTGTAACACATTAGCAGTAGAACATTTCACCTACTTTAATCTTTTGTGATTTAGTGTTTGTTGTTTTTCTCTCTTTTTTTTTTTTTTTTCCCCTCTGGATTTGTTGTCCTTACTCTATTTTGTGATTGTGGTTGTATATTTTTATCATACCTCACAGGTTTGTAACCAGCTAATTCTCAGCTGTCCACCTGCAGGAAGCTGTCTGTGATGACTAGAGCAAACAGCAGGGCTTTTGCAAACAGCCACGTCTCTGCCAGGCTGGTGTCACAGCACTGGTATCAGAAATGACGTGAGTTCTGTGGCAAAGATTTCTGCTCTCTTTTTTTTGTTTGCTTGTTTTTTAACCAAAGACCCTGAACATGATCTGCTAAGAGATCACTAAGCTCTTGCCATGATTACTTACATTTTAGCATAGAATAAATATCTAAAGCTTCTGTGTCGGCCACAAGGCACTTGAAAGCAGTTGCCGAAAAGTTCGTAGCACTACCTTGGGTGAAATGACAAGCTTCCTTATAACAAGCTCTATTTTAAAGAAGAGAGTAAATCTTTACTTTAAAATGACTGAAGTTAACTTTGGGAAAATTGTGAATGACACTGACATGAGATTAGACAGAACAGTTTAAGAAAAACAGATTGCAGTTTTAGTGTTTGTGCTACCTTACTTCTTTGTCTTTTGGTAGCTTGGGATTGGGACTGTTTGGTGATTCATTTTTGACACGAACTAGGTTATATTAGAACACTAATGATGGAAGCAACTGTGGCATGAACGGGCAGTTCCTGACCATCTACTGTAACTGCAAGGCAACAAGTCACAATTAGTGTAAGTGTTGAAGAGTATGTTTCCCCCAGATGTTGACTTTTGAATGTATTCATTGATGTGGGGAGTTTTAAGGCAGTAGAGGTAGATGTGGCGGTTTAAACTTCACTGGGTGCCAGATGCCTACCAAGTCATTCTATCACTCTCTCTCCTAAACTGGAGAGGGGAGAGAGAAATATAACGAGAGGTTTGTGAGTCAAGATAAGCTCGACAGAGAGATGGCTCAGCAATCAGTGTCATGGGCAAAACAGACTCAACTTGGGGAGAAATTGTTTGATTTATTAATGAACAATCAGAACAGAGCAGGGAAATGAGAAAACCACACCTTAAAATACCTGCCTCCACTCTTCCTTCTTTCCAGGACTCTCCTTCTCCCTCCTGAGCGGTGCAGGGGATGGGGGTTATGTGCGGTACTCCACGGGCTGTGAGTGAGTCTCTGCTCCCCAGTGACCTCCATGGGCTGCACCGGGATAACTGCCTCACCATGGGCTGTACCACACTTCACAGGGAGTCTCTTCCACAGTTTAAGCACCTCTTCACCCTCTTCTTCTACTGACCTTGGCATCTGTGGAGGTGTTTTAACATTCTCACTCCCTGTTGCTGCTGCTGTTTAGCAACTGCCCAGTAACTTCTTCCTCTTCTCAAATATGTTAATCATAGAGGCATTACCTCAATCGCTAATTGGCCAGGCTTGGGTCGGCTACGGGTCCATCTTAGAACTGATTGGCATTGGCCCTACCAGCTACAGGGGAAGCTTCTTGAAGCTCTTTGTTTAAAGAATCCACCCCTGTAGCCCCCAACCTTGCTGCCAAAACCTGGACCAGGCAAAACGACTACAGGGAAAGGATGATACATTAGAAGATTTTGCTGGAAGCCAGGTACTCTTGAGATGTGTGGTACACCCTTGCCTCAGCTATTCCAGCCTTCTCCCACTGTTTGCCCTTATTACTGCTCCAGCAGTATGGCACACTGTGCTTCTGCCAGCACAAGGATCACTGGGCTCTGCCATGACCTGGATCTGACCAAGAGAACAGCTACAGCTATAAGATTTTCTTTCTTTTTTTGATTAAGGCAGGGGTTTCCATTTACTTTGTTTTTCAGATTGGATGAGTTCTTGGTCTGATTGGCAGCACAACCCACAGACATGTCAGCCTAAATAATGGGTGGGGGATGGACCCCCATAATGGGTGAGAGTATTGTGAAGCCAGAGCATCCTTTTGTGTTACTTTAGACAAGTTGCCATACTTTGTACCTTCATTTCTCATTTCATGAGAAAAAGTGAGAAATCATAGAATGGTAGGGATTGGAAGGGACCCCCTTGCTAAAAACAGGTCCACCTAGATCAGGTTGCAATAAGGCAGGAGTTACACCTGTTTATTAAAACCGTCGTGTGAGCTGTTCAATTTTTGTACAATAGTATAAAATCTTCAAGGAAAAGAGATTCAAGAAGTAGGTAATGCTTTCAGATGGCTTATCACCTGCATCTTTAGGTGTTGATGCAGTAACAATTTTAATTTCATAAAATGCATTTTTCAATAGAGGAGACATCCTGCACTCTTAGACACAGAACTACTTAGGCTGGGGTTTCCAGTCATCATGCCACTAGCTCATTCTTGTTCTGAAGACTGAGACTACATGCTTAGAAAAATATTCAATTGGTTCAGCCTTTAGCAGAGGTTTGGAGAAGTCACTGATGTTTTCCTTTCTGTTTTCAGTCTCCACTAATCACAATTGCCTTCTTAAAATCTGCAGGAGTGATTTGAAACAACTTCTTGTTCACTGATTTACTGTAACATATCAGCTAGAGTTGAGCAGTAATGCTGGTGAGCAAGTTAGTGTTTAATAGCATCAGATGCAAGTCTTTGGACTTAAATTGTTCATTACATTTTTAAAATATCGTTGCAAAGTGAACAGCTGCAATACAAGATTACTGTACTTTGAAATGCAGTTCCTGGGCTGCATTGCAGCACTTTTTATTACAGTGAGTTAAGTGAAAGTAGTGGAAATGTTTTCATTCCTAAATGTGAAAGTCTTTATTTCAGTTTAGCTTTACCTCAATTTCCTTATGCATTTTCTTTGTCTGATAGAGACCACTACACCCACATATGTCTACAATCAACAAAGCAATGAACTGACACAGGCATTTCTCTTGAAGACTGGGAAGGGAGGGATTGATATCACCATGACACACTAACAGGCTCATGGAGTCATATAGATGTGTAATTAGTGAAATGTGAAACTTTGTTAAATATTTGGCAACTAATATCTCTAGTGTGCATTTCAACAGACTTTTGTTGAAAACAGACATTTCAATGGGTAGGAAAGAGGTGTCAGAGTGCCTTGCTGCATGGATAATATGTAGCAGAGGTAATAGTCTGATAAAGGTGGAGTTAAAATTCTCCTTAAGCTGTATAGGAGGCTCTTAAACACTAAAATATGACTGATGATGTCATATGACTCAAGGTACCTTTCCCTTTGGTGTATCCAGCTGAAGATTTAGACTTTGTGACTTCGCTCCTTGCTAAGCTGCGCAGAATCAAAAACAACACTGCCAAGAGCACATGCAGACCATGAGAAAGCATTGTGTTTTGATTTGTGCCTGCATATCTGTCTCAACAGTTATTTCTCTGAAAGCTTCAATTTAAAAAATAAGATTGTCTGAACAAATACTGCCATTTGCTTTTCTTCTTAGTTGTGTTGTAATGGCATTAACTTAAATAATTCCCTCTCAGTTCAAGAATCTCACCCTTGTGTTGAGCAGTCAGTGGAGCCAGCCCCTTGGTGAAATAGGCAGCTGTTATTTTCCTCACAACTTTAAGTTGCAGTCATACAAATATAATAGGATCAAAAATGAAGAATAATTGCAGGAACAGTCATAATGCAAATCCCGAACTTCTGCTTTTTGTCAGACAAAAAAAAATCTTGAGTTCATGGTACTTGGTAGCATTCCTGAAAGCAGATGAGGAAAGATCCTGTTCCGAGCAACTAAATGAGAGCAAAAATGTAATAAACCAAGCGCTCTTCTATTTGCCATCAACTGTCACAGGATATAAAAATTGTGTTAAAAATTTGAGTTTCTTTTTTTGTGTCGAAGGAGATAAACTCTGATGCAATCTCTCTGACTTGTCATGGTTGTAAAAAAGGAAATGCAGTGATAGAACCTGGGACTGAATTAAGGCAAATGCACCTGTATTGTGTATAGCCATACTAGTATAAAAATCCCTCGGTATAGCTATGCCATCTAAAGACTTAGATTTTCTTGCATTATATTAATTTTGTTCTTTAAGATAGTAATTTTTGTGGCTGATTTACAATTTGTTTATAAAGTAAAAATAAATTATTTTCATTTTGTTTCTTGGGCACCAAATAACTCAAGCCTTAATCTTGCCAGAATAACAGATTACTCTTGTAGTAGCATATTTAAGGTATTAATGTACACGCTACCTTATCTTGTACTTTATCTGACCTTTATCTGTTGATTTTAATATCCTTTGTGGTTGCTAGTGACGTGTTTTTGTTGTAGATAGTGAGAGATTTTGGCTCCTGTTTATTTTTCTGGTTTATCCACACTCTGTTCTATCCTCTCAAAGATATAACTGGATCAAGCAGAAGAAAATATGATACACTGTAGCCCAGAAGCACAATAGGAGTCTTGTCTGCTTGAGGTGTTCAGAAAGCACATTGAGAGCGGCATGTGCAGTTACCACTCTAATGTGGATTGATGGTGAAAAAATTAATTGTTCATCCTAAACAAATGCAGAAGAACCTTTTTTACTCCTTTCCAGCATAATTTACATCCCTATGACTTATATACAGTATTGATATAAGGTAAAGTTTAGCATTGCATATGCTTGCAGCATTGTATCTTGCAAGGCTTGAGTGATTGTGATTCATATCACTAAACCAGTAGGAAACTAGTCAGAATTTTTTTTTTTTTTTAAGGAAGGAAGAGCATGACTTTTTGTTTTTCTGCTGCATTAAATTGTCTTGGCAAGATCAAGCATATCCTAGAGCAGCAGAGGCAGAAAGGAAGCGAGGCAAGGGGTTTCAGCAACAGCACATCTATGGTCTGGAAGTCACTGTCCACTCTCTGCTCACTCTGCAGGTGGCAGACTCCTGCTCACGCCTGCTGTCTTGCTAGAGGTCCTTGCCCCATGCCAGCAGATGGTGGAGATGGACGTGTGAGAGTCCTTCCTGTGCATGAGGGTGAAATCTGAGACCTGAGTGAAAACTGATTATTTAAGGCAGTTAGTGCTAACCTGACTGAGTTTGTGCTGAAAGGATGAGACCTCTGTGATAGGAGTGTTAAAGTCCTGGCAGTACCCAGTGCAGAACATATGTAAAGGGCAGGTATCTGATTCAGCCACTGCAGCTGGGTCTTGAAGAGAATGAACTGATTACAGCACATCATATGCTCACAGACATATTACAGTTCCTGACTGTATGTCCACTTCCATCACCTTGCTATATTTGTGGTGCTGTTCACCTCTTCAGAGTCACTTGCACTTTTTCTGTGTGAGGCTGTGCTGAGTGCCAGTGTTATTTCCATTTGTGCAACTGTTTGCCAGTTGGCCTCCCACAGGTGGACATATGTAGGAAAATATGGAGTATAATTCTGCTGCATGAAACCATGCTAACTTCTCAGTAGGTGTTTTCCTTGATGATAGAATGGTTTGAGTTGGAAGGGACCTTTAAAGATCATCTAGTTTTGGCCCCTCAGCCATGGGCAGGGACACCTTCCACTAGACCAGGTTGCTCAGAGCCCCATACAGCCTGGTCTTAAACACATCCAGGGAAGGGGCATTCACAGTCTCTTTGGGCAGCTTGTTGTAATGCCTCACCACCTTCATAGTGAAGGATTTCTTCCTCTTATCTAATCTAAATCTACCCTCTTTTGGTTAATGCATGACATCTGATTTGGCTTTTGGGGACATGAAAAAAAAGCCCTTGTGGTTTCTCTATGTGTGATTTAGTTCAGTCTTCATACTACAATACTTACATGGTTGGAAAGTAAAAGAAAGCATAGCTAGCAATGGAGACCTTCTCTTAGCTGTATCTATCCACAAAAGTAGGTGGATGAGGAGATTTCCCTCTTCCCAGCATTGAAATGCAGATGTGGAAGATCTCCCTCTTGGATAAGAGTTACACATAATTACAGGAGGCAAGATGCAGTTCATAGTAAGGTTTTGTTATGATTTTTCACAACCCAGTGATGCCACTGTGATGTGATGATGAGAGCAACTGCTGCTGTGAGAACCTATGCAGACCTCATGTCTGCAGAATTCATCTCTCGTGCTTTTGCAAGTGGATTGATGGGTTACAGATTACCTCTATGCTCTGCTGGCCTTGCCTGAGGCAGGCAACATGGCTGTGCAAATATGGACCCCTAATCCTTCCATAGGAAACAGGAGAAGGAAATTGGCATTTCTGTAGCATATCCCATCTCCCCTTCTCTTAAGGACATCATATGAACGTCACTTTGAAGCTGTATGTTTTTGCTCATCAACTGTAAAAAGAGTATAAGAGACTGGTTGATAAAGTTAGATAAAACCCTGTCAGATGTCTGAAAAATGTTTTAGGCTTGGACCATCTCCAGGTATTTACTGATGTCTTAGCATCTAATGTAATACTTTACATTTCCCTTCAGTCTGTGCTGCTCTACCCATCCGTGTGACATAGTATATTTTAAACATTTAATTTAATGAGTATATTGTAGCTGAAGTGAGCAGCAGGTGTTCTTACCATATACCTAGTACATGTGCTATCCTTTATTTTAGATTTACAAATAAATTGCTATTTTTATAAGCAACCATTTTCTTTCTTGGAGCAAATTATGTGAGTGAGCAAGATTTCTAAGACTGCATTTGGAAAAGCTGATGCTTTGTTTATATTACCTCTTTCTGTTTATAGATGCACCCAGATTTAAGGCATTATAGTTATAGAGAAAGAGAGGGCTAATTGTAATCCAAAAAGCCCGATAGGATAACTGTCATCTTGTGCTGCTGACATGTAGTAGATGTGCTGCAAATCACTTTAGCATGTGAATGTGAGTTTAGCAAATTCTCCTTAGCACCCAACCTGAAGAGTTGGCAAACTACAGAATAAACCTATTAACATAAGCATTTTTTGTTTGGATGCAATGACTGTAATTTATTCTCTTGAAGAATTACATTCATGTTTCATCCTGCTCTTAGCAGAGCTCATGGCAGTTGCAATTTGTTAAAATTTGCCTTCTTTGTGAACTTTGGTTTTGCTGACAAATTAAATTAAAAATTAAAACAAGAAATTGAGTTTACACTCTTCTGCTGCCAGGATCCTTCCCCACAGATGGTTAGCCTAAGCATAAAGTTCTCAGGAGAGACTCATATCCTCTTCTTTTATAGGAGGTGTTTTAATGAGCTACCTGAAGGCAGAGAGTAAGCAAAGTTGCTTCCTTTTTTTCCATCAGGATTATCACTTAGGGCAAGTGTTTTCAAACAAACATTAGAAATCTCTTGCTATGTTTACAGTTTGGGAGGAGGGCATCCACAGGTACAATTTTTCCCACATGTAACTTTTATTATCCAGTTTTTGTGAATCACAGAATCTCAAGGGCTGGAAGGAACCTCGAACAATCATCTAGTCCAACACCCCTGCCAGAGCGTTTCCATTGGCATGAAGAAACACATATGTTTATGAAAGTAGATAGAATTGTTTTTATCAAATAATGAGTGCCCTGTAGCAACCTTAATCTGGCAGCAATGGGTGCTGAAAGCAAAACTCACTGCATTGATTTCAAGGTAAACAGGTGAGGTTAAAGGACACAGTAAGGGAAATTATTTGCTTGTTTTACTTACTGTAAATTATGCTGATCTAAATGGTAGTAATTGTTTCAAAAAACTATTTAAAAAATGCACCAGCCTCTAGGATATTTCCAGTATTCAGCTTGAGACACTGTGGCTACACATACCTGTGGTCCTCGTCCTGCCAGCCTCTGTCTGATCTGCCTTACCATTGAGCTGAATTATGTCCTTTGACTGGGGAACAGGACACTGCTTGTAGGTCTCAATGTCGAAATGTTTTTTGTCATCCAAGGGTAACTCTGTTCTGCTCTTTCTGGAAGTGCCATCCCTTTTCCTGTCTCAGAGAGGAAGAATGTGAAGATTTCAGCGCTCGGGGGGATCCTGAGATGAGACCATGAGCTCTCAGCCACGGAGTCTGGTCTTGTGGCTGCGGTGGTTCAGCTGGCACTTAATCATAACACTGTTAATCATAACTTTTGCCTTTGAGATCTGGCACCATGGGGTGATGTTCGCTTGTTGTTGGAATAGAGAGACAGCAAAGCAGCTGGCAGGAATCTTTCTGGGAAGAAAGAGAAAAACAAGAGCAAAACAAAAAAGAAGGAGGCAGCACTCAATACTGAGTGTCTCTTGAGATTGATTTTTTTAAATTATTTTTTTAAAATCTTCTCACCTGAAGTGTTCTCTGTATGTCTTTATGTTCTCTATATGCCTAAGTCTGTTATGGTAATGAAAAGATATGATTACTCTTTCAAAAAGTGCAGCAAGCTTGATAGAATCCAAAGCCTCGGTGTGGTGGAAGCGTGGTAAAGGCTCAGCCTCAGAGAAGATGACACAAGGGAGAACAGAGGCAGTTTTTGCTTAAAATTTCATCAGCCATTCATTCTGGTGCATGAGTTACTAATTTTCAATATTATTTTACTGTGTTTTCTGGTCTAGCATAGCCTTTTTTCCTATCTATGGCTACTCAGAAAATTGCAACTGTTTTTGCCCTTCGTATGGACCTTGTTACCATTACAATGTTATTAAATGCAGCAACAACCTTTATGCAGCTGTACTATCTGAATAGCAGTAAGCTAACCTTGCACACAAGCACATATTTTATAGTAGACATGTAATTTTGCCACATGTTAAAATGTTTCATTGCTGTTAGGCCTGGGTTTTGGTCATTTAAGCACCTGAAAAAGATGACTTGGAAAAGTCTGCACAAATAACTGCTAAGCTGCCACAACTGTGTTTAGTGTGTGTCTTTGAGCCAAGCACCCTCACAGCACAGAAGAGACACTCCCTATCTGACTTCAGGTGGCTTTCTAAACTAACATGTGCTTTCCTGATCAGACATAACCAGATGTTCAGGGCACCCTGTAAAGGCCACCTATCTTCTGAAGAGAAACGGGAAGGGTCTGGGTTAAGAGGGTTTCCATTTATAGACAGCTTTTGTGAGTGGTATGTATTTTTGTGCTCCCTATTGGGCAAACACTCTTGGGCTTATTAGGGTCTTGAATTTCTACCCCTTCCCCCCAAAAAAAAATTTAATGTTTACAGAGTAGATTTAAATAAAAATGGCAGTCCCAGAATAAGTTCAGAATAAAGTGAAAGCTGCTTGCATCTCAAGGCTTTCATGTGTTCTGTGATGCATTTATACAATTAGAGATGGGTATACTCATATATGTGGGCATGTAAACGTATGTCCATTATTGTGATTACATGATCAGTTGTGATCATGATCTGTGGCAGCAGAATGTGTCATACTGAACGCTGTCATGACGGGATGAGCTTGAGACATACTAAAAACGCTCATAATGCTTTACTGCTTTTCATGATCTGCTTTTCTGTTAGACTATGCCTTTATTGGCATGAAGGCAAAGTGTGGTGGGTGTGATGTGCCATCAGACGGCCCTATCAGATGAGATAGTAGTTCTGCCTATCTGGGTTTACCCTATCTCCAGGCATCCATGTCAGTGGGAGAATAGAAGGACTGGGCAAACGCAGACAGATTCTTCTCTGGATTAACCTGCCAGCCTTCTGCAAACTTTAGTTCAAGGACTAGCAAGGGCAGAGGTTGTATTTCTGCACTTGACAACATTTTTTTTAAAAATACGCCTAGATAAGATTTTATGGGAAGCACAGTAAGTTAGATTCACTTTCAAATGAGTGCTCCTGTAGTTGAATCAGGCTTTGAAATGAGATTCTGTAATGTTGTTTGGCTCTGTATAGCTGGTTGCCTAAACAATATCTGAATGATGAAGCCATGTTTAAATAAGATTCTTCATAAGATCTTTGGCCCATGTGTATATGTAACCACAATGTAGAAAACAGATATGAATGTTTTGGCAGATACTTAAAGAGGGTGGTGGTATAGGAATTTGGAAGACAACAGAGATAAAGAAGAAGTGGAAAGACAAGTGATCTGGGGATAAGGTTCTCCAAAGAAAAACATAATATTCTCTCCTCCCAGATTTAGGACACTGGTGTTTGGTATGTCAGTATCATAGGTGTGAGGCTGTGGAAGGCAAGTCTCCTGTGCATGCCATTCACCTTCTCAACAGTGAGCCAGAGACACTGCTAACAGCATTAGCCAAAGGCTGAGAGATCTGAGCTTCTCCTCTGAGACAGCAACACTGTTCTCTGGCGGGTATCCCAGGGGTGCTGGAAAGCAATGTGGCCTGCACAATCTCTCAGCCTCTTGACCAGAGACAGTCAGGGTCATAGACATGAATATTATCTTTGTGACGCTTCAAGCAAGCAAACAGACCTTTTTTTTTTTTTTTAAAAGGAATGTTGCATGCAGTCAGTTGAATGTAAAAATGCCATGTCAGATCTTTCAGGAGCTGTTCCCTTGAGGGGATGTTGCGCCAGCTGACCCACCCTGCTGGGGCAGGGGCAAGGCAGGGAAGGGAAGAAGAGAAGAGAAAGGAGCTCACACGCATGTGCATACACTTTTGTGTGTATGTACACGCACATACTAGAGTCACGGAATGACCTCTTTTCCTTTTATGAGCCTCTTGTGCCTTCCCTCTGATGTTAACTAAGCCAAAGAACTCCTCTTTTTTCCTGTATCGTAGTCCGGGAATCATGCCCTGGACATTTTTTCAGCTGAGCCACATTTGCATACAGGAAACCAGCCCAAAGACTCCTCTTTGAACAGTATTTGTACTAGACAGTTTTGCACTGGTTTCAGGTATGCTGCCTTTTTTTATTTTTACATTTTTTTAAGCAACTGATAAAGATGAAAATACAGAACACAGGTAACTTTGCTTTAAAAACATGTGTATAAATATGTGTTAAAATACAACCTACTGAATATATTTGCCTGCACAACTTAAAGCAAGAATGCCCCAAGAATGCCCTAGTATTATTGTATTTGTATATGGGAGGGTTTTTTTCTGTGGAAACCGCATCCTGTTTAATGATGCAGTTAAACAAGAGAATCATTTTCATTTCGATTCACCTTGAATTGCACAAGAATACAAGTGTGAAGTTTTCTTCTCCTTTGCACAGTGCCAGCACTAGGAGGAGCAGTGCAAGGAGGGCCTGGCAGGGTGGCTGCAGACCAGAGTGCGTGCACTCGTTGGGAAAGGAGACTAAGAGAAGCCAGCCCTTAGCCTGGCTGAACAAGAACAGGACAGTCTTTTCTTGACACCAGGGTGGGGGAAAAAATGAAGAATTTTGTCTTACATAGGGATGAGTATCTGGCACAAATATATTTCTGTTGCAGTTAGAAGATGGTTTCTCACCAATAGAAATTTATTTGTAGTGGGAGTATTCAGGAGGAAAGGGAGGTAGTTTTGCTGGAGCCTGATTGTTTTGTCAAGGATATTCTTTCTCCTAGTTTTCCCTGTGATGGCACATAACTCAAAAACAGGGACTGATATGATCCTGTGCAGGTAGTGTAAAGCCTGGCGTATTTTACAGTGATACTGTATTTATGGTAATTTTAGTGAAGATTTGTATAGAGTGAAAAGTACAGAAAAGAATACATCATGATTCCTTTATACGAAGTCAGTCAGCAGTCCTTCTTTAGGTTCATATTTCTTAGGTTTTCAAATTTGGCTGCAAAATCCCTGCTTCTGAAATTTGGTATGCCAATAGGGATGCCACTCTTTGTTCAATAATGCAGGATGTATTTAAACCGCTGATTAGCTTACAGTTGTTTCGTTTGGAAATGTGTGTGTAGGGGAGTTGTTTCACCCTTTATTGTATAAACATTTCTCTGTACTGGCTAATTTCGCCATTGTTCTTGGAATGTCATTCTCACATCAAGCTTCAAAGTTTTTTACTTTGCCAGGGCCAAGATTTCCATGATGGCACACCTTCTCCCTTCTGTTTCCCTCACTGGTTTTCTCTAAAATCCGTATGTTTTCACAAGTGTTTTCCCACAACTTCAAAGGCTTTGTTTCTGCTCTTTTCAGCAGGACAGGGCTGGGTGCAATAGCAAGACATACCCATACTCCAAAATACTCCTTTCATTCTGTTGCTTCTACAGAGCTCTTTAGCTGAAGTGGGTTGTCCAAGAACTGTCCCTTCATGTGTGACAATGTGTCACAGCTTCATTGCTTCCAAGGCTCTACCCAGTTTTTAAAGGTTATTGATGGGCCCCTGTTTTGGTGGGTGTGTTTGTCTCAGGCTTGCCAAAGCTTTACTATATTTATGATAGCACTTCAAGCAATGACTCAGGTTGCAATTCTGTTTTCTTTGGTCCTCTAGGAAAATACAGATCTTTTCTTGTTCTGAAAAGGTTGTCCTTAGGTGTTATTTTAGTAATGATTTGTCTGGTATTTTCTTCCTTCTTTCAATTCAGCTTATAGTTTCAGGAAGCTATATTCGTATGACTGTGCAACATCAAGAATCATGATGTAATGGATTGGTAGATGTTGAAGTATTTAACATCTACTTCAGTATTGAAGTATTGAAATATAGAAGCAGAGTTCTGTGTGCTTTTTTTTAGTAAGGGCTTTCATCTTTCCACTGTACCTCTGTAATATTCTTCTATCTGAAGGAGAAAAGACTGCTTCTTTCTTGAAATAAATACTCTTTGAAATGGAAAAGTAAATAAAACGTGCTGAAGCTATGTAGCATCTGAAGGCTAATGGGACCACAAAAAAGCAATCCAGAGGTTTATCCATTTCATTATTTTACTGAGTCTGTGCTGCAGAGTCACCAGCCTGCTTACATGAACCCAGATAATAATTTGGACATGTAAGAAAAGTGTGATGGAATATGAAAATTCTTCCAGACGTTATTTGGTGACTAATTGTCCTTGCAACTGTTCAATGAAATAAAACAATGCAGAAATTAAGCAATGATCTGGAGACCTCAGTATAAGATTTCAATATATAGAATTAGAAGACTTTGCTTGTTCTATACAATTATGTCTTTAAAGTAATGCAGGAATATTAGGATTACTCTTGATTCAAAAAAAGAGAAAAAAAGTAAGGCAATGTTAAGGAGAATATTGAATTTAAATGTTATTTCAAGAGAGTTTTTCCTTGTTTCGTCTGTGAGAGAGCAATACCGTAGAATCCATCTATTGTGATTTAATGGAGAAGATATATAGTATTACATAGAATCAAAACGAAACTCTGAAAGCAATTCTTGTGAGTGATACCTTTAAAGTACACACTCTATTGAAGGGTGTTTTCTACCCTGAAAAGAAGGAAGGATTATGTTTATCACAGAAGAGCAGTGTTTCTCTGGAAGCCTGAGCTGCCAGGCTTCCCTTGAACATAAAGTTTTGCTCAGACTATGTCTGTACCACGATGTTTCAGTAAGAAAGCTCCCACTTTGGCTGCAAGCATTGTTGTGTTTTTCACTGATGGCTGTGGTGAGTGGATTACTGCAGGCAGGACTTTGCTTAAAACAGATTCCTGTTATACCAGGCTTATCCATGCCACCTTTACCTTTGTTGCGCATTTATCAATGGTAGCAGAAAATACAGTAAAAAAAAAAGATTTTGCTCACTTCAATGAAGTTGAAGCATGGACCACAGTGCAGGTATACTTGATCTACAGCCTGCCTAAAGACCTCTGGAGCTCTACACAGAAGCTCTCCATGCCAGGGTTTCAGCCACTTCCCTTGGCTGTTCATTGAGACCTTCAGGCTACTGTCCCACTTTCTTGCTGAAGCAGAGTTTGACCAGCTCAGAGGAAGTATCCTGCTTTGCTGTCATGTTTTGTGGTGTACTGACCAAGCTCTTGCTACCTTTGTGATCCCCTTTGCATTAACAGAGAAGCCAGAACTACCGTTGCTTTCAGCAACTTTCTTTTTACTAATGTACTGATAGCACTTGAATTGTCTGTATATGAAGCAAATTTACCAGACCAGAATTTGGTCTTGTTCCATGTCAGGGCCAATAAACAGTAGGAAATACCCAGATCGGTGTACCAGAATAAGACAGGAGTCTGATGAGAGGTTTTTTATTGTTTTGTAGATGAAATTTGGTTTGAGTTTGTTGGGTTTTTTTTGTATTAGGTTTAAAACTGTAATAAAATGAAGCACAGACAAATATTGAGCTGTCTTTCTGAATACTAGAGTTTGCCCAGGGATAGGTGTTTGTTCTTGTTACTGTGCATGTGACAACACATGTGAATGTATATGCAAGCAGGGACTAGTAAAGAGCCTTTGCCAACAGCAAACGCCAAATGTCTGTGGGGAAAAAGGCTACTGTTCTTAATAGTCTTTACAAAATGTCAAACAATGTATTTTAACGTATTCATTTGTTGAAGTTTCTCTGATAATCCTCCAAGCTGGAACCAACCACCCAAGTGCCCTGACTCTCCATACCTTGGTCAGAAATTCTGAGCTCAAGTTATTCACTGTGACACGAGGCCCTCAGGTGCTTGGGTGAATATGGCAAAGCTCTTCTGGCCTGAGACGCAGCTTCTCCTGATACTTCAGGAGTGCTGATACTGTGCAATGGTGGCAGAGTAGCCACACTCCTTACCTTTCCACCACAGGCAGAGGAGCTGTTGGTGCAACCTGTTACCTCAAGTCATGGTGTCTATGAAGGAAATAAAGGATCGGACACCTTCTGTACAACAGAATACCATGCAGATTTTCTTCTCTTCAGTGGCACTCTATGGTCCCTGCAATCCTCTGAACAGGGAAATATGTTCCTCCTTCTCTGGAGTGCTCTAGAACTAGGGCTGTGGGAAAGAGTTGACCTATCTTACTAGGAAATAGTTGGTAAATGCAAAATGTGCGTATAAAATTATAAAACTATGGATTGTTGGTATCTAGGAATGTGGGTTTAGTGTTCTGATAGCTTCATTAATATGTCAGCTTAGCTTTCATCTAATGATTGAAAAACTATTCACTGGTAAGACTTACTAGAAATGGAGTCAGAAACATTATGATGTCACTGTAAAAATTCATGGTGCATTTTTTTGGTTGGAATTTCAGTCTCTTGAATCAAAAAATATATGGCAGAAGTGAAAAAATATCAGAGAAGAGTGACAGAGAGGCATATGGAACAGTTTCCCTATGAGAAATAACTAAAATGACTGAGACTGTTCACCTTGTAGAAGCAGCGGCAGGGAGATGATGTAATAAAGGTCTATATGAGGAAGTGCGTCGAGACACTGCCTCTTAAAAGTAAGAAGTGGGGGGCAGCAATGCAACCACTAGGTGACAGATCAAAACCAATAAAAGGAAGTGGTTTCTCACATGCACCTAATTAGACTATATAGCATTGTAGGTCCTGCAGGAGATTATGGATGCTGTAAATGTACAAATGGTCAAAAAGCAGACATGTAAATTCCTGGAAGAAAAGTTTACCAAGGATTGTTAACTGCAAAGGTATTGCTTCTGCTTTAGGAAGACCCTAAGCTGAAAGTTTTTAGAAGTTTTTAGAGAGTGTTCTGGAGAACTTCCAGTAGATGCTTGTTTTAATTTTGTAGTCTTCCTCAAACATCTGCTGTTTGCTGCTGTAAACTCCAGTAAGGGGGTAGATGGGCCTCTGATCTCACCAGTACAGCCACTTTTGTTATCTCTAACATTCGCCACAAGTTTTAACATGATGTTACTTCTCAGTTTGCTTGCTTCCTTTTTTTCATCTTTCAGAGTCTCTCCGACATATCCCTGGACTTTCTGGTGGCTGCAGCCATTCTTCCTCAGCCACCTCAAACCCTACGTGCAATTTAGCACTGGGAGCAGAGAGAAGAAGTCATCTGAGTAATGAGCTCATGGCTAATCAGACATAATTTGATATATGGGGTAAACACACAGACTGGAATTCTTTCATAACACTTTGATTATGAAAAGATAGCCATGATATTTATATCTTCCTAGTTTCTTGTAATACCCTCATACTGTTTGAGGGGGTGAGGGTTCTTTTGTTTTGTTTTTAGAGCAGCTTTCTTGTTTAATGCTTTATTGTGTGCAGATTTTTTTACTCATAGAACATTCCATCTTCTAAAAATTGTTTTGTGCCCGACTTAAGTATGGAAAAAAAAATCTCAGCATCACAATTGGAGCAGGTTTTTAGCAAATTCTCTCAAAAGTATTACCCCAGTGAGTTCAAGAGATTGTTTTCATGCTGGTTGGTACATAAGCACAGCCTGTGAGTGGAATTTTATGTTTGATGGTGCCAAAGGTTAAGCTTTATCATGATAAGTTGTGGTCCAGAATGCTAGAAATGTCAGGTGCTTTCTGTGCAGCCAGAGCAAGTGGCTGGAGAGCTCTGAGAAACTTCCCTACTTCCCAGTCTTGGTAAATCCTGATCTTACAGTAATATTCTAGAGGTGGATGCAATTTACTTTGATATCCATCTGTGCTTTCCTATATCAGACCTATACATCCTCTTCAGTTAGCACATAGTGCACCTCCCTGCAGAGATGAGAGCACTGGGTGTGTGTTATAATAGTGCATAATGTTAACCACAAGCTTTTTATAGCATAGTTCTTAAATGCAAAAATTTCCATACTACTTTTCTTCATGCTACAGGGTGTCAGATTTCAAAAGGCAATACTATGGCAAGCCAGTGGTTAGTTTATATGATTACTTTGAAATTAGTAAAATGATATAGTGATAAAAATGTTGGCTTCGGGTACCAGTTTCTTGCTGGAGTGATTTCTTAGGTTTGCAAGTAATTTTTGTTGAAAAGTATAATATTATTTTGCAGAAAGAACTAACACTGCAGTAGAGAAGATTTTTTATTTCTTTGTGCTGTTTTACATGTTGCTTTTTATTTAAGGTTGAGTGATAAAGGGTAACAGATTGGGTTATAACAATATATACAATTAATAGCTATATATTCTTTTCTTTATGTGTTGTGTTCATGGAATGAGTCCTCAGACAAAATATTTTTCCAGTAGGGAAGTGAATGCTAACTATTCACAAATGAAATGCTTCATACTCTACATGTAGACATTTTAGATGTTGATTGAGATGCCTTTTATTGTTACATGATCTGCAGAGCTCCTATGCAGAGGTGCTGAAGCTACATTTCTTTGGAAACTTGACACAGCTGAGAACTGTATATTTGACATACATGACTCTGGACATTAGTCTAGATGATTAATACCATTTCTTGATGGAGAAAAAAAAGTACAATCAGCCTTGAGAACTCACCCCACAATAATCTGTTGCTTTTAATAAGATAATTTCAAAGAAAGATGTAGCAGATGATTTTTGTTTTCTGCCTGGAGTTTGGGCAGGGAAAGAAGTTTTGCACTATGAAAGTATGAGCTCGCAGACACAGTATTCGTACAAGATCATTCAAGTGATGGTAAATGACGCTGATAGAGGCTGACATGCAAGTGGTGACATTACTCAGTCATTGATGAAGGTTCTGTGTTTGGGCGATCTCTAGACATGGCAGAAGGTAGATCCGTTCCAAATGGCTTTTTGATTTGGGCTACATATTGGGAAGATAGTTATTGTCCTTGGACAGTAGGTAGGCAGAGATCTGTCAGGAAATTTGTGGAGTTCTTAAAATAATTATCATTTCTGTGCTCAGGCATTTCTAAGACATATTACTGTTTTTCACAGGTAAAACATTGCAAGTGAGAGTCAACTCTAAGTAAGAGGCAGCATGAGCAACTTCCTCCATATTAGACAAAACAAGCAATTCCTAGGAAGTTAGCAGTGCGCACTGTATGGTATTCTTATGGGGGATGGCTCTTCACACATCTGGCAGCAGCCTAAGGCTCTTATCCTGCATGTACTACTGCTGTCCTACTTGTTGGGTGCTAAGTCTTCTTTCCACAGAAATCATTGTTCTGAAACTTAAAATTAGCCTGTTCCATAATCACAGTGCATGCTGTAGGTCATTTAAATGTTAATAGTGTTCAGTTAATGCAATGTACTCTTTAAAAAAAATGCTCTAAGCATTTTACACTTGGTAAAAGAAGAAAGAAAAAAAAGTGCAATAAAATACTTAGGGAGAGCAAACAAAAAAATATGTTCTCTAATTTGAAGTGATCCAGAGTCATCTTGAGTTCATGAACCAACACCGCCGTTTGATGTCAGCAGAAGTGAGCGGAAGCCTGTGGTTTGTGACCTGTCGCTGCTGCTGTGGAGCCACAACTCCTCAGCAGCAGAGCCTGGGGATGGGCTACACAGGACAGACCATGGGGCAGACTTGCAGAGCACTCCACCGTAGGATTCAGACCCTGCCTCAAGTTGAAACTTCAGCTACTTTGCACCATGCCATGATGCATGTTTCTGCGGTGTTTCATATCTCGAATGGTAATAGACCACAATTGACGGAGAAGTAGGCAAGGACATCTGCTTCTACTCTGCCAGATAGCCATTTCATCATAGGAGGGAGGAAGAGAAAAACCAAGCTACGTCCTTGGAGAGAGAAGCAAGCTGCTACTGGAAAAGAAAAAAACCCTAACATTATTGCCTCATGTTCCTTTAGCATGTGACCAGTTACAGCAATTGCTGAATGTCTACATACCAGGAAAAAAATTGCCCCCTAATATAAAAAGTTCACAGTCTCTGCTTCAGGTCATTACAAACGACCTTTCCTCTAAAGACAGTTATTAAGGAAGTTGATTACTAATCCAACATTTAAATATACTTTGCTGAGCAAGAAGAAAATCAAAGAGTACAAGAGAGGCTTGGGGTTTTTTTATGTTTGTAGTGAAATTTATTTTCTTTCCATTGTATCCATGTGATTTGCTGAATGAGATGATGTCTTTCATTCTTTATAAATAAGTTTTTAAATACAATGAAGCAGACAGAAAAGAAGACATTTAGGAGAGGTCACAGAAGACTTAAAATGCCCATCTCATGCTTTATTTGTTAAGAGGATGCTACAGAGTGCACTATGTATCCTACAGGGTAGGCCTACTGGTTGTAGAGAATCTGCAGCTGAAACAGATACAAATGATTGAGGTGATCAGCTACAGTGTCTCAGGCACAGAGGCAACATGAGGAGCTCAAAACTGGAGGGGTTACTTGCGAAAGTGATTTTTTTTTTCCCCTCAACCGTTCCAACTTGATAGGCATTCTTTGCCTTAGCCTGTATCTTGCAGGCAGACAAAAAGAATTAAGGCACCTATGTGTGTTCCTGACATGGTTTCCTTTACTGGAAAGAGAACAGAATGAACAATATACAATGGCAATGCAGAGTTTTCTGCTATGATGGTGACAGAGATGCCCATCCTGCAGAGCTTGTTCGAACTGAGCAATACTAGGAAGAACTTCTGGAAAAAGGACAGAGTTTTCATTCAATTAATTAAAATTAGATTAATAATTCCTATTGCAGACTATATGGGGTTTTTAAACCTTGGGAATAATGTATATTTTATTGTATATAATGAGGATATACATTATTTTATATATTTTGTGTATATTTATATATGTAAATAGAAAATATTTCCATTTAGCCATCCACCTCTACACCAAATAGTGATTTTATTACAAACTTTTTCCTTATTTCTTTCCTTTCTGTTGGTTATTATTTCTGTATATTGCTCCTTTTCATTTCCTATTGGGAGGAATCCATCCATTGAGACACTGGGAAGATTTGAGTAGACTGCTGTGATTATTCTTCTAGCTTAGCTGAAAAG
The DNA here is from genome assembly GCF_028858725.1 of Colius striatus. NCBI lineage: Eukaryota > Metazoa > Chordata > Aves > Coliiformes > Coliidae > Colius > Colius striatus. The sequence continues at coordinate 53,583,089 of NC_084762.1, forward strand.
TTACTGCTGAGTCGGTGGATACATTTGCAGGTGTGAAACAAGTGTTTTCTTAAGGAGAGTATTTTTAGTGAAATGATTGCAGGTAAGAAATGGGGATCTTCTCCTGAAAGTGTATACCTGTCCCTTTTTTGCTTTGTGGAAATGCTGAGTAGCAATTAGTTTATGTGTTACTTCTGTAAAGATTTGATGAAGACTGAGCACTTGGTGGCTATAAAAGGGCTCGAGGCATGGAATGCATAGGCATAGAAAAACCATGATACATGGAATTTGGATATCAGTAAAACCTACCTGCCTTAAAAAAAATAAAACAAAAAAACCAAAAAAAGCTGGTCACATAATCTGCACAGGAAAATAAAAATAAAACCATAAACCTCAAAGTTTCTGCGGCTGATTTGCTACTAACGTCAGTATTTTTTTAGAGAATGAGATGATTTAGATCAAGCAAACATTCTTCTGACATTAGTGACGTAACAGTCTCGTGTTCAGAGAGATTTCCTGTTTACTTTGGGTCTGAACACAGCCGTCTTCAGAAAGTAGGTGCTAAAATTTTCATTCCACATCTGCATACAAAGACGGCTCAAACTGTTATCTGTAGCAAACTCTACATACATTTTTCTTCTTTGGAAAAAAAGAGGGTAGTGACTGTTTTAAAATATTATAAGATCAAAGATGTTTTGGATTGCTGACAAAGCTAATTCCTTAGTTTTAATCCTGTAATGGAGAAAATTATCAGACAGTGTCAAGTTGGCAGCCTTGTGAGCTACTGTCATGGGGTTTTTTAACCCGGACCTTTGTTAGCAAATTCACCTGGAGACAAGACACTGAGTGTCTCTTAGGAATAAACTACTGCTCCTTAGATCTGAAGGGCTCACAGATGGCAGTAAGGCATCGTGGTGAAACTGAGCATTTAGTTTTATGGTGTAACTTTTCACGATTTTTCCATTTCACGTCATAACTTCTGTGACTGTTCACAGAAGCAGTAATTATTTTTTATAATTTATGCAAATGATTACAGTTTTATGTCGCAAACTTAGTTTTAAATGTATGTTTTTTTCTAAAAGCCATTCCAATGGCATTATTTTCCTAATAATAAAAAATCCCCATGGATTATATTGGATAATTTGCTTGAACTCTTCCTATGCCTTTGAAAATACAAATGCATGAATTTCCATTTAGCTATCCAGTCTAGAGAATGAAGGATTCTGATATAAAATAGACCACAGTCAAGATCTTGTATGGGCTGAGTGAGTCAGAAATGAGTGTGAGTGGTTTATTTTGGTTTGCATTTCCTTTTAACTTTGAATAGTTGCATTTTGAGAAACAATGTCATAGATGTGAAAACTTGCTTTATCTCCATAATACCACCATTGAGCAGTCTAGAGACTGAAGTCCTGAGGTTACTTCTGAACTCAAGTCAGCTCAGCTTTACTGCCAAGGCAGGAGGCTTTGTTTTACTCCCAAGCGATAAAAATCTAATAGTGCAGAAACACAGCTGGCAATAAAGTCACTAAGTGAATTTTGTTGCTGTTTTGATGGTCTCTGGACTGTTTTTGTTAGCTGACTTCATTAGATTTGTATCCTGTAAGCATAAAAAGCATATTTCTAAATGTATGGTTGTGATACTAGCACATGAAAAAATCCCAACACCAAGATGTACTTTGGCATTAAATTATTGTATGTTTAGAGATTCTGCAACCATCACCTTAATCTGCTAGGAGAGAAGTTACTGCATGTGATGCTGTTTGGGAGTTTATATTGGCACGAGAAATGACAGCTGGGTCCTGGAGAACACATTTATGACAGGAGCAAACACATAGGCAAAATAATATATGTCATCTCATAGGAAAAGCATAAGATTTTGGCTTTAGAAAAAGAGAGGGAAAAGAATGGAAGGACAGCTTACTGGCTGCAGTGAGAATGAAGTTGGGTCAGTGGGAAGCATTCACCAGAGAGAGATGTCCTGGTCTGCAAGGGCCAGGCTGGGCCCAACAGGAGAGCTAACGCTCTGAATTAACACAGAGCAGGATTAATAATCTTTTGTTCATGGCTTTTACCTCAGTAACTGTATGCAGGGGCTGCTGGTGCTCTCAGTTTTGCGCTGACAACATGGATACACCAAGTAGCATTTGTGTGAAGTGGGTTCGTGGGGCTGGGGCTCATCAGCTCAGCTGGCATCCCCATGTTAGTTGTCTCTGGATGCAGGGGAGCTCCACTCGCCCAAGGCTACGGCTGGGCTAATGGGGCTGATCTAAGGTGAATGTATCTATGGAGTGGATTATTTGCAATTTGGATAACACGCTTTTCAGTGTAACTAAACAAAAAAGGAGAGAGAAATACACAACACACATTTTAGAATAATACTTATCGGTAGTTTAACATGTAGTGGATTTGATGACACTTAAATTCTTCTTTTTCAGGCAAAAACTGCTTCTCAGAAATGCAGATGTTCCTGTTATCATGAACACATATTTTAGTCAGAAGGTGCTACTCAGTGAACATCCTGAAGCGAGAGGGAAGACTTATGGTCTTACAAAGATGCTTATTAGGAAGAATATTGTATCTTTGGCACAGACGTTCAGACTAGATGACCTTAACGATGAGTTCCACCACGAATCTTCTGTTAATCAGGTAAAGTCCATTTGGTTCACAGTTTAGCACTTGGTAAGAAGTTGGTGAGCAAATATTTGGAAATAAGAATAAAACCAGAAATTCTAATTTACTGACCAGTTCGGTTTCCCCTTTCATTTAGCCAACACAGAATAATATACAGTGTTTATTTTAGTAATATTTTCTTAGCGGAGGCTTTTGGCCCATCCAGATGCTGAACTGCTGTGAGCTTATTTTTCTGAAGTCTTACTGCTGTGCTAGATAGTAATTTTAGCTTAGTTTTTCATTGATTTTTTTTTTACTCTTTATAGCTGAATAGTTAAGCTTTATTTGGAATAAAAACTGTTTTCTGCTAACCGCTCAAGATATTATTTTAAATAAGCATTGTCTTTTCTCATTCCCATTTCTTAACTCATCTCCTAACTGATCCTATCCTTTCTTTAAAGCATCTGTTGGTAACACCACTTCCCTTTCCCATCCCTTCAGTTTGTTGTCTTTGTTTGTATTAAAATGATTACTGACTGTACATGTCTCTAGCTGTGGTTGTACAAGCTGAGATATTTTAAGGGATCTGGTTTTCTAGTAGTCTGTGCCAGTATTTTCTAAAAGTAAGGCCCTTGCAAAGGCTTCATATTGGGCACACAAAAATCATTCGTAACCTTCGACAAGTTTGGCTCGACAAATTTGATGAACAACACTGACTGCCAACATTTTGCATTTGCCTTACACATAATTCCCATTATAGGCCTGGGAATGAAAAGTTACATAAATCAAACCCTAATCTCCTTTCTTGCTTCAGCTCTACCTTGTAAAAAGCTTCTACTGTGGTATTCAAAAACCAGAACAAGTTGCTTGTTCCTCTTATGGTTTGTAACAAATACAACCACTTCATTTAAAACTCAGCAGACAAATTTTATTGCAACTGCTTTGTAGTGTCATGGTAGTGTCATACCACACTTTTCTTCTAAATACTGCAAATTCTCCTTCTCCGCTGGTGGATACTTACAGCACAGTCTATAATACTCTGAAAGCGTTTCTTGGCACCTAGTTTTTATAAAAACAGGTTTCATTGTGAAAGTAGAAGTTGCTTGTGCTGGGAAGGAATCTCTATGTATTTAGACAATGTTAGTCTATACTTGCATACAGTTTTTAATGAGAGATTTATTTAAACATTTAAATTAATGAAATTTATCATTTAAATGAATGCAAAATATAACATGTTTTTGTTAATAAAAATATATTTTAATTTTGAAATATTCATAAATATGTTTTGGAAGTAGTGACATAATAAATTAAAAATTGTACTATTTAAGCTTTGTACTTTTCATTACTCATCTAATTCTTTTAAAAATAATCATTTTACATTGAAATGTGTCTGAGGACTAATTTACTGTTCTATAAAACTAGACACCTATTCATTTTCAGCTTAATCTGAAAGCTTTTTAGAAGATGAAGGAAAAGAACATGAAGTAAAAATGAAACTTAATTCAAGGGAAAGAAGCATAAATACTAATATCAATTCTGTTTTTCTGCTGGTGTCACCCTCATCTCTCATGAATCGAGTTAGCTCAGTTTAAAGACAGTTAAATACAGGAGAGCACTGTGTGCTCAACTCTTTTTGAGTGCCCATTAAAAATCCACAATAAATATTGTCCGTTAGTCTATAAGTAAGTTGAGGTACAGTAAGTATTTTGAAACTGACTTTTCAGTTCATGCCGCAATTTTTCATGCTGCAGTTTTAGTCACTAGCACTACATAATTTCAAGGTCCTCTGGAATGCTTCTATTAATGAGTTTTCCTTTACCAGGTTGCTTGTGCTCCTCAAATCCATAACAACTGTGATTCGAAACAGCATCCCTTTGCACAGGGTGCTGTTAACGATTCTCTGCTTGAAATGGTGGAAAGCCAGGGAGCAGTGGGATGGAAAGAAGTGCAAGTACGAGTAGTTGTCCAAAGGGTGTACTGTTTGCCTGCAAGAGAGGGTTACAGAAGCCATGTTCCAGGAAACAAGCCTCTTTGTGTGACACCCATCACAGGCTCAGATCCACCGAATGTTAGGTGAGTAACGATTTGAATGGGAATTTTCCTGTTGAGGCTGTGATATCTGAGAAAACAAAGAGGATGGAGTTTGGAAGTGTCATTCTTGGTCATCAGCTCACAGGGAATTAGCATGCTCAGCAAGACACAGAGCTCTTGCTGGAAGTGGTGTAGGTTTTTAATAGGTATAGTGTGACACAGAAGTAGTCCTGCCCAGAGACGGTAAGGATCTGTCTGTAGTTCGTATCATCATCAAGGAAGATTGGAAATAAACTAATGGGAAGTTAATTTAAAACTAGTGACGATCATCAACAACTTACACTCTTCCTTGGGTTTCACAGAATAACTTACTTCTCATTTGCCTATTTCAGTCTCATTATGCTCTGCTAGTAGGTATGCTCCTAGGGTGATCTTCTCAAACAAAAGAGAAATACATAGAGAGATGGAGAAACAAGAGGTTTTTCTAAAATAGTGACTTTGCACAGAGAAACATAGGTTTACACACGAAAAAATTCCATTGTAAAACCAGTGGAAAATGCTCTTGTTGGCTTCTGGAAATCTGGAGGTCACAGCAGTTCAACTCCTCGGCAATAAAAAGTGATCTGGTGTCAAACCGTTAACACCAGTGCAGAAATCTTACGCAGAAAACACATGGAGCTTGCAGCTCTAAACCAGTGGCTTTAACCTCTTCTGTTTTAGTCTTGTATGTTTTCAGTGTGGGGAATCAGGAGGCAAACAGTTTTTTAAGTGCAAAAGAAATGGCAGACAGTTTTACCTTCTGACCAGTACTGAACTATTGAATCCTTTCCTCCTTTTTTAAAACGATCTGGAAGTTTTGAGACCAAAGATTGATGTAGAGTCTTTCTCAGCAACTCTGGGTCTGAGAGCACTGTGTCTATTACTGAATTTCCTTCCTTTGGTTTTGCACTAACTTTTGGTTCACACTGGCTTAAAATGACGAAAGGTAAGATATGTTCGATTTTTTTAATTTAGGAAGCTTATTAAAGTGAGTTACAGCAGCAGAGCTTATATAAAGCTTCTCAGTTCAGCCTTTCAGGACATTGTATGTACGAGCTGAATGGAGATGTGCAATTAGTTTAAAGATCCCATTGAGAACTCTCCAGATGTAATTTGCGATAGGCTTTGAATGGGTTCTTCAAAGCTTTGAAGAATTTCAGTTCCTCTAAGCCACTCTGCTCGCGGGTAGCATGCTCACAAGGCTCTTCTTCCTGAGATTTTTAAATACTGGAATTCTCCCAATTTTTGCTACCTTGTAAGCCACTGGATTATTTACAGCACTTGGTGATAAATAAAATTCCTCCAGAAGGAATTTAAGAAGATCATTCTTTCCTAAAATGAAAACTCTGTCATCACCCACAGGAAAGTAATTATTAGAAGCCTTGTCCCCAATATTTTTTAAAAGTTCCTTTACATATAATAGTTACATTGACCTTAATTTGCATTATTTTTTTAAATATTAATCAGCACGTGTGAACTCATTGCTTTACATTTCATTTATTCTTGCTTTTTTTGTTGTTTGGTTGGTTGATTTCTTTTGTAAAATGAGAGCAAAAGCTCCAGCTCCATACCAATATGTGCTTTTGAGGATTATATTCCTTTGCATAGATTTTCTTCCAAAGGGCTATGTTTGATAAAAAATCAGGGCAATGGACAGTCTATTCTTCAAGCCAGTTTTAAAAATGTCAATTCTGTGGGAGTTCAAATGATAATACTGTCTCCATATTTCCTTTCCAACATTTAACCAGAAGTATACTTAATTTGCAGTCCAATAATTTGAGGTAGTTAACCTTTCTGAGCCCACACCCTTTATGGGAATAGGGTGAAAAAAACCCAGAAATCTCAGATTGCATTTATTATGTCAAACTTGAAATAAAATAAAAAATGAGAATCCATTGCTTCTGAGTATGTTGTAGATGGGTATTGTCACATGCAGAAGTTGTTAAACTTGTCCTCTTGGAAGTTGCTTAAATTTTATAGATGTCCCAGCTCAAGGAAGGGCTTGGTTGATGTGATTTGCTGGTATTAGACTGTCCTTTGGATCCTAAAGAGAAAAAAAAAAATCTTTTCTCCTTTGCAAGGAGAGAAGGAAAATGCCTTTTTAAGACTAAGGAAGGGGAAACACCATTCATACTGCTTTATCAGCTGCCATTTCCATGGCTGATAGGTATCCAGGTAAGCCTTTTCTCCTCTGTCAAAAATGTCTGTGTCTCTCACCTGATAGTGAGCAAAGGGATCCAATGCCCTCTTGCAGTCCATTGAAGCGAATGATGGCCCATTCTTTTGTAATTAAAAAACCCCTTTTTAATATAAATTTCTTTTTGTAAAGTAAAACATCTCTGAAAGCAACATTTGTGTTTATGAGGCAAGATCAGTTGGATAATTCATTGTTTTTGTAAACAAAAGCTTCTAATTAGATATCAAGGTAGTTGAATAGTTAATTGATTTGTATTTTAGACAGGCTATTCTATTGTATATTTTCCTTTTTATCTCCCCACAATAACCTAGATGTTATTGCCTAGATGTTATTGTTATGTGAAAGCATAAAAAACCACAGTAAGCTGCAAAGAGGCATGAAATTAAATGTAGAGCAGGGGAAGTGATGCCAAGGCATCCAGTTTCTAGAAAGAGAGTGGCAAATTGTGGGAGAAACCTCTATTTTTGTTATAACGAAATTGTTCCATTTAATTGGGCAAAACTAACACCAGTAAAGCATAGAAATTACTATATATATAGCATAGTAATGCCTATATGCATCTAGCTTTTCTTGTTCATAAATACACATATATAGAACATGGCCTTTTAAGACAGAGAAATGGATACATCTGATGAGTTTAAGTCTGTTTAGCCAAAGTATCTAAAGTATTTTCTGAGAACACTGAGAAATCATTACAGACTCTGAGAAATTCTCTGGCTCCTGTCTTATATAAATCGGTCCTATGTTCCCCACATTACTGACAAATCATTTTCCTTTCCCCCTGTAATTAACTGCTCTTGCAAGTGGACTCTTCATGCTGTAGGAGTTTCATGAGGGAGGGAAGAAAAAAAAGGGGGAAAAAAAAAAGAAGAAAATATTATTTGCTGTGACTGCCCATTTCCAGCATTCCTGGCATACTTTGTGCTGCTTTTTCCCCTCTGATGAGAGAAATACTTTTGCTAATGACACAACACATGTTTGTCTAAACCAGATTATTTTGACTGTTTTTGAAAAAGGCCTGGCTTACACGCAGGAAGATCCCAAAGAGACTCATGTCAACCTGAGGAGCTCACTGGCGCTGAGGTATCTGACTCACTGCATTGGCCTTGTACTTTGTGTTCCTGGGATAAAGCAGTGTATAATTTAGATTTTGCTCTTGCTAGTATCTGTTTGTTTTGAGCAGGCCACGTGAGTTCATTAAAAAAAAAGAGTTGGTCAGTTTTGTGCCTTAAGGACAGAGCTGGTTGTGTGGTAGTTGGTAAAACTAAAATAGACACATTTTAGAACTATAGCACAGTTAAACTGGTCAGAGCGCTCAAAAGACTTGGGTGAGGAGACTGGATAGAAAAGGGTGTTGGCTATTAAGAAGGAAAAGCTAGCCACTGCTAATGTAAAACAATTCTAACTATAGTCGTGAACCTACATTTTAAAATCTTTCTGGGCGACTAGAGAAATTTTCCATTCTCTTCTCTTGGCATACGTTTTGACCTACTTCCTACTTGAACTTTAGCACTATAGCCTGCTATACTTTCTATTCCAAGAACAAAAGAAAGACAATACATTTACTTTTTAAAATAGTGAAATCTGCCTCTATGCAGTCATCAATAGTTCTTGCAGTTTTGCTTTTTGTTTTGTTTTCCATTTACCAGATTTTAGACCAGTGGAAAGGCTTGATACCATGCAAGGAGGACTCTTGGTGAGCAAAATGTTTAGGAGATCCAGGAATCTCTTTGAATGACTGGAAAAAAAACCCAGAATATGGGGAAAGTCACCTTTCTCTTTCTGAACAGACCCCCACAAACTTCATAGTCAGTTGCTGGCATTCATTATGCTCTAGCAAGTTGTTGCAAGTTTCTGAACAGTCTGTTCCTATGTAGTTCTGTGTAAAACAGCTTTACTGTCAAGTGGTAATCATGTAAAACTAATTCATTTCAATGTTGGATTTCCTTTTTTCCCTCTTTTTCTTTGGCTAATTATCTTTGCTGTTTATCTTAACACAAATCTAGTCAATGGGTTAACCTGTCTGGCAGCATGCACAGCTGAAAGTTGAGTGTCAGGTGCTGCAACTAGCATTCCAAGTAGGTGGAGTAATATATTGAAGAGTCATCCTTCTGGTAAAGAAGATGTAGCTTAAATTTTATAAAGCGTAATGAAATAAACAACAACAACGAAAAACCCCTGGAGGTCTTCTTATTTGAAAAGAGCCCAGATTGGAAAGGACTGTCATGAAAGATCCATGTTCACAGATGCTAACATCTGTCAGAATGTTTTTTGTGGCTGACTTAAATTTGTTTACAGCATTCCATTTGGTTTTTTTTGTGTTTTTATAAATGAAACATTTAAAATGGAATGGTCATAAATGCAAGTTTTTAAAAATTACATGATGTTTCTGAGATGTGATTTTTCAAGTGGGATATAAACAGGAAATAGGTAGCTGAAGTGCAGTACAGGGTACTCCATAAGCTAGAAGTTTTCTCTGATTTCCCCTTTTCGGGTCCATCTCAGCAGTGAAGATATGTGCTTTTAATATTCTTGCAAAGTAGTCTAATAACTACTTGACAGACTAATAGTAGTTCAACCAACAGCCGTGGTTCAAAGTCTAGGAACCTGTTTCTGTTTTGAATTATTATATTTATTTATTAATTATTATTATTCACAGTTAAGACTCACTGACACTTGGCTTATTCTGTTTTGCCTCCACCCTGCACTATTTGTAATTCTTAAACTAGAGTCACTGAAACAGAGAGAAAGGACAAAAGACTGTTGGAAAAACAGCTTTGGTATCACATTTTCCAGATGAGACGTTAAATTGTATTGTATATTTAACACTGTAGCTTCCTTGCACTGTTGCCCAGATAGCCCTCAAAGTCTGTTTTCCCTGCTGCAGATGCTATGGATGGATAGATAGAACTTGGGCTTCTTCCAGTGCCACTGTAGTACCGTTTATTTTTCACTGCTAAATATTTACATAATCTTATTCTGTCCAAGGGCAAGGTGAAAGCACTGTTATCTGATTAAAAAAAAAAAAAAAGGAGGACCCCTCAACACACACCACTGTTTTTCAGCTCTGTACTGGGAGTAGGCAATTATTCAGTTTGCCATTGTTCTAAAATATGTCAGGGCAGTGGTAAAAGCTGCTGATACAGAAAAAAGTCTCAAGAAGACAGTAGCCAGCATAGACCACCAATGTGACAGGGATTCAGTCTCTTTGGAAAGCAAATGTGCAGGAACAGAAGCAAACTGTCAGGTGACCAACACTGTGTGCAGGCTCCTGTATGCATCTAGCATACAGGAGACACTGATGGCTAACTCATACTTCCTCCATACTTAAGTGCTTAGACTTATCAGTGAAGTATTCCAATGTTCACAGAAGACAATAACACACACACCCCCTCCAAGCCTTTTGTTGATCAAGAAGGAGGAGTAGCTCTACTTATTTCTATTCCCCAAAGACAGATAAATGGTATGGAAGCATCATGATGTAGAGTTGTGTATTCACCACCACTTACCTTGTAACCATACCTTTTCACACCTTCCACATCTGATGATTGCATACAAGTGGTTTAGAAAGCTGGGGAGGCTTTATTGCACCTGGACACATAATTTCCCACTGCTATCAGTTTTATGGCTGTATTCATCCGACTAATTTTTCTCCAGGGAGTATGTAGATGGGGGGAAAGGGGAGAGCAATGCCCCTCACATGGTATCCTATAGTGGAAACTAGTCTAGAGAGAAGGTAATTTTCCAACCCTAGAGCCACAATCAAGATATGTGCTGTCATACATAGTCTGGTTTAAACTAGGAATAGTAATTTTCCAGCACCTGATATTTGTCAGGAATTACTCTAAGATGACCTACATAAAAGGTATGGAATCTTTCCCTTGGTTTTGACCTTTCTTCCCCTTGATTTTTTTTTATCTCTGGAAGTTATGTGTTTGACAGAACTGAGAGCAGAAATCTTCCATGGGTGTTTTACACCTCTACCTTCCACCGATTACATGACTTCAGTCCTGAGCTGGAGGAAGTGTTAAAAGTCATGCTGAAGCTCTTAGAAACTTTTGTAAAAAACAGATTGTGTCTCTGAGGTTTGTTTTCCTGCTACCATGGTATGGAAGGCAAGGATCATGTAATTCATAAATGTTATAAATGCCTAGATGGACACATGCTGAGCTAATAGTTAGGAGAGAAATTCAACCACCCAAATATTGCACATAATTTTTGTGTAACTTGGGCAGGTGAACACTCTTTGTATCCATAGCCTAAATTATCCTCATAGAAACTTGTGCATCTCTGTATATCCATGTATGTAACAAGAAACATCAGCATAGTTTTAATACGATAGCAGATTTTTGAAAAGGAAGATTCTTAGAAACAAATTTTTGTCATCAGCTTTATAAAAGCTTCTGTTTGGATATAACAAACCAATACTCCTTGGAAAGGCACTATGAACATACTCTTTTTGGGAGAAATGAGCCCTTTTGTCCCCAGGAGTCAGGAATACACTGTTCTATGTGGTTTTAAAATTATAGACATACTCTAGTAATTAAGACAAGGCAGGCTTTGAAAGGGATGAAATTGGTGGGACATAGGCCTGTACATCTATATCTTAAGCTTTTATACACTTTATTTTATAGAATACAAAAGATTAACATACAGCAAACAATGTGAATAAAATAAACCTGCTCAGAGAAGACAATCTTAATTAGTTCTTTCGGTAAGCACTGTGGTTTAAAATTGGTTTGTAACGTAGAAATGTCTTCATGCTAATGTGCCAGTCTTGACTGGCTGCAGTGCCTGCAGGTTTTGTTCAATTTCTCTCAGCCAAAGGCAGTCAGCAACATTACACTGGGTGGGGATCTGCAGCGTGCTGTATTCAAACTCATTTCAGTTAATGCCTCAACTGCCTCTTTGGCTAAAGGGGGCTTCACAAAGTTTGGAGAACTTACTCCTCAAATGAGAAAAAATGATGAGCAATAGCCTAGGATGTGCTTACTGTGTATTACACTTCACAGTGTGAGGACTCAAGTGGAATTGTAGTTAAGGGAGATTTCATTATTTTTGTAATTTTAGTCATACAGTAAGAAAAAGGGAAATTATTCACCTGATACATACTGCCTGATATATGTTAAGGAATGATTTTGTAGCCTACTGGATTTGAACACTTAAGGCCTGTGTTTGGCTGCAGTGTGAGCTTTTCTGAACAGTCTGCTTTACAAGTGCTTAAGGCTGGGACTGAATGCAAACTATGTTTCAGAGAGATTTCTCATTTAAACGGACCAAGAATGATGTCATAAAGGTGCAAAGTGTAATTTTTGGCCAAGTTTGAGTTGTGGGCAGCGCTTCATTCAATATCACATGCTAACGGGATTTTATATACCTTTTTCTCTTTTTTTCCTTTTTTTTTCCCTACTTCTCGATATCATTAGTTTTCCAACTCTGGCACTCTTACTTTTGGTGGTACGCCAGTCATTGAGAAGGATCTCATAGAAGCAGCTCCAGATCCTGCCCTTCTGGAGGTGCTAATCTGAGCCATCAGGCAGTTACCACCAGCCAGCTGCAAATATTTTTGTGCAGCTGCTTACTCCAGCCAGGAGGCACTTAATTGATCTGTACAACTAGAAGTGTAAGGGCTGTGTCTGAAAACTGAGTTCATATCAGCACCTGAGAGGTGGGGGGAGGGTATTGATTGCTGCCAGTAGCCTTCCTTGCGTCTGCAGCTGTGGAAGGAGAGAGGCAAAGATGGAAGTGAAAGCAGCAGACAGGCTTATCATGGCTTTGTGCTGGGTCCTTTGCCCGGGAAGCTGTTGTCTGCTGTTTTTCACATACACACAAATGTAGCTAGCAGGTGGTAGTGAAGTTCCAGTGCAAGACGCAGTGAAGACCCTAGAGTGTTTCCACTTTCCATGCATTTGTGCTGCAATTTGACACTTGGAACTTGTGCTGTCACTGCATGATCTCATCTTGTCTTCTCCTGTACAGCATCATCATTCTTACCTAGGAAGACGGCTTTAAGGAAATTATTATAAAAGTATGAAATTATTGCATATTTGTCAGTAGTTTCCCAACTATTCTAGACCGAAGGCAGGCACATACTTGGGAGTGCCTGCCTGACAGGTGGGGTATGGTTCCTTCCATAGCTATGCAGTCATGGTCCCCATTCAGCACATGCTGCAGGAACTCTGCCAGCAAGGAGATGTTCACTTTTGTTTCCGAGTGAATGAATGGAGGAACTGTAAGGAACACACCACTAGTGAGGTGGGATATGAGACTGCAATGGAGTCATAGCTTTACAAAGGTGGAAAGCGTAGTTGAGATCATGGAAGTGGAGCCCCATGTGTGGGAGTGTGTGATAGGTTATGGGAGAAGGAAGTAATGCGTGGAGCTGAGATCTTCGTATGAGGAATACAAGAGTGGTCATAAGGTATTAAAATCCTATTTTGTGTGAGTTACCTTTCTATCTGCCTCGTCTCCCTTGAGCCTGTATACCTCCTGCCATGGATTTCCTCTTCTGAGGCAGCAACTTTCCCCACTATTGAACTGAAATATAATCTGGCCACAACAGCTACAGATGTACTTGTCTTTGTCCTATAATGATGGGATTATGCATTTTCCTCAGCCTTTGAACAAATGCCAAGATTTGTAAATTGTAGCTGACATGAGGAAAAATGTACAAGGAAATTAATTTGATCGGAACAAGAAGTTGTGTCACATCTTCAACGTAGAGCTATAAATTAACTGATCATAGTAACATTATGTAAATGGGAAGTAGAAGAGCTTGGTAGCAAAAGCATTCAGTGCCTATTATTTGGAAAAGTGGTTTTAATTTCTTGATTTCTATTTAATTGCAAGTGCATCATTGCTTTTCAAGGGAGCTGAAAACTGCCCAGACTTTTTTACTGCAGCCTGGACGGTTCAGTTGTGATTAAAAATATCTGTGATAGGAGTTCATCTATACCTAGGTGCTTCCGTGTCTCTGAGTCAACTTCCATATTTGGACTGTTTGGGGGAGAATTTCAGCAATAACATCCCGAGAAAACACATATTTGAAGTGGGTGCCTCAATAGTCAGGAAAATTGGTGGCTTTCAGACAGAAAGTGAGCATGGACTCAGCTAAGGTCATGAATTTGTACAAAATGAGTTGAAAAACAAGTTATACACACTGAGGAGAAGGGAGAGAACTCAAAGCAAAAAGGCGCCGCATCTGATTTAGAGGATGTAACTTCAGCAAATCAACAAACTGCAATGTGACAGCCTATTTTTAAATGCTTGCAAAGGATTGCACCACGTTGGGTAACACCTGTATGTTAGATTTAGGAAACTCCTGCATAGATAAATAGGTTCTGTTCTAACCTTAGCTTGATCCCTATTAAATACGTAGAAGCTGGATTTGGGGGTGACCCACTTGGTTGCACTTGCTGCTTGGGTAGTGCAAATCAGAGGAAATTAAAGTCATGCATTGAGCAAAACCACGAGAATGAAGAATCATGGTATTTGGAAATAAGGTATGTTTTTTTAAAATGTACTTTTGAGTCTTTCTAAGCTTTTTGGGTGAAGAACCAAAAATTTCCTGTTCAGCCTGGCATATAAATGGATTTCCTTTATAAAAATGAAAAAAAGCTGGGTGTGATTCCTGCTTATATTGGTTGGATTTCAGAAGTTGAAGTTTTAACATACACATCCAATGTTTTAAAATAGAAAAATAAATCTGAAAGCAGGCAGTGCTGTTGCATGCTGTATACGCTTTTAAAGGAAGCCTCCTCTTTTTCCTTTAAGGTGGGCTAATGTTCATACAATGCTGGCTTGCAATAGTTCTTAGGAACCAGTAAACACAGGACTAGAAGGAATTGTGATTAGCCTCATGGAGTGGGTAGCAAGGACATGTGCCTGACCTCTCAGCAGAGACCTGAAGGGTTTGTCTCTGTCTGAGGTCACCTGCTGTGACCAGGTCACTATACATAGAAGCAGAAAGTGACAGAGTATCTGCTTTTGGGATAAAACCAACCATTCAAAAATAGCAGATAAACAGTCCAGTGGTTGAAGAATAATGAAGATTGTGTGTGTGTGCGCAGCATGGTTGAATAAAAGTTGCTGAGTGTTGTAGCACTTCAGTAATCTGATGTTTTGGTCTGAATTTGTAACCCTGGAGTTGCATGCATCCTTTTTTTAACGTTAAGTAGAAATTTGTGTTTTTTTCTTTTCTATATATGTACTGGATATGTAGACTTTCCTTTTTTTCTGCAATTTTGTTTTATATTGCCTATAGCAAAAAATATAAATCCTGTAGTAAGTTTTGGGAGCACGCAGAACTCTGAAGTGTGTGAAATTTCGTTTGTGTATGTCACTGCAGGCATTATTTATTACAACTGAATTTGTAACAGCGGTGCAGCAAAGGAAAGGAATATTATGGCAAAGCACAGTAAGATCCTGTGAGAAGGAGGCTGTGTTCAGCTTCAGTGCATTCTGTCATTTTTATGCCCATAGGTCAGTCCTTTGGTTAATAGGTATTTCCCTCCTTTATGCGAGCTGTCACTGGAAGCCCAGGGCTTGGGGTTGCAGGAGGATTTGCTGGGCAGGCGGGCAGGCACGTGGTTTGTCTCTCCACTTGTGTCCCCCATGCTCAGTGTGTCTCTGCACACGCTGTTCAGTAAACAAACTTTGGAGAACCAGAGCGAGCTGGTTCAGAGCAGCCAGTTCATTCACACAGACCACTTGGAAAGTGGTGCCTTTGCGCAGCCTTGACGTACGGACTGAGGGAAGTGGAGAAGTTAGTATTTATGTTTTCATTAATGCTTTTTATAGCTGCGAGCCAGCTGTAGCTAGTTAGCATTAGCCTAGGACATCTATTAGCGTGCAGACCTCTTACGCAGGATAAAGGGCTTCTGATGGAAACAGAGTTGTTACTCATGGTACTCATGGCTGTGTGTTTACATGAAGGCTGTTTGTGCTGACATAGGATATATATTAGAACAGCATGCACCTTTTTAATGAACAAATTTTCCAGGGTCTGAGGGGATTCTGTATTTAAAAACTATAGCATGGCACATCACAAGAGTTGCATCTTTAAATGGCTTATTGCTTGTTTGAAAACTATTCTTTTATAATAATGTTCCGCAGCTGCGCAGATACAAGAAGTATTTTCTGTTTAGCTTTTAGGATGAGTCTGGAATAAGCAGTATTCCTGCAAGTCTTGAACACACCAGTTTGGACTGCTACATTTTTTTGCTGCGAATGATGTAAGTGGCTGGCAGTAGCACAGGATGAATTGGATCGAAGGGTTTGGCCCAGACGAATTGATGGCTCAGCTGTCCTTCTCTGGTTTCTCCCAGTTCTTGCTTTTTCTTTTCCTTTTTTTTTTTTCCCCTCTTCTGGCAGAGAGTTAGTCAGAAGGATATTTAAAATAAATAACAAAAGCAACTGCAAAACAGAGAATGAGGAAGGCACAAGAAGTGCTGTTTTTATAGCTCCAATAATGACAAGCACCATGGTCTCTGGTATTTACGTTAATAGGACACTTTCCTTTCCTGGTCAGTTAGTGTTCCCCACACAATTCTGACAGCTCTGTTGGTCCTGGCAATGGTAGAGCTGCCTGAAAAAAGAAGCAGGAAATTTTGTCTACCCTCTGCTTTGCATTTCTGTAGAAGGTGTGGAATGATCTTATTGCTTTCTCACAGCTAATTTAGTAATTTTAATAGTTAAAGCTTTGGAATGGAAAATTTTGGGACTGGTTTCTCTCTCAAGTTTTCTTCTCCTGAGGAAGGTAGATTACACTGAAGACCATTGTTTCTACTCCTCTTTTTCCCAGGTCTTTTTGTCTCTACTTTGAGTGTGCTTTTCAGAGACTAGAGAAGATTCCTGAGCCGTTGTAAAACAGCGTGAATTCTCAGCATAGATTTCCATTCTTCTTATCTTTGTCAGTGATGAACTCTTCAGTCCAGAGGAATTCAAATGTTCATTCTGAAAAGCTTTAGTTTGCCTTGTTAAGCCTAGCCTCCTCATGAAAACATTGATTACATCAGCCATCATAGTCAGAATTATACCTTTATGGTTCACAAAGAGAAGCTTTGTAGTGCCATTCGTTTTCATCTACATGACAGTATCTGTATGTGAAGCTGCTGAGTAGCCCCACTTGCCAATGTCAACTCACATGGTTGAATTGTAGTCTCACCAAGACAAAAAGTCAGGTTATCTCCCAAAATTGAATCACTTCTAATCTCCTGTTCAAATAAATTTTCCCCACCCATCCATTTAGGTACACCACCCTTAATGATCCACTTGAAAAGAATGTGACAAGCTCTTGAAAGCCCTGTGAAACTGTGGAAGCACAGCTCATGAATTATGCGTGTTCAGTGCCTAAAGCTGAAATACAGGTGGGAAGACTTCTATCAGCAGTACCTAGACTTCCCTGAAGAGCATTTTCTGTGATTTGGCTATTACCTTTAAAACCAGTGTGGATCACTGGTTAAAACCAGTGTGGATCAAGACCGTGCAGTTTATTCCAATTCCAAAGTCAGCTGGTCTTTTGGAGGCCAGAACAGTAATTTCTTGCTTAGGCAAAATCAAGCTTTGATGTGCACACGTTCTTCCTTTCAATGTAAACCAGCAAAATTGTGCTCGAATGTTTTACACCATTTGGTAAATCTGCTGGAGACTTTTGTTCATTGTGATCTGACAGAAAACATTTTTGTTCGTATTTGCTATTCTTTGAAATGCTTCATAAGCAGCTTTTGTTATGTAGGTGGAAGTTACCTATGTGGTGCTGGCCCTTGGGCCTCTTTTAAAATGAGTGTTATGCTATTCAGTGTCTTTTCTCATTTATTCCTTGTACTCTTGCAGCTGAAACTTAAACCTCTGTGCAAGAACTTAGCTGGGAGCATATGGAGAATCAGGAAAGCAATTTTATCCAACAGAATTTTCCCACAGTCAACATTGTGCTGTTAGCTTTGCAAATTGTGGACACGGATTGATATGTCAGATACTGTATTACAGGACTATGTAGCCTAAAAAGCAATGTCTTTCTCCACTAAACATTTGGCAAAGGTGTTTTTCATGTTTTCTTAAAGCCCATGCTTCTGTTACATCTTATTTAACAAACTCCAGCGTAACAGAGCCAAATATTGAGTGACCAGTCTCTTCCCTGAGTCAGTCATCTGTTCTCTTCAGTTTATGGGTCTTGCTAGTTTTTCCAACACACAAATAACATGTGTTTGGAAATAAGGAGGCATTTCTGGCCCTGTCAGTGCACCTGGTTACAGCATGCATTTTCCCAGTCCTCAAATGCTGTGATAGTGTAGGATAGTACATTATTATGCCCTGTAACTGTATCTTTTTGGCCAAATCTGGCAGGAGTATTTTCCTGATTTTTCTTTATAGCTTTTTCTGATGGTTTTCCTGTGTGTTCTGTCCATAACATCCTAATGAGACACGTGATATGTGGGAAGCATGGATAGAAGAGAGATAAAGCTGCAGTTTCTGTCATCAGGCAGTACTGGGTTGACAGCTACTAATTTTATCTAATCTATTCACTATATTCCTTACTTCTTGTACTGACTGATTGCCAGAAAACTCCTTTGGCCCCTTTTGCAAAATAGCTTAATGCATCTTTTGTCTCTCTGTATACATGCATTATTATATTTTAGATCTCACGTACAGATGTACAAATAAAATGACTGCTGAAGAAGTGAGAGCTTTAATGATATATTGATGTCAGAGACCTTGTTGGTGTGGCTGGGAAAGCTATCCATACACACTACAACATTAATAGAGAGAAGAGACAGTGGGAGAAATTATCACTGATTTCTGTAGATATTTACATGACGTGCACACACACACATTTGTTCCATTCATATGTTAAAATAAAATTTTTTAAAAGCATGTGAGCAGTCTATGTAAATTTCAGTGTATCTCATGCCTAATCTGACAGGGCATGTACCTGATTAAGGTTTCTAGACATTTCCGTGATGATTAGGATGTGTACCTTATGGCAGAGGAGTGAAAAAAAAATTGGTCTGTTGGTGCCATTTATCAATATTTTCAATTTCTATTTGTAAATGTTGAGCTGTTTTAATCTTTGAGGCTAATCCAAATTTATGATCTCTGCTAAAATGCAAGTTACAGTGTCTAAAAACCAATTGCCACTTCATGTTGAGCATTCAAAACTATCCAATGGAAACCGGTGACTTTGACAATATCTTAATTAGTAGATTGGGGTTTTTTTTCCCCCCAGTTATCAATGACTTTTAACTACCAATTTCCTTCATCAATCTAAGTCCCATTTTCTCAGTTCACCACATTTAAAAACTAAAACCTCAGATGTTTTGTTCTCAGCAGTACCTCTTCAAGTGTATTTGAGAATGTTCTTGACATTAGTCAAATTTGCAGGTTTTCTTCATCCCGTTGCAAAGAAAATGTTGGCTGACCAGGCTTTTCTAAGTGGGGAAGAAGAAGCAAAGGCAAGATTGGAGGAATGTTCCCATACTGGGCACTTTAAGTCAAGGATGAATGTACAGGTAGATGTTGAAATCTTGGGAGAGTCTGCAGGCAGTAAGTGAGAGCAATGGTCTTGCTGGGCAACTTCCCATGGGAGTTGGCAGGATGGTGATATGTGAAAGATGCGGTAGAGTTAATTGTTTTAATGAGCAAGTGCTCAACTATGCTTCCAATCATCAAGTCTTCTGGCTTGTGTCTGCTAAACTCTCCAACAGGGAAGTAGGAAAATTAAAAAGAAATCCAAAGCAGGCCTGTTTTATTATGAAATTATGACAATTTTGATTTTCGACATAAAGAGTTGTCCTGACAATCCTGAGCATTCAACCCATGCCCCCCACTCTCTTCCTCCACTATCTCAGCAATGCAGAAAAATGCAGATAGTTGTTTCTCTCTTTGCTGAAGGTGTACCTGTATGCAGAAATCACAGGGAGGTGAATGCCAAATATCTGGGCTGCATGTTTAAACTCTTTTAAAATTTCCCACAGTAAAATTATTTTGTAATGCACATCTGAAGGGATTTTAGTCTAGCTAAGGGTTACTGCCAGAAAGTTGTTGAGCGATAGCTTGTCCAGTATTTTTCACTCTAAATGCTTCTTGGGTCACTTTCCATCTCTGCTTTTGGTCTAGGACTAAGAGTTCTCTATTTATCTTCATAGCAGCAGCACTCTGGGTATCACAGACTTCCTGCCAACCCTTCTGCTTCTGAGAGGCAGGAGAGAGGGAAGCCTACTGGAGCATGCTTGAGGAGGAGGCAGGGATGCCAGTGCTGATGCTGTGGAGACATGGGGTGGAGGTGACATTTGTGCGACAGAGGCCAGGGCGGCCACAGAGGAACGTGACCCCATGGAAGAGTGCTGTGCTCGCAGGGCAGGGTGTATGCACAGGCATGGAGCAGGAGCCCAGAGAACATGTGGCTCCTGCTGTTGCTGAATCCTATCCTGCCAATTCTCCATGGAGGCCTCTAGTATGGGTTCAGTAGCTCCTGGCAGCCAAGGGGTCTCTGTGTTGCTCATTTGTCCTTTGGCTAGAGCTTGCAAAGCACAGCTCCATCAACAGCTTATCACATGCTCTACTCTTCTCCCTGAAGCTCTCCAGTAGCACATGCCCTTCTCCTTTCCCCTACTTTGTGTACTCCTTAAGCTTGTGAACTGCTATTTCAGAATAACCCTACAGCTTGCTTGGGTTCTTAAAGTGTATTCCCTTCCCAGAGAACTAAAATCTATTATTTTTAAGACCTGACAATTAAGGTGATTACAAAATGACTAGAGGGAGGATGAATTTGAGTCACATCACTGGAACCATGCAATATCTCAGCAAAGGCTAGTTCAGCTGAAAACTAAGTGTAATTGCATGCATGTGCAGTGTTCTTCGTGAGTTGGAAGCAACCTCTGCCTCTAGGTAGTCTGATATTTTCCATTATGAAAAATTCTTATGACCTTTTATTTGCAAAGCTGTTTCAACTCCATTGTTTGCTATAGACTTTTGATGTTCAAAGGGGAATGCCCTCAAGGTAGGAAAATGCCTTGTTTTCTTTGGCAGCAGCTACAGCTGGCTCTACCATGGAAACAGTTGGGGTTGGAAAGGGAGAAAGGGGAGAGAGATAAGAGGTAGACTTTCCTACTCCAGCCCAAGAGGCTCATGCTACCTGAGGTGAGAAATATTTCAAGATGAGACAGAGAGCTGGAACAAGGCTTGTCTCAAACCATCTTCCAAACTAGATTATGGGCCACACTGGTCCAGCCATCTCTGTAGGGGTATCACATGATACTTTCCACGTGTGTGAAGCAGCAACTTGGGTGGCAGTTACCTAGAGCCAGACCCAAAGCTGACAGCTCTCCACTCTTACCCAGCAGTGGGACTCAAATATTCCCCAATTCAAATGGTAACAGACTGTTTAAACTACAGACCCTACTAATACAAATATTCTCTGACCATATGTTGAAAAGCACAGGTGCAAAATGCTCAAAAGAGATGTAATGCCAGATTTCCCACAGTGCAGTATATATATACTAAAAACTGAATGTGTCGTCTGTTGATTTCGGAGTATTTAACCTTGTCACCTTGAGATTACTAAGACAGGAAGGTTTAGTAAGTCTTATTTATATTTGTCTCATGGATAAGAACCCCAATAGGACTTGGAATGTGTGGGGTTTATTTGTATATTTATACCTATGAATGATACACATAAACTGTTTCCTTATTCTTTCTAGACCCATCTTTTCTCCCAGAGCAGCAAAGCCTCTTGCAGTTCCAAGTTTTGGATCAGGCTGCTTTTTCCATTTTCTGCTCTTTTTTTCAACCACGGATTTCTGTTCTCACAGGACAAACATGACGTTTCTATACTAGTTAGTTTGCAGTCAGTATACTATTTATCCATGGGCTTTAAAGCCTTATCTTTCTCTCTCTCCTCAGTTCAGTATTGTACAATAGAAAGAGATTAATATTGCTAAATAGTCACCATTTGTTTGCAGAATTGATGTGGCATAAAGCAAATAATTGCAGATACAGACAGTACTGATGCTCACAGCTGCTTCTCTTGCATACGCAAATAAGGGATTTACACACTTGTAAGGTCATATTTTGCTTACATTAATGATCTTATCTTCTTGCACCCTGTGTAGTGTGGTATTCCAAATATTGTGGCGAACATAAAAAAATGTCAATGCTATATACAAATAATTTTGGCATATGACATACAATGTGTATCACTTACAGAGCATGTGGAATAGGGCAGGATGGTGATTAGAATTTTATTCAGGAATTTGTATTTCTTTTGACTGTTTCACGTTTAAAGCAGTTTGTTCATTCAGGATGAATCTGAACAAGTGAACTGAGCTGGCCTATGGAGTTGCTTCTCTGAAAGGAGCTGAGAGATTAAAAGAACCCCAAAGAGTAATATTGGAGGAATAATGAGAGTCAAAGGATAATGGGAAACTTGGGACTGCTTTTTAAGGAGTTCAACTGGAACTGAAACATTGCAGCAGTCACTGTCAGTGTTCCAAAAGGTGAGAGCAGAATACTCTGTGCAGAGGATAAGCTTGGGCAAGTGCCTCCTATTTGCCCTGTTTAAACAAAGTGTAGAGGACTCGCTAGTTCTCGGATCTGATACAGGAAAATAAATCTCAGAATGTGTTAATCTAGGGGAGATGGGGAAAAGGAAGGAGGAGAAGGAGATGTGGGAAAAGAAGAGGAGGAGATGAACATTCTTTTTTTTTTTTAGTGTGGTTTGAAAGGTGTGTCTAGGATTAATTGATGAGAATTGGGGTGAGTGGTAATTGAGCAACAATTTATTAATCAGGTAATGATTAATACTGAACAGATAATGAGGGCAAGTAGGAGAAACTGTGTAAACAAGTGTGGTTATAGTTGAGAGCAACTATTTATTACTTAGAGGGGCTGGAGGGAGAGGGCTGCTGGGTATTGCAGTTTTGCTTTTTTTGTCAAGGAATTCTTCAAACCCCAGTTTAGCTGTTTTTCACAGTGGATTGACTTGAGATTTGACCTTGCTTCCTTTTCTTCCCCTCATCTGCTCTCTCAGAGGTTGTGTGCACCTACATTGCTCATCTTTGGGTTGCTGGGATTGCCCCACTTCAGAAACATATTCTATGTTGCTCTCCTAAGTTGGGAGAAACCACTCACCAAGAGTGAATAATTCTTTATGAGTAATTGAAGAAACCCTTATTTGAGTAAAATAACATTTTAAAGCTTTTATAGGTGTGTTATGAGCGAAATGGAAGGAGATGTGAAGTGAACCCTATGTGAAGATATTTTTTTCATTAAATAGACCCAACAAACTCTTTGTCTTGTAGGACTTTAAAAGTCTCTATTGCATTGTCAGGATTTTAGTCTCTTTGTCTTTCCACTTAGTCACTCTGTATTTCTGCTAAAAATTCCTGATGTTACTGACAAAGTGGGAAAATACAAGAATTGAGGTAATTGCATTAAGGGAATCCTAAAATAAATAATTTCTTATAATTCTTTTTTTTCTTCTTCTTCTGTAAAACTACCTTCTTCTACCTTCTTGCTTTAAACTACCATAATTATGGCAATATTAAGCATTTCTCATGGAACTGCTCCTGGGTTAACTGCATGTTTGGAATAGGTCTGCGTAATGGAAGTCTTATTCTACAGTTGTTGAAGTCAGGAGCTGTAGATGGTGCAGGTTTAGTCCTGGGATAATAAAGTGAGAGATATAATTTTCTTGGTAATGCAATCCATCTGCATGCCCACGAAAGCAGGACATGGCATTTGGTCTCTCTCATCTCAAGATCCCTTTGGCATGCATCCTTTTGGAAATATAAGGAACAGGGGAAGGCAATCTTCTGTTTTTTTCATTAGTTACAAGCCAGATATGGTTCAAAGTACAGCAGGGCTGATGTGCAGACATTTGAATTTTCTGTGAAGAAAGTCTGTATCTTACTTTGTTCAGAGGAGGAAGAGAACTTTGGTATCCCTGATCCACATACAGTCAGGCTGACGTGTTCCTGCTTGTAGAGTTAGCGTGAGTTTCTACTTTCCACACTCACTGATCAAAACACATCTGAAATGTATTCTTAGGTGTTCCTGTAGACTTCTCAAACTTAGACAAATGAGATGTAACACCAAGAGTTAAATTCAAGAGAAAACCCTGTATTCTGCCTTTTGTTACAACTGTGCATATTGTCCTCTCAAGCCTCAGTCCCATCTGCAAGATGACTTCCTTCACCGGGGTGAATAAACTGTGCTTCATATTTGTTTAAAATTCTGAAATCATCTGCAAGTAGAACATGTTTCATATTTAGAGAGAAAATCTTCAGTAAGAACATTTAAAACGTTGTGTCATAAACTGAATTGCAACAAACAGCTCTCAGAGGCTACTGGAGTTCAGTGAGAGGTTTGGAAAGTGACCAGTAGTTACGTATTACATCAGGTGTTGTAATAAGTATCATTACCCTTGTAAGTATTTTCACTTCCTCTGTAATGTTAAATCTAAGTGCAAGTGTACATAGGATGCAGATAATTGCCATTGTCTCCATATGATGGAGCAGCCTATTTGATATGCATATTCATATATGGATAATGCTGTCCCTATCTGAAAATAAACATAGTATGAGTTTGTGAAGGCTAAATGGTGGAGGGAAGATTAGTCTCTTAAACAGTAAAAGCTCCAAGTGCCTGTCAAAAGGGAGCACAGATACCTCACTCACTTTGCTGAATTTTGGTAGTTAAAGACCACCTTTGTATTGTGTGGAGAGATTGTTTCTGGTTTTATTTTGCCTGCTACCTTTGTGAAAGGAAATATTTAATAATTTTTTCCCATAAATGTTTACCCGTAGCTCTCCCAAATTAAGAATGTCTCACTCTAGAGGAATGTGAACTAAAAACCAAATAAAGCTTGTAGGCTTCACAACACAGTCATTTGTGCCAATACTCTGGCCTATGCTTAGTGATGACCCAGAGTCTGACAGTTTATATCTATTTAGTTCTTTAAAAACAGCAAACATGGGTTTTTTTTCCCGCCTTTAAATCATCAAGAAAGATGTTGCTGGTTTTGTCACTACCTCCTGATTGTAAAACATTCAAATAGGTAGTATTTTGCTTATTATGTAAAAATAAAAATTTAACTGTCCATAATTCTTGCAAGTATAAAGTGATAAACTAAAGGAAACAGTGTTTGCAACAGTCTCATTTACCAGCTGATCTGCCTCAGTCTGAGAACAGGAAGTACTGAAGTGAATTTGAACACAGTCATTTTTCACTCTAGCGTAGTTCAACAGTTGCAGATATCACTAGATGGGGTTTTTTTTAAAACAATTTAAAAATAAAATAGATTTCTAAATAAAACAGCAAGTCAGTAAAGACCATTAAACAGCATTCCCATTTGAAGTTTTAGGTTAGTTGGACAAATTCATTAAACTGTTTGGAAGATACATCAGAAGAAATATGACTCAGAAGTGTAGTGGCTGGCACTTGGACACAAATTGAGATTTGAATCTGAAAGCACAGACTTCACTTCTGAAGACTGTGTTTTAGATATTCAGTGTTGGTGAACTAATTCTGCTAGGGGAAATTAGGCTATGTGTTTGTCTGGTTTTGTTGTGTATAGCTGTAAATGCACATTGGCACACTGAAAAGACTAAATGAATTTTAAAATATGCAAAAAAGTAACCTTTGTATAGAGTTTCTAGTATGTTTTCTAATAGACTGGCTTTCAGTATTTTTGAAGTATTTCTGCTGTTCCTTTTAGGTAGCTTACATTTTTAAATTGGTCTGTCTCTTCTGCAGTTATAAAACTGAAATGTGAAATGTTTCTGTTGTTATATTGTATGCTATCATTTATGTAAATATTTTGTGTAAATTATTCTTACAGCAATTGTTCTTAGAAGGTAGGAGGGTTCAGACCAATGTTTCCATCAAACCAAGCCAAAGGATAAACACTTCAGGCAGGAGGGTAGTGATGGATCTTCACGCAGTGGCAGAAAGCCCATTTGTTTTTCTGCTTCGTCTTGTATATGACCAAAGCTGTGATCTCTTGTTGAAGAAGTCTGTGATAAATTATTTTCTTTTTCTCTAAATGCAACGTCCACTTTCCCACCTCTCTTCTCCCTGTGAACTGTCTTGCCACTGCTACATGCCAGGGTGTCCATTCAGTTGAGCTGGAACAGCTGTTTGTGGTGTTAAGTCTGTGGTGTTAAGACCTGTGCAGAAGAAAAATAGAATCATAGAACGGTTTGGGTTGGAAAGGACCTTTAAAGGTCATCTAGTCTAACCCCCAGGCAATGAGCAGGGCCATCTTCAAGTAGCTCAGTTTGCTCAGAGTCCATTCCAACCTGACCTTGAATGTTTCCAGGGTTGGGGCATCATCCACCTCTCTGGGAAACCTTTTCTAGGGCTTCACCACACTCATCGTGAAAAGTTTCTTCCTTATATCTAGTCTGAATCTACCCTCTTTTAGATTAAAACCATTACCCTTCATCCTATCATAACAGGCCTAGTGGAAGGCTACTATAAGGTCTCCCCAGAGTTTTCTCCTCTCCAGCCTGAACCACCCCAACTCTCTCAGCCTGTCTTCATAAGAGAGGTGTTCAGTCCCTCTGAACATTTTTGTGTCTCTCTTCAGGTCTATGTTGTTCTTGTGCTAAGGACTCCAGAGCTGAATGTAGTACTGCAACTAAAATACTTTAATGTCTGAGATTTGCTTGTTAGAGCCAGATCGATTCCCTGATCTGATTTGTCATGTTGCCTCAACCTATTTTGCCATCACAGTTATAAGGGAGGAGAGGGAACATTTTACTACAGATTAGGACTGGGGAATCAGTTGTGTAGGTCAGATACACCTTGATCTGGTATCTCCACCGAATGCCCTGTGACATGAAACAGGTTTTTAGTTTGTGGATGCTAAATGTTGATATTGCCTAAAAACCAGTATTTCTAGTCTGCAGGTTAGAGATATGTGTGTGTATGTACATACATATATCTCTACATTTGCATATGGAAAAAAAAAAATGAGTTTAAAATTTTGCCATTCTTGCAGAGCATGAAAAATACAGAATTCTATTATTTGACAGAAAATCCTTCAGTGGACATGATTTCAAGTCATAGTTAAGAAGACACACTACAGAAAGCAAAAATGATATTGGAATGTACAGAACACGCAAATAAATGTCATGAGAAGTTGGACATTTTCCTAGCTGAATCTGGTCATTAAAAAGTTTAGTTTGTGGGGAAGTGTAGGCGGAGATGTTAATATTTCTTTCGTTACTCAACAAGAAATTTGAAAACAACGTAAAAAGTTTGCTGTGTCCTGAGATTGTCTATGTTAAATTTCAGTCCAGAACCACTTTTAATATGACAAATGTTATACAAACCAAGTTAAACATGGAAGATAATTTTGTCTATTTCTAGGCAGACCAAGTATTCTAACCCTGAGCATTGCAAATTCAGATTTCATTTTTCATTGGTCAGATTTATACAGCCTTACATAGTCAGAAACAGTAGAACTCTTTATTTCTTTTCACATGGCATTGTTCTGTGTCTTGGCCCCACATACTGCAAATAGGCCTTGTCACAGATCATTGTATTTTGATTTGATTATGTGAAGATGTTAAAAAGGGCTTGGAAAGATAATGGAAAGACATTCCTTGCTGGCATAGTTGTATCTCAGGAAAACTTCTGTCTAAAACCCAGCAAGGTGCAAAACTTGTGTGAAGTTTCTTGCATTACATTAAAATTTGGCTGCAGTGCTGAAAGATAATATTCGTGCTTTCTGTAAGCATCACTTTGTGAGCACCCATGACAGGATTCTAAGTAAATTTTTTTTGTGACATGTAAATAGGTGATACTTTATCTCTGCCTAGTGTAGGCTTCAGATAAATTATTTTTAATTATTTGTTTGCATAAATTACATGAAAGTTGGAATTGTAAAAGCATTCTGTAGTGGAACCATCTCTTTACGTATATACCAGCTTGTAAGCAAAGCATGAACCTTGTGATGAATTCTGGAGAAATTACTGCTGGCAACACAGAGCTTTGTTGACTACCCTGTAACCATTCCTGTATAGTTTTTCTAAACCACAATTTCTAAACCTCCATCCCTGGAAAGGTGATGGAACAGCTTATCCTGGGTGCTGTCTCCAGGCTTTTAAAGGACAAGAGGGTCATTGGGAGCAGTCAACATGGCTCTACCAAAGGGAAGTCATGTTTGACCAACCTGATAGCCTTTGATGAAGATGTAACCAGGTGGATAGATGGTGGTAGGACAGTGAATGTGGTTTATCTTGGTTTCAGTAAAGCATTTGACACCATCTCTCACAGCACCCTCATGGCAAAACTGAGAAAGTGTGGGCTGGATGATGAGGTAGTGAGGTAGATTGTTAACTAGTTGAAGGGAAGAAGGCAGAGAGTGGTGATCAATGGGGCAGGGTCTACTTGGAGGCCTGTATCTAGTGGAGTCCCTCAGGTGTTGGTGCTGGGACTGGTACTGTTCAATATATTCATTAATGATCTTGCTGAGGGAACAGATGGGGACTGACAGCAAGTTTGCTGATGCTACTAAACTGGGGGGAGTGGCTGACACACCAGAAGGCTGTGCTGCCATTCAACGAGACCTGGACAGGCTGGAGAGTTGGGTGGGGAGAAATCTAATGAAATTCAACAGAGCAAGTGTAGAGTCTTGCATCTGGGAAAGAATAACCCCTTGTACTAGAACAGATTGAGGAATAAGGTCTCAGAGAGTAGTATAGGGAAATGACCCCTACATCTTGGAGAGCAAGATGAACATGAGCCAGCAATGTGCCCTTGTGGCCAAGAAGGCCAATGGCATCCAGGGGTGTATTAGGAGGGCTGTGGGCAGTAGATCGAGAGAGGTTCTCCTCTCCCTCTACTCTGTCTTCGTGAGACCACTTCTGGAATATTGTGTCAAGTTCTGGGCCCCTCAGTTCAAGAAGGAAAAGGAGCTGCTGGAGAGAGTTCAGCACAGGGTCACAAAAATTATTAAGGGAGTGGAGCATCTCCTTTATGATGAAAGGCTGAGGGAGCTGCGGCTCTTCAGCTTGGAGAAGGGGAGACTGAATGGTGAACTCGTTAATGTTTACAAATACGTAAAGGGAAGGTGTCAGGAGGATGGAGCCAGGCTCTTCTCAATGATGTCCAATGATAGGACAAGGGCCAAGGGGTATAAGCTGGAACATAAGAGATTCCAAAGAAATACAAGGAAGAATTTCTTCACTGTGAGAGTGATGGAGCACTGGCACAGGCTGCCCAGATGGGTTGTGGAGTCTCCTTTGGAGACATTCAAACCCCACCTGGAGGAGTTCCTGTGTGACCTACTTTAGGTAGTCCTGCTCTAGCAGGGGGGTTGGACTAGATGATATTTCAAGGTCCTTTCCAACCCTTGAGATTCTGTAGTTCTGTGATTTGTCAGTTCTAATTATTCCAGATAGGTTATACACTTGTGGTGAGGTGCTTTAACTACATGCCAAATTATTTCTAACAGATTTTACTTAGGGTCTGTAAAGTATCAAAGGTAGCCTTTAATGTCTTTGGAGATTTTGTCACCACTGAAGAAGTAAATAGATAAAGAACGTATCTTAAGATACTGATGTAAATACAGTACAAAAAGATCGGAGTGATAATTGTAATAATTTAACAGTTATAACAGTAGTTTCTGTTTGAGTGTTTCTAAACCTGAATATGTAAGACTTTGTAAGCATTGTTGAAATAGATTAGTTTTCTCTATTGTTCTTCAGGTAGGTAAAAATACAAGTGATGAGGACAGTGCTTTTCTCAAGCATGTGTCCTTCCAGGCCAGCATCAGCACCCTCTATCTAGGTGCTGATGTAGTTGTTTGGAAGTGATAAGCTGTTCCTAGAACCTCATTTTGGAATAACTGCAAATAGTGTTTCTCACTGACACCTGGCAGCTGCTTGCTTTCTTACAAAGTACTGATGCTAGAGAGTTTAACCAGAGTCCACAGATGGATATGTATTGATGCTCTTAAGATTTCTGTTACTCTGTTGCTGACTCATGCATGTAGAACAGAAATCACTTCTATTTACTTTCAGGTTCTTTTCCTACTCTATTCACCATAATCTTTTGCTGACTGATGTATTTTATCTAGAAAACAATACTGACCACTAGAAAAATATAACTGATGTCTACAAAACATTCCTGCTGTGTTTACAAAGTTGATTTGCCCCATCTTTTATCCTTTATTAACTCAATAATAATTAAAAGATACAATAAAATATACAAAGAATAAACTTTTAGTGTAAGTGCTGTGATACATTAACATCCCAGCTTTAAGATTAAAACTAGCATTCACATTGTGGAATGAAAAAACGGGGAATATGGAGAACGTTTCACTGATAGCCAATACTGAAGTTTGGGGTCAGTATGTGCATCTGTCACAAACGTGTGTAACACAGCTGATTGGGGAGAGAGGGGAAACGGATGGAAGAAGACAAGGAGAGTTAATTCAAATTAAACAACTGTGGGATGAAGTGAAGTGTTCTTTTGGTGTCTCATCCCAAGTCAGATATAGGTATCACCTTTGTTTGCCCTACAAGAACATAATCCTTTGCCTATGCTATAGATAAATCACTTTTTTTTAGTACAAAAATTCAATTATTAAAAAATCATTGAATACATGGTATTGTTTTGGCTGGTGACTAAGAAAGCATTAACCTTTCTAAGGAAAGTAAATTCTTCCTAATGCTTTGTTCTGCTACTTTTCAGTGCTTTCTCAAACTTCAAACTTTTCTTTGGGCATCCTGTCTTGTCATATCAGGTCAAACTAAGCTGGGAACATAGCCTTGAAGCAGAATGATCTTTTGTGCCTTTGCAATGACATATTTGGTTTAACACTGTATGAAAAACAGTATTTTTACACATGTATATTTATTTACAACTAACTTTGCTTACAGAGGTGTCTTTTGGTCAAGAAAGGAAAGTTTATGGTAAATTAGATTTCTGTACAAATTTTACAAAATCGAGTCCTATTTGTAGAACATTTTAAATCATATTTTGTGAGACTGCCATTAAAAGAACCTATTTAGGTAATGAGGTTAAAAAGAACAGTGAAATACAGTTCATGCCATTTCAGAATTAAAATTAGTGATAATGATGCATCCAAATAGAGTTGGGTATGGGTTGTAGGTACCTTTTCTCCAAGACAATTCTTGTGAGTGTTTCTCCTTCTTCTCAATGGAAATATATTTAAACCACTTTTGAAATCCTTAGGTGCAGTTACATTGTAAAATCCAATTCAGATCCTGCAGTTCCTGTTGGGAGTTACCTCTGTTTCAGGCCTGGCAGAGAGTGCAGGTAAAGTAAGTTAAGGCAGTGGAAGAGATTGGAATAAATGCCTTTCCATAGCAAGGTTCAGGATCCTCACTGTGCTTCTCCATCGGCTGCCCCCAAGTACCCAGACTCTTTCAGGCCGGCTGCTGTTCCCACATATAGAGGTGTAAGCACAAAAATTCAATTTTACCTTGTGTAAGTTCTGTAACTTAAAATTTGCAAGCAAGAGGAATTTTTTATAGCTTTCCCTATGGTTTTGCTTCTACTTAAAGTGAAGTTATATGTTGAAATATGTTTCTACAGCTATTGTGTGAGAAAGAGAGGGGAAAATGTGTATATTATACATTGCATTTCCATCTCTGTTCAGTATTGCTTCTGCTTACAGGCATACTGGATAATTATACTGTATGCAGGATAATTACGTTTTATCAAAACAAAGCCTTGACAATGAATAAATAGTTACTGCATTACAGTTCAGAAAAATATTTCTAGGAAAAATAGTTGGGAATTTTTCAGAGAAATAGTTTTCTATCAGATCATCTTGCAAAAAAATGAAAACTTTTTATGAAAAGAAGTTGTACAAGCAATTGAAAAATTGTGAAATTGCCGAAGTGCTATGTTTTGAAACAATGCCATTTTCCTACTCTGAAACCACTTGTTTAGAAATTCCATTTCAATTACTTTTTTTTTAACTTAGGGGTTTTTTTAAAATTAGTAAATCAAAATGTTTACATTCATCCGAGTGGGATTCACTCACTATATCTTCATGTATTGTATTTTTGTCTTACTGGTATTTTCACACTATTTGCAGTGGTGGTTTAGGAAAAAGGTTTGAAATATGGCTATTTAGAAAGCATATTTATTAAAAATTGCCTCCTATTCTTGAGAATATTGTTTGGAGGCTTTATCTCTTTTGGTTTAGTGTATTCCCATGTTTTTTATGCTTCACCTTAGGAGTATGGGAATTAGATAGTGTCACATGGTCAGAAATCAACAGTGTCACAGAATCACAGAATCTCAAGGGCTGGAAGGGACCTCAGAAGATCATCTAGTCCAACCCCCCTGCTAGAGCAGGACATCGTAGAGTAGGTCACACAGGAACTTGTCCAGGTGCGTTTTGAATGTCTCCAGAGAAGGAGACCCCACAACCTACCTGGGCAGCCCATTCCAGTGCTCCATCACTCTCACAGTGAAGAAATTCTTCCTTGTATTTCTTTAGAATCTCTTATGTTCCAGCTTATACCCCTTGGCCCTTGTCCTATCATTGGACATCATTGAGAACAGCCTGACTGCATCCTCCTGACACCCACCCTTTACATATTTGTAAACATTAATGAGGTCACCCCTCAGTCTCCTCCAAGCTGAAGAGCCGCAGCTCCCTCAGCCTTATATCATAAAGGAGATGCTCCACTCCCTTCATCGTCTTTGTGTCCCTGCGCTGAACTCTCTCCAGCAGCTCCTTTTCCTTCTTGAACTGAGGGGCCCAGAACTGGACATAATATTCCAGATGCAGTCTCACAAGGGCAGAGTAGGAGAGGAGAACCTCTCTCAACCTACTAACCACACGGCTTCTAATACATCCCAGGGTGCCATCTGGCAATGGAGATCTCACATTATGAACAGTGTGTCCCATGACAACAGACAATGCATAAAAATGGGGCCTATGTAAAAGATCCTCATTTTTATTTGCTGGTGATTCTCTGTATCTTACACATCCTGTAGGAAGGAAGGATCTCCCTTGAAGCAACCTTCAAACCTCATTCTGATGATTTCTGAATGCTATATTCTGGGATGGGGTGAAGCCTGTCTGGAGGGGAAGCCTAGCAGCCTGGCTTGAGACCTTTCAATACAGAGAAGTCTAACTCAGTGGAAAGCCTGAGAGGGGAAAATGCAACTGCTAAGTTGCTGCCAGTACTCTGAAAATACGAGTGCTAATTCCGATTGCCTGTGGTGAGGAGAGATAAGCAACAGCTTATGTCTAAACAGCTATGTGAAAGCTTTGATGTGGTTTTGTGACACTGATGCTTCAGTGAGGATCAGGGATTGTACAGTGTGTCAGATACTTTACGGGCATGTAGAAGAAGTAGTGGTTGGTCCCTGTCCTAATGTTTCCTCAGTGCAGTACCTAGTGAAGTCTCAATTAGAGAAGGAACAACGAACATGTGACAAGAAAAAGAGGATGATACAAGAAGTGTGACAGTACAGAGTACTATCAACAGGAAACTGCATGTTTTAAAGACAAAAGGTATCTTGTTATCTTGGCTGTGAAGTTATATCTCCTGCTGACCTACAATGGGTCACAGCTCAGGAAAATCCAAACTTACCAAAGTAAGTTTAACTGTGCCTCTCCCTTCAAGCTCGTGCTGAATCATATCAGAGGCTGCAACACCAGCATGATGGTAGAACAATGCACTATTGTTGATATTCTTTTGGATAAGACACAAAACCAGAATCTTAACCACAGAATATTAAATCACCTCTTTTGGCATGGATAGATAGGTTTACTAAGGGCCCTAATTCCGTTCTAATTTACATGATTATCTTTTGTCTCTCAAAACTCTTCCTGTAGTTTTGATTAGATTTCGTTCTCCTTTTTTATTTCCCTTGGAGTATAAACAATGAGAACAAACTATGCTGTACTGATGTTTGAACAGATTCTTACTTTCAGGACTGTTTTCTTTTTATAAGAGAAGGGGAAATCGGCATCAAGTATACCACGCATGTAGTCTGTCAGTATTTGATTAGGGTTATTATATGAAATCCAGTGTAATGACTGATTATGTCATTACAATAAAATAGTACTCCACATGTATGAGATATTAAATGACGACTATCATCTCTACAAGGTAATTGTGACTAAGATGTTGTAGTAGAGATTTTTTTCTTTTAGGAGACTTCCCAGTAGCATACATAATGTTTGAAATCTCCATATGCATACAAAGATAACTGAAGTAACGAAAGGAGTGAGAAATTCTCTATGCATATTTTAAGATTACTCAATTAAATCCATGGGAAAAAAAAAAACCCGAAACATAATATGGCAAATCTAAGATTCTTTTTTTTATATACCGTGTGCTGTGTTCCAAGTTCTGATCTTGCTAAAAAAGGATTCCTTAAATTATAGTAAATTGCGAGTGTGATGTTTATAAAATTACTTCCGTGTTTGATCCATGATTGATGTTCAGTTTAGTTTTAAAAGAGAAATGTGGAATTTGCAGAAGTTATTAAATGAAGTCAAAGTGGAGAAATGTTACTGACACTAGCCAGGTATTTTCTCTGCCTACTAGATGGCATGAAATTGAAATCAATGGGAAGATGTTAATTTGAGTGAGGTGTGGATAACGGCCCAAACCTACTGCTTATTTAAAACTAATTTATAAAGCTTTGCTTGACCTATAATGAAAAATGGAATTTCTCATTTTTATAAGTTCAAATGGAAGCTTGAGAAGGTCAAATTGGAAAACTGCTTCCATCTGTACTTCCCTTTCAGGAACACTTGTCGTGTCTGTAATTTCTGATATAAAAATCTCAATATGTCTGGGGAAAGCACTCCATCAGTAATTCTTGTAGGACATCTATGTAATTATACTAGTGTTGTCACAGACCAGCAATTGTCCCTCTCATCTCTAACTACCAGAGATATGAAGAACAGCAAGGTGTAAGAAAGGAAGTGGAAAAGAGGTAATATCAGAGAACATTTCCTCCTGATCTTTTTTTTCCTTCACCCTCTACGTTTATTTCCTGCTGTTACTTCACCTGATGATCTCCAATTGATTCACCTCTTATCAGCAGTTCTCTCAGCTGATATATTCCCACCTGAAGTAGGGTGTGGTGGTGGGACCCAAAGGGGCTCCACTTTTGTATGTGGATTATAACTGCACTCTAAATGATTTAGATTTATTGCTTCCTTCTCCTACACTTAGGAGCTTCTTCAACAAGCAGAGACCATAACACTGCCACATTCTCCTCTGCCTTTCTGGAGAGAGGTTTTACCAAAGTATATTGCTTCTTCCCTGCAGTCCTGTAGCTAAAAACCTCTCTGCTCAGAGGTGCAGCACCTTGCTATAAGTTGAGTCCTTCACAGATAGCACTGTGGACTGTCCATCAATCTGGGGACAAATTTGGCAGGCCACATCCACAATTGTAAGAGAGCCGCTATGCTTTTTTTTTGTGCTGGTGCAGCACTGGAAGGGAGTGGGTTAAATGACAGAGTGCAGTTGGAGCAAGATGAAGTGCTCAACAACAGTCCCATCCTACTGGCTCTTCCAGTCTTGGCTGCACACCATGGTGGACTGAGGGGATAGTCCTGAGGCGACTTCTCTGGGGCTCAGGCCCTGGCCTGCTGATAGCTGCCCACCAAACAGGTTTCTGCAATGGAAAATAGTGCTGCTTCATCCTGCAGTGGCACATTAAAGCTCATCACAACAACACAATTTCAGCAACTGCTGCAAAAGATTGTAAAATAAAAGCAAGATAAATTAAGGTCTCAAGGGAAAAAACAAATCAGGCAGGAAAAAAGTTTTACATGTGAAATATTTTTTTTAAGAAAATCTGAAAATCAAACTTTCACTCACAGACTTGAATGCACCTTTTTTCCTCTTGGTGACATTGATTGCACAGAAAACCCAGAATCTTAGAGCTTGCAAAATGGGTAAAAATAAAACAGGGAAATATTTTCCTTCTCCTCTCTCAGTTTTGCAAATCATGTATTTTTATGATTATAAATAGCTAAATCAACAAACTTTTAGTGACACGGGATGTTAAGCACGCTTATGTTGTTGACTTTCAGAACTATTTAAACTCCCAAGTGCTAAAAATTAGAATTCCCTTTGGAAAAACTTGGAGCTTTCAGTAGACTGGGTTGGAGTCCTCAGTAAGAAGTAGTTAATAGGTAGACTGTGGTGACTCCAGCAAAACAAGATAATCAATTCCATCTGCTTTTCTGATTAATCACCCATAGTATTGAAAGTCAGGGACATCGCAGATTCACACAGTAAGCATATATTTTGGAAAGGAGGGTAACAGCTTGTTGCCTCGATTGTATTCGATTAGTCTGACATCTCTGTTTTCACCTCCCAGAGAAAACAGTCACCCCCCTGCTTGGTAGCTAATCTATAATCCCCAGGCACCCTGTACTCCAGCTGCATGGACACCACACATCCTGATTTTTATTTGTTTTTAGTTTGTTTTAACCAGTTTTGCTTGTTCCTGTCAGAAAAGGAATAGTTAAAAGTGACGAATAGCACATTCTGTTTGGGACTTCAGTTTTCCAAAATAAAATATGTAAGTGAGGGAAAGGTTTCATTTAGTTTTGGCATCGCTTTATTAAGTCAGTTTAAGCCAAGAAAGATTGTTATTCCACACTGTTTGCCGATAGTAGAAAGTTTACATATCAAATTGATTTTTTTGATTTTTTTTTTTTCTCTTAAAGAGAAAATCAGTATGAATTTAAAGGACAGATCTCCTGTTTGCTTCACAGAAGAGATTGTTCTGTTAACTCATCAAGGGGAAGAAAAAAATAAAAGATAAACAGGATTAACTGTTTACTTTAAGTGAGCCGAAGTCTGGTTGTTTTTCCGAAGAAGAACACAATGTACTGTTGTATCTGGTTTCCAGAGTGGTGTTTATCATAATTCCTCATGTGGTGGTTGGTAGAGTGCTGGGAAGGCTCTCCGCCCACTCACAGCTCACTCCCTTTCCCTCTCCCATTGAGGCCTCTGGCCAGCACTGTGAGATCGAGCGAGCTGTCCTGTGTGATCTTTACTGCCTGACATGAGCTGACATTGACCCAGAATAAAATAACAGGGGCTGTTTCCTAGAACTCTCAGTGGACTGCTGAGAACTGCTACCATAACTCTTGTAAACACACGACACGCACACACAAACACACTCCCTCTCCCTCATTTAGAAACACACCTAGGAAAGGCAGTCACTACAGGACAGTGAAGAAAAACAACGTGAGTGGAAAACAGAAAGGGCAGACCCTGTGAGAAAGAGTGGAAAATTGCCCCAACATGATTTCACTTCTGTTTTTTTTTCTTTCCTCTTTATTCTGCCTTTTCTTTCAATGAATATTATATTTTTGTGCTAGTTCAGTGGGTTGATGTGACATTGAAACAGCAGAATATCCTATTGAATACAGACTGAGTTCTGTAATAAATCCTGCAGTATCGTTATATTTCATTTACTTTTCACATGCACCGAGCGACATGCAATGCGATCCTACCAAGAACGTGTCTTCTGAAATGGGCAGGTTTGTTTTGTTTTGTTTTAAAAGAATTATGTTGGTTTTAGGGAGTTGAGAGGTTTTTTTGTAAATAAAATCTTGTAGAATCCTATCCATGGTCTGTGTTGTTCAGAAGTAAATCTGATGAATCCACAAATAATACAGTCTGGAAAGATAAGGGACCCCAGTACCACTGTTTGAGTGTTCTTGCTTCATTCCAGATGCTCTAATTCTGTAAAGTCAACACTATGGGTTTTGCAGAGGGAGCTGAGAGTCCTCTATGCACTGTAGTGTGGAAGAAATAGGTTGATACTGCAAAGAAGCCCCCTCTCTCACTGTGTGTATATATATGTGTATATATATATAGATAGATAGATATGTATGCATTCATATATATAGCCTTCTCCCCCAAACTCAAAGGGGACCTAGCACACAGAATAGGCCCTGTGGACCTACCCTCCTAGGTACCACCATATTATTCAGATAGTGCTTTCAAATCACCCTTTGAAGACAGGACTTTCATTCTGATTTTTACATATAAGGAACTGAGGCGTGGAGGAAACAGCGCAGCAAAGATGATGTGAAATATTGCCAGAACCAGCAACTGAATGCTGATTTTCTTGGAAAGGAGGGTACTGAGCACCTTGCAAGTGAAGATCTTTTGGCAGCACCTCGACAACTGTTGGAATTCTTGGATGCCAAAACAATAATTACAGAGTCTTAAGATTAAAAAAATAAACAAAGAACCCCTCCTCAGATTGACAGATAAGTGCTTTAAGTGGCTGGGTGATAATTACATGTTATATCTGGAACATGATTTTTTTATTGGAGAACATCCATAAGAGAGACTTGCAATTTTCAACTGAGACTGTAAGTTTCTTAAACATGCATTTTTACTCTCAATTAGTAAATCGTGACATACAGGAAAATGATATTTTCTCTGAATTGTATACTGAAATAACCAAGGGAATGTAATGGGATTCCACACTGAAGTAATGGTACGTTGAGGAACCTGAGGAGCGTGTGTGTGTATCATTATTTATTTTACCAACTACAATTAACAGCAGAGTAAGTCCGAAACTAGATGGGATGATCTGATGTGCTTGCTTTTTTGTTACCACCCAAAATTGGTTTTATGCATGTAACAAGCTGTATGGAATGGATCTTAGCAATAGGACCATAAATTGTGTGCAGTATGGTGATGTACAGAGGAGATACTGGGGGGTAACTGGAGCGTGGAAGGCTTTAGTGGTGTGTTTCCACTGAACCTTTATACAAACTTTTAGGCAATACTTAGAAAGTTTATTTTCCTTAACCTTCTGTGTCTTACAAACCAACCGTCACTATACATTTTTATTTACATGGTATAGTTACTTTGGTTTTGAACTATTAATATAGAACAACTTCAATATTCATTTAGCAGTCTGAGGTAAGTTAAACTATTTCTCAAATGTAACTCCGTGACCACTTGAAATTACAGTTTGGGCCTGATATCATGTTTGAATGGATATCAGGAATGTCTTTTTATGGTTTTAAATATTTTGTTTAATTTTGCATAAAATTCTGTGTACAAACAAAACACACACATCAGCAGTTTAATTTGAAAGTGCACTTAGAGACAGCGTCAGATGAGGAGTTAAAAAAGTTCATTTGGTGCTGCGTGAAAATTGCATAGAAGAAATAGTTTATACTGAAAAAATAGTCATGTGTGAAGCCGCGGTTGTCACTGCAAGTATGAAAAGTTGTCTGTTTTTTCAATGCTACACTCGTTCCTAAGATGTTGTACGTAGTTCCCACCAGGCAGGTGATGTTTCATGTTTTGAGTGGAAGCGTTTAGTGTTCTATGGAACTCCGTCCGCTACATGCATTTCTGCCTGAAAAAGGTAGCCCAGCTGATGTGTTTGGCTCCTACAGGTCTCTTGCTATGCACAGAAGTAATTTCCCACAGAAGTATAGCTTCTTCAGGTGACAGACAGAAAATAGTAGGTCGAAGGATTAACCTGAATGAAGAAATGGAAAAAGCAATCATCATTCAAAACTGACTTTGTGGAAGTTGCATTTGATTTTCCAGTTTGTATGAATTCAGTGGCTATTCAAGTGAATAACAACAAACAAGTTATTTTATAACCTCTTTCACTTTTTTTTTTTTTAAACATATGCACAAAAACGTAAGGAAAACCAAGGACAATCCAAAATTATGGACTTGGTATAGTTACTGTAGTGAATTATTTGCAAATTTTATTATATAAATACTCTGTTATACATATGCTGAGAAGTACTTGCAAATAAAAATTCCTTTCCTGAGACTGGGGAGGCCTCTGCTACATATTTTCTATTTGAGATTCTGAGATAAGGCTTGCTCATTGCCCTGGTGATACTCCTGTCACATGTGCAACTTCCACCAATACTTCTTCAATGACAGACTGTCTCTCGCTGGAGGGAACTGGAGTGTCTGGTGTCAACTGTGTGCGCTTTTCCTGCTCTGCCAGATCCAGCACTCCAGAACTGCATTCTCTTTTCCTTCTGAGTCCTCCCACAATTACTACATGAAAACATACACGATCAGAAACCCTGCTTTTCAGTATTTTTAAACCTCCATTTTTCAAAGCAAATGACTGCTATTTTGGTCATTTCAGTGCTGCAAAACAGCGCTCGGAACATGGAAGGCGTTATGACCAGGATTCTTCTTTGTGCTTCTTTCCTCTTATAAGTTGGAAGCGGCGGTTCTTGTGTTTTCTTCCATACCTGTGTATCTCTGCAACCTGTGTACAGAAGAGGCTAGTCATTAATTTTTATTTGTATTGTTTAATGCATAGTTATGCTCTGTAGAGCGTCATCAACTACTCAGTGAGCACAAATGGCAGGGATTTTAAGCAGAATATTCTGAATCTCATGTCTCCCTAAAGGAGACGAGTACGTACTTTTCAAAATGGAGTGTGAAGCAGTTTGTGATCTGAACACAGTGCTTTTAATAGGAAAATCTTGCTAGTGTTACAAGGGAGTAGGGGAGATGTATGGTTAGCCCCGTGTGTTTAGACTTCTGCCCCGTTTTTATCTTTTCAGATATTATATGGGAATGGTGAATGCAAGGAGAGCATAGGGTAGGGATAAATTAAATCCCGGTAGGGTGGCGTCCTGCAGGTTACAATTTGAATCTGAGCCATATTAGCAGGAGTTAATCAGCTCCACCTTAAGACTTGACCAGACAAGTTGCTGAATTGGAGTTGTGTAGGTAGTATTGTGCCTCTGGTGATTAAGGGAGAGGGGGTTTTGTTTATGTGTGTTTATGTATGTGTGCTTTATGCCTGTGCTAGAACCGCACCTCAAACAGATAAGAAGTTCCTTCTGACAAACAAAGCAGCAGCTGTCTTCTTGGATGGGTCAGATAAAGAATGAGCAAATATCATAGCTAATACAATGAAATTAGTTTTCAGGCGTTTTCCCCTTCCCCTCTTTACCTCCCTTCAAAATGAAGTCCCTCTTGAGCACTGCAAAGGTGGTGGCATTTGCCTGGCTGCCTTGCTTCTCATGCTGAACTGCACATCTTAGCTATACATGGAGAAGAGCTGCTGTGGGCCCCATAGTTGTCCTCCTATCCAAGGGTAAAACACTTATGTGTCAGTTAAGATCTGTTAATGACAAATTTCTGCTGCTTGTTTTCAGAAGACTCAGTAAAGACATTCCCTGTGTCATCAGTCAGTTCTGGCACCCATGCGCTCTCATCTTCTCCACAGGCAGCTCTTCTTTTCTTTATTCTTTTCACTGAGCTACTGAAGAGACTGGAGGTGACCAGAGCTCAAGGAGGTTTTTGTTGCCCCTAGCTCTCCAGAAAGTCAGCTGCCCAATGAGGTAGCAGTGTGGAGAGATCTGATTTTTTTGTGCATAAAAAAACCCTGATAGTAAAAGAAGGCTTTAGCCGTGAGGATTGGCTAACTAGAAGGAGGACATGGC
This sequence comes from Colius striatus, assembly GCF_028858725.1. Taxonomy (NCBI): domain Eukaryota; kingdom Metazoa; phylum Chordata; class Aves; order Coliiformes; family Coliidae; genus Colius; species Colius striatus. The sequence goes on from NC_084762.1 coordinate 53,624,389, forward strand.
AGAGTAATCCTGTAATCATCTCCACATTTCTACTGGGAGACATTTTGTCCTGAAGATCAGCACAGTCATAGAAATAATGCAGACTAGTCTATCTTATCTTTCCCCATCCCCCATTCTTGCTTCTGGCTATTAGCAAATTTAACAAAATCTTCCCAAGCTTTTGCATGAGATTTACTGTGTCATTACTTTAAAAAAAAAAAAAGAGAGAGAGAAAAAAAGAGTAATCTCTGCCTCACTTCTTATCATTCCCTGTCTTCATCCCCTTTGTTATTACCCATGAGTCATACTTCACCTTTTCCTTAGTCTGCATCTCCCACAGTCACTCCTCTACTGGCTTTCCTGCCACCCCTTGCTTCTAGAGTGAACTCTCTGCTCCTTTGCATGAGAAATTTCAGTTTCCAAAACCAAATTTTAAATTAATATCTTACACAAGGTTGCATCCTGTTTTCACAAAAATGAAGATGGCTCTTATTTCCTCCTTGCATGATTGCTGCTGGTAAAAATAGGGATGTTGCCCTTTTTATTTTTTTTGGCAGTTCATTACTTATGCATTCTGGCAAGGCATTAGCAAAGGTATGTTTAAGCTGATTAACCGATTCACTACAAATGCCACGTTTCATGGAAAAAAAAAGTATTTGTGATAGATGTGCACAAAATATAAATGCTGAATTCCTGGGAGCAAATACTCATTTTGGATTTGCAGCCTGTCCCATAATTTAGTTGTAGGTTTGCATCCTGGTTGTGAGCTTCAAAGCAGGGAAAGACCCCATATGTCAGACTTGCTGCGGAAACTTAGTTTGCAAGGACATTTGCTGCGGTATCAGAACAACACCCTAACACTGGAAACACTTTTCTGAGAATAAAGCGAAATCAGGGAAAAAACAATTCTGATGAGGAAGTAAGGGCTTTGAATCAAGAGCCTCTGAAAGCAGCTGAACTACTGTTAGTATACTAATAGCAAGTGCAAAATCCATAGGAGTAGAACAGGGTTCAGAGAATATGAGAATAGTTCTCTAAATGCGTTACTGAGTAGGAAAATCAGTTGTCCCTCATTGTTAAATACCTACAGCATCACCTAATAAAGCAGTGTGAGACAGAGAATGATGTTGAGAATATTTAAAGCTTTTGTCATCATTATTTTGTACACTTTAGGAGTGTGCTGAAGCAGGGAACATGTGTTTGTGAAGTTCTCTTCATAACAGTAGTTTGGGTTATTCCTAATCTTTTATTCTGAAATTAGATATCTGAGGGTTATTTGTGAAATTCTGTCTTCTAAGTGGGTAAATATATACATTTCATTTTAAATGTATGTTGCAGAGCAATCCTAACTACCTTTTGGGATACTGTTAGAACAAGTGTCATATAGTGGATGTCTGCTTGCATGTAGAGTCCTAATAGAGCAAAAATACTTGGAGTCTGGTGCAACAGATTCTTGCCACCCTATGCTTCTTCATTATGCCAGTAATCATGAACACATTACTAGTCTGAAGGGGAACATTAGTGATACCAGCCTCAAGTTACACAGTTCTTCCTTTACTACTGTGTATCGAGCTTGGTCATAAAATGATCATTCTGTCATCATATGACCTGAAATGTTGTGCCACTAGACAGCTGGAGTAGGAGCTTCAGCCTCCTAGTCCTGTGTGAAAAATACATTCTTGTCTAGAAGTAATACTCTATGCATATAGGAGTTTACTTCTTATTATTGTTCAAGGAACTGATGTGATGATGATTATTTGGTAACTGTAGTTTTTTTTAGACAAATGAGTTTCTTAACATAGATGTTTATGGTGACACCAGAAAGCGATACAGGTATACAGCCAGGGATGTGGGGAGCTGAGACTCCCATGTCTGACAGCAGGCATCTCTTTGCTTGGCTAAAAGGACTGGAAAAATGCGCTTTTAGTGCTACCAAGCTAATTTTATTTGGGCAATTAATGTGTCCCAGAGGACTTAATATGAGCCTGGTGCCAGCTAGTCTGGGACTTACATGGGTTCAGTTATGTCTCACTAAAGATATGAGAAACTCCAGTGATCAGTTAAGAGACTGCTGAGCAGATCAGATCTGAGACACTACTCAGTTGGCCCTCACTTGTTCCAAGATATGGAGGCCTAATTTTTCACAATTAACAGTCACTGAATGTTTTGTTAACATAGACCAAACTCTTTCTTTTGTTTTTCCCATTCTCCTATATCTGATTTTCAGAAATGTCCAGAGCATATGATTTCTGTTTTTTCCAAACAAAACAATAGCATAAGGAGTTTTAGTCAAATTAGTTAAAACTCGTGAGAGTTTTAAACTAATTGCAAGGTCCTAACATGGAAAGTGACAGGCAACCATAGTTTTTCAGTTTCTGAGCTCTCATGTTGGTATCGCATCCGCCTGTGTTCTGTTGAGTTGGAAGTGATCTGATGGTATGAATCCGGAAGGCACCTCACAGCTTGTTTTACACAGAAAATGAAGAGAGTGATAGAGCTGTTGAAGACACAGGTTTCTATTGTTAGGGCAGTCACGCACTTTCTGGGATGAGAACACCCCTCGTCCTAGAGGTGAGTGTACTTACCCTTCTGGTCTACACATCACGACCGCATTTATTTTCCTCCTGTCTTTCATTGCTCAGGGTAGAAGCAGTGTTTCATGCCTCTAAACGATTTCTTAACATTGGCAGGCCGTGGAGGAATTGTACCTAAGCTTTCTTTGCCTGGTGAAGACTCTGTTTGTGTGGGATCCTTGTAACTAGAGGTATGGGGAAAATGTGAGAGCCTTCATTTGTCTTCAGTTATACTACCGCTTGCTCCTCAAAACCAGCACCAGAATCTGAAAAATGAGAACTCTCAGCTGGTGCTTGCACAGCTGCTGATGTCTGAAAGGCTTTGGGGTTGTATCCTATATTCAATACAGCCCACTTATGGGTGTAAGCCAAAGTTAATTCATACTGAACAAGGAAACTATGATTAATGCTCTTCTATGTGCCTAAGCTTTCCTGCGAAGAAAATACATGGATTTCTTCCAGAGGAATGTAGGAACTCCTTTCATTTAAAATGTGTTTTATAAAGATACAATGACTACTGTTGCATGCTTTCAGGATGCGTATATGTTACATGATGTGCTCCAAAAGCAGTTGGAGTTGGCTTGCTGTAAACAATGGTACTGCTCTGGAGACAGTAGCTTTGGCATGTATCTTTGAGATGGACTGGATTCTGCTGCCTAGTGCACCCCTGAGTTTTATTTAGAAGTAAATATATGTATGTTACCCTCAAAGGTAATTTTTGTCTCCCTTAGAAAAGTTTCCATGCTTAACTGTCTCTTTCTGGGGCGATTAAACCAGTTTTGTAAGCAGCAGCCTCCTTCTTCCATCACTGCATGACTCATGCTATCATGGCTGCTCATCTTAGGTGCAGAATCTTGTGAAATGTATTTTTTTACTATCTAAATGTATGACATCCACGGAGTTTGCCTTATCTGCTATGACAGTAATATCTTCTTGAAATGCCAGCGAGTTGGTTATGCAATACTTTCCAACCCTACAGTCCCTTCTTCCATAGATCACTTTAATCAAATTGTTTGTTTAGCAGGTTCTTTACCTCCTTAAAATTGTTCCTCTGGGCATTTTTATATGCAATATTGAATATACTAATATGCACTTTCATGTTGTTTTGGGTTTTGTGGGGTTTTTTAAAATAAAATTGACTTTTCACTCCATGCATCCTCAGGACTCTTTAAAAAAAGGTTTGGAAAATGTAATACTTGCTGTGCCAGTTTCAGTGTTGGTGATTATTGCTTGTGAAATATGTTACTTTGTTTACTTCTAAGCAGAATTTTTATATTTATACACACACACACACACGCACACATACATATACATTTGTATCATTGCTCTGTCTGCATTGCAGAACTCAGCTCAAGTAAGGCAAAAACCTCAACCTTCTTTCATTCTAAATACACAAACCACATAGTGCATAGCAGGTAATTTATCCCCAGTGCAAGCCCTTTATGGGTTTTTTTTCGGTCATGCTTTTCTATTTCATGGCCCTGTTACCTCCTGAAAATATACGTGAGAAAGCCTTTAATGATGTTGGGTTTGTTTATTGATACACTATTTGGTTGGAATTCTCCAAATATTGTTGAGGATAAACCCTGTCCTGAAGCTTGTAATGTAATTTTCAGAAAATTGCCAATTAGTTTGTAATGAACAGAAGCCAATGAGTAATGGAGGAATGTTTTGCAGATTGTGCCTCCTTGTCCAGGATGCCTATGGTATGTTCAGTGAAGTCCAGTTGCAGTCCCTGAGTTCTGCAGATGACATTGAGCAGTATTGCAGGAGATGGGAAGGAAAATTCTGCTGTTTAGCTGGAATGAAAATTTTGCAAAGAGCTACCAGAGGAAGGTAAGGACAATTCGTGTGAGAATGTATTGTGTACTGTGGAAGGCAGACGGGATCTGCCCTTGTATTTGTTTCTGTGATCAACATTCTTTAGAACAACTGAATCTGGCTTTGTTCAATTAAATGTCCACGTTGCCATTTTGGAGGCATCCATTACTATTTGAGCCAACCATACTCCGCAATGAGCATAAATAAGCTAACACAAATACACGCTTAGCAGAGAAAGGAATAAGGAAGAATTACTGTGTGAAATATTTCATAAAATATGAGTGTTTTCTTTCTCTTCAGGAGATTCAAAGACTTAAAAACATTAGTTCACCTCCCTTTCAGGGCAGAAATATTTACTACAGTATGTTTTTCTACAGTGCTGCCCAATATGGGTTTAAGTTTCTAGCACAGACTTTCCCTTAGTATATGAGAGCTTAATTCCTTTAGGTCGATATCATTTTGGAAGCATAGTTTAAGTTTCTTAAAATATAATCTTGCAAGTCATAAAGCCATTCTTGGTTTTAGAATAAAGTTTATAGAAAAATCCCCACAGGTAAGTAACAAATTGAGTTATGGGGCCTCATAGATTTTCTTATTCTGTGCTTCCTTTTCCATTCTTTGAATAAAATAAAATAGACTTTAAAAAATAAAATAAAATATCAGTAATTAAAGTGATACAGTCTTCACATGATGACCTATATAAATACAATTAGATTGGTACCATTCTCAACATAATTTATTCATACAAGCATCTGATCTAGATAAGCCTTTGCTGTTAGAATGGCTATGATATTTTTGCTGACACTTTTTTTTCCTTGTTGAAAAATGCTGTTTCATCAAAACCAGAATGTTTCATGGAAACATTATCTATTTTGGAGAGAATTTCCATGGGAAGACTTTTTCAGGTCCAAAGGGAGTGAATATTCTTTCACTCTCGTTTCATGAAAACTTTCAGAAAGTCACATTTTTGTTTCATATTGGAACAAAAACAAATTTCAAAGCCTTGAAATGTTTAGCAAAATGGAATTGTTGTTTTCCAGCCAGCCCTATTCAGTATGCTTTTCTTTTTATGTACTTGCAGTGTTAATTTTCAGATCCTTTGGATTTCAAGCCTACTTGCATTTTTATGGATCTTTAATAACAAACATGTCTTCTTATTTAATTATTTTGTTGGCTTTTTTGTCAAGTTACATTTTTTCCAAACAAATTAAATAATGGCTTTGGAATTCTGGATACAGATGAAGTTTTACAACTGACTGCTGATGTTTCCAGTACTCTGCTCAGCTAATAAGAGACAGACTTTTTCTAATGTAAATTCTGTTTCAAAGCAGCAGTAACTTACTTCTGGCTATTCTGAGGACGATTATAAGACACACTGCTGAAAATGCTGGTGGCTCAGCTGGAGCTGTGCTGGTGGTAACCCTACTAGGAAACATGACAAGAAAAAGGCTGGTGTAGCTTCAGGGACAGTGCAGTGCTTAAAACGTGATTTCATTGTACAAGATGGGTGGGTTGGGGAATTGTTCTGGGATTTATTTTTTTCTTAATTGTTTTAGACCAAGTTCTGCTCTGTAACTTGTTGTTACTTTTAAGTGCTGGGACACGTTTTTGTGTCATTTTAGGTGTGATGGAAACCACAGTAAAGCCATAGCTGAAATGAATATAAGGGAGTACTTATTCACACAGAGCATAATTAGACTGTAGAACTCATTGCCACTGGATAAATGGGTTTCCAGAGCCAGTGGTATATCCAAGCACACGATGGGATATGCCTGTGAGTGCCCGACCTTGGCTTGCAGCACAAGTGAATAAGAATGATGTGGTTGCCCTGCAAGAAGGACTGCTTGCTGCCTTTTTTTTTTTTTTCTTTGAGAATGCCAGTTCCTCTTTGGAAGGAGATGGCTTTTAAACTGCTCGTTTCCTGGAGCTTGACAGTGGCGTTAAAAATGGATAAAAGGGAACAAAATGTAGTAAATATAAGGGAAAACCATAACTTTTTGTTTGTTTGGTTGGTGCCTTTGAAGCTCATTATCTGGAGAAAGCCAGGAATGGCTAGTAAGATCCCGTATGTGCATGTTGTCCCAGAGTTACAAATGGATTGTAATCTGTTATAGAGACCTAGTACTTCCTCAGTCCCTTTGTGAGACAAAAGAGATTTTCATTTAACTGATACAAGAGGTTCTCAAACTTTTTGCACCAATGGACCACTGTTATTGTTCAAAAATTTTTCAGACCATTATTCATCCTTGTCATCAAGTATTTAATTTAAAGTACTATTTAGCTTCATTCCAGTAAATGCAGTTTTAAAATCACTGTTGTAAGTTGAAGTTACATTTCAAGGATTAAAACCCTATGAGTAAATAAAGTGTATTTTACACTCAGGCTGGCTGTGAACCTGACTTAATGTTTGGAACGGACCTGCACTGTAAGATATGATAAAGAAACTAAATTCATTTCTTCTCCTCATAAGAAAACATTTGCATTCCAAAAGAAAAGAACTTACACAACCATGTCCTGTCTTGACCATGATCAACCCTGTGAAAAATTAGAACTACAGTAATCAGACATGGAAAGAAAAGCTGTTAGTGTTGAATATTGTTTTTCAATACCCACATCCTTTAACAAGCACTCGAGTCTTATACAAGGTCATTTGAAGGTCTTTTATTGATTTAGAAGATTTTCAAAAGAAATCTCCAACCCCACATAAAACATACTCCCCAAAACCACCAATGCAAGCAATCCTTCCCTTTGTAGTCCAGTAAAAGAAGTGGCTTTTCCCTTGCAGTCCAGTTTCTGGCGATCCTGTAAACAGATGGGAATGGCAAAGTCATGACAAAGTTGCCATGGCTTATTCAGTGTCTTATTTTCAACTATTCTTCTGGTCTGTTCATGAGGTTGTTGAATAAGGGAGGAACCATTATCATAGCAGCTGAATTAACAACATATATGTGGTTCCGTATCTGATTCTCTTAGACACCTTTTCTCTTCACCTTCTCATTCCCATTTGTCTCCTAGCCTTTCCTACAACTGTTCCCTGAACTGCACGTTTGATATCAGCAAAAAAGATATGGTGGTTTAAAGGGAGAAGTCTTGAAAATGTTCATTCATCTGACACTGGTGGTGTTGACTCCTTGGAGGTGTATGTTCTCTCTCCTGTCCTCCCACTACTCATATATCAATCTTATAAATTCAACCCCTTGAGAAAGAAGAAGTGAGACTTTGATGACGTACTGCTAGAGGCAGGAATTTTGATTAAGAATCTGTATGCAGATCAACTAACATGTAACCCCCCCATTTTAATAGATGCCAGGCATGTTTCAGGTATGTCTGGTATAACCAGTAACTAAATATGCAATTAGATGCAGGAACTGAGCACACACTAAAATGCCTCAGGAGTAAATAACCTGCTCCTTCCTACCAGAAATTAATTTCAGTGAGGCAGGATAAACTTTATAGATAATCTGTCTTTATCAACAAAAATATTAATTTTTGTGGTTTTAGCTCTGACTGGTGTTTCATACAGAATAATAACTTTGATCTTGACAGTTTGTGTGTTTTCAGCTGATTTGCAAAGCACTGGGTTGTTTTACTGCTGAGTATAGCAGACCTACCTGCTTCTTCTCTTTATGCTTTTTTATAATGTAGAAATATGAAGAGTGTCTATTCAGCAGAACAGAGAGATGACACCAATTTAAAAATGGGATGGGGAGGAAGAAGTGCTTTGACGTAATTAACACAGGATGTCAGAACGAGTTTTATCCCAAAATTGGAAAAAAACCAAGTTTACGAAGAAGATGGAACTATTGCATGGATAGTCCTAAAATCCACACTTAAGTTGGATAGGGTAAAACACTTTGAAGGATACATCAGCTCATAAGCTTTGGCACTTGACCCAACTGTTGTTTCATGGCAGATCATACTATCTGTTGCATTTTCCTCTAAAGTAAGTAGACTCTGAATATTCAGAGTCTGGTGTTATATTTCTCTGAGAAATAACTGCATTTTCAAATAAAGTTGGCTTCTGCTGTTTGTCATGTTAAACTTTGAAATGTTAGGCACTAAAATGTGAAATCTCTCTGTATTTGTTTGTAGTGTTGATCACTATTGTGTCTGAGGGTTTTCATTCTTCTATTTTTTTCTTTCTATTTACATCCTGTACTTCTCTGGCTTCTCATTTTTCCTCCACTCTTCACCACATATCTTCTCTTCTTCTTGCTTTACACTCAGAAGAGAGGACCACTGCTAACTGCTGTACAAGAAAGTGTTTCAACTGCTAGACATCGACAGGAAATGTAATAGTAAGAACTCTCCACAGAGCAAGGAAGTCATAACTTCCTTCCTTTGGTTTTCCCTCCTCCAAAAAGACTGCCATCTAAAAGAGTCACCCATGTCTCTGAGGTTTTGAGGTCCTGAAGCACTTTGGTAATTGCTGTGGTTAAAAGTTGAGTTCCATTTAAAGCAGGATTTCAGTAATCACATTGGAGTTTTGAATATTTGCTTTATTTTTAATCATTTTGATGACTGATGAGTTTTCTTCTCTTTAACAAGCACAGACTGTTGCTTGTATCTTCAATGCTTCTGTCATAAATTTCTTTCGTAAGCAGCATTGGAGAAAAACTCACACCTATCCAATTGAATCAAAAGTACTTTTATATTAAAATTTCAGTGTTTTCATGTAGTATGTGCAATTTCTAACATACTGTAGAAAAGTGAGTTATTAAAATATGTAAATAAACTAACAATGCTAATATATTAAAGTGTGTAAATAAATTAGACAAAATAATTTCCTATATCTGAACAGAATTTACGGGAAAAAAATAGCCATCAACCCTTCCTTCATGTTTGTATTTTGACTGAGATACTGGTTTAGTAGTCTCAGATTTTTACTTTATGATTTTGTTGCTTTTATTACTCATGTCTGAGAAAATAGGGTGTTGTATATCTTGTGCACTTCAAGGTCTTTATATGTCAATTAAAACTAGTGAATAGTATCAGCTTTACATTTGAGTCTCTTGTCTTTTGATAGTAGAAGCTTATGCAGTCTAGGCGATTATTACTGAGTTTCTTTTTAGCTTTGAGCAAGGAAAGGTTTCATAGAGAGCTAGGAATCACTTGATTTTTCAGTTATTAATAATTGAGACCAATACCAACAAAGGAAACCTGTTTCATTTTAGACTAAAATTGAGAGAGGAGGAAACACAGAAGTGACAAATCCTGAATCCCCAGATCGAGGCTGTCGAAGATGCTGGAGGGAGAATCCTAGCATCTTTCTTCCTGTCCCCTACTGTAAACCTTATGTAGTCTCTCTGCTTTTCCTAGTTGTGGGCTTTGTTTTCCCTCCACTTTCTTTGACATTGCTGATATTTTTCCCCTATAGTATATCTGCCCTGAACCTGTGGTATGGATATTAAAATAGAAAAGTCCCCCAAAATCTAAGCTGTAATGTTAAAAGTTGAATCAGGCATGTCACACACAAACTTCTCAGACCACAACTGTAGATGAAACTTCATGCTTACCAAAAATCTTACAAAATCAGTTGCCAGCAAGATAGCTTTGAAAAGTCAAAGCCTGAAGTTGTTTGATTTTCATAGTATAGCTTGTAGTATGAAGTGAGTGAAATTTCCCCAAGATCAGAGTAGATGTGTTGATGCTGTAGATACTGATTTATCACTTTACTGGATGTCTAAATATAATTACAACAGATTTTCTCTTTATTTGTATGTTTTTGTCAAAAATCATAGAGCAAACATGTATATGCATATGTGCACATATGAATGTATGCATTTGACTTTGCAGTGAAGGGCAAAACAAGACAGGAAGGTTAGAAGCAGATTCTGTCTTCTGCTGAGCTGTGAAACTGAGAATGAAGGTGGTTAGGTGAGCAAGTGAAAGCAGCTTCTCCTCTACAGGGTAGCATAGACAGCATCTATGGTGACAGTTGTGAGGAGGGAAAAGTAAATGGTGTTTTATGAGTATTACTAGCCGTCTTCCAGTAATTTTTCTATGGAACAGTTTAAGACAATTTATTAAATAAGTCAGGATTAATTTCTACACATTTTACATGTATTTTGGATTTTCTCAGCCATCTATTTAGTCTGTTTAACAGTATTAAATCTTTAAAATTCTCTGGCTGCTGTCTGGGTACACAGCAGGCAGTTTGCATTTTTAAGCACACCGAATAATAAAAAAGAAGGACACAAAAAAGAATTGTATATATGTACACTCACATGCACAAATAAAAGTATAGTTATATATACGTAAAGCTTGAGGATGTGGGTTTACAGAAGAGTATCTGTATGTAGAAGACTGCCTGTCCTAAATCCATACTTCTATGAAAGTCTGTATTGTAGCACTCCGTTGGAGTTACCTTACTTTGTAAGTAATAAACAGCAGACATCTACATATTTAGTGTGAGGCACAAAGATTTTTACCATAGATTTCAGTCTGTCATGGGAAGTACGGGATTGAATCTCTCATTTAGAATCTGATAGATGATTTCTGCCCTTCTCCCAGTATGAATTCAGTCTGGGTTTTTTGGTTTGTTTTTTTTTGTTGTTGTGGGGGGGGGAAGTTAGTTATAGAATATTACAATAGAGTCCTTGTTTCTGAAGTTAAAAAAGAAAGTTACTGAAAAGACTTTACATAATGGGTTGGTTTTTTTTTTATCCATATGGCTGTTTCTTCTCACTTACTGCTATACTTTTCCTTTTTCAGAAGTCTGTCCTATTGTGATTTTTTTTAAAGTGACTAGTAATTACAGAGCAAAATTCTAAAGTTTTTGTCTTTTGTAGCCAGAGAGACTCTTTGTGCACACAGGAGGTAACCATGTCCCTTTACTGTAGCACAGACAGCTGTTCATCTTTTGTCCTGGCTCTCTAGTTGGAGAGGGACACATATATTGGATAAAATATACCCATTGTTCAAATCAGAATGAGGTGGGATTTGACTGTTGCTTGCCCAATTAAGAGAATAATTGGATAGTCGTATTCTTCAGAGGAGAACAGAATGTCTTGACGTTTCTCCACTGTCATTGTGCGCACCTCGTCTTCACTTCTGCTAAGTTAAATTCCATAAATGTAAAGAGAGAGAGTTAACTTTCTTGCAGGTGTATAAATGGGTGGAGCAAGAGTGGAGCTCTCTAGGGACACTGACTATTCAGTGATAATGATGGCTCCAGGAGAGAACAACCCCTTTGGTAGACAAGGATCCTGGCAGGATGTGATTTGGAATTTGCAAATCTTTCAACCAGGAAAATGTCCCTCCCCTTGCCTGACTGGTGTTAAAGAAAAGGATGCAGCCAAGATGTTCAGGAGACACTGCACACAACAGTGTTCCTCTGCCTGTTTGTAAACATATACTGTCATTTACTAATAATCAAGTGTTCCTAGTTCAAGCAGTAGATGACCTTCTCCAAAAGAATACAAGTATTAGAAGAAAATCTACTGTACATCTTAGATATCCTGATTTGGGGGAGCAAGGTGGAAGAGAGCTAAAGAAGAGACAACTTATGTCCATTGTGCAAACTTAAAAATATAGATCAGTGTAAGGTCTGTGTGGAGATGTGATTATATTTGCACTACAATGATACAGCTTAGTTGCTCTAAGTTGATAAATATGTGATCTCTGTACACACACACACACAGAGTACACACACACACACAGAGTACACACATACACACACACACAGAGCACACACACACAGTTTGTGGTACATTCATACCTATGTTCTGCCCTTGCCCTCGTGCTGCATGTCGTGTGAAGACAGCTACTTGTGGCCAGGGTTGTATGTGAGGCTGTGCTCTCTTTTGTAACTCTTCTTTTTCAGATAGCAAAATCAATTTGTTCCTTTGGGCATTGGCCCTCCTTTGACTAAAGAGACTATATCATTCTGTACAAAACAAGACAGAAAGTCTTGCCCCAATGAAGGATTCAAGAAGTGGTCAATTTGCTGTAAAGTCTCTTTAATACCTAAGAAGTGTTGCTTTTTGTGTTGTAATGTTCTCACAACAAAACACAAAACAAATAAAAAACCTCAGCCTCTGAGCTCAGGCTTTTCCTTTTACAGACTCAGTGATGATGCTATGAAAGTCAGGAAGTTCACTTTCGTAAAAAAGCAGCACATTTGTGTTTCTGGTCTGTTCATTGCTATGGAGAACACGATTGCTAGTAGCAACATCATTTCATCATTTTTCAAATCTGCCAGCCATAAGCTTTATTCTACAAGATCCACTCTGAGATCTACATCCATAAAACTTCTATAGTGCTGATCCAAAGGTATAACTATTAACATTGAATCATAGGTGATATCTGGTGCTTTATGAAAAAACATGGGAAAAGCTCACTGCCTGTAGACATCCAAAGTCAAAGTGCTTAAAGATCTGGAGGAATACTAGGGAAATAGAGAAATAAAAAAGCTTAAGCAGAAGTGGACTAAAAGCAGAACTTTAAAAGGAAAGTTTCCACGACCCCTTGAAGAGAAGCAGCATATTGCAACATTCTTCATCTCTGTACCAGAGTGTGCCATTTCCTTCTAACAGTTTAGTTTAGAAGCTAGTATTACTTTTAGCAAGTTTCAGACTGGATTTTTTTAGAGCCATTTCAGAAATAGTGGCTTTCTTAATTGGAGAAACAGACAACTTGTTCTTCAAGGCAGTGTGGAGTTAAAATCCAGATCTCTGTGCTTCAACTACACAGAAAGAGAACTCAGACAGGACAAATGGGAACTTTAACTCAAAAATGTATGCCTCTTCACAGTGGTTATCTGTAGTTATTTCCCCTCCCTAAGTTGTTTTCTTGGCCTCTCCCTCAAGATGTTCCTGCCTGTCCACCAAGGGTGCCATACCAATTGACAAGGAAGCCACCGATCTGCTGAGAAGTACAGCTTTGTTTGTTAAAGCTAATGAGCATGCAATGTTTTACCTTAGTATGCTGGGCTGATAATTTTATGTTTGTTTCTAAATTAGAAGTGGAAAACTTTCAAAGTAAATATGTACAAGTCACAGCTGACTAGGAAGAATACTGTCCTCTGCGTTTGTACATAAGATAACAAAATCTTACCTGCTTTTTGATAACCGGTAATTGCTGACTTTCCTGAAAGCAATTATAATCAGCCATTAGAAAAGCAAGAATTGTAAATGTTAGAAGCAAAATTTAAACCAATCAGTTAAAATAGTTAAAAGACATTTTCTTGAAGGAAGTTGTACTGCTATCTTCCCTAGCTAGCGTTTACCCCAGTTCCTCTGAATTTTATCATGTTCATGGCAAAGGATTAAATGCAACTTACTTGTCACTGAATGTGTTACATCCCTCCCTCTCCACCCTGCAGCAGAGAAAATGGATATTGAACTAGACCAAATCAAAACCAGCTTCCAGAAAACAAATGTGATTTAAAATTGTTTTCATAATCACACAATGGTTTGAATTATGTTTCTTAATAAATCTTCTTCATATAATGTTGAACACTGAAAAACATTTTAAACCTGATTTTATTGGTCTTTTTGAAGGGCATTAGGACTTTTTAGTCTTATAGACAGTCTGTGGCCTCCAGTAGTGCCTGTAAAAGTCCCTGGACAAAGTCAAGACTCTGAAATGGTAAGTCTTGTTATTAAGGAAATGTATTTCTTCACTCACAGCTATTTTTGTTGGTAGTGTAATTGTGTTTACTTTGGGAATCAGATTCTTTCCCTCTCTTCAGCTACTGAGTTTTGTTTTACTGGTTCTGGCAACCTCCTAGGCTAACCTGAAGCCCTCTGGATCAGCAGCGTCTTTCCAAAATGATGCAATTCACCCTTATTAATCCTCTAGTGCTAGGATGGTAGGATGTCCAGACAAATCATTCCTCTCCTCTCCTTGCAGGAGGAAAAAGATATTAGATAGCGTGGAGCCAGATGAGAAATTCATATACAAGGATATTAACTTGTTCTTCTGAAACACTTTTCAGCCTTAGGTTTGAAAGCACTCTACTGAAGTTTGACTTCTGTGAAGACAGACTGGCTACTGGACTCAGGTCTCTCAGTTAGGGTGACTTTGACTGATACTTATCTCATGTGAGGACAGTTGAAGGATGAACACAAAAATAATCTGCTAAAAAGTAATTAGTGTTTGTGTGATTTTAGGGAGCGAGTCAGTATTAAAATGGATTTCAAGTGTGTTGCTATATATTTGCAAATCTAAAATGGCATCTTTAATTTTGCTTTAATTGGCTTTTGGATTTGAAAAGGAGTTCTGTCATACCAAGTGTCATTTCAGTAACACCAGTTCATTTCAGAAGCTGCTGGATAGCCAAGTGCTTGTGCTGTCCTGCTTTTCTTGTATAGGCTGTTTTTTGGGGAAGAAGTTTGTGGTATTAAAAATTTGTGTTGGGAGTGAAGCAGGATGCAAGTTCAAGAAAAGAAGAAAAAGCTGGAAACGAACAAGTTTCAAAACCAGAGGGAATTAAAGGTGGATATTACCAGTTATTTCCAAAGTCTGAGATTCTTTTCTCTGCAAGGTGGAGTGTTCTTTGCATTGTGTGGAGGTTTATGTTGAAGAATAAAAAGTTGAGAGCATGGTTTTGCATAAAACTAAGACTGAAACTGGGTGAAACAGCTGTTCTTTCCTTGACGCTCCCTTTCATCTAGATGTTTTGGAAGTCTCAGAGGAATGGATTGTTTTGTGCATTAAAGTCCTGTGGACAACAGAATGGGAATATCCACTGATGGACCAAAGCTCTTAAATGTTGTTTACCATTGTTATGACTCTCATTTGTTCTTCATTTTCTGTACTTTGTTAGAAATCTGAAAATGGAGGAAACTTTCCATAATCATGCAATTTACACTTCTGTCACGGGTTTGAAATACTAATTCATTCCACAGAGGATCACGCCCTGCATTCTACTGCTGTAGGTTTTTTGGCTAAGTTGAGTTTTTTCAGTTGAGATACATTTTTCTTGATGGCAGACAGTATAGTTTTCTGCACAGTTTTGTGGAAGCAGCTTTAAACATGGATACATAAACAATATTGACAGCACACTGATAATGTTGCTGGGAAGAGATCTGTGAACTGATTTGTGTCATATGTACATTCAAATACATAAGTGCTGTCAGAGGCAAACAGAATTTGGGTACTAACTTTTTCTGCTCTTTTTTTTTTCATTATTCAGATTTCTTTGTTTAATGTGTGGGCAGCTTTCTTTAATAGATTCATATTTCTTTTATTAGATTAAACATCTTATTTACAACAAACATTGCTGGAAGAATATTTTACCATGTCCACAACAAAAATATTTAATAACGTCTTTTTTTTCCTGAGAAGCCTTTCTAGCTTGGGACCTCTTTTAATGATGATTGATAAAGTTGTTACGTCATGATTCTTGTTAAGAGGAAGAGAAATATCTGGCATAGCACAAAGAGAGCAGTTCTTGTAGCTCTTGCGTTCCTGTTCTTCATTATCTCCTTGTGCTGTCCTGGATTTAATTTGGCAGCTTTAAAAGTTCGGCAGCTGTTTACTATCACATAAACCCACCCACATGCAAAAGTCCCCAGATCTCAGAAAAATTATGGATGTTAAAAAAATAAAAGGAATAATCAAGACACTCCTACCTTGTAATAAAGAATGCAAAACCAACAGCAAGTACCTTGAAATAGTTGCAGTGTTTGCCAAGTGTGCCAAATCATGAGATGTTTTTGTGATGAAGATCAATGTCAGATTATGGAAAGAATGATACGCACAAGCTGATTTCATTTACAACTTGTGTTGCTTTATTAACTCAACTTCTTCACAGAGTCGTCGTTATTAACCAAATAATTTTGTTGCCTTGTCCCTCTCGAAATGTAAATTGTGTATTTCATTCTGGCTATTATTATAAAAGCCTACTAGACAAATTAAAGTGCCTTTTATAAGGTCTCATTTCTTTTCTTTGCCTTTTAATAGATGACAACTGATCTTCCTCCTCCCAGCTTCTGTTATATTCTTACTGTTCAATCTGGTGAGGTACATGTGGAGGTGGATGAGGAAGAGCAGACTTCTAATTTGTACCAGCCACCAGCTGTCCATGGTCTAAAGGAAATTCTTCAGGTAATCTACTTTACAAGTCAGATAACAAATATTTTGTACCACTGGATTTCTGGTATCACACTTGTCTCATTCCTTGTTTTTGTGCTATTTTCAGATCGATGGTTGTAATGAACGTTGCAGCTTTTGGGCACAAGTGCTATATCTAAGGCTGCAGGTAATCTTTTCACTGAGCAATAAATTCCACATAAAATCAACATAATGTTTATGTGAAGAGGTCAGCATTGATCTTGTTTAGGGCAAAACCCAGAACCTTCCTGGATTATCTTCAAGAGTTGTATGAGCAGAACTGTTACCCGGTCTAAAATGCTTCACAATGGGTAAAATGAACTGCATCTCCAGTATCAAGACCATTCAGTCTAGAAAATGAATAATTTCTGAATAAATTGCTATCTAACCAGAGATAACGCTGTACCCTGGTAAGGAAGGAAGTTACTGGAGATGTGATTTATAGCAAAATGCTCTCCTGAAATACATAGCAAAAAAGTTCACAGTCAATTCTGTTTCTGGAAATAGAATTTAACGGATGAAGATTATATAAAAATACAGTTTTGCTCTTTGTATGTAAGTGTGTGGACTATTTTTGTTGATTTCAGTAGAAGCTCCTCAGGCACATCTGACTTTTATGGTCCAGTTAGTGGAAAGGAGGAACTCTTAGGTAAATACATCTGCCATCCATACTATGTTGGAAAGCTTATGACTTTAGTTTATGTGTTTCTGAATGATGCTACAATTTTCTTTCAAAATGGTGCTAACTCCCTCAGCAGTTAAAGGAAATTTTTGTTGCTGATTTTTTTTTTTCCTGGCAACTGGATCCTTGGTACAGCCAGCACTAAATTCTAGTGGAGAATAATTTGCAATTGTCCATCAACTCCAGAAGAAACAAAGTGTGAATCAAAGCCTATGAACTGAAGACAAAGAAATTCCAGAACGGCCAGCAAAATAGCTGGAGATACTTCCCACCAGTGTGAGACATAAATTTAATTTAGGTCCTGCCCTTTTGCTTCAAAAGCCAATGAGTTATGATTTGATTTTTAGGCAGGGAATACTTTTAACTCCCAAGATGAGGGATGTCTCATGTTTTTTCTGTGGTGAGAATTTAGCGGAGCATTTGCAAATGTGAAGTTAGGGCTAGCTTGCCGGGATCTTTAGGGTGCTAGCAGAAAGGTGGACACATACATGCGTAAACATGTTTTTTCCAAGAAGCCAATTCTGTTAAAAACAAAATAACAGACTAGTGGTATCCTAGCCAAAGATTTTTGTAATCACGAATGTCTACATCTGAGGTGCTATGGGTCATCAGTATTCTTGTGTGGAAGCTCTCCATTGCTAAATTAGAGAAAAGATGAAGCATGCAGGAACAGATGTGATTTTGAGGAATGGAAGTCTGTCTAGCACAAAAAAGGTCTACGATTTCTTCTTGCTAGTAGGAGGTTTATTAGCTGTTTTTTTAATGACTGTTCTCTTACTGAACTGTAAGCACTAAATTTTTGTAAGTGAACAACATGAGTGCTCATAAATTTTGTGTAAGTAATGTTGGAAAAACAATAGAAGATATTCTTCTTTGGCATAACTTCTGGATAACGTTTCTGGATAACTTCTCTAAGAATGTGAAAGTGTTTACCTACTGTTAGTATATTGCTTGCCTAATCCTCCCAGAAGTTCACAAACAGCACCTTGTATACTGCAGTTACCTTTGCCAAGAGGACATAGACTTCACACACAAAATCATCAAGTCATAATAAATGAGGAAAGGACTACGGTTTGTTGTGAGGATTTTTTATTATTAGATAATCTGGTACATGAGCTATTTCAAACGTACTTTGAAAAACAGTATTTATTCTATGTAGCTACAGTATTCTGAAGTACTTCATTTGTGTGAAGGAGGAATGGAAATATGCTTTTTTATTATTACTCAGAATTAATCTGTACTGTGGTACAGTACAGAAGGAATATGAGGAAATATATTCCATCTGTGGTTAAGGAGCTGTCCTTCCTTATAACTCAATCCTGCTGCTATTTGTTGTGTCCTCTCTGTTCAGAACAAATTGTCACACATAGCAAGATGATGATTTTATACTAACTTGTGATTTTTACTGTTGTTATTATTTACTTTCTGGATGGTTCTTTTGAAAGCCAACTTTTAATGTGCTAGTAATTCTCATGGGACAGCTGTAAAAGTTTTTCTTTGAAGCTGTCCTAATGCTATCTACCCAGAGGAGATGCTCCAATGTATGTAGTTACTAGGCAAAGAAACGACATCCATGCGATAGGCAGCATGTATTATAGTAAAGTGTAAATGTAGTGTCAGAGTTACAAACTTTCTCAGTTTAAGAGCTGCTGTCATGCACAAAAACTCCCTTAATTTTAGTGTGGTTAATGGTTTTGAGGTTTGAATTCAACCAAAGATGAAGAGTTGGGGTTCTTGTTGTGTTACCTTATGCTAGAGACATGCACCTTTGAGAATAAAATGCTTATGTGATATGTGTCTCTCCAGTCATTGTGGTATTTCATTTTCATGTAAATGTTTTAATGTGAATTTTTAATTATCAGAATAATTAAAAATATATTATCAGAATATATTATTATATTATCAGAAAATATATTATCAGAATAATTAAAAATAGTAACAAACATTTTTTAAAATTAAGAAAGTGATTTAATCTTATGAAATATGCTTTGTTATTACACCTATTTTTTCTAAAGCATGGCAAAGTTCACACACAGAGACATGTGTGACAAAGTCTGTGTTAAAAAAAAAAGAAAAGCACAAATCTTCAAAATGTAACCCATCTGAATTTGTTAGAGACCCTGAAAAAAGCACTGGTGTGTATATAATGTCTGTCTAGTCTGTCTTGCTTGTCATCCCAGTAAGAAAAAAATTTAAAACACTACTGATTTCATGATAATTATTTTCAGATATGAAGGCTGAGATGAAATCTGGGTTTATTGGTTGTGATATCAGTACTTGTAACACCATAGTATTTTATCCTTGTCTTAGGGAGAAAACTTAGATAGTCATTGCCGATTCCTTTGTCTCTTACTTACGAGTTATCTACTTTTCTATTGCTATGCATCATTCAAATATTTAGAGTTGTTTGTTCAACAGAGGGAAAAAACTCTAACTTTGTAACTTACAGTAGCAATTAGCCAAGAACTGGTGTTCCTGGGAATCAGTAAACAGTATGTGGAAAATTTGCTCACGCAGCAATAATGTCAGTAGTAGCATCAGCCTATCATTTGTTGAGTGTTTTTGAAGGCAAAAGTTATCTAAGACTTTGTTCATAAAAACAGCCAAATAACTTTAAATATATATATATATAAAATATAAATATATAATACATGGTATATGTAACATATAATATTTTTAAAAGAAAATATATTTTCAAATCCCTAGTACAGTCCAAGCGAGTTATAATGAAGTGTGATAGTTGATAAAGATTTAAGCCAAGATTCCAGTGGATCAGCCTCGGAAAGTTAGTTTAAGGTAGAGATGTTTGTATCTGCAGTAAGGAATAATGAGAATTCCAGTAAAGTTTTGATTCATTATCCTCTACGAGCCATAAATATAACGATTCCTGTCAGTTTTATTAGTTAAATATGAGGATGTTATTTCAGTCTTTCCTTCTACTAAAAATTAACAACTGCATTCCAGTTTTGTATCTCTTTTTTTTTAATCATAGACAAAACACAGTGTTCCTATAAATCAAAGAGAGATTATTTGGTTGTTTGTGACTGACTCCACATTGCAAAATGTGGTTCATCTGACTCCAAAAGTTGTTGCTGTGTCAGTCGCTACATCGTGCGTTCCCGGCACGGGAATCACAGAAGCCCTCAGTGTGGCCTCACGACTCGTCTTCTTCAAGGATGCGCTGTGGGGAAATGGTAAGCTTGACACGTGGCTTTGGAGCAGTTGGAATCCAACTGAAATAGCATCCTGATCTCTGACACCGCTTTTCACGTGACCTACAGAGACTTTGATTCTCAGATGAAAATGAGATACTGCAAGTTTGGGAAGAAATTTGGAAGGGGTCGTAATTAGAGCTTTCCCATAAGGATTATTTTTTTACATTTTTGGCTTGATGTCCAGACCAAGTGATCTTGCAGTACGTCTACAAATATCTCTGTCAGTCTTCCCTGATGACTGTTGAATCCAATTACCAGTATCAATCAAATGTGCTAGCTGACGAAAGACTCAAAGTATTGCAATTGGTCTAGATGATAATTGTAGATCCTGTAGGTTTTTGTATTGTGCCTGCATGGGTAGTTCAGCTCTCACATTTTCAGTCTGTTCCAAAGTGTAAGCAAAGTGGAAGCACCAACTTGTGTAAATGGCTGTGTGTCCTGAAGCAAAAATATCTCTGCTTTAGAGAATGAAGCATTGCATGCACCTACTCTTTGGAATCTTTGAAACCAAGTAAGACCACATGAAGGGGTGCCCAGGCTTATGACCAGGGAATAGACAGTAACATGTTTGCGGGGAGCGCGGTGTGATGCCCTCAGAATGGAATTGGACTCTTTACTGCCATGTTCAGATTTTTAAAGCATCTTTTTTTTCCCCATGAGTTGCAAGGTGTAACGAGAGCATGATGCATGTATTGGTGACAGCAAAATATTTTGTCGTGAAGAAAACCTGAAGAGGTCTATCCATCTGTTTAGTAGCTGGCAGGGATCATTGTCTTTATTGGCCATGACAATTAAGATGGTCACCTTTTTCCTTGTTACTGTACTGAGTTGAAATGTCTTTGTTGGCAGGTAGGATTATTTGTGTTGAACGTACTGTTCTCTTATTACAAAAGCCTCTTTTGTACTCGGCTGCCGGTGCTGACCTCAGTGAGCTGACTGGCCCTGTCAGACTCGACGAGCTGGATTCTACAACACAGGCCAACTCCATCTGTGCTGTAAGAGGTTTGTATGGCCTTTCCTGAAATGAATGCGGTTAATTATTTGTGCTCAGTTTAATCTTTTAGGGCTTCATATTGATTCCTTGCACAAACAGCATGGAGGGATAAAAAAAGTACAGTATTGCTGTGGGTCATTAGAGTATTGGAATTTTTATACCTCTTTGTGGGCTGTGTTTGCTTTTTGTTGGCCAAGCTCTGCTCCCACTCACTCATAACCTAGAATAAATGTTTGATGCACAGTCTGCTTTATTATATTCCTCCCTTCGCCCTCTTCTTTCAGGAGCCTTGTGTTCACACCAGCCTTGTTGATGTTGGCAACAGTAAAGTATACTGATATTTTTAAGCAGATGGATAAGATAAGTTAGCCATGTCCTGAGTGGCAGGGGCTAGTGTCTGATTTCCCTGGAGATTTGCTGCAATGGAGCAATTTAGTATGTCACCATAGTCATCTAGCAGAACTTGGCCAATATTTGCTCACCAGCTACCTTGGATCATTGCTTTGTCTAATATTTCAGTCCCACCACTAACCATGCAGAAACATTCCTTACAATGTATTTTCTAGCATTTCCTAATAATGCAGAAGCATTTCCTACTGTGTATTTTCTAATGCTTTGTTCGGTTTTATTTCTAAAACCTCCTAGTTGTAGAGTGCCTATAGGGAAAAGTCCCTAAAAGCCCAGTAACTCTTGGCTTTTAAAGTCAATTTTCTTTCTTCATTTAACTCTTATGACTCTGGTAGCCCCTGTAGAAAATTCTCGATGCTGTTTTACATTTACTTCTGCAAGAATTCACTGGGGCATTTGAAATGAGCTTTAAAATAATAGCAAATAATGGTTAAAATTAATCCCTCCAGCTATAATGTGATGCACTTGAAGAGACAGTTTGAAACCACTCAAAACTGTTACTAAACATATCTCTCCTACAGTAGAGCCTCTAGGATTAATACATGAGCACCTTGCAGCGACAAATCTTGAACTCTTAACACTGCATAAGGAAAAAATTAGTGCAACTAGAGGTACTTCACTCAAAGCCTTGGTTATTATGTATGTCTGGCGCTGATACTGTGAGTTACTGGAAAGTTATTTCTGCCACTGGGAGTGAAGTATGTTTCAGCTTTTCTTTTTTTAAACCTCTCCCATAGTTACACTGAGAATTATCATTTCTCTGCTCTTAATAATTTTATGACTCGGTGTGAGAAGTACCTGTCTTCTTTTGTCCCCTTGACGGTATACTTAGCAGGATAAAGCAAACATTTCTCTATCCTTTCTTTTCCAACAGAGCAAAGAAAATATACCTTTGTGATCTATTGTGTAAATAAGCACTTACTTGACACACATGGGAGGTGTCAAGCTTTCTCTGTTCAGTATTGCAGATGGAAAAATGACAAAAGAAGAAATATAAATAAGACTTTAAATTGGAAGGAACCTCTGAAGTTCCTCTGGTCCTAACTGCTGCTCAAAGCTGGGCCCTGAGGAACTTAATACAACCCTTAAGGCTGGCCTGGCTTTGAAAGGACAATGTTGCAATCCAGGCAGGTCCACAAAGATTGTCAGAAATCTTTTATTTCAAAGAGATCCAGTCACCTCAGCTCTGGCATGGAGCATGTAGCTCTCCAACAGATGAGTGAAAACCTATCATTGCTTTCTTCTGGAAAGTTTATTATTCTTTAAAGATGAGTCTGTCTTTTTCCCCTGTGAGCTCAGAAGGTAATAGATTTATTTTCCTATCACGATGCGTTGCCATGTAATTTTTAGCCTCTTTTTGCTGCATAGTAGCAGTCAAGGTGACTTAAATGTTGTCGGTTCATATGGCACAAAACTGTTTTTTCTCATAGCCATGCTTATGAGCAAATTCTACTAGGCCATAGCCTGTATGTTATTTGGGAATATTACAAGATTAATGATATTTGCCTAGTATATGACTTATCACCAGTGATTGAATTTTAACATTGGATATTTTCATACACAACACCCTTACTCAGAGGTGGGGGTTTTTTTCAGTTTCCCTCTTGACAGTGTGAGCAAAATGGGGTCAATCAGCTTACCCAGATTTCTATTTTTTGGTTGAACTTTTCCCCTTCCTGTCCGTCAATCAGGGTAACTGATTGGAAAAAGAACCCACAGCAACGCATTCATTTTTTTGAACATTTCAACCAGAGTGTTACTTGTAATCCTCAGCCCTTCTTTGCATTCCTCACCAGAGAGCTGTTTTTCCAGGTGTTGTCCAATTATCAGTTTCTTCCTAACGCTGTCAGCCACAGCACATGAAAACAGACCACGGGTAAAAATCAAAATCTGGCTACATGCATTTGCATTTAAAAGAAGGATCTCGGGAAAATATCCAACAGATTTGTGAACCTGAAGCAAAATCTAGAATCTTCACAAGTACATACAGCAGTTCATCAGCTGAAACTTGAGAAATCACATTGCATGCAGGATGCACAAGGCTGTCACTAGATTATTGGACCTGTTGCCGCCTTCTGTTGTGTTTGTTCTGACTTTAGTGATCTCTAGTGGTTTTCTCAAGGGAGCTCTATGTTGTCATCAAAATAAACCTCTCCACATAATATTGTCAGTAGGATCCTGATTAATTTTCTTCACATGCACTTTTATTACTAATGCGCTGGCATCCTGCAGTTGCAATATGGCACACAATTGGGAAAAGGTTAAAAGGCTTTGAGAGAAATGAGTCTGTCAGGAAAGGGGATTTTGCTCTGGTTTGGTTTTTAAATGGTTTTTTTTTTTAATGAAAAAGGAAACATATTCAGCAAACTAATTGCTAGCTTTGTTTTTCCATGAATAAGGGAAATGTGCCTGTGCTGTGGCACAGAATTCCTTATTCTGACAGTGAAATCCATGTTGTTTCATTATATGTATATAAATTGGGTCATAATTGTTGTATTTGAGAATTACCTTTCCTGATCTCCAAACTTGCTGCCCTTCGAATTCCTGAAGAAAATCACAGTTTTGTTGTTCATATGTAGCTCCCTCCTTCCTGTCAGTCCTTGTCCCAGGAGAACCAGGAAGGCAAGTTTTTAACATCCCATCTTAAAGCCCAGAAAGTGTACATGCTCCCTTGTCTCCAAGGGCTGATTTTATTGAATGCATCATAAAGATGTGAGATTCTGGCTCAGTAGGAGCTGGAACTTTTACTCTATACTCATGTTAATGAGTGAGAGTTTGTTTTAGTGCAATTCCATTCTTACAGGTGCTCGACCTTGTATGTGTCAAAATACTTAGAAGTATCTTGTCTATAAATAATGCTCGTAATTTCAGCATATTGTAACCATAAAGCACAATACACTCTTTATTGGCTTCTCATAAAACCCTGGATGTATTTTTTCTTGCCAAAACTAGCAAGGCCCTTTGTATTAGTCCAAAGTGTCCTTGGCATTCTCTTCTTAGGCACACACTTAAATCTGTGGGCCAGATTTAATCGCTGTTAAATCAGTATAAATAAAGAATAACTCAATTGTTAATGGAATTTAACCTGCATTGGTGTTTTCAAAATGGATCGAGTCTCCTCATTGGTTTCTGTTTCCTAAGTACCACTATCAAGCTTTCTGACACAAGGATTTTTTTTAGGTATTTGTTGCCAAGGAAACATCAGAGTACCAGAAAGAAAACAAACAAACAGTCAGAAAAACAAGAAAATCCAAACCAAAAGAACTGAACCTGTTCGGAAAGTTAATTATCAATTGTCTACCTTCTAGTATTTTTAGAATGTAACACACTTTGCTACAGTATCATCCCTTGTTGGAGGGACAAAGGAGAAAGGGAAGAGCTGATGCTTGTTCCAACAAGTCTTATTCTTAAGCTTCGAGTCAGAAAGGACCAAACCTGCTGTGAAGCCAGGAGGGGTTGCGCTTGCTAGCTTAACAGTAGTGGTTTGTAAGAAATTCATCTTCTGCAGGTACTGTTGTTGGAGTTAATGAGAGCACTGCTTTCTCCTGGCCTACTTGCAACAGATGTGGCAATGGAACATTGGAACTGTGTCCCCAGGACAGGTGAGAGTCAGCATGCTCCAGAGCACTCCAGGTGTTTTGCAGATGTAGCCATAACAGCAATAGGTAATGCAACAATTCCTGCAGGCACAGGCTGCGCTTTGTTCCTTCCTGCAACCAAGACGTAGTATTTTTATTGCTGATGAACTGATAAAACCTTCAAGGTTAGATTAATTTATTAAGAAAGATACAAGTAGATATGAAATGATTTGGATTTGGGGTTATCACGATTTTTTTCAAACTAACATGCTGTTTATAAAGATTTCATAGCCCACTGCATTGTACCATTAGTTTTAATAAACATCCACACCAATAACAGTCCGGTTTTAAAAAAGCTCTTTTAAAATTGACCTCTTGCATGTGTCTACCCTGCCTTGTTACCTCATGTACCACCAATTCACCTCGGTTTTCTGTTGAACCGTGATCTTTGTAAAGTGAGATTAAAACTGTAAGTCACGTTAAGTGTGACAGAGCTGTGTTCTACCCTTTCCAAAAGGGATGTTGGATAAATCCAGGGGCACGACTGTCCCACATGTGAAGATTGATCCTGTGGGGCCTGTTAACACCTGAAAGGCTAAATGTGCATCATGCTGGCATGCTCTGGGAAAGCCTCCCCTTCAGCTGCTTAGCCAGCTTGCTCTTGTAGAGCCTGAGATACCTGATGGGATAAAACCGTGAGAGGATGAGAGAAAGTAGTCAGGATATAAAAGAAAGAAAGGGGTTGTATGGGGTGGAGTGGTTCTTTCCACTGGAAAAGCTCACAAAAAGCGTAAGGAGAAGTTGAGTGGGTTTGATCCCATTGAAATGGATGTTTTCCTAAATATGAGAAGCTTTACCGCTTATGCTTTGTTTTGTACTGCCTCCAGAGAAAAAAATAAAGGGCTGAAAATAAAAGTTATCCTATATTATACTGTCATGAAAAAAGTAAAGATGTGTGTATGTTCGCATAGCAGTGTAGTTCAATAAAAGGAAATCAGTGAAGGAT
The DNA here is from genome assembly GCF_028858725.1 of Colius striatus. Classification (NCBI taxonomy): domain Eukaryota; kingdom Metazoa; phylum Chordata; class Aves; order Coliiformes; family Coliidae; genus Colius; species Colius striatus. The sequence continues at coordinate 53,650,705 of NC_084762.1, forward strand.
ACTTTTGCTTTATTTGAAGAACAATGTAGCACGAGTATTTGTTTAAGATGTTATTCCAACAAGCACCCATAGATGAGCTTAATTTTATGCATATGAATTAAGCCTGTGCTCAAAATGTTGAATGTTTGCTGAACAAGGGCCTAAGTCAATAAGTCACTTGGGCCAAATCTATACTGCAAATTTTCCTTTGACAAAACTTTTAGAAGGTTATGAGATTAATATTTGCATAAGTGGTGTGACTACAAATAGCAACCTCCTCCCATGTAGACAAGACTTATAAAAGGAAGAGCTTCTTGCTAGAAGAGTTTAGGTCCTCCAAGAGAGTTGCTTAGCTCTAGCAAGAGAAGAGCTTTATTTGCTATTATCATCTGAATCTCCACCAGGGCTTTCCTACTAAACATTTAAACATAAGAAAAAACTATTTTACTGTTCAGGTGAGGGAGCCCTGGCGCAGGCTGCCCAGGGAGGGTGTGGAATCTCCTTCCTTGGAGGTCTTCAAGACCTGCCTGGACACATTTGTATGCGACCTGATCTAGTTGGACCTACTTCTGCAGGGGGGTTGGACTAGATGATCTCTAAAGGTCCTTTCCAACCCTACCATTCTATGATGTTATGATATTAAAAGTCTGCCTGCAAAGTATTCTGAAAAATAAGCTAGCTGGATTTTTTGTGTGTTTTGATTTACAACCGATGGCTTTTCCATTTCTCTGTTTTACCATCATTATTTGTGTGTTTCAGGGGAGTGCTGTATTGCAACCAGTGCTCTGAAGCTGTTGTTTCACCAGTTTTGAAAATGCAGCTGGAAGTCTTCTTGAGTTGTCCATCCCGATCTCAAAGCACAGTAAAAGTAAAGGTATGGCACAAAATGAGCTTTGAGCCTAGTGAGACTAGATAAGTAGACACGTAGGTACTCTAAGCCACACTTTTATGAACAACTGTGTCAGAAGAAAATGAAAAGATGTAGGAGTATCCCATAATTTAATCTGATACAAATCTTATGTTTCATTGGACTGAGAACCCCACTCCCAGATCTTACTCAAATAATAGAGTCATTAAGTTCACCCAGAGGTTTGCAAACTGTTTTGTGGTCCAGCTGAAGGGCTTTGTTGGGTTGGGCCTTGGGAAACCTCAGTCTCCACAGCCTAAAAGGAATGTGTATTTTTAGACTCCCATTCCAAACATCTTTTGTGTCCCCTCTCCTCTGCCTTCTTGGCCAGTGAAACAAAACCATTCTCTATTTAAACGATAAATCTTTGCTCAATGTGTCTTTCTTACCCTGCACACAGAATGTCTTTGCATACGTAAGATTTTTGTCATGAACAAAACCTGTGATTTTTCATTCCAGCTGTTACAAAGGACTATCTCTTCTCTCCTGATGTCCTCCCCCAGTGAGGATGGGGTAGGTATAATGAATGTTGACAAAAGAAAGAAACTACATAACTTACTGTAGGGGCAGAGTACAGGGAACATGAATCAGATGGGAAGATAGTGGAATCATAGAAATGAAAGTAGTTCCTGGAGGTCATTGTCTGACCACCAGTCACACTGGGCTGCTGCTGATGCATAGGCAGGTCAGCTGTGACTTTGGCTGGCAAGGGTATTGATAACCTCCATGGGTGGAGATTCTGCCTCTCCAGGCAGCTCATTTCAGGGCTGCACTAGGAATGGTAGGAGATTTCATGAGAAACGACAAATTCTTTTTCTCAGGTCCAGCCTGGGATTTGAGTGGGCTGAACCCTTTGGCAATCCCAGGCTGATGCCCTGCTGTTGCACGACTATCATCAGGCTGACACCCTTCCATCAGAAGGGAGATGTTGCAGATGGGACGTGTAGACATGCTGTAGCTCATCTGTGGATATGCAGAGCTACCTGCAAATAGCACCAGGTCCAGGCATTTAGAGCTGCGATGGGCAGCTGCAATGGGCTGTACTCCCATTTCCTGGCTGAGGACCCAAAGACAGCAAAGATGCAATCCAAGCATCCCACCTTCTTGGGCCAGTCTCCTAAACCCTGTAAGCCACGACCGCTTTCTCATAGCACAACTGTGAAGCTACCAACAGGCGGCAATAGCAGAGAAGTTTGTGGGACCACGTGCAAGACAGTGTTTTATAACTGTATGAATGAAACACACATAAGCCACGGGGATCTGTGAGCTAAAGTACAGTTTATGTAATCGTGAAGCAGTTACTCCTTTAATCTGAGATATCAGAAGAACCTTGCCGTTTGGCACAGTGACCCAGATTTATAGCGGGTGAGGGAGGCAGGCGGGCTGGTGCCTGGCTGGCATTGGTGGCCGGGCCATCAGCAGCCAAGGAGCGGCACCTTCAGAGAGTGATTAAGTCCAATTAGGATTCTGAGATGCCCTCCTCTCCCTCACACGTGGAGGGGAGTAAAGGTCAGCTCCTGCTCTTGTTCAGTCATCCCAGCTAAGTACCTTCAGTTAGGTGACACGTGTTGGGGTCATTTTGCTTTCCCTGTCTTAGAGTTGTCTAGGCTTTTGCTGTTATGTGCTCCATGGCTTTAATGGGATTAACGCAAGTGAATAAGTGAATATTTGTAAGGGAATGTTGCTCTGAAAGCGTAAATTATTTTTCTTATGCTGAAGTGTGTGTATTTCATTTAAGCAAAGCAATTTCCAGCATATCTTGGCTCTTTTAATAGCAGTTAAGTCTTCCTAAGTTTTACAGGAGGTGTCTGGTTTGGTTACACACTGGCAAAATGTGATTATTTTTTGAGTTATTAGAATTCAGACAGCCTCTTTTTCATGTTTCAATCAATTTTTATAAAGCTAGAATTTAGAAATCTGGCAACTTAGAAACTTTTTTTTTCCCCCTAGCTGAAATGCAGGGATTTTTTTTTTCCTTCATAAGCATTTCCATCTCTGAACTGCTACATTTTAAAAAACAGCACACCTCAACAAAAATTAATCACAAGAAATCCCACTTGAGGTGGCATTTTTTTTTTTGCCAGTGCTGTGGATGCTTGTAAAGGTGTAGCTTTGGAAGTGCTTCTTTTGGCAAGGAGGTTGGTTTTAGAGGCAGCTGCCACTTGTTGCTTACCTTGTGACAATCCTCCTGTTACACCAGTATGGCTCTTGGTGCAGCTGCGTGATGCGTTGGGCTGCAGAACCAAGCTGGGGTAAAAATAATCTAGGGGAAAAACCACGAGGATGGTTTATACCTTAAATGAGGCAGCAGACACAGGTATCATGTCCTTGTACAAACACAGCCAGGTGAAAGCGGGGCCATGGTCAGAGGCTGGTTGCAGGCAAGTTCCATCTGGGAGAGAAATGGATGTAAAGGTGCCATCTGAGACAGAAACCTTCATGGTTGAGGTATCAGCTATGGGTGTTACCAGATCTTCTGGTAAGGTGCCCTCTTATCTCTGAGGAACAGTCCCAGCCTTGCATCCCTCCCTTCCACACAAGGATATGGGCTTTACAGATTTGGTCAGGCACAGCTCATGTGGGTGAACTACTGGTGATTAACCAGAAGGGGCCATGCAGGTGCCAGGGATCATCAAGGATGCACGACAGGATACAAAGTTAAAGAGGAGGGAGGGTGTAGATGGAGTTGCAAAATATTTTTTCCCTTTAGCCTCAGCTAAGGTAATCAATACATAGTATGTATATATACCTCCCTAGCAGATGTGAATTCCTAGGGGCAGAAAGCTAGATAAAAGGAGCATATATAGGCTGTGCTTTGGCAAAATTGAGTTCAGAGTCACCATAGCAGCTTTTTTCCCCCTTTTTTTAAACAGTTCATTTTAAAAAGCCTGGTAGGGAAGCAGCACTTTAAGCAGGAGTGAGACCTAATTATTGAAAATCTAATGTATTCACTCTTTCCATCGGTTCTAACACGTCTTTCTTTCTGAGTGCTTAAAAAAAAATTGGAAGAGGGCCTTACACCCTGCATCTTCCAATCTGAGTCCTGCTTAGAACACAATGTCCAGGACTGTTTGTTTTAATCAACATGCTTTTATCACTGCAGAGTTATGAGGTGCAGAGCGTGCTGGGAAAGGAGGTGGGGTTACTGCACTGCTACGTCCACGCCATCACCAGCCACCCCAACTGTGTGGCGCTGGAGGAAATCAGTCTTCTGGAAGGAGCAGCAAGACACTGAGCTGAACTCCAGTCAGCTACTACAGTATCTGTGGACTTTGTAATGTGGTTATCTGTTAACTAGTGCCACGGATAATGGGTAATGCAAGTGTGATAAGTATTGAGGTAGCTTATTAAAGCTGTGATTTACTTTGTGCTAACACTGGAAAAAAACTCAAAAAAACCTATTCAGCTTTCTGAACTCTTCTTTTTCCAGTCAGTTCAGAATTTAATGCAGTTCTCCAGGCTGTTTGCTGGTTATCTGTGTAAATCGTCTTGTTCTGGACTTTTGAGTGGTTGTAATTTTTGTTTATGATACCATATTTATTATGTGTAGATGGAGAATATTTTACTGACATTTTTGAAATAAAATACCTTGCTACAGGCTGTGAATATTGGTTTAAGGTGAGTTTTACCAGTGGCTTCTAGATGTACCGCTGCCACAAAACACCGCGTCGTGCCCAAATTCTGAGTCCTAACAGTGGTTATCACGTTGTAACAAATGTTAGAAAGATGGGAGATTTGAACAGAGCTTGTGTTTTGAAGTGTTAAACATATATAAAGTTAATGTTTTACATCTAGTGGATCTCTAAGCACAGAAGTTCCTTGTCTGTAGCTTCCCACAAAAGCAGGTGTTTGATTACAGTTTCTGTTACGGGTAAGGAGCAAACTGCTTTGTAGGCCATGTAACTATCCACACCTTGGCTGTACAGAAACACAGATTACAGATCAGATACATAAGACCAAAATCTTCCCATGTGTGCATAGTTTAAGCTGCACAAATTAAGAGTTCAGACAGAGATTTGATTTTTTTTCCCCCTTCACCTTTCCTGGTCTTCCGAAAAAAACCTGTACGTGTCAGAGGAGGAGTGAACAGTTTTGCACAGGTCCAGTATGTGATTGTCCAGCAAAGGGACGGCAAACTTGTTGCTACATTTGATCGTTCCTGTGGCAGAGACCAATAGTGAGAAGTCTTCTATACATCAATAAAGGAATGATGCAGCTTTTGAATCCCTCCTTTCCCCCCCCTCCTCCAAGTGTTTCAGTTTCCTTACTTGCCTCCCTCTAAGGGAGTCCCTTGCAGACTCATTGTCTTCTGTGAATAATCAAACTTCAGACAAGTAGCCTAACTTTTCCCAACATACACACTAAGCCAGAGACTGGCCTCGTGGCCTGCCCTCACTAGCTGTGAGCAGCAGTGAAAGCTGATGTGCACAGGAAGCCTGAGCTCAGCCCTGAGTCTGTGCATGCAGCTGCATCTCCGTTGGGACTACAGCTGGTCCCAGATCGAGAGCGCATTAGTGCCGGCACAGCTCTGCCTGGTCTGGCATGGAAACGGCTTCGAGGTTTCTTAGCGGGAATTTTAACTAGTGGTGTTCTTATGTTTTATTTTAAAAACAACGTTTCTGAGAGTCCCAGCCCCTCCTGCAGTGCCCCTCAGTTACCTCAGCGGCAGTACCGACCCAGGATCCCGGCGCGCTGGTGCTGCTCCTGGAGAGGCCAGGTCACATTCCCTCTGCTGCTAAAGAAGAAAGACACAGTGCCCCCCACCCCTGGCTTGTCCCCCCCTCACCTCCCCGTCTCCGCTGCTGGCAGCCTCTCCGTGTGCCCTCCGTGTCCCGCTCCGAGGGGAAAGGGGAAGAACGAATCGTCAGCGGCCCCGGGTCGCTCAGATCTCCCCGCCGCCAAGACAGAGCAAATGAGAGCAGGGATGACTTTTTAAAATGACTTTTTTATTATTATTATTATTAGAAATGCTGTAAAAACTGATATAAAAGGTCGAGCATGCTCAGTCCTTTTCATTCTACCGTCTAAAATACATGGGGGGTGGGGTGTTGAAATCACTTAACAGATGTACCTATAGCTGCATCGGGATGAGTAAAATGTAGAAAAGACGAAAACTACCATTACAAAAATAATTTAAGGGGAGAGAAGAAAAAAATATAGCTTTTTTTCCTTTTTTTTTTTGCAAGTTTCGTGGTGAAAGACCCACAGGCATCGCCCCACGCCGCTACAACGTCGCGAAGCGGCCGCCGGCCGGGGAGTTACCCCGCGGCTCCGCGCCTCCTCCGCGCCCGGCCCGGCCTCGGCTCGGCTCGGCTCGGCTCGACTCGGCCCGGCCCGGCCATCTGAGGTATTTATCCACGGTCTCCCAGAGTCCATCTCTCTCTCCGTCCCGCTTCTCCCGCGGTTACCGGCAGTCGGTGCCTGAGCCAGGCTGCAGGAAGGAGGCGCCGGGCAACTGCTTGAAGAAGTGCCGGAGGCTGGTCAAGTCCCGGGTGAGCTGCTCGATCTTCTTGTGCAGCTTCTCGTTCTCGGCCGAGAGCTCCAGCAGCTTTTGCTGCATCTCCTGGTTGCGCCGCTTCGCCTTGTCGCGGCTCTTGCGCACGGCGATGTTGTTGCGCTCCCGGCGCTGCCGGTACTCGGGGCTAAACCTGTCCACGCACTTCTTGCCGCCGCGCTCCTTCCCGCCAGGGGCCGCGGGCGGCGGGGCGGACACGGACCCGGGCACGGACACGGACCCGGGCACGGCGGCGGGGCCCGGGGAGCGAGTGCTGCAGCTGGACGGGGAGCTGCTGCCCGGCGGCTCGGGGGAGGTGGGCGGCGTGGGCTGCCCGCTCAGGTTCATGATGGTCTGGGCGCAGGTGGCGATCTGGGAGGGCAGCAGCGAGGAGGAGAGGTCGCTGTCGCTCCAGTCCGGCTCCTGCTTCAGGGCGCCGCGGGAGGAGGAGGAGGAGGAAGAGGAGGAGGAGGAGGAGGAGGCGGTGCGGGGCTCGGCGCCCAGCAGGGTGGTCATGGCAGCGCCGAGGTCCTTGGCGGGGTCGCGGCCGGCGCCGCCGCCCGGCGGCAAGTACTCGCCGTAGTCCCCGCCCCGCTCGGGCTTGTGGTTGCTGTTGAAGAGGTCGGCGAAGAGCTCGTCGTTGCAGAGCTCCAGGTTGGGCACGGCCGACATAGAGTCAATGTAGGAACTAAAATCGATGGCGCTCTCGTCCTCGTACATGGCCGGGGCGGCGGCGCTGAGCTCCGCCAGGTTGGTGCCGCTGCCCCCCGCGCCGCCCCCCGCCTCCTCGCCGCTCATCCCGCAGCCGCCGCGGCCCCCTGGCTTGCAGGCGGCCCCCGGTCCGCCGCCGCTGCCCACCTTAGCGTCGTAGAAGTTGGCGGGCTCCGGGCACCAGCTCTTATAACATGCCGGCGAGTCCAGGCTGTAGAGAGCGGCGGCACTCATGGGCGAGCGGGACGCGGCGCCTCCGGGCCGCGGGCACCAGCCGCCGCTCCGCTCCGATCGCAGCTCCAGCCTCCGCCACGGGCAGGTGGCGAGCGGGGCTGCCACTGCTACTGCTGCCGCTGGTACCGCCGCCGCCGCTGGTACCGGCGTTACCGGTGCTGTTGCTGTACCGCTGGACGTGGTACCGGCGCTCTCGCCGCCGTCCCACCGTCGCTTCGCTTTCCCGCGGGGGCCGATCCGCGCTCGGGTCACGCCGTGCTGGGCGAGAGGAGGCGGGGATGGGACAAGGCGTCTCCGGTCTTGGGAGCGAAACGCCCGCTCGGTCCCTTCTTATACGGCGCCGGCCCCGCCTCCTGCCCCAATGACGGGGAACGAGTGTTCACGGCACCCCCGGGGACCTGGGGGCGGGAGCGGGTGGGGTGCGCGGCCGCGGAGGCAGAGCTCCCGCCGCGGAGAGATGCCGCCTCCCGGCGGAGGGTGCCCACGGTCGGGGGCGGCCCCCCCCGGGGGGACAGGACGGCCTTTCGGGCCCCTGCCTTCTCCCCGCACCGTCGCGTCCCCCGGAGGAGGGCTGTCCCGACTCCCCACTCCTCCTGCAACAGCCCGGTTGAGAGCTATTTTTTTTCTCTTTCCCGACTTAGTCCCATACGGGACAGCGGGAAAAAAAAGTGGTGAAAAAAGCTCATTTTTATCCCCATCACTACCACGCTGCAACCCCACTTCCTCCCTCCCCCCTACTTTTCCCCAGCGGAGCCTTGGATGAAGTGATTCGGGAAAGATGCTGCCGGCCCCACGCGTGACTGTGCGCATCACCCTAGCGCCCTCCCGAGGCTCCGCTCCGCCCGACGGAGCGCGGGCAGCTTCGCCGCAGAGGCTTGTGTTAAACCCCACCACTCTGGCACAGGGTGGCCGCTTGGAACTTCTCGCAGGGGTGGGAAAGGGGTCGCTGAGGCATCATGAGCTACTTTGCGCTGGCTGCGTGAAGTTAAGCCTCTTTAAAACACTTACGGTGAGTAATTATGTGTTGTTCCCCACCCCCCCCGCATCAGATAAACTACTGCTATTAAATTGGCAAATATCAGAGCAATGAAAATATTTTAGTATCAAATATGTGGAATGTGAAACTTTTCTAGTGACGTAACAGATTTTAAGCCCCTGGCTTCACCCCCAGGTGCTCCATGACAAAAGAAACAACAACAAAACCTTTAAAAAAGTCTATTTGAGGATTTGATTTTTTTTTTCTTCCCCCCGAAAACATGAGCCAGCTGGGTTTGTGACACTTGGACTGGACTCGTCAGCCCGGCCCTCAGATGACACTGCTGGCACGGGGCTGTGCCCTCGGAGTGCTGCTGTGCCCCTTTGGCGATGGCTTTCTGGGGCTGGCGGGTACGTGCCGGCCATGCCGGGCCCGCGGCCCCGCTCTGGGCAGGCCTCCATCTGCCCCCACCGCAGCTGTTGCACTGCCGCAGCTGTTTGTCAACGGCGTGGCGTGTGCTTTTGAACGCAAATAGCCGGGACAGGACCGGGACATGCGCTCCCTTTAGCCGTGAGCCCCTCGCAGGGAGGCATGCGGGGTGAGGATGAGTGTGCTCTGCCTGGCAGGTGAGGGTTTGGCCTGGCAGGTGAGGTTTCACACCAAGGGACTTTGCTTTGAGCTCTGATGCTGAAGTTAACCCCACAGAGATGATATGTTTAAATAAATCTCGTTTGCTCATCAGGGGTCTTGACCACGCAACCTCTGTCTGCATGAGCATTAAGCACTGAACGTGACTGTGACAAAAGAAGGAATTGGTTTTGTTTTTTATTTTAGAACAGAAAATTTTCCTTTTCCGTGCGGTAAAAAACCAAAAAATCTCCCCTGAGCCGGTTCTGCATGTTGTTACTTTCTGCCCTCCAGCACTCAGGTACACTCTCGTCGCGTGACTCCGTACGGCCTGCTCATGGCCAGGAATTCCTGCAGGGAACTGCGACCCTCACACAGTGCTCCTGGACATTTCTTCTCAACATCAAATGTAGTGAGGTGAGTGCATGAAGCACAGGGAGGTGGTTTAGAAATGCAAGGAGTGACACCCACTCTCTCCCCACTCTGTGGGACAGGGTCTGTCAATGGCTGAAAGGCGATGCATTTACCTGTTGTAGCCATGACGTTACGGTTTGCCTTGGAAAGCATCTCATAACTTTTTGTACATGGGCCTGTGATATGCTTTGAGCTTGCTGAAGTCCCTGTCCCCAAAGGGCAGCTGGTCATCAGATGGTGTTGACATCCAACTGCGCCCGCCCAAACGGTCTCATTTAATGCCTATCATGTTACCCTAAAAACCATGCAATTCCCAGCCAGGTGACCTGGCCCCTACTGGGAACCTGCCCTACAGCAATTAGAAGCTCAAAATCCCTCAGTCAATGGCAACCTGCTGAGTGTGAGGGAAGCCCCAATGTCTGCCACCCATGTCACCCTGAAGCCCCAGCATGGAGGGTGCAGCTTTGCCTACCTCAGGACTCAGAGGGGCGTTCAGAGCTCATGGTCTGACCTGTCCCCCAAAACCAAGTGGGGAGAGCCGTCACCTGGAAGGCAAATTGTTTGTGTTTGCTGCTGAGCCCAAAATATGTGATTTCAGTAGCACATTTTGGGAGGTTCCCCCACGTGCCGTGCAGGATGTGAAGCTCTGGAGTGGTACTTCACTGAAGCAAAGCATCCAGGAGCAGGTGAGCAGGTAATACTTGTTGCTTACCAACGCGCTGGGCTGAAGACAGGATGATGTCTGTGCTCTGCTGTTTCCTGGGATGCATTTGTCTGGCATCTTGGGAGCAGAATCTGTTCCCATCTGCCTAAGTAATTTTAAGAGCACTGAAGCAAAGGCAAGCCCTTGATTCACTCACCCATCCTCCTGAGAACCTCATCCACTGAATTATGACTTGTCTCTGGGCTCAGGTAAGTTTAAGCAGCAGTAAAAAACATTTTGAGCAACTGAATTTCAGACTAATTTCTGTAAAAGCTGTTTGAGGTTCCTGCTCTAAGTCAAGAGGAGCATTAAACCTGGGGGGAAAAAAACCTCACAAAAAACCAAGAAGAAACATTTCCCCAACAAACCATTGCAGGGAAAGACAAAACTTTACATTGCTCTGAAGTGCTGCTGTGAATCCCAGAGAAGCACCAGGACCTTGGAATCAAGTCACGTTGACTAGTTTGTCCTCATAAAGGACAGGCCACTCAGGGAAAGTGGAGAAATGGGCCCAATGCTTCAGCCTCCTCATCATCCTCCCAGCGTGCTTGTCTCTGGCAACCCAGCCAGATGTGCAGGACATTTTTGGGACAATAGGGCTGGAAGCCCAGCAAGGCTGGGCTTGGTCCTGTGGACCCTATGGAGCCCTTCTCCACTCTTGGGGTGCTTTGGGGCTGAAGCAGTGTCAGCGGGATGCTGGCTCCTGGGGGGGGGGGGGGGGGGGGGCGGGTGTCACAGGCTGGGGTAAGGCAGCTGGGTAGCAGCACTGCTGGAAATCCAGGGGAAGCACCTCCCAGCACTGGGTTTCACAGGGAAAGACTGACTGGACAGTGACCAAGAGCCAGCTAACAAGGCAGAAAGATGAAGGGTTGGTTTTCTTGGTTTTCTCCTCCCCTCAAGAAGCAGCAGGAGTGCAACAATCATTTCACTCAACAGCTATGAGCCAGGAATAGCACTTGGAGACTGACCAGTGGATGAGACATACAGATGAGGAGGTGCAAGTTGTTTGGGGCAAGTCAGAAAAGGTGCCAACACACTCCTAGGGAGGGGCAGTAGCTCTTGGAGGGTGGCATTGGCCCTCGCAAGCCAGTGTAGTGACTCCCTACCCCCTCATTGCTGCTCTGCCAGGGCTTGTATCTCTCCTTCATCTTGAATCCTTGTCGTATTTTGCTCTTCAGTTGTTCTCACTTGGGTCAGCTTGTTGCACTGAGCCAGCCTGTGGCTACCCTGCTCTTAGCAGCTGCAGAACTTCCTGGTAAATTACAGGTTCTTTTTTGTCTCTCTGAAGTGCTGTGCTCTGCCTCCCCCCAGGGACTGGAGCCCTGACAGTGGCAGCCTGGCCTGGGCTTGTCCAGCTGTACCTGTGGCTGCTGGGCTGCTGTGTCACACGCATCTCCCACGTGCCTGGGCTCCCCAGAGGCCATGTGCTGCAGCTGCGAAGCGCCTCAGACTCCTTACCCTCCATTTCTCCTCACGCTCTTCAGTGGATGCTCTGAACCTTTTCCCCATCTAGGTTTTGCAGGAGTTTCCAGCAGAGATGAGATTGGTGAGATCACATTCACAGCTACACCTCCTTCTGCCTCACCAAATGAAACCTTGCGAGTTTGACAGACAGGCAGACTGTCACCCTCTCCTGTCCCATCAAAAAGGAAAAACACCCAAACCCCCAAACCCTAAGCAAACACCCCTCTCCTGTAAATAATGTGGAAACTGTAACCAAATATTTTCCAGTCCCTTACAGCTGCTCCTTTCCACTTTTTGCAACACATAAAAACCTGAAACACCCTATTCTGGACACTGCTAAGCTGTAGGTCTTCGGTCGCTTCTCTACAGTGTCGCTAGTCAATGCTGGGAGTAACTGCCAGTGTGTGACAGTTCTTAAGAATAGCTTACAAATGAGGTTTTTTTAAACCCAGATCATTTCCAAATGAGGCACATGGTGTCAGGATCAGCAGACCCCCATTGTCAGTACGTGTGTGGGGAAAAACCCCAGAGTTCTTCAGTTATGGTAAACAATCTTTATTGTGGTGCCTTCATTTTGAAAAACGTGAAGTGTGGGGAGACTTGTCTCTAGAGGCAGGCACTCACCTGCCTTCACGAAGCCAAACCCTTCAGCGTGAGGCCAGAAGAGCTGTAGGAAACTGCTTTTTCTATGGCCAAAGAGGAGCCTAAAATCCATTGTTCTTGTGAAAGGCTTGTAGGCTTCTTCCCATGGCTAGGTGCGTGCTGGTGCTACTTCCAGATAACATTTAAATTGAGAGGTAGTGGTGAGGAGTAAGGAAATGTCCTGAGCACACCGAGCAGCCTGCAGGAACCTCTTTATCAGCTGGGAAAGGAGATGCAGGCAGCTACAGAGCTTTGTGTTCATCAGCGTGATTACTTTTAGTTGGAGGGAAATGGTGAGATTGAGAGGGATGCTCAGGACTAGCTTGAACATTAATATCACGCTGTACACCAAGGAGAAGCTACTGAGAATACACGCTAAGGGTTTACGTAGCTTTTTAGATGAGGCTGATGAATTTCCAGATAGAGCGCACATCTGGCTATTTAATCTGAGGAGGAAATACTCCACTGTGCTTGTGGATAATTACCAAGTTTTGTTTTGCAGCATGAGACCAGAGGCACTCTGACTCCGAACAGCACATCATCTGGCTCTTTTCTGCAAGCCCAACAAACCCAGCCCATGAAGCACCAGGCCCGGCGACTTGAGGTACGTGTTGCATCGGTACTTACTTTCCTTGCTGCTTCACAGGATGCCTTCAGCCTTTCTCTTTAAAGAGGGCTAATACAAATAAAACAAAACTTAAGAATAAAAGAACTATTTATAAGAAATAAAATCTGCTGTGTTTTATTGAGAGCAGCACTCCTCAGCAGGGTCGGGGACAGCAGTGGTGAGCCATGTCTGCTGCAGCTTCCTTTCAGGCTCACTGTGCTGCAGAGGGAACGCTCCTTTAAGACAATTCTACTTTGCTTTGTGTAGGGTGGGTTTCTGGTCAGGAAAAGGCAGGAGCTTTGTGCTTTGCTCTTTACCCAACTCCTGAGCTTGACAAACATATGTAACTAATAAGATTGATGTAGCTGTGATTTCAAATTAGAGCACTTATTTTGGTGCTGAAATTGAGCTTTTGACTACTTCAGGCATCATGGGTGCATTCAAAGTGCCTTTGTACTGTCAGGGCTCTCGTCAAGTCTCTCAAAGGCTGTCAGGGCTGGGCTTGAGGGTCTCTAGGTTTGGACTTAAAGAAGAAGGAGGCATGGGGCAGAGGACACCACCACCTCCTTCCCTGGGAAGAGCCAGGCTGGGCTGTGCTCCTGTGGCCACCCCTTCCGAAAGGTCACAGAGGGAGGCCTGTTTGTTGTCCCTGCACATCCAGTGTTGATGAAGGTATCAAAAGTCCTATGAGAACAGCCTTGTTAAACTATAAACCTATACTTTGTCCTCTCTGGTGCAGGGCAAAGTACCTAGTAAATGTCTGAGGTATGTGCTAAAAGCGCAATTAAACACCTCCCCTAGCCAGCCCCTTGCTTTAAAAAAACGCCCCCTGGCCTTTTCATGTAGATTTTTATTGTGCTTTAACTTTCTCCTAGTTGTAGAGTGAGGCGGTGACAGCTGAGTGCCCCACCTAGCCGATCTTTAATCATCCTGCCACCCTCTCTCTTGCTAGCAGAGATTATAAGAACAAAATGCCCCAAGATACCTTGCACAGGTGTATATAAAACCAGACCATCGTATACTCTTGAAGAAAAAAGGGCTGTGCATGAATTATGATCTGGATGGTTTCTGTGATTCAAGTGCCCTACATTAACTTCTGAAAGGAGGTGTACATGCAAAAGTTTATTTTTATTTTTAAACAGATGCTTCCTCTACAAAAATATGTCTGAACAATATTTTTAATTAATAAAATCTGATAAAAAGAGTCTGTATTCCTTGATTTCCAGCACTACTGCCATAAGAAGGTAAGAAAGTGTAGTTGTTGCAGCAATGTGTATGAAACAAAAAACCTCCCTCCCTACTCACTGGGCCTTAATGAGCAATCTTCAGATTCCTCTGCCCTCTGGCTGAAAGACTCCTGTGAGGCTGGTGCCAGTGGCAGCGAGCTTGGGCCTGACCCATCACCACAGGGGCAGGAGGGAAAGTCTAAAGACAGTAACAGGGCAAAGACTCATTTTTATGACACTTTTTATGATAATTATTAAAAACCTCAAAGGAAACTCCCTCCTATGATGAATTCTGGGTCATAAACAACAGTAGTATTTTAGAGAACTCTCTTTCTCCCACCCCCTTCACCGCCAAGGTCACCTGAGCACTGGCTGCCAGCAGTGTGGGACGCTGGGGCACATGTCCCTGCCTCAGCCCGCACTGATGCCGAGGGGCAGCGGGCACTCTGGGGCAGTGCTGCCTAGCCCTTATGGCTCTTGCTGCTCTGCGCTGCCCCCAGCGGCTGCTTTTGCCTTTGGCTCAACAAACCATCTGGAATTAACACAAGGTGACAAAGGATCAGAGACTTCTAGAGGACACAGCTAAGAGTGTAACTTCTAATTGTTAAAAAAAACGCAATCTGTTGGAACTGTCCCCTCATCACTATCTCGTGATCTGGTAGTGAAGTGACCATTCAGATGTTCGTGTATTGTCTAGAGCTAAAAGCCATTTTCGGTTGAGTTTTACCAGGTGCTTCATTGTTGCTATGAAAGTCAGGAAAGTCTTCAAGTTTTAATCGCAAATAATGTATGTCTGCAGAATGGTTCCAGTTGACTGTCATCAACGCCTCTATAAAAAAGGCACCGACTTTGAGCACAAGGATGCCTACAAGTTCACAGGTTGCTTTCCTCTGAGTGATGTCTGTTGCCTTTCTAATACGTCTTTATAAGTCTAATAAGTCTTTAAGCTCTACAGCCTCTCCCACTCTTTCTATGTGGATCTTAAGACAAAGACAATAAAAAGCTGCTTTGCTGTGGAACCATATTAAAAATAAAATCACTGTTTGAATATAGCTTTAATATAAAAAAATATTTTCCATATTAGTCAAATTTGCCAATGATGCAACAAGCAGATAAGAAGTGTTTTTTCCATTCTTGTCCTTAAAATTCTGATGTGGTGGCAGCTGTGTGTCAGGAGACGCCTCTCCTGCCAGCCCGGGCTTTAGAGAGGAGGCCCTCACATCCAGGGCTCCCATCCTTCCCAGACTCTGCCAAGAATGTTGGGATCTGTGGCTTGATCAATCAGGCACCTCACTTGAGTCTCCTCTGACAGCCCATCCTCTGGCTCTCTGGCTCTGACGTTATGATCAGTGCTACCACGAGCCACCGCGGCAAAATCCTTGTAAGACAGTAACTTCTCGTGGCCCAGGCGCAGTTCATCGCTACAGTGGCAGACACAAAAAGCAGCTCATTACCAAGAGAAAGAGGCAGGAAATTTGAGATGGATTTTTAAACACAAAACGGTACTTGAACGTGCTGCACGCGGCTCTGTTTTGATTTCAAGACGTGGAGACTGTTCGATAGCTGTGGAAAACTTGGCCAGTGAAGACACTGGTGTCGTTTACCAGAGCTTATTTACTGTCTCTAACTGATAGAAGGATGCTGCAGTTCGCTTCCAAGCTGTTATCTCTTACCTGCCCTGGCTGATTTGTGTCTGCAAGAAGCATTTCGCTGCCTTTTCTCACGCACTGCACTTTTCAGTATTTGTAGGGTTTTAACTGGCTTGCTTTCTTTGCCCTTTTATCTTGATTAATCCAAAATGTCTTTTTAAAAGAGGATGGAAGGGATTAATTGTACTTTAACTGAACTTTAAAGACATTCTGGCTTCAGCCGGACTTGACTAGACTGACATAAATAACCTGAGAAGGCCATCAGATTTCAATTTGCTGTTTTTGGGAAGCAGCTTACCTCCAAGCCTCCCTCCCCTACAGCCAGTTCAGGCTGTGTTTAAAGAAACTGCCCAGCAGAAGCGTATCAATTTAACTACCACTCCCCAGCCTACAAGCTGTGGAGACAAACATAAAGAACAGCAGTCTGAGGAGCGAGAAGTGAGGCAGGCTCACAGGGCTGGGGTCTTGCATGCTGCCAGGAACAGGAACACTGCTCAGGAGGCCTGAGCTGGAGCAGGAACACTCAACAGGGAGGTATCTGGTATTCTGGGTGGCAAGGTGATTCACAGAGTGTCCATGTGGACCAAAACGATTCTGACAGGAGGTTTGTTGGAATTTTGCCCTGCCTGCCACTTCTCTTTTCCTAGCTGCCATTCCAGCTTGAAGGGAGCAAAATCTATTGCAGCAGGAAACTGCCAAAGCTCTCAGTGGAGCAATGTGAAGCAAAAGGAGAGCATCTTACCAAGTGATTGCTGCTGGATTGGCACCCGCAAGCTTTCTTTTGACGCAGCGGACTTTTTGCAAAGGGTACCAGTTCACTTCAGATGTGTTTATCTCCTTAACCCACGTGCCTCCTTTTTTCAGCTGTCTCTGTTCAAAGTTCTAAAGAGAAAACAAATTTGCTCTATTTATCACAAACCACATACTTGAAAAGACCTTTAAGCCAGCAGATCACAGCAAGTCAAGCTGCAGATGCAACGAAAGGCCAAGTAGTGAGACGGTATCTAGCCTGCCTAGGATTTAACATTTAATTTACAGCTGGAGTTCCTGAAGGGCAACTAGTTTCAGATTTTCTTCTCTGTCATTATTAGTTTGATATACACAGTGTTGTTCTGTACGTTTAAGATACTCAATGCCAAGAGCTGAAAATATTTATGCCGCTGCCATAAGCTGCATAACGTGGTCAAGAGATATCCACATTTTTAGGATTATGATGCAGATAAAGAACAGCACACAGACAACACAGACATTCTTTGTCCATCAACATAGAATTCTGCCACTTTAAATCCTTTAGATTTGGTTTCTCTGAGAACTCAATAAACCAGAGAAAGATAAAAGGAGCTCTGAGAGTGTGCATCAAGCATTGTTTCCTTTTTTGATCAGTTTTATCCTTGTTACGGTTTAAGAGTTTGCTCATGAAGAAAAAGGAAAGGAAAAAAAAAATCTCACCTTCCAGTCCAAAGAAGGCTCTTTTACAAATACATCCATCGTGCTGATGAGGAGATCTGGATCCCGACGATAAGCCCTGAGGGCGTGCACCATCACGCTGTAAATGAGACCCCACTCTTTCACCGGCATCATCAGATTAACAAACTGGCGAGTCAGGCGAAAAGGCATCAGCTCTGGCACCGGCAAAAACTAGCCAAGGGGAAGGACAGTCAAAAGAGAACAAGAATTAAGAAGCCTTGGAACAGAAGATTTTTTTTTTCCCTTAATTTTAAGCTTTGAAATCCTCTTTGCCACTAAACTGAGAATAATGTGCAACATGGTAGAACAGGCCCATCAAAGCTCTAGTTGTGACTATTTGGTGCCGATGGTTGAAAGCACAGCTGACCGATACAACACACGGCCATACAGACTCTGTGAGGTTCTCCAGCTTCCCACCTGTCCAGACAATATCTGGAAACAGACATTTCGTTCTATCCACCGGAAATAACTCATAAAGACCATTTTGCATCAGAACGATGGCAAATGAGGAGCATGAGGCTTAGAATCATAGAATGGTAGGGGTTGGAGGGGACCTTTAGAGATCATCTAGTCCAACCCCCCTGCAGAAGCAGGTTCACCTAGATCAGGTTGATTGCACACAGTAAATGCAAAAGCTGCAACAAATTAATTAGAAAACAAGTTACCTGCGTGGCGGAGCCGAACGCGTGCCCAAAGTCTATTCCCACCATGCCACCCGTCTCCTTGTTGATCATGAAGTTGGACAGATGTCTGTCTCCAATGCCAAGTACCCAGTGGCTGATGCACATGAGCGCATGGGAGCTGGCAAAGTGGGCGCGCAGGGACAGGAAGGCTTCGGGAGAGGTGCTCATGCTCACGAAGGCTCGCCTAGCACAGAACATGAGTCCCTTGTCGCGTGCACGCAGCCAGAACACCAGCCTTGGCTGTGCAGCGCGGGGCTCTCGGGAGCGCACTTACCGCAGCAGGTCTGCTGGAACGCTGCCCTCCCTGCTTTTGAAGGACATGACTGCTTCTGTACGGCTGGCATTTCTGCAAATTAATGAAGGAATACTGTTAGCTGCTGAACAAGCAGCTCCCCAGCTGCATGTTAGCAGTTAAGATGTGTACACGACCGCATGTGCGCATGTTGCTGACCCCGGTGAACAGTACAGCAAGCCACAGAGTTTGCTGCGGCAACATTTTTTATCTGATATTAAAAATATCTCCTCCTTTTTTTTTTCCCTCTCAATAGTTACTTCCAAGACTGGCATTTTTAAAGACAAAACAGTATGTAGTTTTGTCTAGTTTCCTGCAAATTAAGTAGAGGTTGTTTTAATCCAGCAATACCACTGTGCTCTTTCTGGCCGGCTAGTCTCTTCCAAGCAGAAAAACTAAGGTCCAAATGAAACCTCTCCACAGCACGCAAAGGCTATGCTGACACTAGAAAGTAACACAGCATGAGGGGAGGCACCAGAACCAGACAGTGGGTTCTGAGGACATCCATGCCATACATGTTTGGGCAGGGAGGGTGCCTGTGCCAGCTGACCCCATGTCCCATGCTGGGAACTGAGAGGTTATGAGTAGCTGGAATGCACTGGGTGCTCTCCTTCCAGTCTAGTTTTGTCTAAAACGAGCCAAGTTGTGTACTAGGGGCCAGCTGTGTACTAGAGGTGGTCAGAAATTTACTTCAAAAGCATGTTCCAGATCTGAATACAAGTAGTAATGTAGATATGCTCAGTTAAACAAGTCAAAGTTTTCCTTTCAAAGGCAAGATGCTTAAGCAGGTTATAAGCTCATCAGAAATGCTCCACAGGAAAGTTCTCTTTCCCCTTCCCTTACAGTTCTAGATCTAGGCAGGTCCTTTGAGAGGATGCTCAGGTAGGGATCTAAGCCATCAAATATTCTCAAATTCTCAGTGAATCAGTGATTTTCTTTGTCCAATTTCATTCAGCAGGAGCTCTGGCTCTGAGGAAGCCTCCCTAATTGCATGATCTGGAATAAGACACCCAGAAAATAAAGTCAAAGAGGAGCATCTATTTCTAGACACTTTCTTAAGGAAGTAAGCAAGCTTCTGGAAGCACTTCTGTGCTCTGGTGGGATTTTGGCAGTATGAAACTCCTCCTGCAGAGCATCTTGAGTAAGACAAAGCAGTAAGATAGGCAAAAATCAGATCTACCCAGCATATTCTAACGCAGATCGTATTTTTTCATGGGATTTCTACCACTGGGGGTGTGTGTGTATGCTCTAGTTTATTTTGCATCCAGTTCTCCTTTTAAAACTTACTTGTACATAACATGGTATCGAAGCTTGCCTTGTGCTTTCCCAGCCATCTTGGACAGCCACTCAGAATAGGTAGCACGAGGTCCTTTTTTGCTAGGGACAAAAAAAGGTGATGATGATTTCCCTAATATTATCTTACCACTCTGTACTTGAATATCTGCATGCTGTGTGCTGCCATGACCCATGAGATTTTTATGCACAGGAGAAGCCAGGAAGCTACAGCCTACATTAATTTTAGCCTTGCTACAGCAATGAAGTTTGTGCAGTCAGTGCATATGCTGATCCACCTGCCTTCTCCCCCCCAGTTCTCAATATGTTTCAGTTACATTTGACAGAAGATCAGGCATCTCAAAGGGGTTAATTTGTCAACAAGTACTGTAAAAATTAGATGCTGCCTTGAGAAGAGAGATGTGAAATAATTTCTCCAGGGAGGGAAAGGTATTTTAAACAGTCTCATATCTGTTTAAGGGGCATTACGTAGCTTACCACAGTACGTGCTGGCTTCATTGGTTACACTGCTTATAGAATAGTTTGATATTTTTCTCCCATCTTAACTAAATATGCTAAACATTAAACTTCTATTTCAGAGAGGCAGCAACTTAGCAGAGCACCAGTCTTCTCTATTCCTTCTGAAGCATGTTCTGAGATACGGAGATCACTTCCTTCTATTTAAGAAATATTTATTTATAGACTGCATAGCCCATCAATTAGGGATAAAGAAAAGGATTAAAAAACTTCAGAAAATTATTTCCCTACCCCAAAACATTGCTAGCAAGGATTCAGTCAGGATTTTCCTTTGCAAGCTGTCATTCAACCACAGCTCAATATAAAGTATTTTAATTATCTCAATTGAGGAACGTACGGGAAAATATCCAAAATCTATAACCAACAATAAAATACAGCTATTTTTCTGGATAATCATTAACTGTTTTTAGAAAGACACTGATCTACATTTAGTGTGTCAGAATTTTTTTTCCCTTCACAGATTGGTTCCATGTGAGTCTCTCTCCACTTTCCCAGTCAATGAAATGAGACCAACATAGTATCGCTGCTGTTCACAAAAGTGAACCAGACAGCACCCATGCAGGCACTGTAGCAGTTCCTAAAGTGCTCATGGCTCAAGTAACTGTGGGAGTCCAATCGCCACGTTGGAGGTTCTTCCAACCTGCCCTATGAACAAGAGAACTAGCAAAAATAAGTGGTGGCAACACCACTTAGTACATAGTCTCTGGCTTTGTCAAAGAACAATGTTGGTAAATAAAAACACACTTCTAGATTCCAGGACAGAAACAGGCTGAAATGTGAGAAATAAATCAATATAACAAATATTCATCCTGTGATTACAATCAAGAAAGCTAGTTTATTCCGAGCCAGCATTTGTACAAAGGCAGAGAGCACATTCCTTTACAGTCGTGTTTTGTGCATCTGCTGCCAATTTCCCCCCCTCTGCTGACTCACTGCTGAATCCAGGTCCTGAACAGCTCTGTCTCTGCCCTGCTCTCCCCTTGCTGACCTACGTCCATTTCCTGCCTGATCAAATCAAGAGATCAAAATCCTTTGCTTGTAAAATCAATCTGCTGATAAGGAAATGGTGATGATAATGACGTCACACATGATTATAAGCCTCTTGTTTAAACAAGCTGGGTGGAGGATATTCCAGGTACAATGGTACTCATTAAACAAACAGTTGGCAATTACTAATTTGGGTCAGGAAGTACAAACTGCCTCCTTGCTTACAGTGCCTTTATTCCATTCTTATAAAAAAAGAAAACACTGCCACAAGATTGTCAAGCATCAAAACCTCCACTAGTAGTGGCTTCTATTAGAGCAGCCAGCTAACCCAAGCATTACCTGTTATAGTTGATCTCTTCTTCTTCAGACATGCTATTCTTAAGGAACTCTTTTAAAGTACAAGTATTTTCTAGCCATTTGATGAGCCCCAGTCTGGAACAAAAAAAGTCAGAGACATGAAAACATAGCTCACAGTTGAGCTTTCGAGGAACACCACAAATAGGAAACGACACATTCCAGTGTTTGCTAAAAGAAGATTGAAAGGTACCAATTTAAATGCACTCTAAAAAATAGTTTCCTGACAAAGCAATCGCAATGTTGCTTAAAAGGAAAAAAAGAAACTAAGCCAAGACACAAAACATTCTGAACCAGAATCTTGCACACAGAAATCTCAATTTCCAACATCCCAACAGACATAGATGCTAATGTAAGGATTTCTGTCCCTTCAAGATAAATGCCTACCTTGTTGTCATGGGGATAACCTGGTAAGTTTTTAACTGCATATTCCTTTGGCTACATATAGCATCTTGGGAAAGGATAATGTTCATTACATCAAACAGTTGCTCGATACGTTGGTCTTGTCGCAGATCTTCACCTCCTTTGACAAGAAAAGGATATTCCTGCTCATCACTGCCTCGGATTGTTATACGTTTTGGCTTCCTCAAGGATTCCATTACACTTATCTTGGAAAAAAGACAAGAAAAAGTAAAGTATTTGTGACTTGTCCTTATAGAATCATCACTGAAATGAAGCATATCTGTCATTCCCAGATGGCATAATCACGGTGCTGTATTACTACCAGAAACACAAATGTCCACTTGCACACCTTCGTTTATGTGCTGCAAGACATACACAGAAGCAGCAATCTTGCTGTTGTCAAATTCTTCAAATGGAATACAGACAGAGAGTTATACCACACAGAATTTTCAGTCAAACTTAAAAACATACCCGTTCATCAAACCCAGAGATTTTTGCGTGGTACTCTGGCAGTGGTTTCCCTTTTCCATCATACTGACCTGAAGCGGCAGTGGAAAAAAGCGAGAAAAGTTCCATAAGCTGATTTAAATTTTTAAAAAGCGTTAAAGAACAGATCACACAAATGTTGTCAAATTGGTCAAATAGTAACTATGAAGAAAATATTTTTAAATGCCTAAGGATCCATCATCCAGCATCCTATGATTTTGTATGTGAGTTACCAATATTTTTTGCTCATTAAAGAATTGAGGCTCTTCATGGGTTCAGAGGACATATTTTTTTTGTACTAGATTTAAAACATATATTAGATTTAGATATATCAGATTTACTGGAGTCAGGCCCTTAAAAAAACACTATGTTCTTAGGTAAGAGACAGAATTTTAGATACAATTTAAACTGCTTAAGATACAATTTAGACTACTGCTTAAGAACAGATTTAAGATGATGAATGAATAGTTACAGTTCAGATGAAACCTTTCTCTGCGTAAGGACAGAAAGGAGAGCCATACAGCCAACATGAGCTCAATAGTAGGAACTTCCTTGCAAGGAACAGTTCACCAATGACACTGAAGGGCAAACTTACCAGGAACCTCTAGCTCGTTCCTCAAGAACTCAGGTCTGAATTCACTCATCCATGGTGAACATTCTTTCAGGTTTCCAGGTTCTTTGTGGTTTTTGTGCATTTTTGAGATGAGAGAAGTTGTAATCTCTTCAAAGTCACTAGCCTTCATATCCAAGAGTTCCAAACCGCCTCTTCCAAAATAACGGTCAAAATCCTTCTCAACAGCCTGAGGTTCATACAGAAAGGAATCCTGTAAACCCAATGCTAGGAAATCCCCAGGAACACCACAGTACCTTTCTATCTACACACAGCACTTCATCTGAGCTCATAAAAGACATCAATTGTCCTTCCACTCCAGTTCTTTTTTCTCTCTGTTACTTCTAGTCTGTCAGAACCTTTTCATTGTCTATTTCGTAGGTCTACCAGCCATCATCAACAGCAACATCTACATTTTGCCAACTCAAGTGATACCAAATATCTACAGAATTAGACCATAAACCTTTTTGTCATGTCAAAACCACAAGCTTGTGCCTTTTTACTTCCTCTGGCTGCAGTTGGATTTTGAGTGAGCACACCAACAATGCCGTTCATTAAACTTAAATATGTACTCCCATCTCCTGACAAAAAATTAAGGTCAGCTGTGGAATATTAATAAAAATATTTAAATTTGTAACTAATAAACAAATACAAATGGCATCATGAATCTAAATACAGGACTATTATCAGAACATTTAATTGATGCTTTCCAAGTGCAGCAACAAAACCCAAAACACCCTCAACTGTTTGAGCTACAAATGCTAAAAAAACCCCAACCAAACAAAAAAACCCAAATAATCCAAACCAGATGGATAGATTAGCTAACCTTTTTTCCTCCAATAGAAATACTCTGTGCTTTATGGAAGGTGTGGAACTTTTGAGGGATTTCAGGTTTGGTATTTTAATATTCTGTTGGTTTGGTTTGGGTTCGGGGAATTTGTTTGTTTGTTTTAAACTAGCTGTAACCATATTACACAGCAAGCAAATACAGCCTAGGTAATTTATAGCTAATTTCATATATACCTCTACCCCCACATGTGTGGCAGCACACCCTACAAATTCTTATCCCCACACTCTGAAGTTGAAAGTCATTATCATCAGACACCCAGCTTATCTTGCAGCAACACATTCAAAGGGCTAACAAGCCCCTAAACTCCTAATTGCCCTTTCTGCTGCTGTATCACCTCACCCTCTCCTAACTCCACCTCTCATCCTCCACCTTCCTGGCTCATGGGGAAAGAATCTCCCTAGAGACACTCAGGTAAGTTTATCTAATGCTAATGGACATAAGAACAGGAGAGACTTGGAAGCAGCCCTGGCCGTGGGGCTATGTGCACACAGTCCCAGCATACAGCCATGCTTCTACAGCAATATCACTCTCTCAGCCTTCAGCAATTTGCAGCTCAGGGACTTCTGCACCCAGAAGCTTGCATTTAGATGTAAAAGCTCTCAAAGCATTTTCTCCCTCTCCTTCCCCATGCTTTTGTCTACTTGGCTATTCAACCCATGAAAGCATCCATAATACCCTGCAGCAGGAGTTCAGCACTTAAATGTGTACTGAATGAGGAAACACTCCTCCCTGTTTGCTTTGAGCCTGCCACTTTCACAGAATATTTACTTCTGCTTAGCACTCCTGATGTTAAGAGCTTTACTGTATCTGGCTTCACCGAGTCTTTGCCAACTGCAGGAATGCTAAGTTGCCTCTTGTACCTCTGATTATTCTTGCCCCTCTGAACCCTGTCCAGTGTCATTATGTCATCTATGGTATGAACTGTGGATGAGGATGACTGTTCAAGAAGCAAGAGTCAGAGAAGGTTGCTATGTCAGCGTAAAAACCCATGTTTTGTTCTCTATTCTTAATAAAGACTAACAGTCACTTTTCTCTCTTGACTGGTCTTGCATATTCATAGCTGATGTTTTCACAGATCTACCACAAATCAAGACTTTGTTCTCTAGTTGCAAATGTCAGCTCAAATCCAAAGAGCTTATGTATGAAACTCAGGTTTGTTGTTTGGTTGGCTGGGGTTTTTTTGCCACATGCATCATTTCATTTTTCTGCAGATTTCCAGTATTTTAGATCTCTGTCACTTCTGTAAAGTCCTTCCTACAATAATTCTTCATAGTTGTTCTGAATAACTTACCCTAAATAACTTAGTATCAGCAGTACTGTAATATAGCAAAACGCCCTAAAGTGCTCACATATCCTTGGCAGCAAGGAAAAAAAAACAAGGTCAGATTCCTGTGCAGGTTCATGGGTGGTCAAAGAGGCCCAAGCCTCAAGAACCTGGCAGTGTGCAGGACAGGGGAGGCAGAACCTGACTAAGAGGGAACATTTAGTCCTACAGAGCAGTCGGAAGTGCAAGTTGTACAAGTTCATAGCTTCTAGCAAACAAATCCCAGTCCTGTACTCCTGACTTAATCTCTTGTCTCATCAAGTCCTGCAGCATCTGTTAAAACTGTGATCTGGTGCCTTTCTAGGGCCTTCTAGAACAGCACATGATGCCAACACGACTTAATAATCACACATACCTGAATAAACCTTTTCCTCAGCAATCCAAGGCCAGGAGCCTCTAAATTTCCCAAATTCTTGTACATTCCTTCATACATTTCCTTAAGCTTATTTTTATTTCTCTGAGCTTTTACCAATTCGTTTCCAACGTCCTCAGCCCAATCCTGCAAACAGAAGGAAACAGATGAGTACTATGAAAATATTTACTGAATCTTGCTCTTCAGTAATCTGCTCAGATTGCATTTGGGTTATCATATTTACTAATAGCCAGTTAATGTGTCTGTTGGCAACCAAAAGAGCAATCAAAAGGCTATGGAAGTATTTCCTTTGAATTCTGCCTCTCCATAAAACGTTTCTATTTTGTTATGACCTTTACTACCATAGTGTCTAGTGCAAACTAAGAAAGCCTCTATGGGGCCAGGAGTGGTATCAAATACTACGTGAGAATCCCTTGGACAACAGGGTCACAGAATGTAAACAGGGCTGCCCAGCAGAGAGTAGGGAAAGGATGTAAGAACATAAGTAGTCAGAAATTACAGAGATGGCTACGAATGGTAATTCCATAAGGGTTTCAGAACGATTAAGAAAGACTGACCATAGAGCAGGGCAGAGATTCTGAAAGAGAAAGCTGAAAAGGACAAGGGCAAATTAGGCAGGTGGTGCAAAGGAGGTAGACCATGGCCAGTGAAAGCTGCTGATGGCACCTTGACACCCTAACCAGTTGACTCCGGGCTGAACCGCTTCCTGTGGCTGTGGTGTCAGCCCAACCATGGCAGGCTCTGCCCAGCACTCCCTCCCCTAAACAGAGTGTGAGGAAAGAAGGGAAAGGTGAGTGGAATAAAAAAACCAAACCCACAAATGATCACCCACTTTACCTTAAAAAGCATAATGGGATTAGAGAGTTGTTCCAGGGAGTGAACAAAATCTTGAACTACTCCTCCTCTGTCCAACTTACTCTTGATCCTTCAAAAGAAAAAAAAAAGTGGATTACAATGCAATAGGAACCACCATCACCACCAAGCCTGCAGATAAACAATGATCCAGACTGTCTGCTATGTGGTAAAATAATCTGGGGGGCGGTAGGTAAGACTCCCTCAGAATTCTCTCTTGGGCTGCATGATCGTTAATCTATACATCATGTCAAGACAGCTATTCCAGGGTGATACTGTTTGTGAAGTACAAGGTCTTATCTTCTCATTTTAAGCTAAGAAATTCAGCAAATCTGAGATTTGGAAAAAAAAAAAGGTAAAAAGACACCTAGAATTGTATTAGTGGTTCTACAGCTCCGTGTGATAAAGGATGACTTTGGCCTGAGGAGTTACTCAGGTTTTGTTGCACAGCAAAATGGGCAAGGGATGGCTTGTAAAGGAAGGCACATGCTGCAGGCTAAATAAGCACCAAACACAACTGACAGCTGGCCAAGATAATGTGCACTCATTTTTCTGCCTCTCTCTAAAGACCAGTAGGATCATCTATTTTACTTAAACATATCTGCTTTATCTTGGTATTAGAAAGACTGTGAATATCCAAACAAGCTACATCTTCATCTCTGATGGGTACTGAGTCTTACTGCTGTGAAGTCTACTACACTAAGAGCCTCATCACGCACCAGATTTCCCTTCTACCTCAGCAGAGCAAAAAGAGGGAACTTTGACTACCACAGAAGTATGAGAAGTTGCCTCTGTGTGGTCTTTTTGGGTTGTCTTGAAAAGACTTTAACTTCCCATAGGCTGGAGACTATTCATGCCACCAATCTGGCTGATACTAAGAGAAATATGTATCCCTTTTCTCATGCCTTTAAACAGAAAAACAAACATACAAAGAGCTATTCTGATTGCAAATTCACCTTTCTACAAACTCCTTGTTCTTACAGCCAGATGCAGTGTCTTTGAAACAGTAACTTTCACTGCTGATCATGAAAGAGTAGATGATTGCCTGGGGATAGGTATCTGCGATCTCTTCAACAGTATGTTGCACAGCTACTGCTTCATCCTTGTCAAGTAGTGCCATCATCTGGCTAGTCCAACCAATGAACTGCCAACAGGGAACTGAAGGAAGCTGCAAAAACAAGACACGGCTTTCAACTTCGGTCACCTCGGAAATAACAAACATAGCAAACAAACAAACCTGCTCCGTGGCCCAGCCTCAAAGAAACATATGAAAAGGAAATGAAGAACGTCAGTTACGTTGCACAATGTCAACCCTGATGAAGCAAAGATTTCATTACTATTATTATGCTTACTAGTACTGCTACCACCATCACTGCTGCTTAATATGTTTTCCATTATAAAGATGTGTAGTTTGTTGATCAAGATGAGGCTTAACACTCAAACTTCTGGCTTTTCTGTCTAGGTACCATATAATAATTTTTGAGCAGCTCTTCAGAGAGAGACTTGGGAGTCCTGGTTGGTAATAAACTAACCATAAGCCAGCAATGTGCCCTCGTGGCTAAGAAGGCCAATGGCATCCTGGGATGCATCAAGAAGAGTGTGGCCAGCAGGTCAAGGGAGCCTCTCCTACCCCTTTACTCTGCCCTGATGAGGCCTCAGCTGGAGTATTGTGTCCAGTTCTGGGCTCCTCAGCTCAAGGAGGACAGAGAACTTCTGGAGAGAGTCCAGTGCAGGGCCACCAAGATGATCAGGGGACTGGAGCATCTTTCTTATGGGGAAAGGCTGCGGGAACTGGGGCTGTTTAGTCTAGAAAAGAGGAGACTGAGGGGAGATCTTATTAACATTTATAAATATCTAAAGAGTGAGTGTCAGGAGGTTGGGACATCCCTTTTTTCTATAGTAGCTATCAACAGGACAAGGGGTAATGGGATGAAGCTGGAACACAAAAAGTTCCACTTAAATATAAGAAAAAACTATTGTACTGTGAGGGTGACGGAGCCCTGGCACAGGCTGCCCAGGGAGGGTGTGGAGTCTCCTTCTCTGGAGGTTTTCAAAACCTGTCTGCACATGTTACTGTGTGATCTGATCTAGGTGGACCTGCTTTAGCAGGGGCTTGGACTAGATGAACTCTAAAGGTCCCTTCCAATCCCTACCATTCTATGATTCTAGGATCACCACATACAAACACCTCAAAAAATCTGAAGAGATAGTTCAAACACCATTGTGTTGAAGTCTTCATTTGAGTAAAAAAAACCCAGGAAGGGGAACACTAGAACTCCCATTGCAGTTTTGTCCTTTAATTTCAATCATGTTTGGGTTTGGTGACAGATACTGATTTTGGTAAAGTGCTCCTCTCAATATATTTCACAGAATCACAGAATCATTACAGTTGGAAAAGACCTTTAAGATCATCAAGTTCAACCAAACATTGTCAAGCCCATCACTAAACTAAATGAAATCATATCGCTTAGCACCTCATCTATGAATCTTTTTAGTATCTCCAGGGATGGTGACTCCGCCAACTCTCCAGGCAGCCCATTCCAGTACTTAATAACTCTCTCAGTGAAAAAGTTCTTCCTAATGTCCAATCTAAACCTCCCCTGGTGCAACTTGAGCCCATTTCCTCATGCTCTATCATTTGTTCCTGGAGAAAAGAGATCAACCCCCAACTCACTACAACTGCCCTTCAGGTAGTTGTATGAGAGTGATCACACCTCATCTCACCCTCCTCTTCTCTAAATATCTCCCGCTCCCTCAGCTGCTCCTCGCAAGCTTTGTTTGCCAGACCCTTCACCAGCTTCATTGCCCATGCCCTCCTTGGCCACCTGGGCACACTGCTGGCTCAAGTTCAGCCAGCTGTTGATTAACACTCTCAGGTTCATTTCTGCAGGACAGCTTTCCAGCCCCTCTGCCCCAGGCCTGTAGTGTTGCATAAGGTTGAACCTCATGCATAAGGTTGAACCTCGTGCAACTGGCCCACCGATCCAGCCTGTACCTATGAAAAATCTTCCTGTCCTCAAGCAGATCTACACACCCGTCCAGTTTGGTGTTGCCAGCGAATTTACTGAGGATGTACTCAATCCCCTCATCGTGTTCATAGATAAAGATGTTAAACAAAACAGGCCCCAGCACCGAGACCTCGGGAACACCACTGATGACCAGTCACCAACTGGATTTAACTCCATTCCCTATGACTATCTGGGCCCGGCCACCCAGCCAGTTTTTCACTCATCTCAGAGTAGGTTCATCCAAGCCATGGGCAGCCAGTTTCTCCAGGAGGATGCTGTGGGAGACTGTGTCAAAGGCTTTACTAAAGTCCAGGAATACCACATCCATAGCTTTTCCATCATATACTTAGCGGGTCACCTTGTCACAGAAGGAGATCAGACTGCTCAAACAGGACCTGTTATTCTTAAAGCCATGTCGGCTGGGTCTCAACCCTTGGTTATCCTTTATGTGCCTCAGGATGACAGGATAATTTGTTCAATAACCTTTCCTGGCACCAAGGTCAAGCTGATAGGCCTGTAGTTCCCAGGATCTTATTTCTGGCCCTTCTTGTAGATGGGGTCACATTTGCCATCCTCCAGTCCACTACTCACTTCCCTCCAAAAATCATACCAGTTTTGAAAGGAGTACTACATTACATCTTTTTGTGATAGCCAGAGGTCAGATTCTGATTCCTTTCCTCTTGTCTTATTCCTTCCTGCCTCTCTAACAGAGTTTAAGAGCAGATTGCTAGTAATTATCTCTCAGAAAGATGGAGGAGAGGACAAAGAACTACAGGTGAGCTTCTTTTCTGAGTGATACTTGACAACTGGACCCAGCACCAGGTTCTGTTTGAACCATCAGTTTCACTGTGGGCACACCTCACACACCTCAGTTGTTTTTGCTATTCTCTCAGTTTCTTGGGATAAATAAGCCATGTTTCTGTCTCTCTTGGGTTCGTCCTTTGACAAGGCCTGGTGCTCTGTGAGCATTAGCATATGGGCTTGAAAAAACGGACAGGCCAAGGCAGAAACCGGATTGAGTCACAGAGGAGTTCTCACAGCTTATCTGTCTCAGGACAGCAGGGAAAGCAGAGTGGATCATGGCACTCTGCTGTGGAACAGCAATGGAAGGACAGGTCACACAAGGGAGGAAGCAGGAAATATAAAGGAGGAAGAAACTAATAACCTCTGAAGGGAAGCAGGGCATGGAGAGTTGGGAGACGTGACAAGGAAGCCTGGAAAAGATGCTGGCTTCCTGCATACAGAAAACTCAGCCTACAAAAACAAGATCCATTCCCTACTCAAACCACTTCTATCATCCCATTTAGATTGTTCTGAAGGAAAAAAACCAATTAACTACATAATTTTTCTCCAGCAGCAATTAAAGTAACAATTGGATCAGAATAATGATAGAAACTTAAACTATTTTCTTAAAAGTTTCTGTCCATATGAATTAGACTCAGCAAGTTAGAGAAAAGACAATAACAGTTTAACATTTATCTGATTTACCAGAAGCAAAACTTCTCTATCCACCCAACCTGAACTCCCACCTTCTAAATTCAATTTATAGAAACATTTGTTGCCAGGAAAATGGAAGCAACTAACCTCTCGTGTCACTAGACCCAATGTCTCTGCTGGATATCTTTCAATTATTTGCAGCAGTCTAGGAAATCTCAGCCTGGCTTCTTTGGAGTTCAGTTTTAAAGCTTTTATCATTTTCTCCACCACAATAGCTGGGAATAGCTGCAGATCTGCAGTGTTAATTTCTGCCAAGAGACATTAAACAAGAATTATCAGAAACACCATCACTTGGTTCCATGTCTTTGATCATCTGGAACATTATTCTTCAGAATTCAGTATTTTTTTTTCAGTGTATTTTGTATTTTTACTTTGTTCTCCTTCCCATCTGTCTCAGCTGCACACATCTGCAACAAATGTACTTGGGGACTGTAAGGATTAGCTTTATCAGGAAGCTGCATCACTGTTGGTATCTTGCCTGCTTTAAATACAGCATTGCTGTGGTCTGGGAAGGAACAGGGAAAGCATCTGCTGGACATGATGGATTTCTTACAAGTACAAGGGAGATGATGAGTGATTCCCTAGCACCCAAGCTAGCAGTAACAGTGGGCAGGAAAAAAAGGGAATATAAATACTGCTGAACTGGAGGACAAATGGTTCCATTCAAATTCAAGCTGTGCTGCTCAGGGAGATCTCCTGGGCATCACAAAAGCTTACATATAAACAGACATATCCCCCTCATGTGCTAAGGTGAAATCCTGACTAACCTAGCAAACCTTCTTCTTCCCTACGCAGATGTTGGTCACAGAAACCGACCAAGGTCATGTAGGCATCGATGACTCTCATCACATCTACGTGCTCCATGGAGCGGGACTGCATCTCCTCTTCAGACTTCCTTGTAGCGATGCTGAAACACTGGAAAGCCTTCTTGTTCAGACCTGCCAACACCTGAAGTTCAACCACAAGTGAAAACCCAGACATGGTAGCAATCAACATTCAACAATTCTTCCTGAAATTGGAGCTTGGTTGCAAGTCTTGGGCAGATAAACCTTTAACTGTATGAGATGTTTCGAGCAGCTGATACTGAGTAAAAAAACTGGGATGTTATTTCTAGCAGTATTTTCCAGAATTTTAATTTCCACAACTTTCAATGGAAAAATATAAATCACACATTTAACTGAAATTAGTCTTTGGACATGGGATGGGGAATTTTGTAACACTGCAAAAAAAGTTAATGTTACTATAGGTTTTGCAAACCATTAACAGAGAATATAATTTAAAATGCTATTTTTTCCTATTGAGATACATCTGCATCTTAGAATTTGTGTTAAAAAACGTATGCATCAAACTATTTCAAACCTGATGTCTTTTTCCCTATTGCAAACACAGTCACATGGATTATACATTTCTAATGCCCTTTATGCAATGAAGGACTTGACAAGATCCTTTGAACTGATGGTTTATAGATCAAGTACATACATTCTCTTATTGCCAACAAGCTTACCAACTTCAGACATTATAGCTATTGTAGTTATTAAACAATACACAAAATTGGTGCAGGACAAGCTGGAACAACTGAAAAATGCTGTAACTGAAATGAAATCGTTTGAATTTCAGGTAGGTAGAGGGTAACTACCAGGGATAGAGTACTGCTTAATACTAAGCTAAACTAAGGCTAAAGCTCCTTAATTTTATAGAAATACCTGGTATCCCAATTTGACTCATTTGACACAGAACAGTTTTTATGCTCATCTTTCAGAAGATGAGTCCTTAAGAAGTTCTTAAGAAGAATGCTCCTAGTAATAAACTAATAAATGGAGCTTGAGCTTTTGCTCAAGTTTCTACACACCTGAATATCTAAAATCTTATTTTTCAGAAATCTCTTAACCGTTTTACCATAAAAACACAAGTTAAGAAAAATATTTGCTGTTTTATGCTAACATGGTTCATATCTAAGAGTCTTCATGATGGCTTTAGGAATGAATAGAAATAAGTCAGCAGGGGTACTTCAAATTCTTACTCAATCAGTTTGACAGACAGGGAGTCAGTGCCACAGCATCTGGGGCAAGTGATGACACTTCCCAGAACAGGCAAAGATGATGCGCATGTGCTCTGTCTTAAGAACTCCTCTCTATCCCTAAAATAATTTAGGTAAAACAAGTGAATCAGTATCATTACTAGTATTATAGAGACCTCTTTAAAAATAAGATAGCTTGACAGCATAAAGGAGCTCAGAAATGCCCAGCTGAAATGAAGGCATTCTTTCAGGATCACATTTGCAAGCCTTGTGTTGCCACTGTCCAAGCAGGTAGACTATGTCTCCCCTTCCATGCAAAATGCAGGAACAGAGAAACACAAGAATGTTCTCCCAATTAAAAAGGCTACAGTGGTGCAGGACTCCAGGAGAGCAAAACCCAGATAAAAACAGCAACCACAGCTTGTTTTTTTCTCTTATTTTTTTCTTCCCCTAGCTGGTGTTTCTGGACAAATCACTGCTCAGAGCAGATGGGTTTCAGATTCATTGTGTGTACACATATCCGTCACTACCTATTGAAGCAGTGATTACAATACTTAAATAACTAAAAGCTTTTCCCTTCTTACTTACCTTTTCAGGATTCTCAAGACTTTCACCTGATAGTCCTGATATTTTTCCAGCCTCCTCTTCTTTGATTTGCTCCAGGCATCTTGGATCCTGATTAAGAGTATTGGCCATGATGCGGTATGTAGTACCCAGAAGAAGATTCTGGTTTCGGAAGGCCGTTATGTTCTTGCTAAGATAGTCAGAGCTGGTATCTTCTGTTGGAATTCAAAACCAAACTTGGTTATTTGACAACAAACAGCTTTCTGTAATAAACAGTGTGAAGTAAAGAGAAGGCTGTTACCAAGCAGGGAGACAGTTTTTAACACTGAGAGCAGGCGTTCAGGACAACTCTGGTTCTGGCTGCAACTGTGCATAAAGTGGCAGTAGGCATAATTCCATCTCACCAGCCAGTCTTCCCTCGTTTTGGCTTCTTTACGTAGGTTTTTCAGAAGCTTCTTGGCAACTGAGTAGTTGTTCTATGTTCAGATGAAAACAGAATTTTCAGATAGTATTCTGAAGAGGAAGAATATTTAGGTAACACAAGTAAAGCTATAATAAGATGAAGAGCAGTTCACTGCTTGTTGGGTCTCATATTTGAAAACCGATTTGTGCTAAAGGAGAAATTTGCAAAAGAAAAGAGAAGACCAGAGGTTTGCCAAACTGACGTAATGAAAATAATTCTGTCTTCACAACTAAACAAGCATTAACTGTGTGCAGCACAAACGTGTGAGGAATGTAATTCAGTTCATAATACCATCAAGCAAACCGTTTCTGTTTGTGTTTTGATTAAAATTTTCACATAAGTAACATTAAAGGAAGCCTTATTTTTCATTTACTCCTTTGAGAGCATATAGTTAATGCAGCACTGGTATTATATCTGGTTATTACAGTGTTTAAAATAAACTCTTGACACTGATAGCAGATTTCCAGAGCATCTCAGAAGATGAGGGAGACCTCAACTTAAATATTATCGGTCTTTTCTCAAACCCGAAACACCAAAGGCCCATCATCGAAGAAGGCTGTGTTTCAGTCATTGTAACAGCCAGATCAAACCCAAGATTCCTAGGTCACTTAACTTCAGTTCATTATATCTTAACTTAATAGCATTAATGAAAACTGTAAAAAAACATACCAAATCCCTTAAAATACTCCATCATTGCTGACTGAAGTAAATGATATTAAGTCAATCTGAATTTGATTTGTTTTCCTGTACAGAAGAGATTATTTGTAAAAAAGAAAGCATACAGTTTGGTTGCAAGCATCCTTTCCATTAAAGAGCATTTCAGATGCTATATTTATCTGTCCTTTAGAGTGTCAGAAACCATCTGTGGATCAAAGGAGCCTTCAGGCACATTTCCATTAATAACGAACTATTATCAAGTTTCTAATTAAAACGTATCCATTTCTTTTCTTTCACCGTGGAACTGACTTCCTTGAGCTTTCAAAACATCCTAGACAGCAAGGTCAAAAGGAAACAAGGTCTGCCCTGTCAAAAAAGCCCTAAGAACCTTTTCCAGCTGTGGTTTCTATGCATTTTCTCACAAAACTGCAAGCTATCAGGACAGCACAATCACCTGTTTCCTGGCACTTTCTATCATCTGCATTTTCATGTTAAATTTGCAGCTTTTAATCATTGAGTAAATGTCTTCACCCTGTCGATCCACCTCCATTTTTTCACCGGCATTGTATTCTTCGTCCACCTCCATACTATCATTGGCCTGACCACAGAGAAGTTTCTCCTGCAGTTTGTCAAGAAAGAAACACCTGCACAATGACAACAAGAGTACAAATCACTCTGGTATGCATCCAAGGGAACAAACATCAAAAAAGTGTTGATCTGTCTGACAGTAAACAAAGCTAAGAAAAAAAGGCAAGCTATAGTGATTGCCTTTAACAAGGCTAAACACAGTCCTCAGTCTGGAAGGTCATAACTGAGGACAGGTTGACCCTGAGAACATTCTAAGATCTTGAATTGATGAGATTAAATATTAGAAAATGTGCATAATAGAGTGGGATTGTTAATTAGTTTATTCTTTTAGAATCATAGCTGCAATCTCTTAAGTTCATCAAGCCATAACTTGCACTCCAACTTGACAGAAATGCAAACAAACAGGAGTCTCAATGATATAGTGTAAGTGCCAGGATGTATTTTATGTCAATCTGCAATTCAAATGTAAATTACAACACATGTAAACATTTAAATTCATGTTGCAGAGATGATCAGTGACCATACTGAACTTTTGAAAGGGAAATGCTATAAATCATTGCTAAACCCTTTTCATTCTACAACTATTCTCATCTGATTTAACAGCATCTCTCAGTATGTAAACTGTTATTCAATGGAGAGGCTAGCATGGCAGTCTGGAGTGGAGCGTGGCACATCCTTTGTCACTAATTTAAGATGAGACAAAGGTTTTCTAAAAGCATGTAGAAGTGATTAAGGAACTTTTAGCTCTTTGAGTCAAACGTTTTGAGACTCTTTTTACAAGTAATAAGCCACACTATGTATTTTGTCTCATATTTAATCTGTCTAATATTTAAGCTCTTCTGTAGCCATGCTTTCCTGAAGTCTAGAGATGATAAAATAAGTTACAGAGCACAATGGGTAGCAGCAGAGCTGCTGAAGAAGTTGTCCCCCAGGAAAGGATAACAAATCTATATCTGCACTGGAAGAATGAATTGGGATGAAGACAGATATCACAGGGAGGACAGAAAACCTTCAAATTACAAAAGCATTCCAGTCTCTTCAGAGGCAATCCAAAAGAGTCTCTTGAGAGCCTTTGTTCTTTCCAGCAAAAAAGTCACACAGTTGACGTCTCTAGTTACAGCACTGGTCACTAACTTTCCTTTAAACACATGCAGGACTGACAGTGGCAGGGCTAGGCTTACTTTGTACACTCTCTAACTTTGAACTGCCTACAAAGTACTGAAGTATTTTTATTTGTAACAGGCTGGCCTTTTGGGTAGTGTTTCATCAAGATAAATGCAGTTTATCTACTCAGTTACAAGTGGATGTATTTAAGGGGCAGCTTACACATTGCACGTAGCCACTGATGCAATGAAAAGCCTGAACTAACAGTTATGTTTCCCTATTGAAACATGGTTTATTCCCTGGCCGTTTCTCAACCTCCTTTTGCTCCTTACAAGTTAGTCACACAAAAACCAGTTATACTGATAAAGCCATTAAAATAGTTAGCAAATAAATAAAGGTCATGCACTGGTCCAACAAACCCCTCATATGACAATAAGCAGCATTAGTAAAAGCACCTCTCAGAACTCAGCAGGCAGACAGAACTAAAGCTAACTCAAGAATGTGATTTTACCGATTTGTAATGATATCATCCCAGATGTTCATAGGATCCATTTTAGCATCTGGGTATCTGCTTGTCCAAGTTCTGAGAAGTCTCTCCAGGGAAGCCTGTGAAGCTAAGTTACCTAGAAATCAATTAAGAATACTTTAAATGTATCTAAATCCAAACAACATGAACAACTCAAATTTCTGAGCTTGCATTAAATACACTACTTTGTGATCATATTTCTTTTGTTTATTGCAATGAGATGATAATGAGAGATTCTATAAGGACATCAGTGTCAACTGTCACTGGGAATCACCACTGGCTAAGTACATTTCCATACAAGCATGTGTTGGAATATAGTAGATGTGTTAACTAAATTTAATAGGCAATTAATTTTCTGCACTTAAATTTGCAATTCATGACTACCTCAGTAGCTACAAACTATACCACATCCATCTTTTATTGCTGGTAACCACTATTTGCTACCAAAAAAGATCTTAGTTTGAAACTATTACTTACCCTCTTAAAAGAGACACTTAACTCTTACCACAATAGCTAGGCTAATAAAACTTTGCAACAGAACACAGACTCATCTTCAAGCCTATCCTACACAACCGCAGTAGTTCTTACTGTCAAGAAGACAGAAGTAACTCCAGACCTACGCTCTTTCAAACAAACAGGGGTTTGGTTCTCTATGTGTGGAAACAGAAATCCAAAGTCCAGGAAACCATGATTATTTAACACAATGAAAGGAAAATCACTTAAGAACAAAATCTTTACTTCTCTTTGTCATGAAATTGATGAAATCCTGTATTTCTGTCAAAGCTTGTACAGACTGCAGTTTGGCCATTCGACTCTGATATAACAAAGTATCAATACTGGAGTAGCTCTGAAAAGAAAGGAAAAGAATGGAAGATTTCATGTACAGAATTTACAACATGGTTCTACTCAGTGCTCTACAAACTATTTATTTGATGTTGCTATGTGTTATGCTCTACAGCTTGATATTTTGCAAGAAATTTAATAGCTTGTAATCTGAGAGCAACTCTACTTCCGACAAGCACAGAGGCATATTTTAGCTGCAATTCCTATCCTAGGTTTTAGGATAGTCCTACAGTCTAATCAAACTTGGTAACGGATGAAACTTGTAAACTCTCAATATAATACTCTCAAGGTTGTTCTGGGGATAGGAGGCTTCTGAAAAGATGCATGAAATAAAACTGCTATTAATCTGAACAAATACTCTGAAAAATTTCTAATAGATGAAATCCACAAAACAAAACAAATTAAAATGGGAGTATGTACTTCATTGGCTGGTTTGCTGCTTATCACAGCAATTCAAAGGAAGTTCTGTCATAGAACTGGAAAGTACCTAGATTTCATTGTATCTGGGAAACTGTTTCTCTCAAGAGTATAGTCGAGCAGCAGTAACAGAGACAACAGTTTTCTTGTTCCACGAATTTATACAGAAAAATCATTGTCAGAGATAGCAGAGATTGTTACCTGCATGAAGATCTGCAGACCATTGCCAATGTAATATTTGGCTCTGTCAAAATCATCTTGCAGGATGTAAAGAAGACTAAGCTCTTGGCTATAATGCATTTCTATAATGGCTTTCTTCTGTTCTGTCTTCATTGCCTCATCAACAAATGTTAGCAAAGTTTGGTCATTTTCCCCACTGAGCAGTAACTTCAACTTGCTGCGTATGATATAGGGCAAATATGTCTCCTGCAAGGTGAAAAGATAGTCTTTATTTCTAGGAATGAAATAACAGATCATCATTTTTTTAAGCAGTGGCAGATGAAATAAATATAAAAACATTTTGAATGGTTTTCTTAAATGTTTTCCCTTTAGACAAATTCCAGTTTGCTAGTAAGTCACAGCAATCTTTTTTGACAGGCTCCAGAAGCTGTTAGCAAACTGTACCAGCTTCAAAACCAATGGTTTGGTAACTCTGAAAACAACGAAGCAAATAAAAGCTATAAAAGCAGCAAAACCACTGCGACAAGTAGATGATGACAATAAAGCTGGTCCTGTATGATCAGCCATAGTCTCAAGGTAAAAAATTAAACATCATAAAACCAGAGGTAGTAATTGTTTCCATTATGTTACTGATCAGGCTCTCTGCTGATTTCTGTAATAAAGTAACCCCAAAAAACCAACCGATTTCCACCCACAATCACATTACTGTAGGACATTCCTACAGAGATAAAAATAATGCAGTATCAACAAAATGATCTCTAAAAACCTGTAAATATGGATCATTCCACGTTTTGCTTAGATCTGGAGGTTTTCCACTATCAATATTAATCGTAGCACAGTACTCCAGAGACTTCCACTCTGTGAGGTGGTCATAGCATTCCAGAGATGCAAGTTCCCAAAAGTCCTTCTCAGCTTCTGTTGGCTCTCCATCTTGCCAGTCTTCTTTAGAGAGTGCCTAGGGAATGAATTTGAGGGGGAGGAATGTCTCTGCTGGAATCTGACACTGGTTCCAATTCTCAGTTACCAGGAACTTAACTATAATTAATTTTTCCACAAAAATATCTACTCATTTACCAGAACGTGACAGCAACACTGAATGCAGTAAATTCAAGCTTTAAATGAATTTATATAAAAACACTGAAAAGTAGCCATCGTTAGCACAAATACATTTTTAAAGAGCAAATACTTTAAAAGAAGGTTAAAGAAATCCTGCTCCATTTTTCCCCACTATAACTCATATTTTCCTTGCGATGCAAACATGCAGTTTGTCCTCTTGGACTGGTGGTGCACCCACAGTGTTTTATTTATCTGCTAGGTGATCACACATACACAGCTTCATATCAAACACTAAAAGAATCATGTTAAATGCTCTAGTGCGACTGCTCATCTTATTCAGATCTTTACAGACTGAATCATCAACCAAACAAACCACAAGGGCATTTTAAACAACATTCTGCCTCTCAAAATGTTTAATTTTGGCTTGTTGATTTTTAAGTCATGAGAGATTTACGAAACAAAAGCATCTTGTTGTCATTTTACCTCATCATAATATTTAGCTGCTTCAGCATAATCACTCCTTGCTTCTGCCAACAATGCTTTCTGTGTAATTTCCTTAGTCCCAATCTTACCACTGAAAATGCCACGAAGGACATCATAATCCCCAAGAGACCGGTAGAGCCTAGTAAAATTGAAAAGGGAAATCTTTTAATTAGTTGAAGAGAGGCATATCCACACAAACATAAGCTACTTTAAAAAACAGTAATTCAATAAGCAGTAATACCACTGTCTTGTAATAGTAATGTAAAATAAAATATAAGATCACAAATATGTATTTAACTAGACAAACTTATTCTTCTAGGGTTAATACATGATCTCTGGAAACTCCTGCAGTTGAAAAGTTATGAACAAGACCATTTTCTGCAGGCTGAGAACACCGTCAAGGTGCAGAGTTGTTACGTCCAACTGCTCTAACTGATAGTCATTAAGTGATAGGAAATTCAAAGCATATCTAATTCTAAAAAGGAGGAAAGATTGAAAAAGAAATCCTGTAAGCCATAAAACTTCAGAAGGCAAACCTAAATGGGAGTACATTGCCTCAAACAAGAATTTACTTAGCAAGTTCGATCCATCTGATGATGTCTGGGGGAAGCTCTGTCCTCCTGCGTGCCCGCTTGGCCGGAGGCTCCTCCGCAGGGGACAGGGCCAGCAGAGCCTGCTCCAGCAGAACGATACCCACTGGCTGCTGAAGACTTGCAAGGCAGCTTGTGCTCACGTTAGCTGAATCCAGTTCTAGCAGCTCTCTGTGCTGGTAACACATTTCCTATAAGATAAAACAAAACAATACAATTGGTGTCTACTTGGTCTAAAACTACTGTGATAATTACTTTTTACAGATCCCCTCTTGGTACCCCTTTTCTTACAGTGCAAGCTTTGGAAATAAGTCGTTAAATGTCTAGAAGTTTCTAACTCTGAAAAAAGTGGGACTCTTTCCTTCTATATCGTTGCTCTTCAGACAGAGAAGAGAATAACTGCTCTACTTTGCCTGTCTTCAGGGCACAGGACAACTCTCTTGACAGAAACCCAAGGGAGGTGGTGGAGAGGCAGATGGATACATTCACAAAGCCAAAGGCACAATTAACCACAATGTCTTCTCTGAGCTGAAGGCTTTCTATCCACACACTTACCTAGTTCTAGCATGCCATAACTTCCTGTTAGACTCACTTAGAACTCTACTTACCTAGTCCTCCCTGATTAAAAGATGTGACAATATTTCTAGCAGATCTCTATCGTAGTTAACACCAGTCCAACTACAGAATAAGTTCTTTTTTGGGGACAAGCATTCATTTTTACCTGAAGACTTTTAAAAGACTGAAATCATTATCCCAAATACAGGTAAGCATATCAAGAAAGTATCAGACAAGTTTATTAAAGCCAAGGTTGATTTTTTTTCACTTAAGAATCTAAAGGAAAGTTGCAACAACACGTTTAAGAAACAGGAGGAAGAAAAAAATCTACAACACTGAAGACAGGTAATATAACTCTCATTACAAGAAACAGCACGGAGTTTTAGGACTTCAGAGTTGAGACTCTCACACCAATAAACTTGTGCTCAATACAGAAAAAGAAACAGCTTCTTGTAGCTTCCTTGGTTACAGATCAGGTAGATCTCAAAGAAGGGTTAAGCTTCCTGTGCTGTTCAGACAATTTCAACTAGTAGTTTCTAGCAAAGCTGCACATGTGTCCCAGACATTATGTACAGGTATCCATTCCTTGACTGCCAAATTTTAGCCATTACATTAAGGACACAGTGCCAACTGCACAGTCTAAACACTTGAGAAAAGTTTTGCTAAGGTAAGATCAAAAGCCCTTTCTCAGGGATGCCCAGGAAAATACGTTCGAACTGTGCAAATATAACAGCACATCCAGAGAATAAATATCCTCCAAAACTCATAATTTACAGACACTGTCCCACATCAAAGGGGGTACCTTTCTATTTAATGCATTTTTGTGACTATTTGATCATTTATCTTCAGAAAGCAGAAGGAATGTTTCTTGTATATTCTTCACAGGCCAGGTATCTCTATGGAGTCTAGGAAAACTCTTTCACGAGGTTAACTTCTTTTTTAGTATTTCAGTTGGTTAAAATCTGTCCTGAAAGCCAATCCCAGAGCCTCACAGTCAATTTCAGAACTACACATGTAGCCAAAACCATCTCTTTTTATCACCAAGTTACTTTCCTAATGCGATTTGTGTCTGTAGAAGACTCAAAAAGTCAATCAAACAGATGGCAGTGGTAGTGAAGTGGGAATCCTATCTGAAACAAGCCAGTATTTATTATGGTGTTGGCATAAAGGAAATGGAAGCTTTCCTTCCAAACAGCCAAGCCATTAGGACAGCCT
This sequence comes from Colius striatus, assembly GCF_028858725.1. Classification (NCBI taxonomy): domain Eukaryota; kingdom Metazoa; phylum Chordata; class Aves; order Coliiformes; family Coliidae; genus Colius; species Colius striatus. Next base: position 53,692,590 of record NC_084762.1, read on the forward strand.
TTGTAAGCCAAATGACAGCCTCAGCACTGTGTGCTCTTGCACACCCTCTCCCAGCATTCTGTCCTCCATCAAGCACTATCAACTATATTTCTGTTGGGTAAAAGACTTCTGTTCACTGTTACGCAGGATGCTTAATCACACAGGCTTTTGAGGCTTGCTCCTGTGCTGCTGTTCGCTTGTTACTCAATTTAGATGGCAATCAGAAGCTCTTATCGCTTCATATTTTTTTAAAATAATACCTATTTTTTGAGTCTTCATTTTATATCTATAAAGAAAAAAAGCAGCCTAACACAACAGTGTTATTAATAGGGTCTAACATCATAATTCAACACAAGGAATACTATCAAGATAGAAAACCAACAAATGCAATGTCAAGAGGGAATATTATCGGATAGCTATTGTGACATGCTGGCTTGAAAAATACCAAGGCAGCATAGAAAAATCCCCACAGCATTTGACCTTTTACACAGATGCACAGAAAAAAGTAAACAAGAAATCTCATATTTTCAGATGTGTAATTACAAGTACTAAGAAGCAAAGCTTGTCGCTGTTTAAAAAGTTAGTCCGAACTAGACATTTCTCCTATATAACAAATGACATCTACTGTCACAGAGTATTTAAGTTTACATAATAGAAAGAAGTAGTCATTACTTTCCACTAAAAAAAAGATTGTTCTGAGAGTGCCAACATTAAGATCAACACAGTTTAGAAGAAATGTTAAATACAGTGACAATGAGTATGTAACAAGTGGACAAGTTTTGGGGCTTTTTTATCTGTCTGAAGTCTATTCCAGGTCAGCATGTTCTCACAGCAGGAAGGCTTGTTTCCTTTCCAGTGAAATGGCTGTGGTGTACCTACTTGTACAGTGTTCCACCACTCTGGTGGAAGTGAGTCCTTCCCTCATTACCCAAAATCCCCAGACAACTGCTTCAGAGGACTAATTTGAAACAATAAATAAGAGAGGCTAACAACAAACAGCTGTCAGTAGCTGTTTGACAGCTACTGATATCCTCAAGACATCAAAGTATTCCTCAGCAAGCACTTCCCAGAAACAGCAAGATAAGCACATAACACTCATGTAACACTTAAAATTGCTTTTGTGGCTTTCATTTAAAATCAAATCTCTTCTTGTTACTGATGCAATTAAAATATTAAAAGGTGACTCAAACTCTACTGATCAGAAATTGTAGAAACCTTGAAAAAATCAGTTCAGAGACATGAGTTACCTTGTTGACCATAATGAGAGTAACTGGAAATATCCATTTGGTTAATGATTCTCTTTTCACCTCTGTCTAAATTTCAGTAACAGTATCTAACCTTCACTACATCTGGGTTTATGACACATTCAGACAAAGACATTTTATTCAGTTACTTTTATGTCATATAGCAGGATTTACCTGGATGCATGCAATGAATGGTGGAAAGTAAGACAGGCTCATACTCAGGAAATTATTGAAGTCACCCATGAGCTTCTGGACGATCGCTTGTTTCTCAGAGGCAGTTTTAGATTTTTTTATCTCATGAAAAATTCCATGAAACAAACTGCTGAAAAGCTGCTTGGCAAATGTTGGATCCTTCTGTAAATCACAACAAAAGCAATAAGGCCACTGAATTTTGCCATGAAACAACAAATTAATAAATTAAATAAAGCTATATGACCTACTCTGTACCTAATCCCTATGTGGACGCTCTTTCGGAGTGGAAAAATTACTCCAGCATGCATCACACCTATGCAAGGTATTACCATGCTACCCATTCAAATCCCATCTTACTCCTACATAAATAAATTTCACAACAATTTAGATTTCAGGCCACAGTTGGTGGAGAGGATAGAATTTACTATTTTCACATATTCCCAACTCCCACTACAGGAACCAGACTCCCAGTATCATCTTACAGACACCACTGCCAGTGAAGAGGGTTTCAGGAAAAAACAGAGGACTTCCATTTGTGAGGAGACCTGGACCTAACACGGAGGCAGCTTACACAGCTGGTACAGACAGACACATCTGAGATTTAAAGGCATTTTTTCAACCCAGAAACACATTTGTATGCGTAATATAATCTTATGCATCCTGGTTTATCATGAGGCAGGGGTCTGGTCTAATTCTTGATCTAATGCTATTCAGATAACTCCTGAGTGTGCAGCTTCCTTCCTTTACACAGAGATAAGGGCCATCAAAAGAAATTAAATACAAAGGTAATCAGGAACACTGTGACTTCCAGACACTGTAAATGGTGTAAGTTCAGCCTACAGTTCATACTGTTTTTGGGTAGGAACTGAAATATTGGATCAGATTTACTGAGTAGTCAGAGTTCAGACTTTACAAGTCCATTATAACCACATAAAAGAATAAAAATGGCTGTTTTGTTGCTCTTTAGCAAGATGTCCTTTGCAATAATGTCAGTAAAGACCACCACCATTTGTTTCTCAAGCAGAAGAGCCTGGAGGCAATGGACAACAGTCAATGTCTCAGGTCCTCAGCATTCAACTCAACTACTCAGGTTAGGCAAGTTACAAGGCATCTTCTCTCATCATTGCACCAGCTCAAGGGTAGAAGAAATACTTCCTCAAAACAGGTTCTTTACACGTGTATCACAGTGGTTGACTACAAAATAAACCAATTTTGAAAGCAGTTTCCCAACTACAAGTCATTTTCCCTATAAGAAGAGAAAACTTCACACATTACTTCAGAAAAGGAGACAGACCTGGGCAAGACCCTGCAGAGGGGCAATGAGACTGCAGTATTCAATCTGGATGTCAGGAAGGTCTCCTACTCGGTAACTTCTGTACAAAGTAACCTGGGCATCATGCTTCATCTTCAGCTCAGATTTCATCTCCTGGAATGCAGTGCTCATGTTAAAAAAAAAATACTTAGTGCTCTTACTTGGAAAGAGCTGTATCTAGATAAGACATAACAAGCAAGTTATAAAGCTAAACAAATACATTTTCTATAAAGCTTTAAAACAGTTAAAGCTAAATTACCATAGATAACAAATCTCCAAAGTCTTGCTTGGAAGACTTCCTGAAGACTTCCTTCAGCCATTACCTTTTAATATTAATGCCTGCTTCCATATAGGTAGTATTTAAGTCACTTTTTAAGAGACTTTTTTATGACTGAGAGCTAGTGAGCTGCCATGGTTTAATAAGTAACTCCCTGCTGGCTGAGCCATTGCAGTTCATAATATGATGGTTCTCAGCCTGGTCAGGTGCAAAGTAAAATAAATGAGTTTCCTAAAGCCAGTGTTTTCTCTCATGCAGTGGGATGGGAAGGAAGCAACATGAACCTGGTAGAACTGTTTTGCTGATTCCTAACAAAACTTAAAGCAAACCATAATAAAACTATCATAAACTCCACTTGCTAAATATCTGCTTTGCCTTTTGCAGAGGCTTAAAGGAATACATTTAAACTGAAGAAGAACTACCACCAGATGTAGACAAAACCTACCTCTTCCTTTGCCTTTCCTCCTTCTCATAGCACAGATATGCTATAAGGAAATTAGCAGTAATTTCAGAGGCTGAGATTTCCTTTTTAACTACTGCCATTAGTAGTTAAACTAGCAGACAGTGGGTGCATATATACATTGGTAGAATGAAACAGGGAAACAGAAGAAACCTTGAAGATTTTCTTCTCTCTGTAAACCCTTTGTAAATGTTGCTGTTTGAGCCTATTTTTCTACTACACAACTTCAAAAGGATGATTTTAAAAAAATCTTTGAAGAGAAACATGCTGGGAGAAATGAGGACTTTGGTAAAGCTACTTCTAAACACTTTCTTGCTCAGGACATACTGTTTCCTGTTTGCCCTATCAGATATAGTATTAACACAAACCACTGAGATCCACGTGTGTTTACATGCAACAAATCTCTTGAAAGGGGTCCTGACAGCACTCGTATTGGGGAATATCAAAGGGAGTTTTGTTAGTTGGATTTTGAACAGGTTTACAGGTTCTCTATTGCAGGGTGGGAAGGAAATGGTAGTTTTAGATCACACGTAAATATAAATTGGCCAAAATAGGTGTTTGTGTGGTTCTTCCAGACATAAGTTCTGTTTACACAGGTGTCTGTTGCTGCAAAGAGTTACACCAGTGTCTCAAACTGGTAGCTCTTCACCCTGGGTTTCTTTGCTCTTGGTCTAACTGCTATCATTTTTGGACAATAATTAATGTTATTTTTGGTAATGTGAACCTCTGAAAAACTGTTACAGAACTTAAAAATACTTACACTTATTTTTAGTACACAACACAATCAGAAAACCCACACAGTACTAAATTTCAGTCCTTGATAAATACTCATCTTACTGACATTCCTTCACAAAATACCCAACAGTTCAGGTTAGTAAGGTTAGTAAGTCAGCTGTATCCCATTTTTTAGTTCACCTTCAGACACTGGATAATGTTCTCCAACTATTTCCACAGAGTACTGTAGCTTCAAGGCTCCTAGTTTTTAGGAGGACAATCATAAAGAGCTTCCCATAGCTATTAGGGACTTTATATGAGAGTCACTTCATACACAGTAATTACTGGTAGACTGGCAGTGTTACCATCCAGCTCTTTTCTCACTCATGCTAAGTAACACCGTTTAGCTTTAAGCACAAACAGCATGATTTCCAAATAAAACCTTCTAAAGCTCTTAAAGTAGCAACCAGTATCTTACAGCTACCCTTTCTTCACAAAGTTACTTCTAGAGATGAAGTGTAAGACTGCAAATGAAGAATGGACTTAAGGTTTTAAACTTAGCTGGATTGACAGACCTTTTCTCTTTTCTGTTCAGCCAGACCTTTTCTAGCATAAATCAGACTGAGTTTCTCTTGGTCCTTCAAGAAACGTCTCCGCAGTCTTAGAATTTCTGCTCGTTCTTCAGTAACTAGGGAACACACAATCATGTCCACAGCTTTTCCTTTTTCAAGCAAGCTTCAGATATTAGGCAAGAGCATCACAGAGTAACAAACATCATCTCTGTATTTACTAGCTTACCAGACAGTCTCCCAAGTTTCACATTGAACAACATGACACAAAGCCTTTCAACGAGAGATAAAATTAAAACAAAATATATTGCTCTTAGAAGAAGAGCTAATAAGCATTTATATAAGATCTTTAGGCACATGGATGAGGTATAAGGGTCAAACTATTGTACTGGGAAAGGCAGTAATATTCACAAATTGCCCCGTATGACAGATTTAATTTATGGTTTCAAATGCAAGTATGGCATTTGCACCATATTCCATAAAGTATATAACTCCCTACATAAAAAAAAGGTACTAAATATATTCATAGATTAGGTAGTAATAAAATAGTACTGTATGTTTTATGTTACTGCTACAGAACTGTCACTGGATCCACTCCTGCTCAAGGCAATCATGGAGAAAGGCCACTTTACAGACTGCTCACTTCAGGAAGGCAGATTGACCTTTCTGTAGTTCAGCATGATTCATCCAAACTGTCCTGAAACACCTCTCAGGTACTAAAAAGGTGAAACTTAATAGCCACTCTCATCCTTCCAGTCAAAATATTAATAACAAAGTAGGCAAGAGTGAAATGTGGAGAAGGAGCCTAAGTTATTCCAGAACAGCACTGACACTTTTCAGTTGCTGACTGGGTGGATGAAGAAGCATTCTCAGCAAACAGTAGGTAATTCTAAGGACAGATGGCAGCTATGTTGTAGATCATATCAGCACAACTGAAGTAGTTTTGAAAAGCTATGTTTAAACACATCTCTTTAAAGAGATAAGCAGTTAAATTGAAAAGAGAAGTGACAGAACTGTCCCACATCCACGTACAGTCATCTTACGGAGCGAGAGGAAAGATCACACTGGCTGGTTTCTTACCTAGTCAGCTCTTTTCTCTAGCAACATACAGTTTTGCATTTTCTAGCACAATTCTAGCGTTCTGACACACGTTAGGTATCACCACACACTCCTGGAAATAGAATCTCTCAAGCTGAAACTCAATTAGAACATCTCAAAGATAACGGATGCCCAGCCAAATAACTGACAAAGATGGTCAATAAAAATGTGGGTTTTACATAGAAATCGCATCATGAGGCTTACAGACCTTTAGCTTTGCTGTCCACCTCATCTCCAGGCAAACTCAACCTTTTTTTCCCAAAATCTGGCCCCACTGTTTTAAAGGTGGCTTCTTTAAATCTTTCACTCCGTTTCTTAACCAACAGCATGGATGAAGACAAGGATTCAGAGGATGAAGGAACTGTATACTCTGCCAATGTGTCAATGCTACTTCCAGTTAGCCAATTAAAAGAACTTCTACCACCTGTAAAAAAAAAAGCAAAAAAGCTGTAACATATCCACATACGTGGATCCACATACGTGTCTGGTTCTGGGCTCCTCAGCTCAAGAGGCACAGAGAACTTCTGGAGGGAATCCAGAGAGGGCCACCAAGATGATCAGGGGACTGAAACATCTTTCATACCAGGAAAGGCTGCGGGAACTGGGGCTGTTTAGTCTAGAAAAGAGGAGACTGAGGGGAGATCTTACTAACATTTACAAATATCTAAATGGTGAGTGTCAGGAGGTTGGGACATCCCTTTTTTCTATAGCAGCTAGCAACAGGACAAGGGGGAATGGGATGAAGCTGGAACACAAAAAGTTCCATTTAAACATAAGAAAAACCTATTTTACTGTGAGGGTGAGGGAGCCCTGGCACAGGCTGCCCACTGAGGTTGTGGAGTCTCCTTCTTTGGAGGTCTTCCAGACCCACCTGGACATGTTCCTATGAGACTTAATCTCGGTTGGCCTGCTCCTGAAAGGTGATTGGACTACATGATCTCTAAAGGTCTCTTCAAACCCCTACCATTCTATGATTCTACAGTATCAAGGGAAAACATCAACAAAGCAAGTAATTTCCCTCTCCCAAAAATGTCATTCCCAGTGGTTATGGACAGAACAGATTTCAAGGTAAAGGTAAGAAATAAACTTCTTTTTCCTTAGGGAGAATATCGAATATATATGAGGATAATAAAGATCTGACAAATAAAAAAAAAAAAAAAAGTGTTTACATTTTTACACAAAAAATTCCTGTGCAACAGGAATGATGAGAATGAAAGCATTCCTATAGCAAACGAGAAAATTTCAGAATACACTAATCTGGACTTACTGACATGCTGCGTAGGTGTAAATTCATATTGCTGTTGGGTAGCTCTCACTCGACCACCGAGTGACCCAGAAGCAGAAAGGGATCTTTCCTGTGATAAATTCCTGTGGATATTCTGAGAAGACTGAGTCTCCACAAACATAGGTGTGAGCATGGTGCTTCTGTAACGCCAGCTGGAATCAATTACAAAGTCCTATGAACACAAAAAGATTTTAGGAACTGTAAGAATGGAGACTTTTTGCCTTCCTTCCTTGAGACATGATAGCAGAAATTAAAGTACAGATTTTAAAATATCATCCCAGGTACAGGGGCAGAACTTGACAATAAAAAAACCCCACAATAAAAGCTTCCATAGCTCAGCAAAACAGCTCACTTTGGACTGGTCAGCTGAGGACTGACTCAGAGCTCTTGTACCAACATTTCTGTTTCTTCACAACTGTCCTCCAGCTTACAGTCCTTACTCTCTTTTTTATGTATTTCAGTACTGTACACATCAGCCATACTTTGCATAGATAATTATTTTAAATCTTTCTTTTTTGAAAAGAAAGCAAAATTATTGCTCCCACAAAATCAAACTTCTGATACTCTACATAACTCATGACTGTTGCAGTTGTCAAGTATGGAGTACAAAAATCTCCTTCATCACCCATTCTTGGCCAAGTAATAAGTATGTTAAAGAACAGAATTCGTCACATGGTTGCACACGGGATAGACACATTACAATTCACCTGAAATTTGCATTCAGACAGTGGATGCTCAAATATTTTTCTGGAATAATCAGGGCTCTTGCTAGTCATTTCAAGTAGAAAATTTGTGATTAGACTCAAGTACTGGGTTTCAATCTTGGCAGAATATAAAGAATTTAACAATGACAGCATGCGCTCAAGAATATTTGTGGGTAACCTTGTCTCATCACTCCAAAAATTCCTAACAATTAATCTGCAAGGCAAGGGATAAAGTTATTTGTAGTTATCTGCAAAGAAAAAAGACAATATTACAAAAAAAGTAAAGTTAAAAAATCATAAAGTCTTCAAGTAACTCTTTATGACATGAATCTTCCACTGAATTACATCAAATTCTCATTCACCTATCATACTCTATGCTAATAGACTGATGTTGATAAGCAGAAAGATCTACCTTTTGCTTCACCAGAAAATTTTAAAAATCCCACATTTCATCCATTTTTGTATGTTTGTGTATAGTGAGGGCCTTCTTGTTCAAAAAGTCTAAGACATTAATGAAGAATTAGGCCTAAAACAACATACTGAAACAACTTCTCCATGGCTTAGAAATTTGTTCAAAAGCCCTATGCTTCACTTACATTGGGTGTAACACTATGCAACACAATCTTATAACTTAACTTGTTGGAAGAATTGTTACTCTTTTCAATGAAAATTCTTAAAACAACCTCTAAGGAACAACTTTTCTGCTCTAAACAAAAAAGGAACAATTTAGAGGTTTTTTTTATTTCAGATGGTCATCACAACACTGTTTACTCACTGCAGTTCAGCATTCTCATCAATGAGTCCTTGAAGTAATGTTTCTTTTGCCAGTTGGAGTATTTCCTGAGAATCACCATCTGCTTGGCTTTCTGGATCACTGATATTAGGAGAAAAACGTTGCTTAATGACTTCTCCTAAACAATCCATATCAAAGTAAGAGGCTGAGGATGGTGAGAGAAAAGGAAGAATATGCCCTTCTCACAAAAATCTCAACTTGGCATGACAATACTGCACTTTTTTCACAACATTAGGACTTAAAAAAAGTCTTACTTCTCCACTACTCAGGAAAGGAAAAAACCAGAAAGCTATGGAAAATCTGTTAGGTATACATGATAAAGCAAAACAAAAGTAATTCTGAGTTTCCAAGGGTAAAAACTCAGAAAAAAACCCAGAGAATTAGCTTTTTCCAAGTGGTACTGCAGTAAAAATTGCACGTAGTTTTTCTTCACAGTATTTATCCATTCAAATAGCTAAGTTACCTTGGAGAAAAGTACATAATAGAACCCAACCAAGTCAGATGACTCAACAACCACCTGCCTACAAAACTAAGTACATGCCTGTTCCTTACTTAAAGGGTGCAAACAGAAATAACATCTTTATACTACCTGATTAAAGGGATCCAGATCATGCCAAAGTGTCTTAATACAATTTCTATCTACAAGCACATTTCTCTAGTGTACAAATCTCAGTAGTTACAAATTCCAGCATCAAGAAGAGTGGAAGGATCAAGATAAAGAGTGGGAGCATCAGACCTAAGACATCTTGTGCCATCACGCTGTGGTAATGCAACATCCTATTTCTAGGATAAAGTTCAGGTCCAAGTCTTTGTCCCTTAGTGGAAGGGATAAAATCGTCACCAAAAGCAAACCTCAGGCTCTATTCTTCTAAGAACTGGAAAAATCCCATACTGAGGAACATGAAGCTGGATGACAGTATTACATGCACTTTCACTCTGCCCAAGATAACACCTGCAGTGAATACACACCTGTAATTATCATAAATCCACATCAGAATATCATACAGCCGCTGTCGACATATTACAGAAGGGTGAGAAATGAACCCTGTCACTGCAGGAAGGAGCTCTTTAAGTTCTAGTGGCTTTAGTTTAGACAGCATCTTGTACACTATATCCAAACAAACCCTTTGCCTTTCATCGTCCCTAAAAAGAAATAGAAAAAAGGAACGGTTACATTGCTTTTCTCTTCACTGCTCCACAGAGAAGCAGGTCAGCTTAGATTTGAGAATTAATATTTGCTTTTGCATAATGAGCTTTAGGTAAACACTTTTGAGTTCAACCTAAGAGTAAGAATATAACCAAGCTAATACATACTACAGAAATTCACGTCCCAGTGGTGTTTCACCTTCACGCTATTTAGGGGCGTGTGTTTGTTTTCACAGTGAGTTGATCACCTTAATAGTTAACTCCCAGAATCCACTAACTCGAATTAGTAGAGCAGTGATCAAAAGTGAACATGAATTTAAAATGCTTCTGAATGTAAAAATGTTGTAGCCAGCAAGGAAAACGTTCCCAGGAAACTTAGACTGTGCATCCGCATTTGTCATCACACGACCACTCACCTATGATTCATGATCTGAATAAAGTCTTTACTCTTTAACTGCAAGTGGAGATCAGGTACTTCTTCCGCCCGACACATTATTACTTCCAAACAGTAGGTTTTCATCACACCATGAAGTTTGGGTATCAAAAAGAATACTGCATTCATAAACCTTAACATAAGCAGATGTCCACAAAGAAAGGTAAGTTATTTTCCATTATTCCTCTAGATCTGCAATGAACGTACCATGTAAATCACAACACACCTGTCAGCAAGAGGTGGAAAATTCTTAACAACTTTATTCAAGCACTGAATAAACTTATCCTGTTGGGTGTTCTGATGATGTTTCAGTTGTTTTATGATACAGTCATAAACTGGATCTTCAAGTATCTGAAAATAAGAAAGATAGTAAGGCAAGTGTAGCTATGAAACTTATAACCACTTTAATGACACACAGTTGTGCTGCTGTACTGTTGGATTCTGGTGCATTTCACCCACCTCACTTTGAGGTTTGTTGTCCTTCATGACTGCTGAGCAGCCGTGCCTGGTTGAAACACAACTGCCTGCTTAAAGAACTGTAGTGGGTCTGGGATGGTAGCGATTTTCCACAGCAGCTCCTGCAGTGCGGTGCTTACTGTTGATATCAATATTATGACTACCGCTTGCACAGCATCAGGGCTGTCCCTCCAGCATTCCTTCCCCCACCTTCACCAATAGCTGTGGGTGGGCATGATCTTGGGAGGGACTATGGCCAGGACAGCTGACCCAGGCTGACCAAGGAGATATTCCATACCATATGATGTCAGCTCAGTAATATAAACTGGGGGAGAGGAGCAGGAAGGGGAGGCGAGATTCATTTCTGGCCTTCCCAAAGCAACCGCTACGCGTACTGAAGCCCTGCTTCTCGGGAGGTGGCCGGACATCGCTGCTGATGGGAAGTAGAGAGTAACAGCTTTATCTGCTTTTGCTTTGCTCCCCGCACGCGAGGCTTTGCTGTTTCTTTATTAAACTGCTTTTATCTCAACCCACGAGACTCCCATCTTATTTTCTCCCTGGCTTATTTTCAGCCTGGCTTGCTGAGGAGGTGGGGGATAAAGCGGTGTGGTGGGCACCTGGCACCCAGCCAGGCTCAAACTACCACAACAACACACTTTTGAGCCTCCTTTGATTGGTTTGAAACCAACGCCTTGGTTTTGAAATACAAGTTGCTTAGTATGCTTATATCAATAGTAAGCAGTTGCTAATTCACTGTGGCAGATTTCCAATTAATGAATGTAAACAATTAGACATTTTTATTGAGAATACGAAAAATAACCAGGAACCTTCAATTAATTTTAAAAAATAAATAAGCATTCTCTTGGATAAAATACCTGCACCATCTTTGCTCATTTATTCAAAATACTGCTTATAATGGAACTTGGAAGAGACTGTGAAAGAGGAGACTGCAGGAATTCAGTTTATGAAATATTCTCTATAAACTGTGAAAGATCAATCAGAGTGCAATTAAGAGGGGAAAGAAGTAAGAATAACAGGGAGAGAAGCAAGGATAAACTGCAAGGTCAGACTAATGATCTACCTAGCCAATATCTTGGTATTTCTGTTTCCAACAGGAGCTGCAGAATGGTATCTAGAGGGAGCACATGAGCTATCTGGCTGTATCATGTCCTCCTCTCTCATACAACCCAACATGCATCTGTTACTAAAGATTTTCAAGTGTACATTGTTGTCTATTGTTTTTAGAACCTGTTTAAGTATCTTTTTTGTGCATGAATTTCTCTTTGAACTGGCTAATGCTACTAAACCCTTAGAATTTCTCCTGGCAAAAAATTCTAGAAGTTCACTAAATATTGTGTGAAATACTTCCAGCATCAGTCTCACACTGATTTCTGTGGTCACCAAGCACTATACCCTAGTTCTAGTACTGTAGGATCTGGTGAGTAACACTTTTGAATTCACCTTATCTACTACTTAGAAGATAACCAGATAAAAAAACTACAGAAATACAGTACCTTTAATTTTTACATCAAAACTTGCAAGTTATTAAGCATCCTCAGATACAGACATTGAAAAGGAAGTCTCAAACCTCTCAACTTGATTTTTCTTTTTCTTAACAAAAACACCTTCACAACTTTGGATGTACCACCCCAGTGTTGCTGGTTGGCAAAAGCTGAACAAAGCCACAGAAAGAGACCATTCACTGACAGCTCCAAAGCAGCAGTGCAAAAACTGCACTTAATCTGCCCTCAAATTCTTTGTGTCTTAATAGTTTAAACATTTAACTTGACCTATTGGATAAGGACTGTTGAGTTTCAAATACATTAATTCATTTATGTGACTGAGTAGTCACATAAAAGATATATATAGAATTAAAATGGGAATGGTCAAACAGACAATATAGTTTACTTACATTTTCTCTCTCAGCAATGTATCGAAGAGCAAGTCCCAACACTTCTGCTGCAGCTGCATAAACTTCTTTGTACTTCAATAAGCCCATGTTGCTGATCAAACCCCGAAAATACCTAACACAAAAGGTAGACCTGCTGTAAGCCACTACTTCAGCGTCCAATTTGAAACTGAAACAAAACCTCACCTGAGTTGCCTGCAGGAACAGTGACTACTTCAGAAGAGCTGAATACAGCACAACATGAGTTTTCCACTTGCAGTCTCTCAAATCCCTGCTTTGGCAATTCTGGACTGTAAATTCCCATGAAACTACAACCCTGGGACCCACTGTAAAAAAGCTTACATCCTTGTAAATATTTTCCAAAATAAATGTGGTCTGCAGCTAGAAAAGCATTGCATCTGACAGACAAGGGCAAAGGAATGATGGGGCAAGTGATTCCAATAAATGAGTGGTCCAGCTCCCACACTTCATGCTGACAAAGTTAGACTTGCTCTCTTTGACTTAAGCTTTTACTAAAATTATTCATCAAAAGGCTGCATTTCTCACCTGGCACGATCTATTTCACACTGTGTGTCAAAGGGAGGTAAATTGTTAGCAAGAATAATTCCCAGCAGCTGAATTCCCACTGAATTGTCTTTTGTATCAGGGTGTCCACTAGAAAACTTTTCAAATATTAAACTGTTGGATTAAAACATAAAAGTGATGATATGCACAAAATTCGCAAAATATAACACCATAAAACAATCACTCTCTGTGTATATACAGATATAGGCACACACACAAACCCATCAAATGAGTATTTGACTTAAGAAAGAGATTGTAAGCCCACACAAATTCTCTGCAACAAGTCCAGGAGCACAGCAGATTACAGAAGTCTTACTAAGAGCACACCAATATTCAGTGATAATACCCAAAACCTCAAATAAAATGTCTTTGCAGAGATTACCCCTGCTTTTGTTGTTGCTATTGTAATCCTCTCCACGTTTTACCTGTCTCTCCTTCTTGTTTTGCAAATTGAGTTGTGACTGTTGGAGAGTTCAGTTCTGAAGTTACACTGCCAACTCCAGTGACAAAAATTTTACTACTGCAGCTGAACTTATCTTTTCATCTCCTTTGATAATGAACACTGAAATATTTATAAAAGAAAGCAACTATCTAAATGCTTACCTGTAAGGTATAGAGAGACAGTTCTTCCAGCACTCTATAACTGTCTTTATGATTTCCAGATTGTGTCTAAACACGGCTCTTTTTTGGTGAAAGGCATTCTTCATCAAGAATTCAAGCAATCTGTTAGCTAATATCTCATCTTTAATATTCCCCTACAATGATTAGGAGCAAAATCAAACATAGTGACTCTAACGTGAAAACATATATTGTTCTATGAAAGCAAGCAAGTAAACAAGCTATTTTTTAAAAGTTAGTATCTAAAAGAAACAGTGGACCTATGTAGATAATCATTATTAGTGCATAATAACAAACTCATTCATTATTTATCAAATAGTCACAATAATAATAAAAATGGATTTCACATTTCCTTACTTTGGGAGTGGCTACACTTGTCCAGGAAAGAATAGTAACTACTATTTCCACCACCATGTAATGAATCCCTTCACCTCCATTATTCCCAGAAACAACAAGCTGCAGCAACGGACCAAGCCACTGCTTTGCATAAGGTCGGAAGACCTATGGAAAACAAGATAATTAGTCATAAGTGCAAATTATCCAACTGTTCAATAACCTGTTATTCAATAATCATTACAGGCAAGACTGCTAAACCAGCTTTGCTCAACTTCTGAAGAAACAAAAATAAAATAATTGCAAACCAAAAAGTATTCCTAACTACATTCCTCACTTCTCCTTAGAAACCTTTAACCAAGTATTCACATAAAGTTAATTACTTCACTAGGGCCCACATAATATGATTCTCAATGGAGAAAACGTTACCCTAAAGGATTTGAAAGAGGATGTCATTCATCTGCCCTTCCATTTCACACAACTTTATTAGGAAAGTAGCATTAAGTGAGTATAAAGCTTCTTGAATTAATTCTGAAATTCAGTCTTTTTGTATTTTGGATTTGGGATTATTTCAGACAAAAAACATTCCATACATTAAAATCACTGTATGAAATAGGATGAGAATGTTTACCCAAGAATGCTAGTTAGAAAAGTTTTCTTCTCAGGTAAAAGCTTATTATACTATCTTAGTATCTTTCTACAACCAGAACATAATTTAGCTCTACAGGCTTCTGTAAGACTCATCTATGACCTTCAAAAAAAAATTACATTTTCTCCCACAAAGGTGGCAAACCTAATCAGCCATACCTCTTGCCAGTGACAATGAAGTAATTACTTATATTTTTCACAAGACATATATTGTGGACACTCTCCACTAACAGAGTTTGAGTTTAGGAGAAAAAGTATTCATATTAAATTCAAAATATTGCCACTATCTGTAATTTTGGGCTATGAACACACTCCTTTTTATCATGCCAAGCTACTCAATTTGAATGCTCCAAAAGTTTCAGCTGATGAAATATTTTACCTTATTAGTTACACAGCTGATACTGTAATACAACCTGTTACCAGAAAAAATATGACAGAAAAAAAAATTAACTCACATCCTCTGTGTTAACAATAAGTTTTGCTATGAAGAGACGAATATTTAGTGGTACAGATGGGTTTCCTAATTTGCCATGTAGAAATTTCATCCAAACAGGAAGATCTACTGGAATTGTCCCCTAAAATTTAAGGGAGACAAGAAAAAAAATCAGCTCGCTTCTTCCATCAACCAGGCTTACCAAGTCAAAGTCTCCATCTTGAGCCACACAGGTCTCATTATAATATAGTCAAGAAAATCAATTAATTAAATCACGACTCAATAATAATTAGTGGTGAAAATGGCAATGTTTGGTTAATACTGGCCTCCTCCACTTTGGGTGTGATCTGCTTTCTCTGCATATGTTTAATCAGAGTGGTCATAGAAGTCATACATTCATGTTGGTTGAGTTCATCCATTTCCAATTCCATCTCATCATTTAAAACCATGTATTCAGTGGGTTCCTGGAAACAGAAGTGTTACTATGATTAACACCACTGTATTTTCTTTTAACTCTTGGTAATGCCTTGAGTCCTTCTGATCTTATCTGTGTTTACAGATTTGATTACACATGCAGTGTGTGCAACAGGGAATACATCAAACACGTTGTTCAAACAGAGATGTCCCAAATACCTGTACCATCTGTGCATCTTATACTTTCTGTGCTAACAGACGTCAACTTCATGTTACTCTGACTTTATTACCTTCCAGGATAGGTGTGGCAACTACTGCAACCAAGAAGTTAGCTGAACCTCACAGAGATGACTTAATTTCATATCTGAAAGAACATGTTAACATCTTTCACAGGGGGAAAGCTCTGCTTTTATGGATGTGTTGTTTCACACTGAGTAGTAACCACATCTCTCTCATTTGCTACTCAATCACAGTAGAAGATTGTTTATAGTTGAAATATTACTACACAAAGCACATAGAAAGTACATTTCTAGTTAACTTTGCTGCAGCTAGAAGATCTCCTTTGCTCCAAAACACGGAAACAGCGTATCTTTATGAATGTTAACAGCTGTTTTGACAGTTTTTGTCTTTCAGTGCCTATGATACTTTTATAAGTTTTCTTTCTGTTTTAAAACAAATACCTATCCTATCAGTATTACTGTTGATGAGACACCTCTTGATTGCAGAATGCACACAAGTTGAAGCCTTGGAATATTCTGAATGTTGTTCCTCCAAAAGCAAAAGTTAAATACAAAGTGCCACAAGTGAAATACAAAAATAAGTGTTTGATCATTTCTTTCACGCATTTGATACAACCAAGTTGGCCAAGTGCCTTCAAAGACCAAAAGAAGAGCAAAACCAAGTGCCTACTAGTAAAACAAAACCATCACAAGAGCCCTATGAGTGTACAGAACATCACAAGCCACCTTGTTACAACTCAGACTGCACCTGACTCATGTTATTCAACTTTAAAAACCCAACACTGGACATTGCTCTTCTCCAGTTGTAGACAGTATAGAGAAGGAACAAAAAAAATGGCCAACAGAGCACGGCTCAAATCCCCTCCCTCATCTTCTCGAGGAACCCATTCCTAATCAAATAGAACAAATATAGGAGAGAAATTTCTCTTTCTTAATACTAATAAATGTATGCAATTTCTAGAAAGCATGAAAGTTTTCTTCCTTACAGCACATAAGTCACTAAATTACCTTTCTCCTGAAACGAGTGCTGATAGCTGTAACATCTTGGGAGCTATAGGAAAAACCTTGGACTCCAGTAGAAAAATCAAACTGACTCATTTCCTCACTCAAACTGCTATCCATCATGTATGATGCAGAAGCTAAGTATTTGGGTTCATCTGAATAAGAAAAAGAATAGACCATTAATCAAGGTGATTACAAATAAAAAGCCTTTATTGGCCACTAAAATTTGAGGGAATTTATTGTTAGATGAAGTGTACTGAATGCTTTTACTTGTTCCTGCTGCTGCAGAAGTCAGTTAGCAGCAGATCAGCAAACACTGTGTGAAATTTAAGAAGGCACTTTTTCCCTAGTCATAAATGATTTGCATACCCTGATCACTATTCCCAGCATCTCTGGCCTCCTTTCTAATAGCAATGTACCGCTTCTTCCTTTCCAGAGGCACCTAAACAGCAAGAAATAAAGTTTGAAAATGAATGAATCTTTAATTTACAGTTTAATTACAATTATTTATTTACAGAACTGCCAAAGAAATGATCAGAACCATCTATCATGAACAGAAATCCTGTGTTGTAAATGACTATCATTAATGCTACAGAACAACAACTAAATTACTTGTCCTAGAGCCGTTCATTAACAGTAAGTGTGTCAAAAAGGATACCGAAGTTATGTACAGTGCAGGTGTGTTCTAAATTGCATGTCTGGATTTCTGTCAGAAAAAATGTGGTTTAAAACATTAGAGGAGTACTCCATAGTTTTTTCATAGAAACATAGAATGGTAGGGGTTGGAAAATATAGATATTTAGATATTTAGAAATATCTAGTCCAATCACCCTGCAGAAGCAGGTTCACCTAGATCAGGTCACACAGGAACGTGTCCAGGTGAGTCCTGAAGACATCCAATGAAGGAGACTTCACAACCCCTCTGGGCAGCCTGTGCCAGGGCTCCATCACCCTCACAGTGAAATAGTTTTTTCTTATGTTTAAGTGGAACTTTTTGTGTTCGAGCTTCATCCCATTACCCCTTGTCCTATTGCTAGATACAATAGAAAAAAAGGGATGCCCCAACCTCCTGACATCCACCATTTATATACTTGTAAATATTAATGAGATCCTCCCCCTCAGTCTCCTTTTCTCCAGACTAAACAGCCCCAGTTCCCGCAGCCTTTCCTTTTTTTATTCATTATAGAGTCCTGTTCCCCTGGATGTGAGAACTGACCTGGTCTACAGTAACTATATTGTCAGAGCCATACTCATTTTTTACACAGGAACACTAAAGCCCAGAAATTCCACTCACCTCAATTTCTACAGGAAATGTATACTGACGCTTCAGGTCTATCAAATTTTCAAAAATCAGCAAGTTCTGAAAAACAAAGCATGTTTTGAAACACCAAAATTATTAGGCTGCTGCACACAATAACAGTTGCTCTGAATGTGTTTTATTTCCTCTTAAAAACAACAGATCAATGCACAATATAGAAAATATGGTATGTTTTATTCTAGATCAATAGTTTTAAGAAAATTCACAGCACAGACTATGTGTGTGGTAGAGACGGTTTCTCCTACTCAAGTATATTCCAAGCACTGAAGAACTTAAATGGGGTTGGAGTTTTTTTCTCATATTTTAGAAAACTGCTGGACAGTGGAAGGAAAAGAGGGTATATGTATAACTACTTCACTTATTACCAAACTGACAGTAAAACCTTAATCAGCAATTCCAATTGCAGGAAGGATGCAAGAAAGTCAGCTACGACTCCTTCTACTGCCTCACTGGGTAGTTTGTTAATATAATTGCATGTCATTCAGGTTTGATGCTTTGATTTATTGCATCAGCTAAAAACCACTTTGTCTCATGCTCTTCTCACCTTTTCTGATTTTTCTGTAAAAAGAAAGCCTTGATAAAATTTACTTTCAGTGAAGACACAACTGATAACAGCAATAGCACAATTATATGCTGCGCAGTGGTACTGTCTTCTCTTCTCCAACAGCTGACTCTCTCCTGCCATGTTTTCCGTAAATGCATCATAACAGGACCTTAAAATACAAACAGACAAGAAAATACCATCGGAAGACTTTTATTTTATAGCAGCACAAGACTGACTCCAATTGGAGACCAGTGAATAAACAGAATTTCTAGACAACTTTATTATTATAGCCGTATTAGTATTAAATCATCTTGGACTTCTTCCAGCTCTCCACAGCTATATTGCACTACAATGAAGCCACTCAGCAATGACAAAGCCAACTTCCTCAAGAGTTTACTCAGCAGTGGCTAACATACAGTAATGGGCCATTTTAGATAAGATGCAGATATGTTTCAACATAAATCTCTCTCATGGTCCTTTGCCAAGAAACTATGAATGGAGAGGTGTATGAAGCTCTAGATTAGCCAGGAAAGAAGTTTAGATGCAATTTTATAGGTCTTTTGCCCATAGTCATTAACAGATCTTCTGCAAATCTTCCCAAATTGGGAAGGAACAACCCCCTGCACCAGTACAGGCTGGGGGTCGAACTGCTGAAGAGCAGCTCTGCAGAGAGAGACCTGGGAGTCCTGATTGATAATAAACTAAATAAGAGCCAGCAATGCACCCTCGTGGCCAGGAAGGCCAATGGCATCCTGGGATGCATCAAGAAGAGTGTGGCCAGCAGGTCAAGGGAGGTTCTTCTCCCCCTCTACTCTGCCCTGGTGAGGCCTCATCTGGAGTCCTGTGTCCAGTTCTGGGCTCCTCAGCGCAAGAGGGACAGGGAACTGCTGGAGAGAGTCCAGCGCAGGGCCACCAAGATGATCAGGGGACTGGAACATCTTTCATATGAGGAAAGGCTGCAGGAACTGGATCTGTTTAGTCTGGAGAAGAGGAGACTGAGGGATGATCTTATTAACATTTATAAATATCTAAAGGGTGGGTATCAGGAGGTTGGGACATCCCTCTTTTCTATAGTAGCTATCAACAGGACAAGGGGTAATGGGATGAAGCTGGAACACAAAAAGTTCCATTTAAATATAAGAAAAAACTATTTCACTGTGAGGGTGAGGGAGCCCTGGCACAGGCTGCCCAGAGGGGTTGTGGAGTCTCCTTCCTTGGATGTCTTCAAGACCCGCCTGGACATGTTCCTATGCGACCTGATCTAGGTGACCCTGCTTCTGCACGGGGGTTGGCCTAGATGATCTATAAAGGTCCCTTCCAACCCCTACCATTCTATGATTCTATGAAATCATAGCCAAGAAGTCCTCATAGGACATAGTATTGTAAACTAAAAATAAACAAAAAATAACAACAATTCAGATATCTTTTTTCCCCAGAATATAAAAACCCCTAAATAATATTAATTATCATATATATACTATTAAATCTTTTGACCTGCTCTTCAATGATGACTAAACCAAATTAGGCCTACTTGGGTGTGCTGCTGTAAATGAAAATCCATCCCATCTTCTCATAAATTCTATAAATAGCTGTCTTACAACACAGAACCATATTCCACATAAAAGCTTAAGTATACTGAAACCAAAATTGTGAAAACACAAATTAAAGACCAAGAATCATACTGAAAAGCAAAAACAAATGATCAAGCTTAACAAGTAAAATTTAAAAGGCAAAAAGAGACAGCAGTGGTTATCCTGACATCATTCTATCGATGCAGACTCATCACAGATTACATTTCTGCCCAAAATCTAATTAGAAATGAAAAGGAAATAAAACAAATAATAGTCTTACTTTATTAGTGTTTTGGTAAGTTCATTTCCTTCTACACTCACGGAGCCACGGTAAGCTTGGTTAATTTTAGAGTCCTTGGAGTAAACGTCCTCTTTTGAAAGACGCACATACATCACTTCCAGCAGCTTGTAATATCCCGTTTTCTTGGTGATTTGTGTATCAAAAATATGTTCGTTGGACTGGAAAAAAATAAGCAAAACCTCAAAAAGAGATTTCCTGGACCCTGTCTTTCCTAAGTAGCTCCACAGTTCTAGCTTCTACTAAGTAGCCTTCAGCTTAAAGAAAACAGAGAAAAAACCCAAACAAAACCCCTTCTAAAACAGAGTAAAGATCTGCTGATAAAAAAGGCAGGTTTTGAGTTCCTGTATAATACAGTTATTAAAACTATGTTTACTTGCTTGTTATCAGAGCTGTCTTAACTACAATTAGCATAAATCATTACAGTGATATTGGAGTAAAATAAGCAGAATACCAAGTAATGGCTTAGACATGTGAATGGGTTTTTGCTTTGACAAAGCTTCAGACCCCTTTAGATATATACAGATGACATTCCAATTTCAATTTTCATACATAGTAGATATGAGAACACATATCAAAAGAAGAGTGTGTTGGAGAAAAAAAGCAAAGTTTGTCACTGATAACCAAACTAAGTACTTGGCACAAATTTCTGTTCCACAGTACAAAGAAATGGGAAGTGAATGTTTTCAATTAGTGTTTTACTCGTAGTTAAGCAAAATGTACATACCAACATGAACTTTTTATCAGACCTTCCCCACTCCTAAAAAACATGCTCTATACCTTTGTAAACCTGGAGTTAAGCGTGTCCATAGCCTGTACTATAATCTTGCCACAGAATTCCCTCAGCGCATCCAAGCTGCAGTGCCACAAGAGAGTGAGGAGGGAGCGATCCATAAATGCCTGACGAGTAGTATTTGAAGAAAGGTCTCCACGCTGGAACATTTTATGAACTGTGTCCAACAGTAACACTTGTTTGTCAGTGGTGCTCCTAAACAAGGAAAATGTCAAGATGAAATCTCTTTTATCAGACTCCATTTATGCCTCAAACCACCATGAGCTTTAAAACTGTTATTGTCTGCATTCACATCATTTTGGGTTACCATCTTGCAAGACATGTAAGATCAGGCTGAACCGCCACTTATTGTGAATGAAGCTCTCTAAAGAAAATCCCAGCTTCTTACTCTGCAACAGATGGTAAACTTGTTTGTATATCTTTGTTAGTTTAATCCAAAACCATCATTAGCTTTCTCAGTTCCTTTTCATTGAAAAACCTAAAAAAAACCCCCATAAATTATCTGGTACATGTGAAGGGTGGACACAAACAAGAAGGAAAAAAAGGAGGAGACTTCACTGTTATCACTGAAGCTATTCTGTGCCCATCGAGTGTTCCACTACCAGATGAACTGTTGTTCTGAATAATTTTATAAAAGCTAAAATTTTAAAAATGGGGTTTGGGCATAAGATGCATGACTTTGTCCAGGAAACTCCACGCTCCCAAATAGTCACTACTTAATAGCCCATCATGAACTGGAACATTTGGTACAGAAGAGAATGAAGACCTGTTCTGTGGACACAGCATATTTGTGTCTACAATTTACCACCTTGGAAACCTTCAGTTTAATAAATATACTGTTGTATTTTCAAAGAGGCCGAACACTGTCAGTTTAAGCATTATGAAGTCATCATGTGATTATATAGGAATAGCAAATATAGATTATGATAAAAAAATTACAATCTTCAACTGAATTCTGCCAGAAAAAAAGCTAATTTATGCAAGGCTTTACAAAACTTGCCCAGGCATTGGAAGTGTCATCTGAAAGTTGGTGCCACTTGGTCATACTTCAGAAATATTTTGGAGATGTGAAGACAAAAGCAAAATCTTAATTAAAACTACTATGTAAAACTATTTAGTGTAAATTATTACAAGGAGAACAACATAGTAGAGGAAGCACTTTTGCTTCAGTTTTTGTTATTCAATGATAGCAGAAGCAAAAATCTAAGAGACTAAACTCACCTTCTAGAAATTCTTTTGAAGCTGGCTTGAAATAAGTCCTCCATGAGATGTCTGTGGTCCCTACAGAGGATTTCTGTCATCAGCTGCAACAACAATGGACTCTGAGACAACTCTAAGGCATCTAAAAACTGAAAAAGAAGTAATGCATAACATAAGGAGTCACACTGGATCAAACTAATTCAATCTAATTATGTAATTATTTTTCAATACTGATGAGAAGCAGATGTACAAAAGAATATATTTATTTAACATTATCTAGAAGTTTAATGTACAGATACAAGACATAACTCAGAAACAGGAAAGTTCATTTCCTTACATGAACTGTAAGTCTCTAATTCCAGATCCTGTAAAACCTTGCTTTTGAAGACATAATTCACTTAGGCTTCTAATTACCTATTTGTCAAAAATACTGACCTTCTTAGTGCAGTCTACATAGTTATTGTGCCTCAAGGTTCCTTTGGGAAACTCATCAGAACTCATGGGAAAATTGAAAGCTAGAAGATGATCTAGAGCTTTCTTAAGGTCATTCAGTTTTTCTCCAGACAAATTAGTGAAGAATGGGAGAATTATCACTGCTTGACCCTGAAGAAAACAAAATAAAAATAAAATAAAGCAATTTCACACTAACAGAAATTAACTATGAAGCACGCTGAACAGGATCACAATATAGCAGCAGTGCTTGTGCTTACTGATTCAAAGCCTCATTGTCCTGAGCTATGTTACGCAGTCACTCATCTTTCAGGTGCTACAGCTTTAGTCACTGCTAAGCCAGAGTCAAAAGTTAATTAATATCTCATAGCTGACAAGGTTGTGAATACATTATTGTTCTTTTAAGCAAGCATCCACTCTCACATCAGTACCTGATTTAACACACCACCTGTCAGCTAAAGTAAGGTCCCGAATTTCAATTATTTAGAATGCACAGGAAAATAAAAAGCTCTCTAGCTTAAGGCAACTTTCACTTCCAGTATGCAGTACTTTATCTCCCTCTCCTGACCAAGCCATATACAGCAGTTAACCCGTCAGTATTGGTCTCATACTTGCAGACACAGATGCTAAAATCATGGCAGTTGTTTGTAATTTGACCTGTAGAATATGCCACTCCTAGCTAAAAGCCTAACTAGCTCTCGTTTATCAAATGAACACTTTAAAGGTCTAAACAATCTACAACTAACAGCATTTTTTCCCCCACAGAATTACATGCCTTTCATCTGAGCAACAAAAAGTCAAAAGAGCACCTAAACTCAAAACATTACATCTGTGATACTGCCTTCTGTCTGAAGAACAAAACGAATGATTTACAATTTTTAGGATGCTGAATAGAAGAAAAACACAGAAGTGGTGTCCCTGTTACTGTGGAGAGTAAGGTAAAATTTAAGCCAAATAACAGCGAACTTCATAAACAATTTACCTTAAGATTTAAGCCTAAATCCTGATCAATAAGTAGACTGGTATAGGTATTAAAAACAGCTTGAAATGCTTCATGATTGGTATTGAAGGAAACCGAAGAGTCTATCTGGAATAACAGAAGAAATTTAAAAAATAAGGATTTTTTAAAAAACTGCTCAGAGAGACCACTGTTATCAATGAACAGTTAAAAAAACCCCAGGAGGTATATAATTGTTTACTTCCAAAAATACATGGAATTAACCGAAACCGCATAAAGGATGGTTTTAAAAGGACTACCAAAAAGAATTCTAACAGCTCCTATGCAGTACAAACAAAATCATAATGTTGGATATTTTCCAGTTAAAAAAAGAATAGTAAGCTCCCTCTCAAAGCCATATTTCTGATTGCTCACTTCATTAACAGCTAACACAGGAATATAGTTCACACACTGTATCTTAACGTGTACCTTTAAAACAATTGGAGTTTAAAATAATTAATTATAAAAAGGAAAGAAAAAAAAATTCAAAGATCAACAAGTGATCTCTGTGTATATTTTTGTACAGCTACTTCTTCTACTTCCTCAAAAACCTCAGTAGGGTAAGTAGATGCATTATGTTTTCAAAATAAAGAAAGAAAAAAAAAGGCAAAAATCCCAATGTAACATAAATTAAAGGTCTTTGTTTCAAAGATCTTTCTGCAGTCTGTTGATATGAACAAACTGCTCCATTGCAACTTTCTGGCTGCCAACAGGGCAAAGAACATTTTCAGAGGCTGCTCATTTTCGAAGTTTACTCTCTTGTGCTTGTACCAATTCTCCAGAAGGACAAGAGGCAGCTAAAACATGAGAGCAGTTAAAAAGACAACAATACACACCAAAGTGCGTGTAACATCAAAATATAATATTTTCTGCCTGTCCAAATATTTTTGTATAAATAATAATTTTAAAAATCGGATTCTGATATTCCCCATTTTTTTTTTCCCCAAACCTAAAACATTAGGATGAAATAACATTTATTTTAAACAAGATTCAATTTCTACAGAATGAGAACGACTACCTGGATTTTATAAAGCAATGCATACCTGCAGAACTTTTGCCAGCAGGGTCAAGATTGCCATTTTGCTATCAGGAGCAGAACCTTTGGCCCACCAGCTGTCAAGTTTCTTCCAATTTCTTAGTATAGCTGTGACCAATTTCACTCCTTGCTGTTTGCGTACAGTACGCTCCCTGAAACTCTGATCTAACATGCCATTCAAAATGCTACCAACCTGGAAGAAAAAGCAACAGGCATGTTGTATATTTACATATCTCTTTTTCATACTTGGATCTAGCTCTACGCTACTCCTGTGGACTAAATGCCCTTTAGTGATTGGAGTTAATTTTTCAGTTTAGTTTTATCCAAAACAAATCCAGTCCACATGCTCTGGGACCACTCTGCAATGAAAATCATGGTACAATACACGGAAACAATCACACTTGCTTTGAAAAGATATTCTTTATCTGAAAAAATCCTGAAATTCATAAATTTGGGACAGGCAACATGTAAGTGCTTTCCGCTCACTTTGATATGAGACAACAGACAGCCTAAATTATATCAGGTTGCCAGAGATCATGAAGGTAGTCCCAGTAGGCCATAATAAAAAAAATAAAACCCATATCAATGGGATGCTGTCCAAAGTTCAACCAAATGCACTTTCTCCACACCACATACTCAGCTATGTCCACCTATAACAACAGCAATGAATGTGTTACTTCTAACATTCCCAACTGACTTTGTTCTTTCAAAGGAGTAGTCCAATACCATTTGGGGATTGCTGAGAGATGATTCCATAAGTTGGACTATGATCACATCCAGATTTTTCAGCAGGTGTTGATTGATAGTTTCTGAGAACAGGCTGTAGAAATACTGTCCGTGAGAGAAATTGATCAGATGGTTCTGGGATGTTCCTGACAGTGGCACAGATAACACTACTGTGTTCAACAGCAGACTTACTAGCTCTTCACACTGTGAAAACGAAGGTATAGAGACAAGAGTTACCTCAAGCACATTAAATTTCACTCATTTCTTTGAAAAATGCATGAGGTTTTTTTTAAAGCTTCCATCTTGAACTGCTTCATGTTACCAGAGAGCATAAAAACAAAGCACAAACAGAATACTGAAACACTTGTTACCTACAATTGTCACTCAAGCCAAAAATTACAGCTCCTCTGTGGATGTGTGAAGAAAACAGCGTCTCCTACTCAAAATATGAGTAGAAGACTATTGATAATGAGCATTAAATGATGATTCAGTACTGAAACTGGAGAACTGTATCCTACCTGGTCATCAATAGCAAAAGCTAGCTGCAGGAGTCTATCAGCTAATCGTCTACTGCTGATGTCTAAGGATGGAAGAGGTATCCTTTCACCCCCAGGTGCAATGCATTTGTAAACAACTGAAAGAAGCTTAGAGCCAACTGAGAAATGAGGCCTTTCATCCTATGGAAATAAACAAACAAAGTGACAATAAATATAAGCTGAAGAAAACAACATAAAGGCCTTCTAATCCATCTGATTAGCTAATGAAGACACTTGTGTAATTTTCTTAAAAAACCCAATGCAAATATACCATGACAAGACACCTTTCTAACTGAGGAGTAAGATTTTTGTCAAGACAACTCTGTTGCATACGAAGTTCAGAACAAATGCAATTTGAAAACATTCAGAAGATTTAAGTCTTCTTCCAGATTTTTTTCAGGTGACATCATTACTACAGAAATGAAATAATGGTAGGCCACAAGAGGTAAACCATGTAGCTCCTTGAATATCACCATCATACACCCAACAGCTCTAGCTCCTGTTTAGACGTAGAGAGGATGGATGGCAAACACCTCACATCTTACGTGTGAAACAGAGCCTTGCTCACCAGTAGGCAAATTCTCTCAGTCCTTCTGGCAGTTGCATAGTCTATTTTCTTTCAATTGCCCAAAGTAAAATAGAGATTTGGTACAATCAGAAACTTTGTAGAAAGAATCTGAGTAATGTTGCTTAGATACTCACCCTCAATTGCTCTCTATCCTGTTTTCCTGCAACATACACCCAGCATACTGCTTCTGATCAGTCAGAAGATACTTACTTTCTAACTTCCATCATCACTTTGGATGTTCTCTGTTTAAAAACTGGGGAAAAATGCCTCCTTTATAGGATAGTAAAACCTGATTTTTTGAGCTTTCCTTTTAGTGAGCTTCAGAAGACTGAAGGTTTATGTAGATTCTGGTTACTTTCAGCTCTCAGAAACCACAGAAAGACGGACGTAATTATGAACACTGTAAAAACCTCAGAATTGTGCTACTCAGATTTGCAGAATAAACATGAAATATTTATTTCTGATGGTATTCATCATCAGCTCTTCACTGTTGGTTTTATTTTACACAACTTGATCTGATCTGTTCTGTGTTTTCATACTGGTCATTTACATGGGAAAAGCTCTTTACTGTATAAAAATATTCACTATTTATTTTCTGGTTAAGCAATTACCTGATTGTGAAGGACAGAATGAAGCAGGTCAGATTTCTGGAGTTGCTTGCAGGCAGAAAGGACAGCACTAAGCCTAACTTGATCAAAACGTGTGTCTGAATTAAACAGATCAACAGAACAAAGGTCCTCAAGGCTAATGAGAAAAGAGAAGCAATAGCATCACATTAGTGGGTTGCTCCATGTGGAGCCATACACAACATTATTTACCTTTCATATTTTATGCTGAGTGCATTTACCCCAGATTCATGCTTACAATAAAACTTCTAATTACCTCTGCGGTGTGATTCTTTTCTTTATGCACAGTTTCAAAGATTCCTTATAGGGAGATTTCATCAAAGCTTTCATAAGTCTTATTGAGACATCCGGGAGGTTTTTCATGACTTGCACATCAGCTGTATTAAAACCTATATGTGATGGATCACACACTGTTATCACCAGAAGCTCTATAAGGCTTGTATTAAGGAGTTCCTTCTCAAGTAGCTAGAAAGAATAAAACATTAAATAAAAGTTTTGTTTAAAACCTGATTTAATTTCTCTATTTTATACTTCATAACTTATCTTTAGTCCTTCTCTCTAAAATGAAATCAAACATGGAACAGTAACTAGTCACTAAGTGACATTCTGTTTCTTTATGAAATGTCTGACTTTCAATCAACTGTGCTCATACATAGAAAATAAACAGCCCTGGCACAGGGTATCCACAGAGGTTGTGGAGTCTCCTTCTCTGGAGGTTTTCAAAATCTGCTTGGACATGTTCCTGTGTGACTTGATCGAGGTGAACCTGCTTTAGTAGGTTTTAACAGATTTTTTTTTTTTTTTAGGTTTTAGAGGGGTTGGACTGGATGATCTCTGGAGGTCCCTTCCAATTCCTACCATTCTATGATTCTGTTACCTATAAAAACATACAGAGGACATATGCTATCTCAAACTGCACATAAGATGTTATATTATAAATCCATATAGGTCTGTTTCAGTCTTGATTACACACCTTTAATCACCTTAAGAATCACATGGACAACTCTAAATACACTATTAGAGATTTACCGAAAACAAGAGACAATCACAGTCTCAGAACTATACTTGGCAATGTAAATTTCATAAGAGACTCATAAGTGCTATGCTTTATATAGTTAAATGCAGTTTATAGTGCACCAAAGGTGGGCAAATGGAAAGATCTGAACATCTATACTGAATTCAAGAAAGAATTGTCATAATCTGCCTGTCTGTCTTTTAAGCAGCTTCACGGATTTGAGGCCATCAGAGTCATACAGGAAATATTCATTGCAAGTACTCCATGTAGAAGAACAATCTCACAGTCAACATAGAGGAATTTCATAGACAATATGCAGTTAAAATATATAGAAAATATTAATTTCTCTTATAAAGTCTACATCACCCATTAAAATTTAATATAATTCTTTTCACTGATGTGTAAAGATCATAATGGTTTGTGACACTTAGCCATCAATTTCACTTAAAGTCCCACAAAAGACAATGGTCTCCAGTGAACTAACCTCACAATGAAAATACACATCTTTAATGATATATGAATTTTTTTGTCTTTTTTCCACCACAGATTTCAGTGCCTACCTTCCAGAAATCTTCCTGGCTCGTTTCCAGGATCATGCTGACAAACTCCATGATTCGGACTATAATGGTACACTTGCTGTAATTATACATGTCTCTCTCTTGTGGACTGAACACGTTGCCCTTTGAACTGTAATCAAAGCATTGCTCTGCTGCATGGATATCATGCAAGGCAATAGTTTCAAGGAAGAACTGCACAGCTTCCAAGAATGAGGATCTCTCATTTACATCTAGGAAGAATCACATGAAGTTGAAATGATACAGCAGCTCTCAGCTTTTAAATCCATGATTTTGTGTTTGTTATTTCAGTTTGACTGTTTTCTTCCAAACAACTCACACAAGTGTTTTCTGAAAGTCCTATGTCAGTCTCAGAAATTAATATTCTGGAAAGTGAAGTCTATCCCTCTGCTTCCTGATCATTACAAGCACTTATTAATGACAATGATTTGAACACACGTAATAAAAAAGATAAAAATCCCTACTTTTAAAAAACTTAGCTTTATGCTAATTGCATCCAACAATGATCTTACAGTACTGTTTTAAACCAAGAGAGAGATGACACTGAGACAACCTGGAACTTGCATAGTTCCTATACAAAGTCTTGTACAACTGCATCATCAATGATATAAAGGATTTTGTTTGAGAGAGTGTCATGGTTTAGCAAGGATCAGCTTCTGCTTGGTAACAGAGGAGGCGGGTTGCAGTGAAGACCCGGTAAAGAGTTTTCGGACTCTCCCCCAGCTCCTGGGTTCAGGCCAATCTGGCGCCTCTGTGATCACTATTTAGGGACAGGAATTTGAAGTGCTGGTAGGAGGTGTAAGAGTGATACAAGATGGAGGTAACCACATGGACCCCACAGTCACAGGAGGAAGGAAGGAGAAGCACCAGACCAGAGACCCCTCTGCAAGCCGTGGTGAGAATTCAGGCTATACCCCTGCAATCCATGCAGGGCCTTGGCAGGACTGAGAGCCACCAGCAGCTCCGTGTGAGTGCACACGGATGGGTGTGGGGAGGCAGCCATGGTGCAGGCCGTGCTGGAGAGCCTGCGTGCCACAGAGCAGCCCCACACGAGAGGCAGAGAGGAGCTACAGCCTTGGGATAAATGCACGTTGGAGCAGCCCATGCAAGGCTGCCGTGTGTGTGAGGTACCCCACGGAGGTGCAGGGAGGACTGGTGCGGAGCCCACCTGCCCTGAGGAGACACAAATGGCAGAAGCCATCAGGAATAGACTGACTGAAACCCCCACTCCCTGCGCCCCTGGGCCGATCAGAGGGGGAGGAGGTAAAAACACTAGGATCAAAGCTCTGAGCCGGGGAAGAGCGGAGGAGTGGGGATAAGGTAGTCTTAAAGGGCTGGTCAGACTCTTCTTTGTTGTACCACTCTGTGTTGTTTTATTTTGGTTATGTTTTGGGGTTTTATGGTTATGTTTTAGTTGGTGTTGCATTAAATTATTTTCTGTTTTCTTCCCCAAGCCTGGTCTGTTTTGTTCTGAACCTTAAGCACCATTTAAGCTCTCCCTGCCCTTTGACAATCCTCAAGTCTTTGGTACTTGAGGCTAATCGTAGTCTTTTGTTCCCTGATGGGCCTAAACCAGGACAACGGCTGCACAAGGTACAACTATAATTCATATTCAAGGCTTTTGGATCTGATGCAGTTGAAGTATCAAGAACTGAAGAATGAACAGGACTTCATTGCTTTCTGATAGCTCCTTCCAAACATTAAAAAAAGGGCAGGTAAACAGCTTTAGAGGGATTAAAAAATTAAAAAATCCATCACTCGCCTCAGCAGAAGAAAATTAGCTGTACAGAGTAATTTTTGAGGATGATATCAAGTAAAAGTTGCTGCCACGTGGATGACTGAGGGACAGAAATGTAAAGGTATATTTCAAGCACTAGAAGAAATCATTGTAAGATAAACTATTTAAGTATTTCTTTATAAAAAACCCACTCAGTGTAACAATTGCCACTGAAATCTTTGGGAGAGTTTGCAAATCTCATCAATTCTACACTTAAGAAAAAAAGCTTAAAGTTCACGTTAGAAAATCATCTTGGTTGAGCTTTTGTGTAACAGGCATGAATGAACCTAACAACAGTTAACCACTCACCCAGTATTTCATAAGGTTTGATCATTCGCAGCTCGAAGAACGTATTGTAGCAGTCCAGTGCTGCTAAAAACATATCCATCCACTGCATGACAGTCTGTAAACTGAAGGGTTCCTGCATACCACGGAGAGTTGGCTGAGAAAGGATCCCTGATGGATTTTTGGCATCGCTGCCACCTCCTTCAAATATGTTAATGAGGAAAGATGCATTTTGGCTTTTTAGAACATCAGCCAGCCAGGAAGATGGAGGCTTGTTTCCTGGTAGAAATAAAACCAAAAATATAAATTCTCTAGGAAAAAAACATTTCAAACTAGCAAGGAATCAGAGGCAAATGGACTGACATGCCCAAAATTTGTGTTTTAAACTGGACTTTCTGTCAGAGAAGACACTGGTTCTACTCTAGCCTTGGTCATACTATTTATATTACCCACAAGGAAGAGGTCAATTTGCAAGACACTCCCACTAGTTCCCAATCAGCAAATACTGCCATCATAACCGGATACAACAGCAGTTCTGGGCCTTTAAGTTCTTCTTCCTGTCTGAAAGGAAGTCCACAATAAAACCTTCTTCTAGGCCCACAAACATTTGACAAACCCTGAGGTTTGCACAGCATTCGATTTCCAATATGAACAATTACTGAGTTTCTATTTGGCAGCACTGAGTGAACAGACACTTACATCAAATACAATTTTTCTTGTGTGTTGGGTTTGTGTGGAGCTGCTTTTCGCTTGGTAACAAGGGGAGGGGACTGCAGTACTGCCCCTGTAAATAGTTCCCAAAACTTCCCCTGGATCTGAGATGGATCCACCTCCAGCCTGGCCAGGCCAATCTGGTGCATCTGCCTCTACTTAAGAACAGAAATCTGCAGCTGGAAGAGGAGGTGGAAGGACTGGGATAAGATAGAGACCATCCCATGGACCTTGCAGTCAGGGGAGTGAGGAGGAGTGCCAGACTGGAGACTCCCCCTGCAGCCCGTGGTGAGACAACAGCTGTCCCCCTGCAACCCACAGAGGGCACTGGCAGGACTGATAGTCACCAGCAGCTCTGGGAGGACCCTGTACCAGGGGGAGCGCTCAAACATAGCTTGGATCCCGTGAAGGAAACTGAGGAGGCTGGTCATGGAGCAGGCTGAGCTGGGCCAAGGGCCAGCACAGAAGAAACCCATACCAGGAGGTGAGAGGAGCTGCAGCCCTCAGGATGAACGCATGTGAGAGTGGCCCATGCAGGGCTGCCTGACCTGCAAGAGACCCTGTGCTGGAGCAGGGAGGACCAGCAAGGAGTCCAGGTGCCCTGAGGTGAGACAAGCAGCAGGAGCCATCAGGAAAGACTGACTGAAACATCCATTCCCTGCCCCTCTGTACTGATCATGGAGGGAGGAGAGATAAGGATACCAGGATTGGGTGCCTGAGCCTGGGCAGATGAGAGAGGTGGGGGAAGGTGGTCTTAAAGGGCTGATTGTGCTCCTCATCATCATCCCATTCCGTGCTGTTTTCTGTTTGTTATGTTTTTGGTTGTTGGTGGATTAAACTAATTTTTCTATTCTTCTCCAAGTCAAGTAGTCTTGCAAGCATTGCCTGGGACCTTAAGTGGCCAGAGAGCCCTCCCTGTCCTTAGGGGCTTCCCATAAGGCACTCGGTTACTTTTCCCTATCCTGCCAGGATGGTCTCTGTGCCGAGCTGGGCCAAAATGATGCATCTTGTAATTAATACTTTGCAGAGAAAACTGAGGGAAAGTGTTCACAGAATTCAGAAAGTAAAGATAATAGTGCATTGTGACTTAAAATACCTGGTAATAAAGGAACAAATTCATAGAAGAGCTCCATGGCTTTATGGCGGCACTCTGTCTGGGGTCGTCCACACTGCACTAAGAGCCACATGACAATGTCCAGAAGACACACTGACTCAGTAGCTGGAAATCCTCTGCACAAAAATAGGAGGGATTACCAGTCCACAAGAAGCCATAGTCTTCCAGTTGAAAAAAAGAAAATCAAAGTATTCCATGTGCATTATAAACATTCCTTTAGTCATCTAACCACAACCCATCTGCACTACGAGGAAGAGCTTTTCTACAAGCATGTCTCTTGCACAGTTCCCACTTCTCTTCACTCTGCTTTGAATCTCCAGAGCATAGACTTTGTGGCAACAACTTAAAAAGCACAACCATGTCTCTTCTCTTTATAATAGTCAAAGAGACAGAAATGTAGATTAAAGCTTAAATAAGCTCACATGGTTTTACCACATCCCTAATTGTCCAGTCTCCTAACTTACAAATGCCACACCAGGGAGTTAACTTTAGGACTCCACTTTTTTGTCTCTTTCGGATCACATGATAATTCAGGTAAAAAGGAACCACAGAAGGTCTCAAGTCCAACCACCTGCTCAAAGCAGGGTCATCTGTGTGATCAGATCTGGTGACTCAGAGCTCCATCCAGTCTGATATTGAATCCATTCTTGCTTCTTCCACCTTGATCTCTACCCTTGTTTAATTGCTGGTCATCCTATTGCAGCTTATCCTACTTTTCCTAACACTTAACAGCAATAAGAAAGACTTCAGAGGAGTTTCCTCCAACTGCTAATGTTATTATAAACAATGCTCTGAGGGAAATATGCTTTTCTGCCTGTCCTTGCCAAACTAAAGCAAGGTCACCACACTGGAATAAAGAATGAAAATGTGATCCTCCAGTATTGTTTCCAGCATTTCCTATCAGTGATTCAACAGACATAGGGTATCTGCATTAGCAGCAGTCACAGGATGAATTCCTCGTTCAGAATCCCAAGTGTCTAATGAACTACGTATGTCATTAATTGAAATGCAATATTATAAAAAGCAAAAAATGTCAAATTGCTGACCGTGGCACCCGCTGTTTTCCTTTCTTGTTCAGAGAAGGTGCTTTATGCTTGATTATGCGCTTCAGGTGATTAATAGCGTCACAACACTGTTGAGCGGTCCCTGTCAGAGAGAAATGATATCTATAAATGCTAGTAACTTGGTTAAATTATTTGGTTAAATTAATCAAGGCATTAGCATTACAGGATGACATGGCAACCAGGAAAGGGTATTACAAAATGGTAGAAATCTTCCACAGAATATAAAGAAATGCCAATTTTTGGAGCATTTTGTTATTAAAAAGGTAGACTTCAAGAAGCTCATCACACTACCTTTTTACACTGTGTAACTGTAAAAGCAGATGTCAAATCAGAAGCACCACAGGCATTGTTAGTGTTACTCTCAAACTGTAAACCATCAAAACGTGAAAAGGTTCTTTCTCCTGAGCTCTGATCTGCTATTTTTATGTTTTAAGGAGTTTGTGCAAATAGTTCCTCACTCAATATTAAATGACTTCTCTCCCAGTAATGAAAAGTATCCCTTCCTTTGTCACAAAATTAAGCACATTTACTTTTACATTATTATAGCAGCTTTCTCTTTTAAATCCAAGATTCAACAAGATAGTTTTTCCTTCATTCCATAGTCATTAATTATAGCTCACCTAATGATTTCTCATCTGTATGGGTTAAGGCCAGGCTTTCCAGAAATACAACCAACGCTTCAAATACAAACTGCTCCACCAGAGAACTTTCTTCCCTTTAAAAATCAGGAACAAATTCAATGAGAAACACTTGTAGAAGACAGATCAAGAGTGAAATTCTGATTAACCCCCCCATATTAAAATACTGTAGCGAGAAACTGCACAAGATGTTTGCACAAAAAAATTTGCATCTAAACCACTCTAAAAAAACAGCAAGGAAATTTGCTGACTTTAAAAGACATAACTTCCCATAAATTTGTGATACACATTTTATTTTATCTGCTTCCCACTTGCAGAAAGCCTGAACTACAAAATTATAATTAAAAATGAGTACACTGAGTAGCTCAGCTTTACAGCTCTCATATGCATTATTAGAATGACCATCAGTGGTTGACTATTTGAGTTCTACACTTAATTCTTTTTATTTCCTTGAATATTTAGTCAAAGCTAGTTAGTGTTTTAAGCTCTGTTCACCTGAATTCTCTGTAGATGCTGTTAAAAGCAAGTGCTGCACCCAGTCTCTTGAAAGCACTGGGATGAAGAGCAAGACTATATAATCGTTTAAAAAGAGACTTGGTGTTTGCTGGGCTTTTCTCCTGCTGTCTTGGTGTTGTTTGCTTAATAGACCATTTCAAAAATTCTCGTACACATTGACCACAGAAATCTCTCAAGGTGCTGTCAACAGGATCCACTATGCCACTCTGAAATTACACAAGATTATTTCATAAGAATGAAAAAAAACCCCACCATTGTCTCAGTGCAGCATGAGGGCAGATTATTTACACTGTATTATTCATAGGTTAAAAAAACATTCTAACGTTTCTTAGAAATAACAAGCTTCAAAATTACTACTGCCCAAAGGTAGGGCAGGATTTTCAGCCCCCACAGCATTGGATTAGTCCTCAAAGATAGAGATTTCTATTCCTGTCTCAGCAACCAGTTTAGAAATCTTGTTGAGGTCACTTCATTTTCTGATGGACAAGTTTCCTCTGCTTTAGAAGTGGTGTGCCAACACTGATTTCAATTACAAAAAGTACTGCAAAACCTCTTGACTTACCTTGCCTCCAACCACTTCAGCTCAATGTAAAAATCTGGTTTTTAATTTAAAGCTTTTGCACTTGGTGAAAACAACACAACTTAGAGAAAAATTAAGCATACAACAAAAGCAATTTCCATTTTGGTGGCTGTGTGTGTGTGTGAAGGTATTTAAGTAATTCCTTGTATATACTGATAATAAGAGTGTTTCATTAATTCTATAAAGACTCTAAAGATGCTACATATGCATTTTGAGAATGTCAAAGAAAAATCTACCATCAAAATCCCAGAGAGAAATCCATTATCACAATCTCAGTTAAGAAATTCTAAATGGTTAAAAAAAAAAAAAAGGAACTGTTTTCCTTCCATCAGACAAATAAGGAGCTCTTATACCTGTTTGTGTGTTC
The DNA here is from genome assembly GCF_028858725.1 of Colius striatus. Taxonomy (NCBI): domain Eukaryota; kingdom Metazoa; phylum Chordata; class Aves; order Coliiformes; family Coliidae; genus Colius; species Colius striatus. The sequence continues at coordinate 53,728,717 of NC_084762.1, forward strand.
CTGGTTCTTTCAGTAATAAAATGATGCTAGCTTATATAAAGTCACATGGCACAATAAAAAAAGAGAAGAAAAACTTAGGGACCTACCAAGATAGCTTCCAGGAGTGCCACTGTATCTTGACTCTCAAATTTTTTGTTATTGGTGAACCAGTGAATGAGTTGCATGACTAAAGGCTCATACAATTGTCTTGTTACCTGAAAGAGTAAATACTTTGATATTCAAAATATGTAAGGATAAAAACCAGTACTTCTTTCAAATAAAGATCTATAAAATGAATAATCAGCTTCATATTACACTCTCACATAAAAGATTAAAAACAACTTCAGCATTTCTATCTCTAAGTCAACCAGATTGAATACTCTCACACTGTAACATGAAGGGATGGACCACTAAATTTATCTATATATGTACACACACGTGCTTACAATACAGTGTGCATGCCTGTAAGCACTGGTTCAGCGCAATCGAGACATCATTTACCTACAGTTATATGTCAGCAAAAGGCATTTCACCTAGACTAGTAGCAGTTTCCTGTACATTTTAACAGAATAAAAACATACAGTCTAAAAATAAAACACCCTGTAACAGTCTATAAGAATCTAAAAAGAAAATCTGGATGTCAAGATTCAAACAGTAGCCTGAAAAGGCATAAGACCTGTAACTTCAGTGGAGCTGAACCTATGTGCCTATTCTGCTTTGTGTAAAGGAGAAGAAATACTAAGTTTATATGTCTGAATCAAATATATCCATCACCCCTAGCTATCAATAAGGCAGGACAAATTCTCTCTCAAATGCTCTTTTTGTTGACTGTAGCTTTGTATTCATTCAATATTGAAATAATAAAATTATTACAGAAAAAGAAAAACGCAGAAATTAAATACAGAGATGAAGAACAACTACTACCACAATCTTTTTGAATGAATCTCAAATCTTGAAACTATAAAATATTTGTACACTGTTGAGCTACTCTCCATTATTGAAGTCTTTGAAAAGGCTTCCACTCCATCTGGAAGCCCTCTAAAGTCTCATTAAAATAGAACTTCAGCTTTTGTCACACTTGGGGGGTTGAAAAAAAAATAAAAGACAATTTGTCAGGATAACTTCTAAAGGAAATTAATTCAGAGGTATTTTAAATAAACACTTATAAATGAATCTGTTTACCTGGTCTACGTCACAAGCAAGACGAAGTAGTACTGGAAAGAGCCGCTTATGTAACTGATACATGGGTGGGGGACCCTGACGTCCTTCTGGCATCTGAGATGCCTTCCCCAGCATATAGGTGACTATACTATGTAGCAGCTCACATGCTGCAACCTGAAATTTAAAAAAATCCCTTTGGTTATGCAGCCATTGCTGTCACGGAGAAGACAAAATTGTGAGCAGAAGTGAGTCAGTCACAGGAAAGGGTGTTCTCAGGCAATCACTCTAAGCTAAATTACCGTTCCAGGAATGGATCATGTCCATGGAAACAACTTACGCACATTCTAACTGGCCTTTCTCCTAATGTTTTTGTCTCTGTCCTGGGCAGTCACTTTTCAGCCAGAGAAAATTAATCACTGTATAAGTCACCTATCATTGTGTTTTCAGGGATACCTCCATTCTGGACTCTTTGGATATCAACCTCCCAATACAGTAAAACAGCAAAATATTTGCTTAAGTGCTCTGCTGGATTGAGCCCACGAGTTCATAGGCTAGGCATGAAAAGGCCAAACCGCACTGAAGATCAGCTAGTCTAAAACTTCAATTTTTGTGTTGTCTTAACTCTTAAAGCATGATGCTGTCTGATAGAGCTTATAGCAACCCCTGCTCTTCAGTTCTTAAACACTCAGAATAACATCATAATGACAGAGCACCAAAGCTGAACATTGCCACTTTTGAATTAATTAAAACAAGTCTATCTTAACAGGGAAGACATTATTTTATGCAGTAGTTATCATCTTGCATTTAAAACAAAGGATGAGGAAAAACTTCAATACTTTTGTTTGTCTGTCACTTGCAGAAAGAGCCAGTTCGGTCACATGAGGCAAGAATAAATCCAAGTAGATGACAGGCTTCATATCTGCGAATGGTACAGCAAAGCTCAGATGCTTCTCAGTGTCCCAGGACACACATTTCTTCATCATCTCTTCTGCAGAGGTAGCTAATGCATTTGAAAAACACGCAAACAAGAAAGATTTCTATAATACACATAGAGCAAATATTTCTGCAGTTCAGTAAAAAAAATCTGTAACCTTCCAACTTCAGCTAGACTGCCATACAACGGTCATGTTTTATAAATTGCTGGATGTTACAAGTTCCAGAATTATGTTAGTAGGACAGTTCTATTTGAACATCCAAACATGTTTTAGTCACCCTATGGAAAATAATTGCAGCCAACATTTCAGGAGAAGTTGCGGCAGCCTCAAGTTTCAATAAAGGTAAGCTGAGAGATAGTTATAAACCCAGAAGACATTGAATCACACTTCATTAAAATACTTCTTTAAGACATCCATTATACTATTGTCTTCTACTATTGTAAAAAATTCTGGAAGATCAGATGAAACAGAAGATCCAACATAGAGACCCCTGTAGTTGTACAGGAAATGACTACATTTATGACACATTATGTGTTCCAAGAAAAACTGCCATATTTACTACCCTCTCTTGCTATATTCTCATATTTGTTAATTTGGTTAACAAAGACTGACTAGACTCTGTATTTAATTTCCAGAAAATAATGCTACTTTCCCACAGCATTTCTGAATAAGCAACAGAGAAGTACTTGGTAGAAGGAAAATTGATGGTAAGGTCAGAAAAAATTAATCATGAAAAGAAAGCAACAAAGCTTTTATACAACTGAATTAGTTTTCAGACTAACTAAATTTTGCACCGAATTCATCCCTTAAATCTCATGGTTCTCGGTCACTGACGCGATATTTTCATATTTTGTTGTAATTAGATTTTATGATATTTAGTAAGTATATTCTAAAGCTTATTCACAGACTGAACAGAGAAGAGCAGACAATGGGGTTTTTATGGGGGCACTCAAATGGAGCTCTATTACATAGTCATACTAAAGATATGGTGCACCTTCAACTCACAAATGAAAAAGTAAGCTTGCTGAGACAATTCACAGGCTGCAGTTGTGAAAGACTGGATTAAGTGAGGATTGTAGTAAAGAGGTGGAAACAGGTACTAAAGAATTACAGACTGAAGCAAATGTTAAAAATGGCTTTGCACTCAGAAGATGAAGGGGAGAATAAATGAAGCCTTTTATACTCAGATGTATATAATATTTTTTCTTTAACTGAAGTTTTCTACACACTTTCTGCATTCCATAGTCAGTTAGTGAATACTTAATTCTCCTAAACTCTGGAACTGAATAAAAGTAATTTTGTTTACAGAACTACTCATGCATTCTTATAAAGTGATGCAGAGACTTCATTGAAGTCTACTTTCAAGAGAGCACAGACACATTTAAATAGTTCTATTTACACTGACACTTACTTGTAATTAAGTTGTGGTTGATCTGCCCCCCCAAAGATCCAAGAAGGCGTGCTACTCTAGTCCTTACTGCATCCAAGGAGGGACTGTCATCCTAAATTAATTCAACAGATTTGCATCAGTGAAGGAAGAGCTACTTCTATAGACAAATAACTTGGTTTACATAGTAAATCAAAGCTTTCTGACTCCTATTAACGTACGGATGAAGAAGGTAAAATGAAGAACCTGTGGGGAGATGAACTGCATCAAACAAGAGAACAAGTTTGGTTCAATAAGCAAGACAGCAAGTTTGGAAAGCACCGTCATCACATTTCGTGGGCTTTCAGTTGCCATTTCTCAAAGGTTAAAAGTTTATCATCACAGATAACACATACCTACAAAATGACATAATAGTCTAAAAAGCTGAAAAAACTCCAAAGTAAAAATTGTTATTTTAATTTGCTTTAATTCCAGAATTTAAAGTTTAGACCCTGTATCTATATGTAAGCAGCCAACTGATTCTCATAAGCAGCCTGTATGGGATGTAAATTTTACCCATTTTGTTTAAAGACCGCTAGGTTGGAAAGAGTTATACATATATATGAGTGACTATTAGTTTTATGTCTAAAGAAAGTTTATTTCAAGTTATTTTTTGCATTGCAATATACAAATAAAATAAGTCTTATTTTGAACTTCTTTAGAAGCCGTTGGTCAAAATGATACCTATGTTTGACTTCTAGGACTATGAACCTATCCACAAGATAATTTAAAAAACAAAAAGAAATAAAGAAAAGGTCACATATTCACAGAATGGCACCACTGCTAAGCTGGGACCTGATTTTAGGTGTAGGAGTAAAATTTTTGTTTCCACAATGTATCAGTCTATCAGTTCCTTTTCCCTGCTTCACTCCTGCCCTCATCCTAGAATGACATCCTTCCAGCTGTGCCGAGTCATACAGTAGAATGGGATTCAGTGAATTCAACTGAAGAAGAAGTAATCCTCAGAAAAAAACCAAAACAAAACAAAGTATGCATTCAAGAGAGAAAGAGAAACAACAGGAAATTATTAACTTACATTAAATTCTAAAAAGAAACAGCATTCTTACCAATGAAGAAGACTTTCCTTTTCTTAAACGCTGTATCACAACTTTATTAAATCCTTTCTGGGCTGCTCGAGAAAGTTTCCTTACTTCCCAGTTATTCTGGGATTCAACTGATGAACAAGAAACCCAGAATACTAGTATTAGTTTACTGTACCAGCACTGCATACACTTACTCATTGTTTCTTCTAATTAAAAAAAAAAAAATCACCCTGCCCTTGGATATTTTTAAGGTGCAATGATTATTCTTTAACTTAAAACAAAGGGAAAAGAAATGTCTATTAGTGAAAACTAAGCTGATTCAAGGATACAAAGAACAAGCCATGGGCAAGTAGTATATAAAATGACTACAATTACTGATTGTTTATCAGTAAGAAATAAATTGTAGTTTAAGAAAAGGGTATATTTCAGGGGTAAGAGAAGTTATATTGTTTCAGCCACAGGAAGAGAAGAATTTACTCAAAAAGTAGGTCACATCCATTGCTCTAGGTGTAACTTCAAAAAAATTATTTTCCTCTCCCTCAAGACTAAGAATTTTTTGCCTGTATATACCTGTAGATGTAGAGTTTTTCAAAAAACCATCAAGAAGAGGTAGAACATCCTTGTAGTAAGGTTGCATTAAATGTCTGGGGATATGAGCTGACCAGTCTTCCAAAGCATCCAATCCCAGATCAGCCATTGGAGCACAGCTAAGGCCCAGCTTAAATGAATTCTGTGTGTCAAATATACAACCATCAGTCTTTAGTTTTCATTGATTACTATTATTCAAAGGTAAAACCTCCCCATATTTAAAAACATTTAGGATATAATACACCTTCTTTTTTAGTAATTTTTGTTTGTTTTCAACATCTCACTCAAGATCAGCACAGGAGATACATATTATATCACAGGTACTAACAGAGTCATCTTAGTGCAAAAAGTTTACCTCTATCCAAAAGGTCAACTTATCTGTATTCTGCTTCACTGAAGGCAATACAAAACTCAATGTGGATCTTAAATGCTCAACAGGATACTAACTTTGCATCAGAATTTTTGGATGTGTTTTAGAAAAGTGTTAGCAGCACATCACTTTGACTCACCTGCAATGCAGGAATATATGTTTTTATATCAAGCATGATGATGTCATGTGGTAAAGAGAGCAAAAAATTCAGACAGGATGCCAACAATTCATCCTTATACTGTTTCATTTTTGCTGCAACCTAAAATTCAGATAAATACATCAAGAACAATCATAAATCTGATTTTGCATATCTATATCCATGTAAAATAAACAGCTCAAAATCAATACTGGAATTTCATTCACCTGCAGACAGTTACCAGCAAGTATTTAATGTCCAGAGTTATTATGCAAATGTACATGAACAGGTGACTCTTGACATTAAGTAAAACACAGAAGAAGATCTAAAATCCCCACTATGTCACATAATTCAAAGAGCTGGAATGCTTCTATTGTACACAGAAGTCATTCTTGGAAGATACAATTTTGATATATGTTTATACTCAGACTAAGAGTCAGCCAGCAAAATCACTTACCTCTTTTCCAAACTTTACAAACAGTGCAAAGCAAGAACTCTTTTCTGGGTCTTCAGGAGATTTTCTGAGACTCCTTGGACTGACACCCTAATCAAACAGAACCCACAAGTCAACACAACAAAAAAACACAGTACACAGTACAAACATGAAGCATAAGTTCAACTCAGAATACATACATCCCTGTTCAAGAGGAAATTAGCATCAGTGAAAACTTGAAACATACAGGTGTTCTCTCAAGTGACATGATGTTACAAACTAACATTGACAAGATGCACCAAAGGTCAACTTTTTGAAATACACTTAGTATTACATATATTATAAATAAGCAAGAGTAATATAAATAAGCAAGATAGGTACAATTGAAAAATAACTTTTCAATGGCTTCATTTTCTCCTTGTCCACTCATGTAACGAACCATAAAACAAAAAAACATCTCTAACCAGTGGATGTCCAGGTGGCAAGAATGCTGGTGGAATTAAAAAAGGCAATTCTCAACAGCATCTACACCAATGAGATTCCCAAACCTGCTTCACTCAGTGCCACTGCCAGAAGTATCTTGGGACCATTTTGGGTTCTGTGGTGGGCTACATACATAATGGGATGAAGCAACATGACCTTATAATAGCTTGCCTACACATCCACCAATAGAGCATCACATTTTCTCTGGAAATTAGTGAGTGGAATACAAGTATATCCCAGAAGTTGGGTAATTAACCCATACATGTCTCTGCTCTTATGGCTAAATTGTTTCTGACATGCAAGCTATCTTTCATACTGCCTGCACTGCAAGACTATTTTCCACCCCTTTCTTCAGCCAGTTCAGGCTTTCAGAAAGAGCATTACACATGGATAGTATCTCTTAAGAAACCGGGCTTCTAGTGTAAGTGTTGACTTTCTATGTATTTGTAACTACAGTAGCATAGGATGCTAAAAACATTTGAAACAACTGGGTAACAGTCTGAATGATCTGTTTCTTTAGGACATGAGTAAACAGCCTCAAGTTTCACCAAGGGAGGTTCAGATTAGATATTAGGAAAAGCTTCTTGACTGAGAGTGTTAAACACTGGAGCAGGCTGCCCAGGGAGGTGGTGGACTCACCATTGCTGGAGATATTTAAAAGATACATAGATAAGGTGCAGGGGGCCATAGTTTAGTGATGGGCGAGGCTGTGTGAAGTTAGTTGTTGCACCTGATGATCTTAAAGGTCTTTTCTAACTGAAAAGATTCTGTAATTTTCCACAGTGCATAAAAGACTATACACAAAGAATTGCACCGCTGTTAACACGTTACCCCTCTGTTGGGAAAAAGAGATCTCACCTCAAAGTATTTTATTTTCTTGGCAATTTTCATTGTAACAGAAAGCAGTTTGTAGAATCCACTAATGAGAGGTAGCCTTGTTGAATGTATAATGAGCTCATAACCAAAGGAGTATACCCAAGGTGTAAAGTATTCAACATGCTTCTCTGGAAGTATCTCTCTAAAACAGATGAACAGAAAACATATAGGGAAGTTAAAAAACCCAAACCAAATCAAACCACAACCTGAATAAAATATTTGTTTCATTTTTTTCAAACTTTCAAGTGAACACAAGAAAGAAGAGTACTGCTGTAACACAGCAGCTCCAAGGAAAGTAAGGGAATAGTTACATGCTGCCTTCTGAGGCAAGTATAGGAATTTTTTTCTTTTTCTTTGCAGTGCAAAGACATTTCTTCTTCATGATATCTAATTACTGAATTTAAACACGCATACTCACATATCACATTTCACTACTGACACTGCAGTATTGCTGGGGAAATCAACTGGACCTCTACAGGCAAATTGTGCTGTACCTTTCACTTAAAGGCCAATCCTAGTCTTAAAGAGACTGTATTTTTTTTAAAGAAATACAGACCAGAAAATCTGAGCTTATGAGCTAGTATGTGTATACTTATGACCCAAATGTCTGAGCCACACTGTCTCCTTGCTAATCATCTTGTGCATTTTGGAATATGGTCAGAAACAGGCATCTTAAATAAACCTCACTTCAAAATTCTTCCAACCACCTTTTAACTTCCAAATTCCATAAAAACATACTAATACCTGCAGAATTCCACTAGATTTATAAAGGCAATAAAGTCTGTTGGCTTTGTGGGCTGAAGGTTTGAAGCAGGGTCAGAAGTAGGCCCACTCAAAGTACTGTCAGTTTCATTTTCACCCTGAAAATAAAAGAACACTAGATCTGTGAACAGAAAGCATTTACACCTTTTTTTTTCCCCTGATTAGAAGTCTGGCTCTAACTTTTCTAGTTGCTATTAGCTATTCTGACACAGAAAAAGGACTAATAATCAACATATCACTAATTCAAAGAAAATAAAATGAATGCTTGCTTCTAAGAAGAAAGAAAGTAGAAAAATGAAAACCTCTAGATACCAGAGTAGGGAATCTAAAGTAACAGATTCTGCTTCAATTTCCATCTCCTAACACTGCAATGCAATATTCAGAAATAAGTACAACATTTTGTCACTATGTTTCTTCAAGAACACTATAAGGAGCTGTCTAAGCATAATGAAAGCAAAACAGGGAATGTGATTTTGGTTCCCATACAACAGCAGGAATTAACAGTCTCACCTGTTCGTTAACATCCACCTTCTGAACAGTCAGGTCCAATTTCTCAATGATCTTCAAAATAGATTTTATAAGTTCATCATATAGCAAGTGATTCAGGGACTGCAGTGGCGAATTTCCAGTAAGAAAGTTTTCATCTTCAAAACCACATTCCTTTGTGGGAGGAAAGAATTAACAGTTCAAAAGACAAAATTATTTCTTGAATTTACAAAACAAAATCTGAATCATTAAAAGAATTCAACTTTTGATGTTTCTTTACTACATAAGACCAAATTAATCCCAGTTCAGTTCATTTATCAGCCACAAAACCCAACTAAGATCAAGAAACAGTTCTTCTACAGCATGAGTTTTGGAAGAAGTCCAGAGGTTAGAAAGTCAGTGAAAACATTCAGGATTATGTTTCCTTTTGTACTTCCATGTTAACTATGCTTTTACCTTCATTGTGTCACAGTTCAGTAGACATCTAAAGAGATACAGATAGTCCTTGTATGTTGGTACTTTCCATCTCCCTGTCTCAACCTCTCCAGTTTCACGGGAGTCTTCTGATCTAGAAGTTTCTCTTCCAAAAAAATCCTGAAAGCACACAATATTTTTAATAAACACTGCTATGGTGGGTTGACTCTGGCTGGACACTGGGTGCCCACCAAGCTGCTCTATCACTCCCCTCCTTGGTAGGACAGTGTTGACAGAATATAAGGTAAAAGTAGTTTGATAAAGCAAAAGCAAAGTTTGCACACAGAAGCAAAGGATAACAAAACATTTATTCTCTACTTCATCAGCAGGTGACATCCAGTCACTTCGCAGAAGTATGGCTTCAACGAGCCCCACTGAAGTGCCTTCACCCTCCTCCTTTCTTCTACTTTTTATTGCTCGGCAGATGTCATATAGCATGGAATATCCCTTTGGTTAGTTCAGGTCAGCTGTCCTGGCTATGTTCCCTCCCAAGATCTTGTCCCCTCCCCAATCTACTAGTGAAGGAGAGAATGTTGAATAGCCTTGACGCCCAGCAGTAGCCAAATCCCTGGTGTATTATCAACACCTTTCTAGCTACAAACACAAGCACAGAACTATGAGAGTTGCTGTGAGGAAAACCTAACTCCATCTCAGCTACATCCAGTACAACTGCATATGTTTCTACCTGACCCAAGCTAAAACACAATATAAATTCACTTCTACGGGTAGAAACATTAAATGTTCAGCTTTCTTACTTAACCAATCTGAAAAACAGCTCCTTTCAAAAATCTCCAAAACTCTTCCTCTTCTAGTAGCCAGTTATTTGCGAAACACTAGCTGTCCTGCTGCACAGGACTGAAAATCCTTAAAATCTTCCATTAACACAAACAATAATAATAACAATGGAGTCCAAAATTCATTAACCTAGAAGAAAGTTGAATGACCTTACTTACAATCTACTTCATCACAGACAACCTGAGCAAACATGAACTGCAGAGAACAGAAGTCTATATCCTGTCCTTTTAATTTTTCATTCAGTGCAAGAGGCACATTCTCATTATGCTGAGTAGATGTAGGGATCAGAAGCTAATAACAACTGAGCCACAATTCGAAATGCATAGGACTATTTTTGCTTCTCTGGGCCTTCCTATGTTCACTGGGCTACATCTTCAAGAACAGGAAAGCAGACTGTAGAAATTTAGATTAAATAAATCTGTTTAAACAGTTATTTTTACCTTTGAAAACGTGATTGGTTTGGAGAAAATTCTGATCAATCCCTGATGCACTGAAACAAAAAAAATTGCCTGAACAGACTTAAAAAGGCACAATATCCACATCGCTCATTACATTAGCAACAAATTAAATCAGTCTTCTCTATTTCATATTCTGCCAGCATGAGAGAGAAGCAGAACAACATGGATTTTCCCTTAAAGATAAACATAGCCAAAACCAGAGGTCTAATAGGATGTTTTGCAGGGAACCAATTTTGAACTTGCCTCTTACTACATTTTCTCAACACTGCTTTGACTTTTTCCAGACTCTGGGTACAGTGATGACCCAGGTATTGCCCATAATGCCCATACTGAAAGTGGCAACAGCCCCAATGACTTTCACAGACATGGACTCAGCATCTCCCTTGTGGCATGGTGCTTGCGTGCACCACATCCCATACCAAGAACAGGCAAAACAATGAGAGTGTCCCAGAAATAGAAAACAGAGACTGTAAGTAATTGAAAGAAGTTTAAAATAATTTCTGAAAGTGATTGGAATAAAATGTCAGCATGCTGGAGCCTGCTAGAATTGTCAACTGCCAATGCTGACACATTCATTGTAACATTCACAGGACCATATTTGATTGACTGTATATTCAGAATATTCACTTTTCCTATGTATGAGTTCTCTGGAACTCTGGAACGTATAAGAAGAATGCATTTGTAAGAGAGATGAAACTCACCCTATTTTCTGTGATATTTTGTAGGGGTAACTGAAAATGTTTTGAACAAATTTTTGTATATTTTTCTGTGAAATCCTTTTATCCCCGCAATCCTCCAGAGCAGGAACGTAAGTGTTTAAATAAATTATTACAAAAAAAATATTCTCCTGCCTTGATGATGGCCACTGTCATCCAAAACAGTTGTTAAACATATTCTTTAAATGATTTAACAATAGACATTGTAAGGTAACATACTAAAAATCCTAAACTTCCATTATTAGAGAATAGGAAAAGTTTTGAACACCAAATGGCTAGTCCACATAATTTCTCTTAGATACAGAGAATCAATTTAGGGGAAAAGAAAATCCAAACCAAAAAACCCCAACCCCTCAAAAAACACAATAAAGTTAATATCACAGACTCACCCACAGTGCTAATAAAACTCCACAGAACTGGACCTTTTCCTGTGAGAGCTAGAAATACCTTTATTATAGATTTGCAACAGACTAACTGCATTTTTTCACTGTACTGTGGAAAGCTATTGATCTGGAGCACAACTAGATGTTCAAGAACTGGAGTGTATACTTCAGGAATCTAGAAGAGATTAAAACAAAGCACACATCATGCAAAGACAATGATTATAACTCAGTATCAATGTGAAGAATTATGCTAAATCATTTCAGTAAGATATTTTGTTACAAGAGTTTATTGTCACCTGCTCCAAGAACAAGAAAATAATTAGCAACTGAATTCATCTTAAATAGAAAAAAAAAAACCCAAAATTCAACAGAATAAGAAAGTTTCCTTGAACACATCACAGAAAGTAGCTCCTGAATAGATTTCTGCTTCAGAGAAACCAATCTTCAAGGAAAGTACCAATTAAATTAAATAATAATAACATGGCAGTGCAATCTGTTCATCCTTAACAATCTGAATGCAAAATTTAAGTGAAAGTCTCTTCTCTGCCTCAACTTTACTTCCCAGCTAGGGTCTGAAAGGCACTCATTAGAACACAGGCAACATAGCATCAGAGGAAAGTGAAAGCGTCACCCTCAAAGAACACGTTAAGAATCAGTACGAAAAGCAAAAGCAGCAATGGAGTGGTATAGACACATAAAGAGAAGGGTAAGGCTAGGTCCAAATAAATAGCTTTTCCCAAAATAATAAGAACCTATTCATGTTTTGCTATCATGGTTTCCATTACAATGCATTGAAGCATTTTACTTAGTATATTCTGTGCATTTTCTTTATTTAAAACAAAAAAATCTAGTAGTCTCCTAACAGTCTTCCCCATCCCCTAGGAGCTAAAGGCCATTGCATTTCAGATTAAGAAACATCTTCTGTCACAGCTGCTAATTCCTTATACATCTGTAGCTGCATAAAAAGAAGAGTGATACTTACTGTATCTATATGGAATATCACACTTGCAATGGACTGCAGGAAACTTGGTAGCTGATAGAGATGGTCATCCATTGTTTCTGCTTCTGTGAGGTACATTTGCTTACAACGTTGAAGGAGCTCAACATACATGGTATCAACATCCTTAGAATGTATAGCTTTACAGGGCTTACAGAAAGAAGAAAAAATACTGATTTAGCAACTTTGTACAGCCAAGCAAACATATGTAGCACTAAAACCCAGCCAAGATTTCTCTCAATCACTAAAATGAGTAATCTTTTAATTTTTTCCAGGAACTCAATACATCTGAATAATTTAAGTATTCTACTTGCTACATCTATGAGAAACATGATACTTGCAATGAAATAAAAACAGTAGTTCTTTGCTGTGGTGTAATTTACTATAAAAGTAATTGAACTTTCAGTGACATGATATGAAATCTATTCTGAAAAGCACAGAATTTGGCTGTAAATATCTTATATATGGTATTATGGATGCTAATATTCACTTAAATCTTGATGTAGCTGCATTAAAGTACTAAGCAGCTTATCTTAATGTGACTCAAACATTCATCATTAACAGACTACTACTATTTAATAGTTAAGCCAGCAAGCTCAAATTCTGAACTTGTGTTAGGATAAAGACTACTCCTAAACTAAAGCATAAGGCAGAAAGCATACCAAACAGTACCAGAGGGTATGTAAAAATGCTTAATGATTTGAAACCAACAGTATTTAGCATAAGCGAGGTCAAAAAGCAGTCTTTTTTTTTCCTAAGTATTACTTGAAATTTATTATAGCAATTCGACAGTAAAAGAAATATTCTGCTCTAAAAGTGAATCCACCACTGAACTGAATTCTAGCTTGAAAGCCATTCAGTACAATCCTTTATCAAGTTAAGTTTCCTGCACGTACTGCTGCAAAAAGCCCATATCCACGAATGGCAATGGATAACTCCTTGTTGCTTGAATCCATTCTTCTGATGATTCCGTAGAACTGCTCCATGAAGAACTGCAACTTGCTCTTGTGCAGCTCCACATCCTTGGCTACCATTAAAGAAATCTGTAAAGCAGATACAAAAATTTCAGCATTTGCAGAAACGTGACAAAAAGCCACAAAAAAAATTACAGTATGTCTTAAACGATACCTAGCTTGTAACGCAGAACACTTCAAATAAAACAGTTTTGTTAAACAGATTCACTGAATTTCCAAGCACCAAATATTCACACTACTTCTAGGAATTTGGCTTTGCTTCGGTCTCAGAGATCCCAGTTAAGTTACAATACCTGCTTAAGGAATGAATCCAGTGCAGAATGACCGGCTTTCTTCATCTCCTGATTTGTGTGGCCACACCATTTACACATTGCTTCAAAGAGGTAGACATAGTTGTCTAGGAGCAAGGAACCAAACTGAGCAGCATGCCAGTTGAACAACTGTAAACCAGCTGCAATTTAAAAACAATTCATTAAAAGCTGGACTTAGATTCCACTTTCCAAAACCAGATCAGACTATAAGACTCCACACTTTCCAAAACCAGACCAGACTATATGAGTCCACATTAAGACTTTAGGTAGGTATACCCACCACAACCAGAGAGTATAAAATGTATTGTTCCAGCCACTACAGTATCAGTATTCAATCATTAACAACATAAGCATAAAGACAACCCTCCAAAACACTCTTTTTTTTAAAGTACATCATTACGGGAAGTTCAATTGTGTTGTGAAGAAATTTGCATTAACAGTGAAAAAGAAAGGGATTCTACTTGTTACAAACAATCGTACTCTATTGCACAATTCACAAGGATTTGGTTTCTGTGGTCAAGACACATGCTCAAGATCCCTCCTCCATCAAACTGTGACACAGACAAATAAAGAATTCAAAATATAGGTAATTTCACAATTCCAAATACAGGCACGAAGGAAATGTCAAGATCCTTAACCATTTTTTTTTTAATACAGATTATCTTAAGAGGGTTTTTGCCCTTCACAGTTGCCACAGGTCTACTACCAAAACCTTCATTTTTGCAATTTCTGCACGAGTCGCTCACATTTCACAGGAAAATTTATCATTTTCCTCCAAGCTTCATTTGTTCCCAATTTCCTTCTCCTTTTTCCAGTAAAAAAAAAAAAAATCCACCCTTTTCGCTTAATTTGCTATATTCCTCTTCCCTCTCTCATGATTCCCTTCTTATACTTGGGTTTTGTGTTACTATCAAGTGTAATGCTGTTGACCATAAGCCGATTAGACCTTGCCTAGTTTAACCAAATGCACGTTTAACTCTTTAGATTCCAACAACGTACATCGACTTTGCTCCTTCATCATCTTAGAAGACTGAAGACTAGAGTCATCTGAAGACAGCTAGTAGAAAATAAACAACTTCTTTTGAGGCCTGGGCTGTAATGAATGTTATGGAGTCAGACAAAGGCAGAGGAAGTCAGTAGTTCATCTTTGAATGGCAAGGAAAGGAAAGGAAAAGGAGAAGGGGAAGGGGAAGGGGAAGGGGAAGGGGAAGGGGAAGGGGAAGGGGAAGGGGAAGGGGAAGGGGAAGGGGAAGGGGAAGGGGAAGGGGAAGGGGAAGGGGAAGGGGAAGGGGAAGGGGAAGGGGAAGGGGAAGGGGAAGGGGAAGGGGAAGGGGAAGGGGAAGGGGAAGGGGAAGGGGAAGGGGAAGGGGAAGGGGAAGGCTATGTGATAGCAAGCTTGAGCAAGGGGGAAACCGAAACTGCAGATTGTAACAGAAACAAGGTCAAGCAAGAAGACAGGATAGAGCATTAAACTAAGCATTGTTAGAAGATTGAATAGAGCATTCAATTTAGCATTGTATGATTGCATACACTTGACTACCAAATTGCAACATATGTATAAAGTTAAGTAAATGTAAGGTAAGCATAACCATAGTCTAGTGTTAGAGAAAACTAACTGAAGGACAAACAGATGGGGTGATATTTTAAGCACAATGAGGTTGGTGTCTAAGTTGTTACAAAAATTAAACTTCGAGGCCTTATGCATAGTGCCTGATCCTTAGTATTAACTAATTGTCATGAATTGTAGCACATATACAGCATTTGGAAAAAGTATGTAAGTGATGATTATGTGACAGTAAAATGGAGCTGATGCACATCATATTGGTGTCTGGTCACTCCGGTCTCGCATAATGAAGAAAAACCCCTGCATAATGAAAAAGAACCCCTGCAAACTCCAGTCAGAAGACACCATTCTATGCATAGTATCTACTTCAACACAAAGTGAAATAATTTACTATCTTACCTAAATGTACTGCATATCGCTTCTGATCAACCTGCAATACCAGAAAAGGTTTGTCACACATGATTTATTCTTCATGAGGGTTAATTCATTCAGGTAGAACAATTAACACGTGGCAGATTTACCTGTGGGTTGATTGCCTTCACTGCAAAATCAAAAATCTCCTTTGCAGTCTGAGGATCTGTGAAATAATCCAATAATGAGTATTTCCCAACTGACACACAAGAGCTTTAGTGAAGACAAAGGTATTTTTATCTGAAGCTTGGTATGAAGCAGCAATATCAGAAAGAAAGCCTTACACAACTCATTTTAAGAGGCAGAAGTGCCTTTTCCTGACTGAAATTTGAAAAAAGAATGCACATCTATATTGACCACAATCACTGATTTTTCTGAATATCCATACTTAACAGATACACTTCTTCTAAGGGAACGCATCTCAGTATAAATCACATTCCAGCTTCAATGTGGCTCTCACAGCTGCCCAATCTCTGCTTAGAAAACAGCACTTCAAACATATATGTACAGAAACACACTGATGCTGACACTTCACACAGACTACAAAGGCCACACAGCTGGATACGTCTTGCTTTTGCATAAGCCATCTACCATGGAGAAATGTTTGCTCTGAGTTCACTGTGAGAAAAAGAACATACCTTCGTCCACAGATTTGGTAAAGTTGTACATGAGTGCAACCAGTCCCCTCAGACATCCTGCTACGACAGGTAGCTTGGGTCCCCTTGTAGCTGATGTCATCTAAAAAAAAGTGAGAATTGGAAAAAAAAATTATCCTGCAGCTAAGATAAATTTACACCAAGGCTTCCCAGTTCCTACAAGTGTAGATGAAACAATGTATTACAACTTAATACAGTTACATTTGCACGCACCTCTATGAACACAAGTCCATGGAAACATCTCCTACTCAGAAGTTTCATATCATTTGTGAGTGAGTTTAACTACACAAGCATAAGAAATCCTCTGAAAAGCATGAAATATGTTCCACCAAGACCACTCACTGCAAAACTTAGATAGCACAGGCTAATGTCTTAGAAGTGCAGAGTACAGAGAAGTGAAGTTCATTAGAACTGTAGATAGTTACCTCAAGTGCATGGTTTTTGCAGCTAGTTGAGACCAACTCAAACTACATTGCATGCCAATAAACTTTTCTTGGGTGCTACCACGGTAATCTTGTGTGCCATTCTGCCGTCTTTTCTCACTGTAAATTAGTTAAATTGCTGCCACTGATGGCTTTGAAGTTTTACTTTGAAAGTTCTTCAGAACCAGATAACACAAACTTTTACAGTCCTTAAGGAAGCATTTGTGATTGTCCAGTTAGATCCCTCTGCATTGTACTAATTACAATAGTATTCCAGCATATAGCGCTACTCACATCTAAGGAAAAA
Organism: Colius striatus; assembly: GCF_028858725.1. Lineage (NCBI taxonomy): Eukaryota > Metazoa > Chordata > Aves > Coliiformes > Coliidae > Colius > Colius striatus. The sequence continues at coordinate 53,745,863 of NC_084762.1, forward strand.
GCAAAGCAATGTCAGAGCCTGAACAGAAATCCCAATCATACCTGTGTTTTAAGCTCTCCCAAATAAGCTCGGAAGAGCTTTTCAGAGTTGTTAATCATGTCACTAGGCTGGACCTCTCCCAAAACTCCCAAAAGCTCATAAATCTTCTCCAGTACTAGAAAGTAATTTGATATTATAAATATTATTTACTGAAATCATTACTTTGACATTTTCATTGTAATTCCTATGCAACTTGCAGCCATGGGAAAACCACCTCTGATGGTTTAGTTTTAATTGGTGATTATAGTGTGGGAAAAACAGCACTTTATAATGTACATACATACACATATATAACTCTCTATATACTGCGATGTGAAGTGCATCCTCCTCTCAACTTAATGAGTGAAAAACGTTTAATCTTTATAAACCTGGCTTTGAAAGCTGATTAATAAAGGCCATATCCACTGAGGAAGCATTTACCACTATTTCAAGTTTGCTGCTGGCCTTGAGGTTACGTCAGGTCTTTTAAGAACCATCATTGTTAGGGATAACAGCTAGCAGAAATTTCTAGGCTTGAGTTCAGACTAAATGGTTCTACACAAGCACAGTTTTGTGAGAGCTAGACATGACAAGATTTCAGCTGTAACTAGCCAAGACGATCAAACTAGAGCTCATATTACTATGCTTAATACCACAAATAACACAATTAGACAAGGCAGGAACTGATGAGCTCACATTTGGGGTAATCAATGCAGTAACTATCACACTGAAACTGCATGGGGTTTACATGAACGTTGACAAGGACGGACAGCCTCTGCTTTTGATAAAAAACCCCACTGGAGGGACCAGGACTACTCTTAAGGCTTAAATTTATAGGGGTAGGTGTGTGTACAGTTATAAAACAGTTATGAATAACTTCAAATGCACAGCTATACCAAGTTACTACTGAACCTGGATTTAAAAAAAGAGCCTAACAAAATTAAGCTGGTCAACGACAAGAAAGATGGAATTACTTTCAGGATTTAGGCATTCGGGGACTTAATAACAACAGATTAGACAGACAAATAGTCTTTTATATCAGAAGTCTGACACCAGACTTACACTGACATTCAGTATGAACTGCCAGCGCTAAACACAATGTCAGCATTTCTCACACATGTGAGCAGCTAACTACATTATCATGATTAGAAGACCTGACAAACTTTACTAGCTCTAAAACATGTCAGTTTCCATTTTTAAACATACTTGCCATGGGAATAACAATTACAGCTTTCCATGGGGCATGTTCCAACAGAAACTGAGTGTAAATAAAACAAAGGATATCGACAGAAAAACTAAAGCCTACCTGTATCAGAAATTTTACTTTTTGTAGCAAGTTCTCCATAAAATTTATTAAATATCTCCCCAACTTTCATTTCTTCCATCAGAGAGGAATGTCGTAAACTTTGGAGCAACTAAGATATATTAAAACAAGAAAATTTAGGAAAATCATTAATGTTACTACCACAATCCTACTTGGTCTAAAAAAATCCAAAACAGTTCATATGTGTAAATTCACCATAAGTATGTCATTCAAGGAAACAGATTTAAGGTGATTGGTTCAGGAAAGAGTACTGGCCAGAAATCTACTTTTAACAATAAAGTACCTACATATGTAGAAATATAAGATTTATAATGTTTCATTTATATCATATATACTAGATACAGATCATCTACACTAAAATTATACACAGTATAATAATTTTAATTCTGTAATTCTAATGCATTCTAAGGAAGCACGTTATTCTTGTCTCATATAGCAATAAAATTTCTGAAAAAAGTCCTTCTCCTGCTCCACACCTTTTGCACACTCTACGTAATATATTATCGATGATACTAAACTGGGCGGAGTAGTTGACACACCAGAAGACTGTGTTCATTCAATGAGACCTGGACTCGTTGAGAACTTTCAAAGACGCTGGACAGTTGAGTGGGGAGAAATCTAATGAAAGTGTAGAGTCTTGTACGTGGGAAAGAACCACCCCATGTACCACTACAGGCTGGGGAATGAACTCTTAGGAGAGTAGTGTAGGGGAAAGACCTGGGGACCTGGTGGAGAGCAGAATGTCCATGACCCAGCAATGTGCCCTCGTGGCCAAGAAGGCCAATGACATCCTGGAAGACCTGTGTGCAGTAGGTTGAGAGAGGTCCACCTCCCCCTCTACTCTGCCCTTGTCAGACCACATCTGGAATATTGTGTCTAGTTCTGGGCACCTCAGTTCAAGAACGACAGGGAGCTGCTGGAGAGAGTTTAGTGCAGGGCCACCAAGATGATGAAGGGAGTGGAGCATCTCCCTTATGACGAAAGGCTGAGGGAGCTGGGGCCCTTTAGCTTGCAGGAGACTGAGCAGTGACTTCATTAATGTTTACAAATATGTAATGGGTATGTGTCAGGAGGATGCAGCTAGGCTCTTCTCAACGATGTCTAATGATAGGACAAGGAGCAATGGGTACAAGCTGGAACACAAGAGGTTCCAAAGAAACAAAAGGAAAAAGTTCTCCACTGTGAAGGTGATGGAGCCCTGGAACAGGCTGCCCAGAGGGGTTGTGGAGTTTCCTTCTCAGAAGACATTCAAAACCCACTTGGACGAGTTCCTGTGTGACCTGCTCTAGGTGGTGCTGCTCTGGCAGGGGAGTTGGACTAGACGATCTTTTGAGGTCTTTTCCAACCTTTAAGATTCTGTGATTGTTATATTAATACAAAATATTTTAAGAAAGAAGATAATTGACCTGCACAATTTCTCATTAAAGAACCACTATAAACTTAGGACAGAGAAGCTCTGCAACTGCCCCAAAAGAATTATGTCTTGCTTTAGTAGAGGAAAGAATGACATGCTCACATCTACGCAACCTACTGGAGGAATATCAAAGACCAGCTGTTGTTAACACCTGTCTCTTAGTAACATCTAAATATTACACTATCATTATTCTCTTGCTACTGCAGACTACAGATTTTGTGCATGATAATGTAATACAGTAATACAACAGACTCTCTAATTTTTCTAGAAACAAGAGAGATTTATAAAGTGTATTTTACCTTAATCAGAATTTCCAGAGCTGGGATTTTACATTTTGCTGCTCTCTCTTTTGTATAAACACTAAGACAAGTTTGCTAGATGGGAAAGAAAAGGTGTAATTTTATATTATACTAAATACAAAATTTAAATTTATAATATTTATAAGTAGAAAAAGGAATTAAAATATAACAATGTATTCATATACCTCTTTAAAGTATCTGTTCCTAACAAATTTAAGGTCTTTTAAAAAGAGTAAAGCAATACAAATGTTAAGGCCTGAAAGTGGCTTTACTGAAAACACTTCAACACTGTCTGACATAATAACAAATCTCAGTTCAAGCAAAGTGCAGTTTCTGTAACAAAAGGCCCACATAGCCAATTTTTCACCTCTGTACTATCATTCCTTACAATACGCTGCTACTAATTCCGAGATCAGGAAGTGCAGTGGTGTCATCAAGCATTTTTAGCGAAGCAGTATTATTCAGTAATCTACACTCAAGGAACCTCATTTTCAGAGGTGATTTCCATCAACTTTGCAGAAGAAATTTAAAATTAAAATTTAAATATTACACCGTTAATTTAGTCTGCAGAAATTAAAAGTTATGACTGTTATGTTCAATATCAAAACTTTTCTCAAAATCAATACCTACTACTTTGTATAAAGAGAAATTAATAAAATTAAGTCTCCAGTTGAAGAAACAATTCCACACTTCCCTATCATACGAATTTAAGTCAATCAATTAAGCTCTAACAAGAACACCAGAGACAGGTAAGGCAGACTGGGAAGGGTGAAGGACGGTTATGAGACTGTTACAGTATGAGGACCACTGGAATTGTTTCAATCATCCTGCAAAGGTCTTTAGGAAATTTTCCTTTACCCACCTTAATATTACAGGCGTAAGGATGAACTTTATCACCAACTTTTTCCATGAAGACATAAAGAAACTTCAATGCCTCTTCCCTGCAATCTCGAAACTGGAAAGTTTAAAAAAACAAATTAGTTCTAAAGTGTGTAATATCACACCCCCTTCATTTAGCATCTCTTTAAAAACTGAAAGTTTACCGGCTCACCTCGTCGATGCTGAGGGATTTGTGGATAAAGACGAGGATGCCATGCTCCTGAGAGAACACCAGGGACAGGTGCAGCGCTGCGGGGAAGCAAAGCGGGTATGAGGCGGCCGGTTTCCGTCCCAGCGCCGTGCAGCCGGGCACGCTCAGCCCGGCCCGGCCCGGCCCGTCACCACGGGCAGGACGCCTCGCGCCTGCGACGGGACTGATGCTTGTCGCTACGAAAACAAAAGCTTCAGCGGGGTCCTTCTGACTCTGCCCCTGCCCCGCGCCGAGGGAAAGCCCACTCGGGGCGCGTCGGCAGAAGAGGGCATGCACCCACGTGAACTGCCATCAGGGGGGAGGGAGCGCCCCTCCCCCGAAATTAGCCTTTTATGTCACGCCAGCAGCCCTCAGGGGTCATGCTGAGGGAAGAACCTCCAGAGGGAGTACGGCAGAGCTGTCTCACGGGGTCGCCGGTCTGGTGTGTGTGTGTGTGTGTCCCCTACCCTGAAAGGGCCCCTCCCAGCAAGCGCAGCAGCTGCTGCTTTAAAGACAGCAGCGCGGCACCGCCCTGAGGCGGCCTCGCTCCGAGCCTCGCAGGGCTGAGCCTCTCAGAGCCCGACCCCACCGCCATGCCCCCCACGGCCGCCGGCACACCCTGCACGCCGCCCGCCGGGCTGATGAGACAGGTCTCCCCCAGGCTGCGGAGCAGGCTGTAGCCGTGCAGGGCGGCACCGGCGGCGTCGCGCGGCTGCAGGCAGCGGTGCAGCTGCTGCAGACACTCCTGCACTCCCGCCATGCTGCGCCCGGCTGCCAGCGCAGGGGTAGGCGGAAGCGGGCGCGAGGGGCCCGCCCCCCGGCCCCATCCAACGCGGCCAGCCGCGGGGGGAGCTGCCGTGGCATCAGAACTGCTGAATTAGGAGTCGGGAGAAACGCGGGTAAGCCTCGGCCAGACCGTTCCGAGCGGAGGAACGCTCGTCTACTGGGCGCGGTAGGGGGGAGAGTCTGGGGCATCTTTATGTCTCTTGCCGCAGAATCTGTTCAGCACACACATGTACGGTAGTAGTTTCCCCTCAATACACCCCTTCGCGGAGAATGGGCTGCTCAGACGGCCCCACGCCTCCGTGTCCGACCGCAGTAACTAGTTTTGCCGCGAAATTCGGTCAGGTGCAGGCCGTTCCACTCTGGACTGGCGGGGGGAAAGATGTGCCATGTCTGAAGAGAGCCTCCCTCTCATAGCACAAGAAGTACCCTGCACTATACTTCTCTCCCTACTGTAGGAGGTCGAGAGGACGCAACGTCACCTCGGGAGTCTGGAGGATTCACTGTCTTCCTTCGTTCCATCTCCGTTCCGCATTCCCCCTTTTCTGCCTCCGTTGGGCGCTCCCGTTGAGATCGCGCCTATCCATTGGCCAGAAAGCCCGCGAGAGCGCGCGCGCACGCTACTCGTTTGGCGCGGAATTTCCTGAGGCCAGGGGAGCTGTTTGGGGCCGGAGAGATAGGTAGGTGGGTGTGCCGGGCTCGGGTTGCTACCTTTCTCTCCTCTGGCTTCGCGTTCGGCGTGTGAAGCGGGGAGGGGAATCCCACTGGGGCCAGGCCGGTTGCGGAGCGCCCGCAGCCGGCGTTCTTGTTGCTACCGTTTTCCTTCTCCCCCAGCAGACAGGACCGCCGCGAGAACCGGAGCAGTGCCATGTCGTCGCCCGCCTCCACCCCTAGTCGCCGCCGCGGTAAGCGCGGCCGAGGCAGCAACCCCCCGACTCGTAAGTGGGGGAAGGTGGGAAGGAGGCGCCAGCTAGGAGGCGAGGAGGGTGCTGGCTGCCTGGCGGTCTCTCCCTCCGCCGTGCGCGTCCCTCACTCCCTGGGGTGGGGGGTGCTTCCGGCCGCCGGGCGCCTGCCTTGGCCCGATTTCATCGCCGCCTCCGGGTCTGCTTTGTGTCTTGCAGCACAAGATGCTCGGTCTCCTCCATCGCAGAAGCGCAGGACAGACGATTCCACCTCCACCGGAGAGTTGCAGCCCATGCCCACTTCCCCGCCCGCCGAGGTGCAGAGCCCCAGCGCCCCGGATGTGCTCTTCTCCAGCCCCCCGCAGTTCCGCCACTCGGGTATGCTGAGGGGCTGACTGCCCGCAATCTGCGCAACAAATTCTCTAGGAAAAAAAGGAATTTTCTCTTAAGGTTCTCAGTTAAATTCAGCCTAGCGAAAGTTGTCATGGTTTTGGCAGGGATAGAGTTAATTATCTTCCTAGAACTACAGTGCAGGGATAAGGCCTTGACAGAGCTGCACGTCTGCTGTTGTAGCAAATTATCATAGGAGTACATATCAGGAATTATACCTTCTTGTGATATGTATTTCTATAAAGAGTAAGATCAATAAAATTATTAATGCAGAAAGAATTAGACTGGCGTATAAAGCCTTACTTGCTTTTATAAATAGAATTGTCTTTAACTGCAGCATCTGGTAATTGCTGAGTTTCTTGTTTTAGAGCCGCCCCAAGTACTGAAAAATGTGTTAGTTACATCTGAAGTGCTGTGTTCTGAGTTTTTGTACTTCACTAGTGTAGTGTTAAAATGCAGACCTGCTTCAAAGCTTTACAGCAAAGCTTTATTAGAACTTGGGATCTTTCAGGAGAGTAGTTAACGCAAAGAGAAGTTCTAGATAGATTTGTAACATCTTTATTGGTTTTCATGTGACAAAGCACTGGAATTGATACTGCTTGTTTTAGGACAGTAGAACTAAAAGTATGATGAGACAAATCTGAATTTTGGCCTGCTCAAAACCTTCAAAACCATCATAATGAAAACCTTTTCTTTATAGCTATTCCTCTTGACTTTGATATCAGCTCACCTCTGACGTATGGCACACCCAGCTCCAGGGTGGACAGTACTCCCCGAAGTGGCGTACGAGGAACTCCAGTTAGGCAGAGGCCAGATCTCGGGTCTGTCCGTAAAGCCAGACAAGTCGATTTACACTCAGATGGGGTAGGTAGATGTTTCAGATTTTGTATCTGACAACTTCTTTTTAAGCAGCTATGTGTACATTTGCGTATGTTTTATTTTTTTGTTTCCGTTCAGCCATCTGAGGATGTAGTAGCAACCGAGCAATCTCTTGGACAAAGGCTTGTTATTTGGGGAACCGATGTTAACGTAGCCACGTGCAAAGAAAAGTTCCAGGTAGGCTAAGAATTTGTTTTTTCCTTTAAATGAAAAGCTAGTCTGAGTTAAATACTAGTTGAATCTGATGCAAAGTAGATGTTTTTACTACTAAATTCTGCTCGTTTTTCTCTTCTGTCTCCCTCTTGCCTCTGACCTTCAGAGATTTCTTCAGTGCTTCATTGATCCACTGTCTAAAGAGGATGAAGACATTGGCTTGGATCTCAACGAGCCACGCTATATGCAACGACTTGAAGAGGTACTTGTAACACAATGAAATCTAACATTTTTGGTCTTGTATGACATTGAACTGAAGATTTCTTTTCAAATACCTTGCAGATTAATATGGTTGGGGAACCATTCCTGAATGTAAATTGTGACCATCTAAGATCATTTGATGAAAATCTGTACAGGCAACTGATCTGCTATCCTCAGGTGAAGTTGTTAAAGTAATGTGCTTGTTTTCTGGCTTTCTAGTGGCCCTTTTGTATTTCTGACTCTTCATATGCTTGTTTAACTGAAATGTGCACTTTGTATATTCAGTGTAATCTCTGTGACCTCTTTATTTAATATAATAATAGTCTTGTTTCATAGTACTTAAAGACCGATTATTGCATTGGATGTCTCGTGCATGCAGAATTAGCAATACTTTGCAATACTCAATTGAAAAAATTCCATCTCAACACCGCATTTTCTGTTACATAGGAAAATGCTCAGCTGGCCTAACTTTTAGTCATTCCTGGCTGATCAGAAGCACAGAATGAAATATTTTGTTTAAAGCATTTTATGATTACTTAAAAGCCTTCTGAAACTCGTAAGTTTAACTGTTGCTAACAATTTTATACAGGAAGTTATCCCAACATTTGACATGGCTGCCAATGAGATCTTTTTTGATCGTTATCCTGATTCCATATTAGAACATCAGATTCAAGTAAGGCCATATAATGCACTGAAGACTAGGAATATGAGAACCCTAAACCCTGAAGGTAAGCTTTTGATTACCATGTTAAAAAAGAATCTTAAGGATTTGTAGAAAATTACTGGATGTTAACATAGAATTACAATGAAGATGTTTTAAAACTTGTCCATCCAGACCGGTGTCTTCCATTTCTATAGACCTGTTCCAAAAGCAAATGCTTTAGAACCCAAATGCAGAATGCTCTATCCATAAAGGAAATCTTTACTGGCATCACCTACCTGTGTCCTTAGATCTGCAAGTAGGAGAGATTATTTCTTTTGTATAAATACTCCTGTAAATTAGAATAATTGTACTATGCATTTATGATTCTTTTTTGCTTTGTCTTAGCTAAAAAATTAGTACTGAACCGGTACACCTACAACCTAAAAATATCTAACATGAAATTTTGAAGGTTATTTTGCTTTATAAGAGTAAGAAGTCATGACACAAGTCACTGTGTTTTGTAGATATTGATCAGCTTATCACCATCAGTGGTATGGTCATCAGGAGCTCCCAGTTAATTCCTGAGATGCAAGAAGCATTCTTTAAGTGCCAGGTTTGTGCTTTCACCACCAGAGTAGAAATCGATCGTGGCAGGATTGCTGAACCATCAGTGTGCAAGAACTGTAACACAACACACAGCATGGCGCTCATTCACAATCGATCCATGTTCTCCGACAAACAGATGGTACGTTGTGCATAGGTACTGGCTAAAATCAATCAGGTTTTGCTCCCCTACCCCCTGCTCATATCATCAAAAGCATTAATGTATGTCTCTTGAGACTGAATGTTTTGAAAAGAGAACAACATTTTGGAACATGAAAGTGGGTGAAATAAGTTAGCAAAAGGGTACGTCTGTACTTAGGAAATGAAATGCATTAAAATGATAAAGTATGTTCATATGGGAGCCCCTTTATATCTAGTATTTCTACTTCCATCTGTACTAGATGAGTGTTGTCTGTAACAGCGTTTTAGCCATAGCAGTGGCAACCAACAGAATATTTACTTTCATTGTGTCTTTTTATTAGTAATCACCTTTGCTGTTTGGGTGGGGGAATTTTGTTCTTGAGCAATGTTCCTGATCAAAATGATAATGAAAACTGCTAATACAAGAATCTGTGCATGCTCTGGGGAAGAGCTTTGCGTTTTTGAAACTGAATCTTAGGTGTGTTTTGCTAGATCAAGCTGCAGGAGTCTCCTGAGGACATGCCAGCTGGACAGACCCCACATACAGTTGCGCTGTTTGCTCACAATGACCTTGTTGATAAAGTTCAGCCAGGTGACAGAGTTAACGTCACAGGTAAAATCTCAGTATTTGCATCCTCCTTTTTCACTGAATCTTAATTGTCTTTAAAGGGCCCTGATGGGATGAGCCCACAAGTGCTGACAGAGCTGGCCACTGTTTTGCAAGGCCACTCCTTTATCTTTGAAAGGTCATGGTGACTAAGATACTTTAGTACTGGAAGAAAGCTAATGTCACTCCTAGGGCAGGAACAAGGATGTGCATAACTATAGGCCAGTAAGTAATCCCAGAAAGCATTTCTAACTGTATGAAGGACAAAAACGTGATGGGGTGTAGTCAGCATGGATTTACAGTGGGTAACAACCTTCTGCATTGAGATGATTGGAGTAGTGCATGGCTCTTTATGTTGACTTCAACAAGGCTTTTTCCATTGTCCCCCATAATATCCTCATAGACAAACTGATGGTGTTATGGGTTAGATAAGTTGATAGCGAGATGGATTTAATGGGCAGAACTGCTGGGCTCAAAGCATTATTAGTAGCACAAAGTCCAGGTGCATCCCAGGGGGTCAATACTGTAGTCAGACACTACTGGATACCTTTGCTGTATGACCTGGATGGTGGGACAGAGTGCACCCATAGCAAAGTTGCAGACAAACACAAAACCATAAGGAAGCGGCACTCTATAGACCAGGTGGCTGTGGTGTCAACAGCTTCCTGGGCTGTTAGGAGGACTGTTGCCAGCAGGTTGAGGGAGGTGATCCTTCCCTTCTGTTCAGCATTTTGTGAGAGCACACCTGGAGTACTGTGTCCACTGATCTCTCCCACTGAGTCGAGATGTGAACGTCCTAGGATGAATTCAGCAAAGGGCCATAATGATAACTGGAATCTTCATCATATATGAAAAGGTTAGGAAAGCTGGGACTGCTCAGCCTGGAGAAGAGAAGGCTCAGGAGGATCTAGCCAGTGTGGTAGTAAATATCTGATTTGGTGTGCGTATGTGGGTGGTGGTCTCAAGAAGACAGAGCCAGACTCTTCTTAGTGGTGTCCAGTGGTAGCATATGAGGCACTGCACACAAGCTGAAACAGGAAATTTTAGTTAAAGATTAAAATTTTACTCTCTGGGTGGTCAAGCCCTGGCATAAGTTGCCCAGAGCAGCTGTGTGGAGTCTCCACCCTTAGACAGCATAAAAACCTGTCTACACACGGCCTTTAGTAACCTTTTCTAGTTAACTCCATTTGGAGCCCATGGTTGGATTAGACAATCTGCAGTTGGTCTGACCTTGGCAATTCAATCATCCTGAGAATGTTGGTGAGGAAAAAGCAGTATTTTGAAGTGTCTGCTGTCGAGAGAATGGTAACATAGAGTAAGTCTTGTGACACTATAACAACTGCTTTAAACCAAATGCTGTCCAAGAGATGCATTAGAAAGCTGTTATTAAAGTTGGCACTTAAAAAAGGGGGAAATGCTGACTTTGGACATCAGAGCAGGACTTTCAAAAGCATGAAGCCTTAATTTGTTTGAAAATTTTTAAGCTTTTTCCTTATTGAGAAAACTTGTGATGGAAATTTTAAGCGTGTCAGTACTTGGAGAAATAGGGTCTAGGCGAGTTAAATATGTTCCATTGACTTCTATGTGACTTTTTGGTACTGGAAAATATACTGACTAAAGTATTTTAGGCTGTTTTGAAAAGCTTTTTAAGGGAAAATGTAAAGTTTTCATGTTTTTGAAGATATCATGTTTCTTTATATCTAATGCTGTGGTTAAAAATTGTATTTAGGTATCTACAGGGCAGTACCAATTCGAGTTAATTCAAGGGTCAGCAACGTAAAATCCGTCTACAAGACCCACATTGATGTCATACACTATCGCAAGACAGATGCAAAGCGCCTGCATGGCGTTGATGAGGAAACTGAGCAAAAGATGTTTACAGAGGAACGTGTGGGAATTCTAAAAGAGCTTTCTAAAAAAGCAGACATATACGAGAGGCTTTCTTCTGCATTGGCCCCAAGTATCTATGAGCATGAAGATATCAAAAAGGTGAACTGAATTCTGTATTTCTCTTGGTGAATGTATTTCTCTGCAAGTACATTTGTAACTATTGTTTACTATAAAAATGACTTGAGGCTTTGAAATGTCAAAAACTGTATCTTGAGCACCCTTAAAACTCCATGGTCTTATCAGGAAGGATTTAGTCGTAAGCGTATCAATCCTTTTTGTGGTATTAAGGAGTGTTAAATAGAGGGAAGATAAGGAAAAGGTAGGAAGGCAGCAGAACTGGGAAAACTGAACTGCAGTATGCATCTTGGACATTTCTTGAATGTTCAGATTACAGGTGATCAAAGAAAGATAAGTTGCTGTAACATAGTAAGTGATGGCTGAAAAGAGGCTTCCACAAGAGAACGGTAGTTGTAAAAGAACAGGTGGTTGACTTACACGATGTTAAAACAGTTCTTACATGTATCCAAGAAGGGACCCTTCCAATAAAATATTCACTGAGGTACTGTAACTTTTATCATTGCAAAAACTGTCAGTAATGGGTCTCAAGATAATGTCAGACACCAATCAATTATCTTAAAGTATATTTCCTTGGTTTTTTTTCTTCCTAGGTGTATACATTATTGTAGTTTACAGGTTGAAATGGTTAGAAGTCGCATTCAAAACCATATACCAATTTTCCACTGAAGTGGAAATAATGAAAATTGCAGTTGTCACCTTCTCACCGTGCTATAATAAGGCACATCACGTGTAGTAGGTGCAGTTGAGGAAAGCCAAAAGACCTTTCTTCATAAAGGAAATCTTAAAATTCTGACCTAGATCTGTTAACAACAACATACAAAACTTTTGTAATACTTGAACTGATTGAAGCCCACATGCAGAGTACCAATAGTCCATATTAGGGACCTCGAGGAAAATAAAATGGGGCAGGTAATACTTAGTGTAACTACCAAGCAGGATTTACCGATCTCCACAAGCTGTTCTGTGTGAAAAATAAGAGAACTAATACATGATAGCTTATCATGTGCAGGGGTTTTACATGAGGTAGCATACAGTTATCTTTGCTCTTTCCATCTGTCATTTTCACTATCACTCATTTTCATTGACTTTGTAGCATAAGTATGCTGCTAGAGGACAAAAAAAAAAGCCAGAAAGAAAGTTGAACCCCATATATCAGTACAGGTTGGGGAATGAACTCTAAGACAGTACTGCAGGGCTCTTGGTGGACAGCAGGATGAGCATGAGCCAGCAATGTGCCCTCATGGCCAAGAAGGCCAATGGCACCCTGGAGTGTATTAGAAGGGCTGTGGGCAGTAGGTAGAGAGAGTTTCTCCTCCTCTACTCTGCCCTTGTGAGACCACATCTGGAATATTGTGTCCATGTTTGGGCCTCTCAATTCAAGAAGGACAGGGAGCTGCTGGAGAGAGTTCAGTGCAGGGACACCAAGATGATGAAGGGAATGGAGCATCTTGGTCACTCTTCAAGAACCAAATCCTCCAAACCCAGGATCAGTGTGTCCCAATGCAGAAGACAGGAGGAAAAGGAGGTAGGAGGCCTCCATGGATGAGCAAGGATCTGCTGGGACAACTCAGGCAGAAAGCAGCCTCAGAGGTGGAAACAGGGGCTGGCTTCTAGGGAAGAGTATAGGAATATTGCCGGGGCATGCAGGGCTGCAACTAGGAAGGGTAGAGCCCTTCTAGAATTAAATTTAGCCAGGGATGTTGAGGACAGTAATAAGGCATTTTTCAAGTACACCAGCAGCAGAAGGATGGTGAGGGGTAATGTGGGCCCATTGCTAAATGCTGAGGGTGCCCTGGTGACAGAGGATGCAGACAAGGCCGAAGTACTGAATGCCTTCTTTGCTTCAGTCTTTATGGCCAAGGCCAGCCCTTGGGAAGCCCAGTCCAGCAAGGATAACAGGATGGCCAGGACAGCAGAGGACTTGCTCTGGGTGGAAGAGGTTAAAGACTTGTTGGCCAAGCTTAAAGCTCATAAGTCAATGTGTCCTGATGGGATGCATCACAGAGTGCTGAGAGAGCTGGCTGATGTGATTGCTAAGCCTCTCTCCATCATTTTTGAACAATCCTGGAGGACAGGTGAGGTGCCTGAGGACTGGAGAAAGGCCAATGTCACACCAGTCTTCAAAAAGGGCAGGAAGGATGACCCAGGAAAATACAGGCCGGTCAGCCTCACCTCCATCCCTGGAAAGGTGATGGAACAACTCATCCTAAATGTTATTACTGAACATATGAAGGATAAGATGGTTATCAGGGGGAGTCAACATGGCTTCAGCAAGGGGAAATCCTGTTTGACCAACCTGATATCCTTCTATGAGTGCATAACCGGCTGGCTAGATGAGGGGAGAGCAGTGGATGTCATCTACCTTGACTTCAGCAAGGCTTTTGACACTGTCTCCCACAACATCCTCATCAGGAAGCTCAGGCAGTGTGGCTTGGATGAGTGGACAGTGAGGTGGATCGAGAGTTGGCTGAATGACAGAGCCCAGAGGGTGGTGATCAATGGCACAGAGTCAAGTTGGAGGCCTGTGGCCAGTGAAGTTCCACAGGGATCGGTTCTGGGGCCAGTCTTGTTCAACATCTTCATCAACAACCTGGATGAGGGGACAGAGTGTACCCTTAGCAAGTTGGCTGATGACACCAAACTGGGAGGACTGGGTGACTGACCACAAGACTGTGCTGCCATTCAGCAGGATCTTGACCAGCTTGAGAACTGGGCAGAGAAGAACCTCATGAGGTTCAACAAGTGCAGAGTCCTGCATCTGGGAAGGAACAATCCCATGTACCAGTACAGGCTCAGGGTCGAACTGCTGAAGAGCAGCTCTGCAGAGAGAGACCTGGGAGTCCTGATTGATAATAAACTAAATATGAGCCAGCAATGTGCCCTCATGGCCAAGAAGGCCAATGGCAGCCTGGGATGCATCAAGAAGAGTGTGGCCAGCAGGTCAAGGGAGGTTCTTCTGCCCCTCTACTCTGCCCTGGTGAGGCCTCATCTGGAGTCCTGTGTCTAGTTCTGGGCTCCTCAGCTCAGGAGGGACAGGGAAGTGCTGGAGAGAGTCCAGCGCAGGGCCACCAAGATGATCAGGGATATGGAACATCTTTCATATGAGGAAAGGCTGCAGGAACTGGGGCTGTTTAGTCTGAAGGAGACTGAGGGATGATCTTATTAACATTTATAAATATCTAAAGGGTGGGTGTCAGGAGTTTGGGACATCCCTTTTTTCTATAGTAGATAGTAACAGGACAAGGGGTGATGGGATGAAGCTGGAACACAAAAAGTTGCACTTATATAAGAAAAAACTATTTCACTGTGAGGGTGAGGGAGCAGTGGAACAGGCTGCCCAGAGGGGTTGTGGAGTCTCCTTCCTTGGATGTCTTCAAGACACACCTGGACATGTTCCTATGCGACCTGATCTAGGTGAACCTGCTTCTGCCAGGGGGGTTGGCCTAGATGATCTTTACAGGTCCCTTCCAACCCTACCATTCCGTGATTCTATGATCTTCCTTATGAGGAAAGGCTGAGGGAGCTGGGGCTCTTTAGCTTGGAGGAGATTAAGGGGTGACCTCATTAATATTTACAAGTACAGAAAAAGGAGGATGAAGCCAGGCTCTTCTCAATGATGACATGTGATAGGACAAGGGGCAATGGGTATAAACTGGAACACAAGAGGTTCCAAAGAAACACAAGGAAGAATTTCTTCACTGTTCAGGTGAGGGAGCACTGGAAGGAGCTGCCCAGATCTGTTGTTGAGTCTCCTTCACTGGGGATATTCAAAACTCACCTGGACGAGTTCTTGTGTATTCTAGGTGGTCCTGCTCTGGCAGGGGTGTTGTACTAGAAGATCTTTCGAGGTCTGTTCCAGCCATTAAGATTCTGTGATCCTCCCTGCTAATTGTAGCTAACTGATACAACTGCCAGAATATATTTTATAATAATAATTCTAGTACTTTTGAAGTACAGGAAGTTAGTTACTTTTATTCCTTTACTAACACTGCAAGCATATGCTTTCTTTAGGAAGTATAGAGAAGAAATGTTGTTAATTCCAATGAAATAAAAGGCCTTAAAGCAGTTTTCCTGGAAAGAAAATGATATTTGATTAGTATTGACTAAAAAGCTGGTAAAGATGGCACTTTTCTAACTATATGAAAGAAGTAATTGTATTTTAGTCCAAGATTAAACATAGCCTTAGGGAACACATTGGTTTTTAATTGTCAGCAGAATTTATCAAAATGTTGCTAACATGAACTTTGGAATAAGTTTGGAATTAATCTAATTTCAAATTGGAAGCTTTGTAGGACCTAGCCATTTAACTATGTTTGTAATTAACTGGATCAAGGATATTTATGAAGAATGAACCCTTTTAAAGACTTCAGAGAACAGTTTCAAGTGTTTTCTTTCATGTCTGAGTTGTGTTAATTTTAGTGATGTTTCCATTCATTAGATATTTTCAGTTCAGCAGTTGGATTTGCTCTGTTAACTATACAAGATGTGATGTGGGGTTTTTTTTAAAAGAGAGTATTTTTGTAGGGCATTTTGCTTCAGCTTTTTGGAGGATCAAGAAAGGATTTTAGTAACACGGGAAGAGGTAATTTTCGTGCAGAGATCAACATTCTTCTCTGTGGTGATCCTGGTACCAGTAAATCACAGCTGCTCCAGTATGTCTACAACCTGGTTCCTCGAGGCCAGTACACATCTGGCAAAGGCTCAAGTGCGGTTGGTCTTACTGCGTATGTGATGAAGGATCCAGAAACACGGCAACTAGTTCTTCAGACAGGTGCTCTGGTACTTAGTGACAATGGCATTTGCTGCATTGACGAGTTTGATAAAATGAATGAAAGCACAAGATCGGTGCTACATGAAGTAATGGAACAACAGACTCTCTCCATTGCAAAGGTATGTCTCCTTCAATTCCACGTTCTTTGTAGTAAGCATGCTATCTGCTAGGCAGCTGAAACCAAAAAGTTACCAGAAGAACAAAGAACTTCACTTTTGTGTTGTTGTCAGTGGATCAATCCTAGGTTATGTAACAACTCATTTACATGCAAATACAGCTGTCATAGCAAACTGTAGTGTTTTTGCATTGTTTTGTTCTCGCTTAACTCTAAAAGGTTGTTGCAGTGCTACTACAGAACCAATTTAGTAACGCTGGTGGGCTCATGAAGTTGGGGAAAGAAAGTTTTGGCAGTAAAATTTTTCTGAAGCCAGCTGCAACCAATGTTTTTCATTTTGACAGGCTGGAATTATTTGCCAACTGAATGCTCGTACATCTATCCTAGCAGCAGCAAACCCTATAGAATCACAGTGGAATCCAAAGAAGACTACTATTGAAAACATCCAGCTTCCTCACACGCTGTTGTCAAGGTACTCATGCTTCCGAGTCATGTTTTTAGGAGATCTTGTACTTCCTCCTGTGAAAATTATTAAATAGAGCAGAGCAGAACAATTATGTTGTACATAGCATAATGGAAAACTTTGTACAGTTTATTTTAAATGTTGTTCTTAAAGCTTCTATATGTGCAGTAACTGTCTTTTATTATTTACATATTGACCTTGAACAGAAGATCTGATGAGATCCGTAAGATCTCTTTATTTACTTCAATATTGTTTGGGGTTTTTCCTGTTGTTTCATGATCATCTCCTACAATAGTTATTCTGAAATTTATAGCATATGTAACTTCAGAAAAAACTCAGGATGTTTTTCTTACCTCCATAAAACCCTGAAAGTGAAACTAATTATCAGAAAACTTGGAGCAGAGCTGTTAGAATTTGAAGATCTGTGCCTGCTTCATGTTGTTCTGTCAAATTCAGTTAAAGAAGTGGTAGTACTAGCCTCTGGAGTGATGGAAGTTAGAACATTTAGCATCTGCTGATTTGAAATTAAACTATGTGCTGCAGTTGCATCTCATGAGGAATTTCTACACTAGGTGGAAATTTGAAGTGTACTGATATACTGGATATTCTGAGGACACAGCTTGGATTTCAATTAAAAGCTGCTTAGTTTAGCCATTTAGTGATGAATAGTACTTTAATACAGGTGTACTGAATAAAACTAGGCTTGAGCAGGATCTCAGTTCCACCACTTACTGGATTTAAGCTTATGAAAATGCACAGCAGGCCAGCTAAAAATGTAAGAAGTAATAGTTATGAGGTAGGAGTTATTTAAAGGCAAAAACCCCCAAACAGTCTTCTTAAACAACAGGAAAAGTATGCACACTAATACTGGACTCTAACCCCAATCAGATTTGACTTGATCTTTTTAATGTTGGATCCACGTGATGAAGCTTATGACCGACGTCTTGCTCGCCATTTGGTTTCACTGTACTACCAAAGTGAAGAAAAATTGGAGGAGGAATACATGGACATGGCAGTGTTGAGGGATTACATTGCATATGCTCGTAGTTACATAAATCCCAGGTTAAGTGAAGAAGCAAGCCAAGCCCTTATTGAGGTAAGAGTTGCTGTTAATGTTCTCAGTCCTTACTGACTTGTCAAAAATGGCAAAATCCCTTTGTATGTGTTTTTCTATTAATACATAATTTTACTGTGAGATTCTTCAAATATCTCTAAAAATGACCAGCATTTATGAAGAAAAGAAGGATCAGTGTAAAAGTCATTCTGTGCTTTGATTGTTGGCTTTCAGATCTGCTGGTTTTGGCTCTGTCACATTCATAAAAGCATAAAATTCTACTGAAATGTATGTATCAGTATGGACACAAGCACTATTATGTAATCAGTGACCTTGTTAATGTTTACAAATGTGTAAAGGGTGGGTGTCAGGAGGATGGAGCCAGGCTCTTCTCAATGATAGGACACAGGGCAATGGGTATAAACTGGAACACAAGAGGTTCCAAAGAAACAAAACGAAGAATTTCTTCACTGTTCAGGTGAGGGAGCACTGGAAGGGGCTGCCCAGATGGGTTGTTGAGTCTCCTTCTCTGGGGACATTCAAAACCTACCTGGATGAGTTCCTGTGTGACCTACTCTAAGAGGTCCTGTTCTGGCAAAGGGCTTGGACTGGATGATCTTCTGAAGTCTCTTCCAACCCTTAAGATTCTGTGATTCTGTAAGACCAGTCTGAAGTTATTTAAAGTTATTAAAATCTTGACTTATTATCATGGCTTAGTTGCTTTGTAAGGGAAATGTGCACCTGTGATATGGTTATCCTTCACTGCAGGAATATCATGAAGGTGTATAAGCAATATAATCACTTGTACTCTGTCTGAAAGAAGAGGCAAGAGGTGAAGGGGAGTCTGAAAATAATAGAAACAACAGGATTTACTAAACTATTTAATGACTCTTCAGGCCTATGTGGACATGAGGAAGATCGGCAGTGGCAGGGGGATGGTTTCTGCGTATCCCCGACAGCTTGAGTCTCTGATCCGACTGGCGGAGGCACATGCTAAAGTACGCTTTTCTGAGAAGGTTGAAACAATTGATGTAGAAGAAGCAAAGCGCCTCCATCGTGAAGCACTGAAGCAGTCTGCTACTGATCCAAGGACTGGAATTGTGGACATATCCATTCTCACTACAGGTCTGTGTTGTCATTGGGCTTTTGTTACTTTAAAATGTAACTTAACCTGTCCCCTTTAGTTTATTTCTAAAAGGTGGTTTTCCTTCTTTTTATAAGGAATGAGTGCAACAGCTCGTAAGCGGAAAGAGGAGTTGGCTCAAGCTTTAAGGAAGCTTATCCAGTCAAAGGGTAAAACACCAGCTTTGAAATACCAGCAGCTTTTTGATGATCTCCGAGCTCATTCTGATACAGTAAGTTTCCTGCTTTGTTTTTACACTTTTGTTAATCTTGAAAGCATGGCATTTTTTCCAAATACGATCTTGTTCTCAAATCACATTATGAAGGGAAAGAGAAACGCTAACTTGTTCAGCTGATGGGTCCAGAAAGCCAATTCTAATTCTAAATGAGATTAATCTTTGCTGTTTCTTAGTCTGTTCTGCCTTCTGAAATAGCAAATGCAGCCTCAGGGTTCTAGGCCAGATTTCAAACTGCAAAAAGAACATACTAAAGCTTAAAAAAACTGATAAAGAAATTGGTAGAAAGTAAGGCATTTTTATGGTCCTTAAAGTATTCCCCCCTACCCTATGTTTACTTGATTTACTTTTTTTCTTTAAGGCTGTCACTAAGGAAATGTTTGAAGAAGCGCTTCGTGCCTTGGCTGATGATGACTTCTTGACTGTGACTGGAAAGACTGTTAGACTGCTGTAAGGTAGCCTTTTCTTGCAAGCCAGCTGTCATGGCTTTATCTCGCCTTACTTGAGACAGTGTCAGTCCGCAAGATCTTTGAGGTTTGGGACTATCACTTGCAATGATAAGCATAGCTTTTCCTTGCAATTCAACTGTCACAGCTTTACTTTGCCATATTATATCGCCAGTCTGCGTGACTTTCAAGATTTGGGGCTATCGTTTGCTGTGACTCTGTAGTGACGATTAAGTGTCTCTTATGTCAGAGCAAGAGGTTACGATGGACCTAAGACATCCTTAGCTGAATAATGCTACTTACGTTTTAGCTCAATGCAATTACTACTCTGTCAACCACCACGTATTCGTTTTTTTAATGAGGTTTTGTGGAACATGCTAACAACGTCTGTATTTCAAATTTAATTGTAAAAATTCATCTTGAATGACTTCTTAGTAAATGCAAGTTGACTACTCGTATTGCCGTAATCTGAAATAAAGTTATTGATTTAACAGGGCTCTTTAGCATTTATTTCAAGTGAAAATGAGCATATCCTGGGCACAGCACATTCCAGTCTAGAATTCTGCAATTTTTGGGAAGCTCTCTTTAAGAGCTTTTTTGTTGTTTTGTGGATACTTTGGTAGTATCTTCAGTGTAAAAAAGGCAGATGGATTCTACTTGAAAACAGGGGGTTTTTTATAACACATTTAAACATGACTGGATAATTGAAGTTACTCACCTTTGGTGTAATCTTATGTAATTTATCATAAAAGAAGGTCTAGTAGCACATGACTGGAGCACCTTCTCTCACTCTGGGGCAGGGTAGATGCTCTCAGCCATTGCAAGGCAATAGCTACTCTTGCTTTCACAGCTGATCTAGCAGAAGAGTTCCCTAATACACTTAAGTGCAGGCACGACGAGGCTAATATCAACTGCTTGTTTAGCCCTTTCAAGATTAAGTACTCCCATACTCTGTGCCACTGCTACCAACAGAAGGGAAAAAAGTTTCCCCCATGTGAAAAGGGAGCACTTTAAAACATATTTTTCTTGCTACTGGTTTGTTATATGAACAAGATACTATTGAACTGCAGTTGAATTTTCAGTGATTTGTTTCTTTAGGATGCGGGAGGAGCTGGTACTGTCCTGGAGTTAAAAATACAATATATGCCAGCAGCATCGGATTAATCCACAGCCATCTCCTCTGTCTTTTTAGTAAAGGTATATGTTGTATTTTTCTGTACAGGAAGTCTAGGTTCCTTGACTCAAGGGTTAAAATTTACATTAAGGTAAACTGAGATCTCAAAAGCTTGATGCTTCTCTTCAAAAGAAGAGTCTGTAAAATAAAATTCCAAACTCCCTTAAATACCAGAATTATAGATTCTCGAGTGGCACTTGTGAGACAATATCTTAATGTTGCTTAGTTACGTGTTTTGCTTGGACAACACTGTCATCACTACTACTTTCCTTCTCCACAGTAACGTGCTATTATTTCACGCCGTCTACCTTTTACGTGAGACTGAGTCAACTCGAAACAGTTAACTTTTACTTTTTGAAAGTATCACTTGCGTATTTTTGCCATTTACATGGCTTGGTCTTTGAAGTGCTACATCAGTTCACAAACCTTTCCCATTTTTCCATGCTCAGAGCTATAACAAGACTAACTTCCTTCCTAACCACTTGCTACTTCCTCCTGTTGGACAAAACACCATGGAAGTTTCTTAAATGTGTTTTTGAGTTTAAGAAAGTTGACTTAGATGCATCATTGTGTGAAATTTTTTAACACTGCCTACACTAGCAAAATTCCTCAAATTCATTTCCGCAGTGCCAAGCAATTTTATTACTGTAAAGCAAATTGGGCTGTTCATCTTCTTACAAATTCAAAATGCATATTGAATTGCACAGCCACAAAATCAAGTGTCCTGGGAAACAAAATTCTGTGTGTAGAAATGGATTTCAGCTCCCTTTCAATTTAAGATGAGTCTTAATTTCTTAATTCACCATCTTTTTTGAAGTAAAACGCGTATTGGGAATTACTTTTACTTAGCGTTTATAGGGTTATTTGCAGAATAATCCCACTAGGTGGCTCTTAAAGCCTGTATGTGGTAGTTGATAGAGATTTGTTTTCAGTTTCTATTGGCCTTTTTTTTTTAAATAAGCAAGGACTGAAAGTGCCACTGTAATTTAGGTAGATATAGAATGGAAATGCTTGTAATCAATCTTTTTGTTAAAAAAAAAAGATAAAAAAATCCTAACCATTGATATGCTAACTTGAAATTAGACAAAGCAGAAGAAGGATTAATTTACTTAGTCTGAAAATATTGTCCTTGCTCTATGCAATAGTCTCAAACTGTGTATCATCATTTACTGTTGCATTTACCCTATGCTGTTGTTATAATTAAGCTTATTTTAAAAACTCAAGTCATTTAAAGACTGTGATATGCAATGAGGGGACAGCACTCCTGCTAGAAACTTCATATTCTTAATATCAGAAACAATAGAGGAAGGCATTAAATACATTCTACAAAAAGGCATAATAAAGAAGTTTAGCCTACTGGCAGAAATAATTTGTAATAAGTCACTTTGTAGAGACTACAGTTTAAGTGATCTGCTACCTATATAGATCTGTATCTATAAAGAGAAGTAGCTGGTGAAGTGAAATGGAATATCACTGCTGTTTTTCTAGCACAGAATGTCATCACCAGTTAATCAGGATGGGCAAGGAACCAGTACAAGACAGACCAAAAAATGTAATTAACGAGTTTCAAAGCTGGTACTTAATTTATCTGCAAGCAGAGATTTGACCGTAACATGATTTGATCCCAATTTTTGTTGAGTGCTTCAGTAAGAACAGATGTAAAGTCTTAAGTCTTTCAGAATGCAAATAACTCTTATTCATGTACTCAGCAACAAAGAAACTTTAAAGCCACTTGTAAGTACCTAAAGGGTGTATGTCAGGAGGATGGGGTGAAACTTCTTCCTGTAGCACCCAGGACAAGGGGTAATGGACATAAGTTGGAAACCAGAAAGTTCAACTTAAACTGAAGGAAATACTTTACGAGTGTGGGAACCCTGGCACAGGCTGCCCAGGGAGGGTGTGGAGTCCCCTTCTCTGGAGGTTTCCAAACTGCCTGGACATGTTCCTATGTGACCTCATCTAGGTTGACCTGCTTCTGCAAGGGGGTTGGACTAGATGATCTCTAGAGGTCGCTTCCAACTCCTACCATTCCATGATTATATAGGCAGGATTTTTTCATTAGTTCTGAAGTCTCAGTAACATCTACTTGGTTGACAGTTCCACTCACCTTCCATCACTGTGTTAACAGTTACGCACCAGAATGACTCAGTTCCTATCACTTTTAAGAAATAATTGCCTCTGTGACTCTTACTAGAAGTTTCTCATGGAATCTGCATGATGTATAAGCACTCCAAGAAAACAAATGAAAATAAATGAATACAAAGTAATCATCAGTACGGGCCTGATCCAGCTTCTCAGCAATACAGGGGCTAGTGGTAGAAATTAATCTAAGTACTTTTTCTTGTCAGCTTCTTAATATCTGAAAGATGCAACCCCAGGCTGATCAGGAAGCTAAAGCAGGCTTAATGCTGTTTTAACTGCAAATATGAGAATGACTCCAATAGGTAACCTATTTCCCCTGGGATAAACAATAATGTTCCCAAATGTTTGGTACAATGCTATGTAGACCTCTCTCAGCTGTGCAAAGCAGCACAAGTGCTTTATATGGTCTATTTTGCGAAAGCACCATATGCAGGTTAGAATCTTTGCATAACCCTTTTGGCAAAACTTGAAGATGGATGTTGCCAAGAAATATTGTAAACTCTTGTACTGCCTTCATTTCATGAAGAGGGGAAAAAAATATCATCAATCTGTTTGCCTATCTGAAGAGATTTTGGAATAATCAGTTGTCATCTTAAAAGAAGGAAAGGTACCCTTTCTCTGAAAAGAGCCACCATTACATATTCCCGAGAGAACAGATGTGTAAGTTACCTTTGTCCATGCTTCTTAAAACAGCTAAGAAATTGCACATCAAAAATCAGGAATCTTTTTTTCATACATATAAAGCATGTTTACTAAAGGATGTTGGTGGGACAAGAACACAGTGTCATCACAACGTGCACTGAGAACAACTCTGCAGAAAACAACTGTGTACACAGTAGCCATAATCATATCTCAAACTGTTGTCAGAATGATGACACTTAGTATGGCCATTCTAGGCATATTCTGTTTACTCATCAAAATGGAGCTAGTCACCAAGACTGCTACACACTTTTAGGTACGCCCAAGACTTCAAGGGTTTTCCAGTTTCAGCCTCCAAAAGATAAGGAGACACACCAAGAAGTGTATTAATAACTCTGTGCTAGTTCCATGCATATTTTCCTCCTCAGCCACAAACAGGTAGAAGACGTGAGGAAATAAGCAGGCTTTTTTGCACGCTCTAAGATGCTTAGTTAATACTCAAGACATAAGACATTTAGCAGCACTGGTCACTAAGATCTAGAAAGCTGCACTTGATGTGCAGCTGTTTCAAGAAGAGTCAGGGGGAAGCGCACCTGCATAAAGAAACAGACAACATCTTGAGAAGGATCAGAAGAAGAAACTAAAAAAGTATTACAGGAAGTTAGTGTGAATTGGTTAGACGGTTGAGGTTACCTCTGAAGCTCTAACACAAATGTGGCAGCAATTAGCCTCTTAAAAGCAGCTTTGTGAAAACTGAAGTAGGAGAGAAGGCTAGGGATCATAAATGAAAAGAAATTCTTGTATTTCTGGAGAAGGACCACAACGGGCAGCTGGGGAAGAACAAGCATTCATAAACTGCTATTTTCCCCTTTCTGATAAAAAAAGACTTGCAGATTCAGCTCTCTAGCCATCATTCATCAATTGTTTCTCATAAAGCCTGGAAAAACATCATGTTTCAGAATTCTTTTTCTGCCAATTTTACTTCAAATATCCAGGAAGAGAATAGTTATGACAGAGTCAGTGCAGTCATATAGGCCTGAGTTTAGTAGTAAGGCTCACAAAAGAAGGAAGAGGGGAAGGGAAGAAGGAAGGCAGTTTTACCCAGGTTATGACAAAATAAAAATGTTACCGAAGAAGTTACATATTTTGGCTTAGTATTTTCTGCTTCTAGGTGTAACAGTTGCTTTGTAAGAAAACACTGGAGAATGCGGGCATCGATCCCGCTACCTCTCGCATGCTAAGCGAGCGCTCTACCATTTGAGCTAATTCCCCTCCCTCACATTCCTAACGGGGACCATGCAACTGTCCATCTTCAGGGCGTATTTAAAATTGCAGCTCCTTACACACCATACAATTTTCTCTCTTGTTCTGGTCTCTCTATTCACAAATGAAAAAATACATTCAACTTTGATTCCAAAACAGATGTCAAATAATACATTTGTAATATTTCATTTAGCAACTCCAAATGAAGCTGTAAATAACAAAACAGAAAAGAGATTTTTTTTTTCCAGGGGTATAAACCAAAATTTTAAAATGAGGTTATTATGTGTAATTCAAGAGAAGTAGTATGTTCTGGCATTTGGTTTTCTCTCCATAAAAGTCAGTTTCTTTTTTTTTTAAATATGAGTTAATTATTTTAATTTATTCTTGTGAAAGATATGGCACCATTTAAGACATAAATCACATACACATAAAAAAGAAGAGCCTCTTTTACTTGAAAATTCCATTTTAATACGTGAATATATCTTTCATAATTCAATGTTCTTTTATCCCACCACAAACAAAATACAGCAGTGGAGAATGCGGGCATCGATCCCGCTACCTCTCGCATGCTAAGCGAGCGCTCTACCATTTGAGCTAATTCCCCCCTTCCAATCAGTTTTATAGCTACAAATGCAAACTGCCTTCCCCCAACTGACTCCGCTTCTTTATCAGGTGTAGTAACCCCAGGACAGCCATTGAGAACACTTACTACCATTTGACCTTGAGGGTTTTTTTTTTTTCATGAGGACAAACTGCTGTGATAAGGCACCTCATGCTTACTTACATAACCATCTCAGGACTTGCACCTTTTCAGTGCTACCCCACTCACACTAAATTTTTCCTTCTTTGAAAAGAGCAGCTTCTTCTATGTTGAGGGATGTCACATCACAGACAATGCAATGGAGCAGCTTGAAGATAATATAAAACTAGTATGTGCCCTGATGTCCCTTAAGACCATCCAAAAAGCAAAAGTCAAACCTCATTACATCAGCTTGTATCAGTTTACATTAGTTTTACCAAAGACATGCTTCAAATTGATCTGTGTTAAATGAAAGTATGTTGTCAGAAAGTCTTCACAGCTGAAATACTCTAGAGAAATGAAAAAAATGGAAGGAGGGAGATCACATTATTTTCAGCCATATAGGTAATGAAATTCTTCCAACCAAGTGGAGAAATTAGAAAGTTTTACTCACCATCTTACATGAAAACTTAGTAATTGCAACAAATTCAAGACTGGGAAACAATGGGCTGTTAATTAAATGAAATACACATTTTACTCACTGAAAATAGTACTATTGCAGAGGTCTTCCCTCAACCTTATCTGACTTTGGCATCAAATAATGTTTTTTCTGTGGGATGAACTGTTCAAGCTTTAAGCCTTTTCAGTTGCAGCAGAGTGAGACTTGGTGGTGAGAAACAGGGAGAGGTAACCTGCCATTCTCTTACTGACTCAGGCTGCACAGAGTAGATAAAGAAAAGGGTACCTAGAATGGAGCCTTGTGAAATATGATATGGGAAAGATCCCAGCTGCAGACGTGAGTGTCTCACTGAGCCTGTGAGAAGGACTGAAACCACTTTTGCATATTTGCTTTCCCTCTCAAGTTTACTTCAGTGAGGTAGATATAGTCAGTTACAATATACTGCAAGAAACGGGGAAAAAAATTAATGTCGTGGAGACTGAGGTAAGGCAGGGGAATATTTAAATTCTATGAGAATGTTTGCAATGATCCTGTGGGCTTAGTTCCACATCTTGACCTTAATCTAGATTGTGATAGACTTGAAGTACTATCTTACTTTAGCAAGTTGTAACTAGCTAATGCTTAATTTTGTATTTTTTTTTAATTTTGACTGGATGCTGTCATCCAGTAAGATAATTCCCTTAGAGAAAACTGCCAGTGCATGTATTGTAGGATTGCTGCACATGTTTTCCTTTAATAGCAGAACTTAATTTTCTGCATTTAAACAGAAAGTAAGAAATCTTGTATATTTTCTATTGCCTTTGTTGTTTAATAGTGTAACAGTGTAATCACTCTCAGTGTCAGCTACATTTTTGTTCTCTAAATCCCAAAAGCAGTCCTTGATTTAATAATCTGGGAATAGAGCTTTGCCAACGTGCTTCTTACTGCAAAGCCAGTTGGTATGACTATACTTGAATTTTTACATTTCTGAAATGCTTTTATTAACTCCATATAGTTAAGATGCAATACTATTTTATCTGACTCAAAGTCAATACAAAAAATAGAAATATTGAAAATATAATGTAGGAAGAGATAAACAAATACTTCCTCTCAATAAACTATGATAAACATCACATTTTAAACCACTGTATTTTTATCTTTTTATTTATATTTTATCTGTTAAACCACTGTCTTATTTACATACAGCTAATTAGAAAACAAAGTTGGAAAAGCAAACAGACTTGAAAGAAAGAAAACAAAATCTTAATTGCCCTTCAGTGACTTCTAATAGTATCCTTTCTAGATTTTAAGTCCATGTTTAATAGAAGTAAAAAAAAAAGTTCTTGCCTTCCTGAATAAACACTAGAAGAGGCTTTGTTCACGAAAGGAATCACAGAATCTTAAGGGCTGGAAGGGTCCTCGAAAGATCATCTAGTCCAACCCCCTGCCAGAGCAGGACCAACTAGAGTAGGTCACATAGGAACTCGTCCAGGTAGGTTTTGAACGTCTCCAGAGAAGGGTGTCGTTTCATGAAAGTAACAGATGAGAAAACGCCATAGTATGCTTCTCTTATATTGAGTATTCTGACTTTTAAGCTAGCAGGCTATCTATGTAAATATAAAAATGATTCAGTGTTATTAAATAAGCTGACCCAACAAAGCAATTTTGGCTAGTCCAGCCAAGGTGTGATTCAGCAGAAGTAAACCTTACCATAAACAAGCCAAGGGGAATTAGCTCAAATGGTAGAGCGCTCGCTTAGCATGCGAGAGGTAGCGGGATCGATGCCCGCATTCTCCAGTATTTTGAGGGGCGATCGAATATCTACTGTAGCTAAGATTTTCTTCCATAAATTGTCCAGATTTGTTCAAGAAAATATATAGCTAGTAACATAATACACAGTGATAACACAGTAATATATACTATTTCATACAGTAAATAAATCAGGAAAACACTCAATTAGAGACTTCAATTGGGAAGTCTCTGAAAAGCAGTTTCCATACAAAAACACGTAATACTGATGTTCTTATTCTGTCATGAAAGATATAAAGTTCACTTCTCTCTCTTACGAGTGCCTTGAAATTTCTTGTAAACTTTTTTTTCTCTTTAGTTTTTAATTATATGAAACGTTAGTGAAATTGTCTCTAAGAAGATGCAAAAATAAGTATTTGTCTATATAAATCATCAGCTCACCACTGAATTACTGTCTCACTGATTACCTTGCACCTATTCTAGCTAGGATGGGCACAACACACTTGTTCCTTACCTGTGTTTTCAAGTGACATCCAATCACTCAATTTCTTACTCAACCCATTTTAAGGCAGTAATTTGCACTTTAAAAAAGAAAAAAAGGCTCATCTTTGATCAACATTAACAACTTCAATGATTTATATTGTGCATGTCCTTAAAACTGATAAATGTTAAACCTTACAGAAAAATGCATTTAAAATAGCCCCAGAATTTAAGGTAGTATAAACGGGGAACAGAAAAAAAAGAAGAAACCGTATCTGTCAACATGGGGTTTTTTTGTTCTTCAAAACCCCTTAACAGGAAATTTGCACCTTTTTTGCATGCAGTTGCCCTTGTTTTAAATAAAACGGAAGTTGACAAGAGTTGACAATTCTTAACTAGAAAAAAAATCAGTATTGTTCGCAGTAGCGATTAAAAGTAATAGTTGTATAAAATGGCAAGTGGAGAATGCGGGCATCGATCCCGCTACCTCTCGCATGCTAAGCGAGCGCTCTACCATTTGAGCTAATTCCCCCTGTGAAGCCACTCCCACGTTTACCGTCAGTTCAGATTTCCCCATGGTTCATTGACCAAAAAACCTACTAAAACTCGTTCTGCTGTCTCAAATACAAACAAAACTTTCCCCCCCAGAATCACGCTGATATTCTACCCAACAATCACACCGGCAGCTGGGCACTCAGAGCCCGCTGCTTGAGCTGTAACCTCCTACCGAATTTACTGGCAGGCAGGAACTGAACAAAACTTCCCAGTGAAATGTAGAATTGATGAGGTCTTCCACAAAGCACACCGCTTCTGACAACCTTTGTGGGAATTTTGTCCAACACGAAATCTGGAGTCCTCAATCCGATGCGTTTCATTCAGCTCAGCTGCAGCTGAATAAGAGAAGTCTGTGCTTCCAAGCAACTGCAGATTTATTTAACACCAAACAATTATGACTGTAGAGAGCACTCTGGATATATTTAAAGATCATTATTTTTCTAAATGTGATTTTTCCTATTTGTAATCTGTATTTGGAAGAGAAACAGCTAAACGACTTTACCCATTTCCATATTTTACAATATAGTAGACATGACTGGACAGGTGGGTTCTTTATCTTGTGGCAATGGAGTGTGACGCCAAGTTATAAAAACAGAGCATTGGCAAAAATAGTTTACATAATTTCTTTACATCTCTCAGGAATTTTTAAAGTGTGACTATATTAATTTCAATGGTTACAAGATGGAACATAAGAGGTTCCAAAGAAACACAAGAAACATCTTCTTCACTGTGAGGTTGACAGAGCACTGGAACAGGCTGCCCAGATGGGTTGTGGAGTCTCCTTGTCTGGAGATATTCAAAACCCATCTGGACAAGTTCCTATGTGACCTACTCTAGGAGGTCCTGCTCTGGCAGAGGGGTTGGACTAAATGATCTTTTGAGGTCCCTTCCAACCATTAAGATTCTGTGATCACCACACAGACACATATACATTCATATAAAAATTAAGAATATATACTTAAAATGTAAAAAAGAAATCCGGGATTTTACGACAGAGAACTGC
Source organism: Colius striatus (assembly GCF_028858725.1). Lineage (NCBI taxonomy): Eukaryota > Metazoa > Chordata > Aves > Coliiformes > Coliidae > Colius > Colius striatus. The sequence goes on from NC_084762.1 coordinate 53,775,707, forward strand.
AAATTCTGTTTGGTGGTTTTGTTTCTGCAAGATTAGAGTTGGGCCTCAAAGAAAGTTGGACTTCCTACGTTTCTGCTTATTTGAAGTTAGGTAATAGAGTCTTCATCCTTTGAAATCAGCCTTTGGGTTGGGGGTGGTGAGGGAAAGCATCCTATTTATCATTTCACACTATTATAAAATGGAAATCAAGCAAGCAGAATAAATCTATCTTGCCAGAACAGTAGCATGAAGATTTGTCAACCCCATGTGACTGACATATCAGGACAATCACATATCAACACATTTAATGTGCTTCAGCTTCTTATTTCCTTAATCTCTATTTATTATCCTTTACCTTGGAGGATTGAAGCCATATCCAGCATATTTATATTTGCACAAATAGCTGCTGATTGAGAGTGCTGGAAACGATGATAATTTGTGCATATTATTAATCAGTGGTCAACTAACTGTTTGTTAGTCAGAAATAATCTTGACATGGATAAAAAAAGAACTATCGGCTAGTAATAGGAGGACACATCATTGACTTTGTTAAAACCCTAAGATGAGGAACCTTGGGGAAGCCCGTTTCTTTTCCCTGTAAAAAGAGGAATGAGAATTGAAGTGAATCCTTCAGAAATCTTACAATAGTCTGGTATTTTCTTTTGCTTTAATTCTAACAACAACAAAAAAAAAAAGCAAGAGAGAATTGCGAACTTTTAATATTGTAAACATAGTCCATCTTTTCCTTGCTAAAAATTCAAATATGTGCAATTAAATTTATTCCGTAACTCTAGAAACAATTCTCTTACAGTTTCCTTCTTGATTTGCCCAAGACCATTTAAGACACAGGAATCACACTGACATACAAACACCTTTGAATTCTCTCCTCTCCAAGGACTCAATGATTTCAGAAAGTACAATAAACAAAAACTAGTCTTTGCAAGACATCCAGGTTAATATCTAATATACATTTGATTGTTTTTATAACTGAGATTATATTTGTGTCCATGAAATAAATCAGAGTATCAAATTTTTGAAAGTTTTGCTGAGCCAATATTTCAATAACAGAACTTAAGTCATCCTCTGTATCTACAGTTCTTGCTGTGCTATATATAATTCAAGAAGAATATCTGCAGAAGTCCTCTGCAGTCAACAACTTTGGACTTAGCCATAACCAGCAGCAGCCTGGGAAAAAAAAGTGTTAGCAGAAAGATACGTAAAGCAGGACATCTCCAGTTTACATTTTTGTGCATGAATGGTTTTACTGCTGTGCAAAGTTCTATCTGGAGAAAAAACGGGGATAGTCTATGAATGTACTTGTGGCTTTCTAAGGCAACACCACTCCTTCATTACTTTTCCTGCAAGTTCCATTCACAGTATAAGGCAATTTTTAAATTACTACTTTTTTTTCTGAACCTTTGGCTTTCTTGTCTGAGCAACCTACATCATCTTCAGCAATGCAAGTCCCTTCCTTCTGCCCATCATGGTATCTGTACCTTCTGAATATCATGTCCGTAGAAGTCTTAAACGCTGACAAAAGATTTTAGGAATCTCAGCACAACACGGCTTGAAATATTCAGTGCTTCAAAAGACAGCACTGAACACTTCTAAACAACTAAGGGGTGCCCAAACAAGCCTCCAGTTGCAAATTCACTTTTAAGATAAAATAACAGCAGCAGTTTAGGACAAATCCAGTACTTGTTTTATCCAAAGATACTCTGGGAATACTATTATTTTAGGAATAGTAAAACATCATAAAAAAAGAAATAGAAAACACAATGTTGTAGAGAGGGTAGGAGAAATAAAGAGATGAAGGAGGAGCAGCAAGACACTTGACCAGAGAAAGATAGAATTCACAAGCTAGCTCTCCCATTAGTTATAAATCACTGACGCTAACCTCACTTTCTGAAGTTACCAAATGCTGGTGCAGCATCCAAGATGCCACTCCCTCACTACCTGATGAGGTACACTTACCTAACCTCAAATCTCTGTACCAAAGAGGCCTGTACATACTTCACCACTAACAAACCCCAGTATTGCTTACCTGCTCCCTCACTCACAGATGGCTTGGGGAAAAAACATTTCTCCCTCTTCTACTAAAACACAAACCATGTGGAAAGAGGCATCTGAAATTAATTTGTAGAAGACATATTCAGATCTTACAGCTAGAATTATTCTGCAGTTACCATAGACATGCCAGCAAGTGGCTGACACAAAGCCCTACTAGTCAGAACATCTGGCAAAGTAAGCAAGCTTGTTACTTTTTCTATGATGTTTTCACATAAACAGTTGGATTTTTGCACCAAGAGCTCTGACACATCCAGAAGTTTCTTTGCATAGTCATAGAGCAACTAGAAACACAGCACTTAGTTATGAGGAAAACATTCTTGAATGCTAGAGTGACTAAATCCCACTTTCAGAAGTGACTCAGAGTTATACCACAGTTATGGTACTACGTGTTTCAGTACACTCCAGAAACAAACTTGCTTTACATGAGTTGGCTTGATTACTAAAAATTTCACCCAACGTTTTACCATTTCAGCTAGAATGCCTTCTGCTCTCTGTTTCATTGACAAAAATACGTGATCTAAAATGTTCTAAATGATTTTCCTCCAAACAGGAATATATAACTCTAAGCTTCCTATTTAGTTCAAAGCAATTACAAAAATCTTCCAAACCAACAATCAACTAAAACAAACAAACAGAAAACCCAAAACCAAAGCCAAACAACTGTAAACCTTACAGATTTTCATTTGTGTTTGGTCTTTCTCAAAATTTTTCTTACTGTTCCTTCTAAATAAAAATTTCCAGTCTTAAAAACACCTATGTTGTAAAACAAACAGAATCCTTCTCATGGTGTTTGTACTAGGCTTGTATGAACACAGCCCAGGCAAGAACAGTGTTTCATCATGCCAGCTTTTGAATGGTAAAGGCACATCTATACAGCTTAATTAATGGAAGCCCCAAGCAGACTTAAAACAGCACACAAACTGGCAAGTTCTGCTGCCTATGAAACTTTTACATTTGTTACTAATCACTGGAAGTCCTAAGGCTTTAACACAGCAAAAAGAGGCAGACTTACTTGAAACAAACTCCAAAACTAACTAAAAATTAAGCAGCATTAAAATAACCTAATGATGGCTGCACAACGTTAATTTCATTCTTTTAAGTAGCTTAAGCTTCAAGTTGATAGATTTAGCATTAAAATGAACAAAATAATTATATCTGCAGTTCTGTATCCAAATCTGTACTTAAAGCATTGAAGAAAATCTGTTTTAGACCTCAGAAATAATTTTACAGTATCAAAATATGGAATTGAGCAACAAAATCAACACCCACCTTTGGAAAAAAACCTCCAACCGAACAACAAACCAAAGAGCCATCAAATCCCAACAGAAAAAAACCCAATAAAATAATGTAAATCGCATAAAAAGTCATACAGCAGATATGTCATGAGTCAGAAGAAACCTCCTTCCAGAATCCCAGAACCATTTCTGTTCTTAATGGCCACAATAAGAATAAAACTTGAATTTTTGAAGATTTTATTGTTTGCTTACAAAATTTTGCCTCCATTTGACTATCATTCATCATTTTGTACTAAAAACACTGAACAACACATGCTTTAAAAAGCCCCAGCAAAACCAACCACAGAAACCCTAGAGTTGCTACTTTTAGTAATATTTGCTACTGCTGTTACCTTTTTTAAGAAAAAGCAGTGCAGTCCACCTTGGAGAATGTATCATTACAACATTCAGTAATATTGATCAAATAATAAATGAGCAACCAGCTTAGCCAGACATCCTAAGTAACCTGGCATCCAAAGTTACTTAGCATTCACATCAGAAAATTGCAAAGGCTCAAATAGTTCATATTAAATACACTGCTTTTGTAAGAAGTACAAAACAAAAACATTCTTTGTATTAACCAGTTGTGCACAGTGACCTCACAGCTTAGCTTAAAATGAGATCAGTCTATCATTCTATGCTACTCTCTGCAATCTCCACCTAGATCACACAAAAATCTGTGTCATGATTTCAGCCTGTAACATCTCAAACTTTTGGTGAAAGTTGGAATATGGAGCAAAAAGCATCCATGGATTTTAAATTTTTGTCCAGATAATTGTAAGGATCCCAGATTAGCAAAGATTTCAGTCTGGTTTCAGTAGGAGAAACACTAAGTCATTTATTAATGTGATTATATTATACAATATTATCAGGTTTCTTTTCTAGGAAAAATGCTAGATTCACCTCACGACTTACTCTCATTTTTCTGCAAGGCCTAATATCTCTACCAACTTAATAAAGGTTCCAAAAAAGTTTCACCATCATAAGGCTCATGTACAATGCCCTCCTTCAATGATGACAATTTGTTTACCTTTTGCATAACCATCTTTCCCATTTGCTGCAAAAGTTCACAGGTGAGAGTCATGAAGATTTCCCTTGTTTAGAAGACGTAAAGAAGGTTTAAGATTTCTATATCCTGTGGGTTTTACTAGGGAACTGAACTACCTATATGCTAAATGAGAATTTCCACAAAATAATAGATTGATTTTAAGAACAATACAAACAAACCAACCAGAAAAAGAACTAAGGAACTGGTTATAGAGAATGATCTGAAACATATATTTGGTTGTAATGTTCAAACACTAGAGGTGTTTAAGGTAAACAGAACTCACTCAAGTTCAGTGTATGTTTGCCATTCCATCACTTGGGTCCACATGAACATCTCAGAGCTTGTCTTTAATTTATACACCACCCCATCTCCCGAGGAGCAGCACCACCTATCACACCTCCTCCTTCAAGCAAGCACCCCTATGACTGCAAAACTAGATTTCGCAAGACTCACGACAACCAGTAAGACAACTAGCACGAACAGAAACCCCCTAAGTAAAAAAGTACAAACAAACCTCTGCCAGCTTTGTCGCTCCATGGTCTCAGTGCGATTGATTGACAACCACCTCCACGCCCCTTCCTGCCCCCTCAGGGCCTGGCCTTCCTCATCCCTTCCCAGGCATGGAGCTTGCCAAGCCTTCTGCTTCAGTGCTGGAACCTTCTGCGGCCCTGTGTGAGCCTTCACCACCTACAACAGCCGCGTTCTCCTCCGAAACTGCCTCACCCCCCCTTTTTTTTTTTGTTTTCCTTTTTCCCTCCTTTCAATAGAGATGGTGTGTTAATGAGGCTAACCTGGGAGGTGTGAACAGGGAAACACTGTCCTCCTAGTCCCATCATCAGAATGGCTGGTAAGTCCTCAAAAGAAAAGGCTTGCCTGTATGGTGATCCTACCCTGTGGCCTAGCTCTGGTGTTCCTTATTGTCGAGGAGATAATGCAATGTTGGAGTGGATTTTGCCCTAGATTTCCCAAATAAAATGGCTGGAAATAGCAGGAATAACAGCTGAGTGTGTATACCTTTAAAAAAGGCTAAAGTTTTTTTTTTTTTTTGAGACTGTAAATTCATAATTAGGCTTATGCTCATGCATTATCCTAGGCATGGCTTTGAGGGTGGAGGTTGAAAAAACTAATTAAAAATATGTAAAATACAGGTTTGTGTTTAAGGAGGGCAAAAGTCTTACCTTACAACCACATTCCTGCTAGTTTCTAGCACTTGAGAGCACGACTTTTAAATAATTTTGATCTGTATCTTTCTCTGTCACATTTTTTTTCTTTGATTATAAACTTAAGGCTCATTTGCAACTGTAAAAGCTTCTTCTGTCTTAGAAAAAAAATCTTGGCCTCTGAACCTTTGACTCCAAGCATCAGGTTAACTGCTAGCAAGAAAAGACAGTTCTGTAAGATGAGAAAACCGACCTTCAATTTATCCTGCTAGCAAGATTGATGAAATTGTACAGGCTAAGCTGATGCATCTTGTACTCTTCTTCCTTGGTTCCTTGGAGTCTCTGAAGTTTTGGCAATAACCTATATTCTGTGCATTTGTAACCTTGTCATCTTTGCATATTGCTACATACTTTTCAGGGTAGAGGGAAGTAAAAGAAGGAAAAATGGGAATGCAAAAATTTCAGCAAGAGCTGAGCTATATTTCTGATGGCAAATGCTTTTCTGTAGCTCATGAGTGCATCTTTTGCTAACTGTTGTAAAATTACAGCTGCTTCACAGAATCACAGGGTTCGAAGGGACCTCGAAAGATCAAGTCCAACCGCCTTACCAGAACAGGACCACCTAGAGTAGGTCACAGAGGAACTCATCCAGGTGGGTTTTGAATGTCTCCAGAGAAGGAGACTCCACAACCCACCTGGGCAGCCTGTTCCAGTGCTCCATCACCCTCACAGTGAAGAAATTTCTGCTTATGTTTCTTTGGAAAGAAACATTCTTTATCCATGTTCCAGCTTGTACCTGTTGTCCCTTGTCCTATAATTGGACATAATTGAGACGAGCCTGGCTCCATCCTCCTGACACCTGCCCTTTACATATTTGTTAACATTAATGAGATCACACCTCAGACTCCTCCAAGCTAAAGAGTCCCAAAAATTAGTCAACCTGAAACAAGATCAATGCAGAATTTTAATTGTTTTCCAGTCACTTGAGAGTATAGCAGCTTTTGAATTGATAATAGCCATCTCTAAACAACTTTCTGTGAAGAAAGCTTTATCTTTTCTGAAGATAAAGGCAGATAAAAGGTGACTTAAAAAAAAAACCAAAACAACCCTTTATTTTAGAATAACAATGCCCAAACAGGAAGTTACTCAGGACCACCTGATCTAAATATGCTCTTTGTCATCACTGTTAAAAATGATTGACCTTTACGATGCAATAATTAGTGTTGGCTAGCTACCTTACTCTAAATTCCTACCGATGATCAAGTATGCAGGTGCAATAAGGTGCAGATCAGGGTCCAAAGATAGTTGGTTCTTTATAAATATGATAACATGGAAAAAAAAGAAGTTACTTGAGCTGGATTTTGTATCACAGTTTATACTACAAATTAAGTGCTTGCAATAAGATAGCTTCCACAAGTGAGAAATATGTTTGCAGCATTTGTAGCTTTCCCTGTAACTACCCAAAGACTTCACTTCTGGTTGAATTTTTTTAAGTCTGATTTGACAGTTATGGACAGTTATTTGCAGCTGAGGGTCTAGGTCCTAGGGTCTCCTTAGGCTTTGTTACTAGTAGTTGATCAATTGCTTTAATTAACTTTCAGGAAAAAAACAGAGTTTTCAAGAGACAGGTAGCTATAGTGTTTTCTACTTAGTGTTTTCAACACAGACAACATCCTGAAGCATCTCTGCATGTTCTAGCTGCTGACATAGAAAAATGGATTATTTATATGGCAAATAGAAATTCTTACTTCACAAGTGTTACAAATATATCAGTTTCATGCTGTTTTTAATCTTTAAAACATTCTACAAACATTAAAAAACTATACATGATCATTCACTCCCCGTAAAAAGAGAAGCTGCTTTTAACTCAGGCAGGACTAGGATTTTTTTTGTTTGTTTATTTTTAAAGAAGTATTTGTCATATCTTAAACTTACAGATGGCCACAAATCCAGAGCAGCTTTATTTCTGGTTATTACTCTTACTTGCACCATTTGTGCTTTTAGAGCTGACAACTGTGGTTTTTTTCTGAATACTATTATTCTTTCCCCCTCTTCCTATTTTTTTGTGGCTGGCACCGTCAGGAAATCTGTAGCAAATCAGCGCTGAAGCTTGTTAAGCAATGAGTGAAAACTGCTATACAAAGTAAAGGAAGCGGGTTGATTTCAGTTATTCCTACTTTGTGTTGCCATGTTCCAAAGAGTGATGGGTATGTAGAGTAGCTCCAAGCCATTTGTCCCATGGCAGGGCTGATGTACATTAAGGAGCAGACTCTATGTAAATAGAAGCCTGTAAGAGGACATGAAAACAAGCCAGACCAGTTAGAAACCAGTCAGGTGATGATCTTATTGCCGCTCATGTTCTGGTTTGATTCCTCTTAGTGTGACTGAGACTTGATGGATAAGTAACGTGTCCCATTTTGCTGTGGAGCAAGAAATGCTGCTTAATTTAGTAAAGAGACGTTGTCTGGTGCGGTGCGGACACAAAATAATCTACTTTGTAAGTGAAAGATGTTTAAGCAACAGTCAGAATATCACCGTATGGTAGATTATGGGCTGTACAAGAGTACATAGAATGTATGGAGAAGAGTATGAGGGTATGCTACCATGTCAAATCAGGCAGTTTTTAAATTCCTCTCACCCTACGGAGAGGCAGAGTCCCAATTCTCTTACTGGGTACATCACTTCATACATGGTAGCAAGCTTATATTTCAAAGAGATACCCTGAGATATCTTCATTGTTACAATATTAAGCAGTAGGAAGATGTAAAGTGGTACTCAGCCTGGGTTTGGTTGAGTTAAAAAACCTGGGTTGATCAGCTACATGCATGTGCAACTTGTTAGAAACTCCTTCACACCATGGTTGAGCTAACATGTTTTGAAGCATGTTTCAGGCTGTCTGCTGAGAGCCGTCTAGTACTTCTCCCGACTTCTTGATCACACCCCTCTTTTCATGTTCAGGTTGTGAGCTGGATTCAGGGAAGAAAGGCAGCAGCAAAGAGGAGATGGAAGAGAAGCGGGTGGCTGGCAGAGAGATTTGGGAACACCAAAGGCAAGGGTTTGTGGAAGGAGGGCTGTCCTGAGAAACCAGGGAAGCAAATTCTGGCAGAGAGCATCAGAAGACAGGCCGCAGGGGCTGGTCCACGAGGAAGGAGAACTGCAGGACTGCTGGCAAAGGCTCGGACTGGGGCGCAGAGGTCCGAGGGCAGGCGCGGAGCAGCGGGGAAGCGCACGAGCCCCGGGGCAGGCGCACTGCGCATGCGCTAGCCATCGGGACCCGGGCCCCGGGGGCCGTGGGCAAGGGTGGCATGTGTAGAGTTTCCAACCTTCTAACAAGTATCAGAAGCAGGAATTGGGCAATCAGGAGCCTTTTCCAGGTATACTAGTTGAGCTGGTAGTAGTAATAGGTAACTATCTCTGTAGATCTGCATTTTGACCTGAATACTTGTTGTAGGCAAGGTAAAAATGAAAATGTGGAAGATGGCCTATTAGTGTATGTCATTATTTGCTGTGTCAGTGACGTAGGCTCAATGCTCTGTGTCAAGTCACGCAAGCATTTCTCATGCTTGCGCATGTTCAGTTTTCAAAAAGTCGTTGTTTTAAGGCTCTTAAAAGTATTGTATTAATTGTAGGGAAGTACATTTGGTGAGGCAATAAATAAGAAAAATAATGTAACAAATAAAATACAGGTATGTTTTAATATCACTTGCCTCTGTCACCCCAGAGAAGCCAGACACCTATCAAAAGGATATGTATGTATATACACACACAAACATACACATATATGTGTAAGCTTTTATAAAACTCTTTGAATGAAGCGTATATTTCACTCACTAAACATTTCTTGAACCAGATTTTTATGCATATGCCTTGAAAACTGGATAGAATATGTGTTTCCTTGTTGAATTTGGAACAGTTGTTAGATAAAAGATGGGGTTTTTTTTCAGTAACACGTTTTGTTCCTTGTAAATAACTCAGTATTTTGGAGAGCTTCTTGTGTGTTGACAGTTAACAAAGAAAGAATTGTGTTATAAAAGAGATTAATAGTAGTAGTGTGCATGCTGAAAGATGTATCACATGATTCCTGCTACGAGTTGCAGTTAGATGGTGGTGAGTAGAAAGAATGACTTGGCAAGAAAAAATGAATTTATAGTTGTGGTTGCATTGTAGTTCTCAGTTTAGAGCGTATAAGTAAAAGTTTCGAGTGTTTTTTTTTTACAGAGGGGGAATTAGCTCAAATGGTAGAGCGCTCGCTTAGCATGCGAGAGGTAGCGGGATCGATGCCCGCATTCTCCACTGTATCTTTTCAGGATTTAATTAATTATTACCTAAACGGCAGCGTTTAAAAACACTTCCCATTTACACCTACTTTGTCTTCCATAATAGTGCAAAGAAACCTGAAAGAATTGTAAGGTAAACAAAGTTTATACATTCTAAAGCTTTTTCTTTTTTCAAAATCATGTGTTGATTATTTTACATACATGGAGAAAAGAGATAGTCTTTGCATGAAATAACAAAACTTACTGACTATACAATAATAAACTACATGAAGAAATTATAGAGGAAACTAAATGAGAGATTTTTTTCATGTGCCCTTAAATCCTTGGTTTGTGATTTCCTTCATTAGTTACATTTATATTTGATATTGTAGTTCATAATGAACAAAATTTTATATTTCTGATGTGAGAAATTTAGTTTAATTTAGTTGTGTAGGCTATTTATTAGAAACAGTGGGTTAGGATATTCTGTAGCTCTTACCCCTGGTAGCAAGATGCTACCCCTTTGCTTGTGAATTTTCACAAATGTGAAATATCATGGAAGTTTTCTCTGTAAATCTATGCTTGCACATTTTAAGTTTTCATGAGATTTTTTAAAAATTCTGATCGTATTTTCTTACTTGCTCATACTTCCAGGTTGAGGCAGCATGAAGGAATGAGAAAAATGTACTTCCTGTAAATGCAGTGACTTTGTGCAATCAGGATCTTGGGAGTACACACATTAAATCAAATAGATATCAGGAAATAAAAAAAATATTAATTGGTTTGCAAATTAAGGTACAAGACAATAAAGAAATTAACCTCTGTCTGGATGGATTAGAAATTGAATTTGCTTATTTCTCTAGTACTCTCCATGTACTGGAGAGTTAAGAGCTATTCAGCACAGGATTCCTCACCTAGGCCAGTGACCTTAACGCTTTTGGGGTTTGTTCCCCCTTTTGGCCCATGTTTTATCTTTACTTCCTGTGGTTGCTATTAGTATTGAAATAATTTGTTGCTGCCAACCATAAGGTGGGTCTTACATCTAGTGGGTGGGTGGACTATGGAGTCTGCTGCGTGCTTTCAGAGTTTCGCAGAATAAAGGTCAGCTTTGGTTTGGTAAGCTTACAGCTGCATTCGTATTGTGTCTCAGAAGATACACGGGTGAGCTATTGTTAGCATAGAATTGCCTGAAAAAGAAGGATGAACGCTTCTGCAAAAAGTGAGCACCCAGGCAGTGGATGGCTGTAGTGCTCCTTTCTGATTGTGGAGCCAGGCAGGTTGTAGTTTTGCTGGGAATAGAAGCACAGGCCAGAAAAACGTATTTTGCTTCTCCTTGCAACATTCAGAATTATCATCGTCGGTAAGGTTTGTGTAGTGGTCTACAGTATCTCTTTTGCTCTTGATCACAAAGACTAAGAAAAGGGGGACAACATGTGGCCTTTTTTCTGTTCAAGGCCACAATATTATCTACAGTGTTGTTTGAGGAGGAAAAATCTGCATCCTTACTATTTCCACTAAAAGAGATATAGAATTGGCTAGAGAGAAGAATCCTTTGGATGGGGTTGTGACAACAGAAAGCTCCAGAGATCATTAAAGTGCAGCTTAGGAAATGGTTTCACTGTATTTGACAAGTTTACTTCTGATTCTGTTGATGTACATACTGAAACTCCTGCTTATTCCTGTTACAGAAGTAAAGGAGTAACTTTGTATTGGGAAATAGAAATCAGTGGAAGAACTGAAACCTGTGGTGCATCGTCAGGGAGTCCTGAGGAACGTTTCCCTCACATCCGTGCGAGCTCTGTCCGGCGCTCGGATGTCGCCGAGCCCGTCGTTGCCAAGCCCGATGCCCCTCGCAGGCCTCGCTCCGCCGGCTTTCTACGACGTAAAAGGCGCTTTAGCCTGCCTGCCAGCGAGATCCAGGCGAGGTGCTGGCTCGCGGAAGCGGTTCCCGGGCAGCAGACGCGCTCGGCAGAGCTCGGCGTTGGCTCCCGGGGGCGACCAGAGCGCCGCCGGAGACTAGGGGGCTCGCCCGCAGCGCCTCGAGCCCCGCCCCCTCGCTCTAGAGCTGCGGTTGCCCCGTGGGAAGTGACGCGCTGCGTCAAGCGGAAGTGACGGGCGTCGCGTGCAGGCCCGGACCGGTGGGGGGGGTTTGGACAAGATGGCAGGATCCACAGGTCTGTGAGGGGGGCTCGGTGGGCCTTGGGCTGGTGCGGGAAAGCGGGGTGATGGGCTCCCGCAAGGGCCGGAGGGGTCTTCCTTTTCGGGGAGGAGTGGGCGAGCCGCCTCTGACGGGAGCGACCATGAGTGGGGAGGAGTTATCTTGTGACAGGGGGAAGAGGGACGCTACAGGGGTTCCGGGCCAGGTTATGTTACAGGCACAGTGCCTCCCGTTTGTAGGGCAGCGACAGCCTTGTGAGAGCCTGGCCTAAGGGGCGAACAGTGGGAGAAAGAGCTGCGGTTTCTGCAGTGAACGTCGTGGGGTGCTGGAGAAGAGAATACTCATCTACTGAGAGGCAGGATTGGATAGATGCGTGTGCATTTAGGGAAAGGAGAAGATGTCATTAGGCTGGCAAAAATTATGCAGGGGAAAAAAAAATAATAAAGATTTGTACCAGGGTACCATCTGGTGGATATGAAGGTCATAGTTTAGTAGTATCTAAAATAAAGTATTGTCTGTTTCCCCTCATGATGCAGGGGAAAGGGCATCATGCCTGTGTTATGTTTTGGGGCAAAGGTACTTCAGTTTGGTGGTGACTGCAGCATGATGAGGAAGAGGAGTGAAGCATCTTTTCAATTCTTTAGTAGACTGATATTGGAGCCAAAGGGTTTCTCATGTATGCAAACAGAAGTGCAGAGAGCTGCAAGTCATCCCAGCAGGCCAATACCAGTAACCAGTATAGCATGTGTTGAGTATATGCATGACAGAAGATTATGGAAGGAGATGTCAAAGAAATGGGTGAGAATATTGCTTCAAGTATCAAATGCAGAAGTTTAAGAACACAGTTGTACTGCCTCAATTTGATTTAACGAGAGGCTTGCAAAAGACCTTTCCCTGGTACGGAAAGATGAAGTCTTCAGGGCCTTATTTTCCCATCTCTCACCACTAGATCTTTATAAGTGGGATTTACAGAGCTCAAAACAAAGGAATGAACTGACATGACTATAGGCTGAATGTTGACGGTAAATTTATTTCTGCTCCAAATACACAGGATCGTTGAGGGATTGAGACTGTAATGAAACAGAAGAAACTTTTGTGTGTTGGAAATTATTTCAGTACCTCACTGTTGATTCTGTGAGGAGAGCTTGGGCAGATTTTTTGGTAATGTGACTTTGGGGATGTAGAATTTGATAAGGTTACAACAAACTGGGGCATAGAGCTCTTGCAACTTGCAACTCTGTGAAAGAGCAGTCCATAAAGATACATTATTACCTGTGGTAAACTGAGCTAGAACGGATATATTAGTGGGCTGTGGATTATTGCATTTTATTTTGTTAAAATCTATTGATTTACTTCCTGGTAAAAGGATCTTATTATTAGTTTTAGTATGCAGCAACTCCCAAAGATTTCAGCTTATGTCTGGGTTCTGGCCTGGGATATCCTGTCATGCACAGGAAATAAAGTTGGGTTAGGTCATGTGTATCAAGTATTGGCATTTGGTGTCACAGTCCATTCAGTCTGACTAGTGTAGAATATCACTAAAAGCATTGTAGAGTAAAAAAAGCTATCTTCTTCCTACAGAACATAGGAAGAATTTTTTTTGGCTAAACTTTCTTAGTGTTAATACTAGAAATGCTCTTCACAGTCTTACATGGAATAGTTTAAAATCTCCTATACACACTCACAGTTGTGGTTGTTGTCTCTGAAGTATAGCCACATTAACAGTACAAAAAATGTGGTAGATGTAGAAAACTACTCATACGTGTATGTGCTCCAGTGTGAAGTGCTAGTACTGCATGTATGCGCTGTTGAAGAAGTGAAATCATTTTAGTAAAATGAACACACAGAATCATCAACGGAACTGCCGGGAAAGTTAGTTGTGGTTTCTAAAGCAAAATGCTTGCTCCTGTAGAGAAAATACGGCTGGCTTTTTATTGACAGGCTGTCCTGGTTTCAGCTGGGACAGAGTCAATTTCCTTCCTAGTAGCTGATACAGTGCTGTGTTTTGGATTTAGTGCCAGAATAATGTCGATAACACACTCATGTTTTAGTTGTTGCTAAGTAGCACTTATCCTAAGTCAAGGACTTTTCAGTTTCCCATGCTCTGTCAGCAAGCAGGTGCACAAGAAGCTTGGAGGGAGCATGACCAGGACAGCTGACCTGAACCTGCCAAAGGGCTATTTCATACCATAGGACGTCATGCCTGGTATATAAACTGGGAGGAGTTAGTGGGGAGGGGCAGATTGCTGCTTGGGGACAGTCTCAGCATCTGTCAGCGGGTGGTGAACAATTTTATTGTGCATCACCTATCTTTTCTTGGGTTTTATTTCTCTCCCTTTTTGTTATATTTGTTTAATTACAATAATAATAACGAAACCATTTAAAAATTATTATAATTATTATATTTTATTTAATTGTAGTTATTCAGCTGTTCTCGTCTGAATGCACAAGTTTCACTGCTTTTCCCAATTTTCCTCAGGAGGAGTGAGTGAGTGGCTATGTGCTGCTTAGCTGCTGGCTGAGGTTGAACTACAACACATGCATAGGTTATTGGGGTGTGTGGGGGATGTGTTCATTTTGTTCTTTCCACATAGTATGCAAACATATAGATTTTTAAGATTTTACTCTGAAGAACTACTCTTGCTAGGAAGCTGTGTTATACTCATTTGTGGAGGAGGGAAGTGAATGATTTGCTGTAGACATAAAATTTAACTCTACTTATCTATGTGTATTTAATTTGCTCTTGCAAATTAAATAGTTCAACTTTAAAAGTTCAAAAAGTTACTTACTTAAAAAAAGTTCAACTTAATCCTTACTTATTTCAGAAAGAAATGATTGTTTTGGTTGCATGAAGGAATGAAATTCTACCCCCAAGGAAGTCAACAGCAAAGTTTTACTCAGATCAACTGTCTTAATTTTATCCCAGAAGTTCCTTTCCTGGGCTTATCCGTCCTTTGAACAATCATGTAAAAGATTTCATGCCTTTAGCAACAGATAATTTAGTTTGAAAATAGCTGTTCTTTAATGTATGCCAAAGAAACTCTGTATATCAGTGTTATTAACTAATTTTACATGTAGATATTGCATGTCCTGCATTTGTAAACTACAGTTTGATCTTTCAATATTGTAGCTTTTGCTTGAAGCTAGACCTAGGTTGTTTTGTGTGAGTACTGCTGAAGGTCTCGAAAGAACCAAGTAGAAAGAACAGCTATTGTTGATGTAATCAGCCAATTCAATATTGTTTAGCTGGAGATTCATTCTATTCATCTCTTTGAAAATACAGAGCAGATGTCACTAAACATAGTTTCAAGTTAAGAGAAATAATTTACCAAAGCATGAAATTTAAAATCACTTGTGTAACTTGAGAGAAAGATATCAGTAACATCATTTAAAGGAATTAATTTCTGCATTTCCATAATTTGTGTTTTACTTAAAATTATGTGTATAGAATATGGATATATCAATCAAAATGCAACCAAGTGGTTGCAACTTATTGTGAAAAGACAGACAAGAATTAAGGCAGCAGTGTCTGATACTGTGCTTTTAACTATGGCCTGCTAAAGCTTTTGTCTCCTTCTCTTCAACTGAGGGCTTGAGTAGCTTGGGGGAGGGTGAGCAGGGCTAAGTTAATGAAAATTCCCTTTGGTTTGCTGAAATTGCACAGAGGGAAAAAAAAGTCAACTGATCTACAGTCTGCAATTATAAATGAGATTCTGATTTACTTCTAACGTGTAGTCACAGACAACCTTTTTGGAAAATGTGTGTAATGTCTTTGAAGGACCAGAGCTAGATCCCAAACAAGTATTTTTTTCTGTAAAATTCATACTTCTAATTCCAGATACTCGAAAGACAAATCAACTTGTTTGTGTGACTTACATTGCCCATGCAAAGTATCTTTCCATTTCAATTTATATATGATTGATGATTTAAATAGAAATGGCATAGTGCTCAGTGTCAGTGTCTTGTTTTCCTAATTATGGTTTTACTTCTATTTTCATTTGTGGTGGTGAAAGCAGTTCTAAGTGTGCATGACTGCAGCTGTAAGGAAGCTGATACTAAAAATGAAGGGCTGGAAATGGTCTTGAATTTGTTCTAACACCCTGAGCTGTGAAGCAAGGATTGACTGTAGCTTTCCGTGGTTGGGGTTTTTCTTATCTTGGTTTTTTGTTTGTTGTTTTTTTTTGTGGGTTTTTTTGTTTTGTTTTTTTTTCCCTTAAAGTTCAACATTGAAAAAGATTCCATGATGTGAGAGGGTTTTGTAATACTTTCCCTCAAATCATTTGCAGCTCTTCTCTATTACAAATCAAGTAGATGTCTGTCTGTTTTGTGCTTAGTGGGATAGAGGCTGATGGATCATACCCTGTGGAGACTCCTGTATATTAAGAGCTATTAAGAGGAGTAATAAAGGAATTTATTCTTAAGTGGGATGTAGAAGTAATGTTTTAAATGCTGTTTTTTCCATATAGGAGATGAAATAATTTAATCTTTCTATCTAGAAAACCTATGTTAAACTCTCCACAGATAGGCTTCTCTTTTCCTCTGACCTGTTGTATGCCCATTTCTACCCTCTTTTTTTGCCTTGTGGAGGAAATAGCTGGCTATTTTTCATCTGGTATGTTTTACCTTCAAGAATGTATTACTCCCTCTCCTTTTTTCTATTATGCTTCCATCTGGCTGTTCACTTACCCAAAATCCATCCAAGAAGTCAGTTTAAAAGTTGTTTAAAATTTTACAGTCCTTAAAATTTATTCTCTGTTTTTATGTTAGCTCTGTAAGCACCGATTTCTTGAAGTTGCAAGTAATCAGTCAAAAGAAATTCTGAGAGGCAGGAAGCACTCTGGGGAATTTTCTTGTACTGTCCTGTGCACAAGGAATTGCAACTGTGATTGTTCTGCCTGCTTAAAAACGTCTTGGCAAGCTAAAAGCATGCGTGAAGCTGTGCTATAGCTGGGTTGAGAACAGTGTAACTTACAATTGACTTTTAAACTATATATAGACCATCAGTTCTTTCCAACTTTGTGGCGTATATAGGCAAGATACTCTGTTTCTTCTCGGAGCTTTGCCTGTACCATTTTCCTGTCTTTGTTGCTGATATTTTACAACTCTCTTTCAACACAAGCCCTAACTTACATCTTTCTGTCACAGTAGCTGACAGAGTATGCCCACAGGCTGAACACCTTACTTCTGAGACAAAAAAGCAGCCTGCTTTGTAATCTACTTGTTTAAGAGTTTGTTTGAAATTCAAGGATATCAGGCTTAGTATTAAAGCCCATTATCTAAACTGTTCTCTACCATCATGAAAAATATTAGCCTGGATGAAGATACAACACACACTTTCAGGAAGATACGCTTTTCAGCAGTTGGAGGCAGATGGTCCATACTATAAATCTAAGCCTGAATGAGAAGGCTTCTTATGTTTGAGAACTGGATTTCCAAGTCCTGTGAGTAGTTGATGGAGTGGAATACATCAATATTTCTTAGTGTTTATTTTACCTTTTGGAATATTTTTCCAAAGGGAGTGTTAACTGTTCAGCCTCATCTTGTTGACCATCTCTTACTCCTCTCTCTTCCTGCTTTTATTTGTTTTTTCCTAGACTATAGCTTGTACTTCAATTTTAGATCAGCTTCAGCTACTTGTGTCGTTTAAGTTTTGCTGCCTTGCTGGCTCAATTAGCCTGTGGGAACCTCAGCATAGATTGTGGAAAGACAAGAACGTGCTATGGGGAAATTGTTAAAAATAGTCTTGATTTAAGCAGTACTCAGATTTTGCTATATGCAGTCTTGCCCAAAAGAATGTTTCTCTTTGTATTTACCATTTGGAAGATATTAATTAAATGTAATTCAAACATTATTTTGTATAAAATCAGTACATCAGTGCAAAACGTTATGACTGTGAAGCTGTCAGACTGGTTCTGAATAACATGAGCTTCTGTTTTGCAGCTGTTTCAAAAATATGTGATGCTTTTAAGTACGTGGCACTAAATCTTTCTAGGTAGCGTTTTTGGACAAATAGAATCTTCAACACTTAGAACTTCAGAGCTCTAAATTAATCCTTTATTTCAGAAGGATGGGAAGCTTCAAAGAAATTTTTAAAAAGCCAGAAATATTATGTCTGACATTAGATAGAGTCAGTATCTCCTTTTAAAAAAATATTGCATTAGATGTATTTAAACTGCACAAAGAAAAAAAAAAAATCACCTACTTGGATTGTGTTTTTGACTATTCTTTCTGAAAAGTTAATTATAGTTACAATGTGCTTGAGTAAATAAAAACATTTTTATTAATACATATAAAAATAGTCTCCTTCACTCAGGAAACCAACATAGTCTTAATAAAATATACAGTTTTGTTTGTGTAACTTAGAACTTTTTCAAGGCAGAAGTTGTAAACTTTCTTCTCATTGAAGTGGAACATGTGAGCATGTAAATATTAAATAATTTGGACTTCTGAGTACCATGGCATATAGAAAATAGGCTCAAATATGACTGTCACAAAAATAATGTAGGAAAATAATGTAATGTTAGTTCTTTTTACTAAGTATGTGGTGATTGGCTGACTGTATCTGTAAGTGTGTGCTTATAACTGAAAGAATAATAGTTGATGTTTTTTTGTTTTGCATAGATACAAGGTCTTTCATGCTTTGGAGTGTGAGTGCAGAGTCATGTTGGAAAACACCTTCAAGCAAGTCTTAGAACAACTGTCTGCTAATCAATGACTAGTAACAGCATTTAGACAGCTTGAGGGCTTTACTAAACTAAATCCTTGATGCTCCTCCTCTTATCTGAGTAACACATATTACTATTAAAGCAAATCTCTGCTTGTTCTGATAGTTTACTGTTCCTCCAGTCCCTTTTTCTGATTTTTTTTTAATGTCATCATACTTTAAAAGATACCTTAAAAAGTATATATTTGATATCTCTTTCCTCTCTGCCAACACAATCTCTGGTTTTAAATAAAACTTTAAAAAGTTGAGCCTATCTGCCATTGTAACTTTCCTTTACTTTTTTTGCCTTTATGAGGCCTTAAGTTTTTAATGATGGGGTTAATTTGTACTTAACAAGTTTGTTTTCATTTGGTGGTTTTTTTTGTTTTTTTTTTTTGGCTTCTAAGGAAAGAAATTGAAAAGATTTCTTTGTCTGGTAAAATCATGATTCCTCAGACTTAGTAAATCACAGTTAGTATCGCAGGTGGGTTTTGAGGTGACGTATCTTTTCTAAACCCTCTTTATTGGCTTCATGCCTTGCATTGTTTTGTACGAATTGAAATCGTAATAAAATGTACAGATTGCTAAGCATCACAGAGTGTCATTTTTCATAATCTGTTGTTTCATACACTGAAACATATGGGAAGATAGTTAAACCATTTAATGTCTGTGTTTCATTCGGTGGTTGCCTCTAGAGAGTTAACTTTTAAACTATGATCAGCCCTTGCATTTAAGAAGCTTGGATGTCAATTGATGAGCTATAGGTACACCTAGACATGTGACAAGTAAACTCCGAGTTAACAATGGTCTTGTTTATAACAAAAACTTGGATGTAATAGACTGAGAAGTTGTCTGATTTGTATTTATGACTGATAAATATTGACACAAATTTGTAAAATTAATTTTAAACAATCTACACCAAATTTCTTTTGGGACTGCAATCTAATTTTGTGGGTTTTATACTGTAGTTTTATATTGGTGTGATTAAATATTTTTGAAGGGTTTTTTGGGTGAGATATTTTAGTTACTTAAAAGTTATTGTGTGAGAGCTTTTAAAGGTTTTTTTTTTTTTCTCACTGAGAGCTTGCTTATGCCTTCACTGTTTTGTAGTCTACCAACATTTGTATCTGTAGTGGAGCAAACTTCTTCATTAGTGTAATTTATACAAGCACCATTAGTAACTCTTGTGTCAGCGGTACTCAGGATGATGGTATTTGCATAAAAATGCAAAAATAGAGTGAAACAAAGTGTAGCTGTTGTTGCATCCTTGCTAACAAAGTTGAGTCTGGTTGGAGTTTCTTGCAGGTCAGGATCATGTTCTCTGTATGCAGTCATTTAGTCTTAATTATTCTGTGTGCATCTACTCACTGACATACATATGACGGCTCTCATACTTCTTTATCGTGTACAACTTTAGGATGTTTAGGCTGTTGTTGCTACATAAATCAGTAGAGTGAAGAGAACATTTGGAAGTTGAACTGTAGGAGATGGGGAATGGAGGTTTACTGTGAGGAATTAACTTTGGTAAGGAGACATGGGGCAGAATAGGAAAAACTTTAAGGCATTTGTGAGAAATGGCTTCTCTATGAATGCCTGTCAGAGGGTGGAGCAGCTCAGATAAATCAGAGGGAAATGCGACTGCCACTATCTACTGCTCTTTTGAGAAAGGTCGGTAAGGGGGAAGGGATGACACCCACTGTCACTGAGGAGAAGGGAAGGAGGGCAGAGAAGAGTAGCCATGAGCATGGTTAGAAATGAACAGAAACTAAGTACATGTAATATTTTTGTGAAGGATATTGAGCATCAGAGGAGGAATGCTGGCTGCCTTCACTAAGTCCAGTGAATTATGCAACAGAATGAGTAGAACTCTAAAGTACTAGTAGCAGTTAGCTCACTTTCTTCTGGTTACTTAAGAGGCAGGATAAGAGAAAAGAAGGGAGGCCTTCTCAAGTGAAGAGGCCTTGATAATAGAGCTCTTTGTTCTTCTAGTCATTTCTCACACCTAAGACTGTAATTCGTAAAACTTAAAAGTGTACAGACTTTTTCCTATGATGTTACCCTTTTGGAAGGCTCACTGCTGGAAAACTCAAGTTTGAGGTATCGTCACTCTGTGTGAAAGCAACAGCAGCTAAAACACATTGAATAAACTGGTGTAACTTTTGCAGTTTTAATCTGCTGAGATGTCTTACTCCAGCATCAAGATAGTGGTTTAAGCCTTTTTAACATGTTTGTGAATCAGATATGTGTTTGTGACATCCCAGTTATTACTGCCTAGATCTTTAGAAATCAATTTCTTCCCATCCACCCCCCAAGCTAAATCAACTTTAATATTGTTCATATATTGAAAGCTTTATTATGATTTGGTATCTAAATACACTTTGTAAAAAAAAATTAAAATTGAAATGTAGGCCTAGGTCTTGTAAGGCAAGCTGGCATTACTATCTCTGCTTCTGTGTAAGGCTGTCACTGTATATTACTTTCTGTGTTTTGTCAGTGCAGCTGGTAAGATATATGTGAAAGTTAATGAGGGAATTGGATACCACCAAATGCATCTGAAGTGGGCTTAGCCTTGATTGTGGTAGCTCACAGGTGGTGGAATGTACTTGTCCTTCCAGCCTTTCCTTTCTGAGTTAGTTTGCTTGCCTCTAAATGTGCAAGTAAGTATAACGCAAGTTCTATTTTCCTTTGAAGACCTATTGTACTGTATTTGACAGCTGAACCCAAAGGATGAGATGGAGCAGCTTAAGTTACGTTAAATGCAAATTTTAACGCAGTGCATCTAGAACTACTACTGAAAAAACAGGCTAACATACATGTTTAGAATTTATTGTTTTCAGTTATTGTAGCTAGTAGATAACTGACAAGTGTCCTAATGTTATGAATGTGTGTAATGAAATTGAAAGTAAGGGGAAAAAAATCTGCTTACATGAATCTGTGTTTTCTCTTAAATAAAAGTACTGGTTTTTTAAACATCAGTGTTTGTGCCTTACCCAAAAGGCATAAATACTCCTACACCCCTCCAGACTTTTTTCCCTCAGCCAAAATGTACGTGTTGGGTTGCAATAAGTAGCTGAGGCTTCTGCTATATTAACATAGTTTATGACTGTGGCTAGACTCAAATACAGAGGAACTTCCCATGGAAGTTGTTTTCATGCAGCCTAACTTTAGGTTCTGAGCTGTGTCTGTTAAGATACCAACAAATGTAAGGTTTCATTTAGGTGAAATAAATATAAATTATTGGCGATGTGATTTTTGAAAAGGAATATTACTTTAGTTAGCTGTAACCAAAAGATAGCTTTTGAGATGGAGGTTTATAACTTTAACACTTTGCTTTTTTTTTGCTTCTGCTGGGAAATGTTCTTCTGAAATGATGTCTTCTAAGAAAAAAATCAAGACACAAAACCTGATGAAAGGCATACTTGAACTTCAGTATAGTTCCTAGAATTGCCAACATGTGTGCTTTCAATTAAAAAAAAAATAATATTGTAAAAGGCAGAAGTAGTTAACCAGTTACAGAGCTCCTATGTAGAGAAATACATCATGTTTGATAGAAATATTTATATATATACATATGTAAGAAAATGTTAGTACTTCAAAGAATTGAGTTCAGTTCTTAACAGCTCTATTGAGTGTAGGCAACTTCTTTAGTTCTTGTGAGACTGCAGTTTTCTATTGTTTAGAATTGTAGCAAAACTGGCACTAAATTACAATAATCATTGAACACATTGAATAAATGGCCATTTGCTTTATATATGTTCATTGATGTACGTCTGTTTACTTGAGATGTGAGAACTTAGCCTGCTACATATCTCCTTGTTATTAATTCCTAAAGATAGTCATATTTTGTTTGTTTCTTTTCAGATTTTAATTTTAAATAGAAATGGATTTTTACCTGATTATGTCAGACTTGTTTTTCTTCTTGAACTTTTATTCCTAGGTGTTTTTTCACAGGTAAGCTTAGTTAGGTTAGGCTAGGCTTCACAGGTCTGCACATCTAAACTGCTGTTTCTTACAGCTTTGCCAGTTGCTGACAGTAATGACAAGACACTTGTTGATCTGAAGGACAGAGTGCTCTGAGGTCTCTTTACCTTTGTCTTTTTCTGTCATCTGTCTTTACTGAGTGGCTTTAATAGTCCTTCTGTATTGTATTATTCATAGAAATGCATCTCTTTGTGAGACAAAATCAGTGATAACTGGAATATTCTTGTGGAACCATTATGTGGATGCTTCGTCTATACATGCTACAGTTGCTTAATACCTTATTTGCTACTCTGGTTGGTGTGTAGGGGCCACAGATTGCTGCTAAATACCTTCATTTCACCATGTAAGATAACCTAGTACTTTTCCATTTTCAACTTGAAACTGTTAAGGAAGAACATCCTATTGACCAAATTTCATTGCTTCAGGACATACTTGCTAAAGAAAAGCAGAGGAAAAGAATGTATAGTAAATGTAATTTTTGAATACTACTGATATACAGATTAGGAATTTGAATTTTACTGACGTATATCAAAACTTGCTTGAAAAGCAATTCAAAGTGTGATGTACCTGTAATTCTAAGAAAGGGGAAGCTTCAGTTAAGAAATACCAAGATGTATCAAACCCAGTTGATGAAAGTACAGTTTTCTCAGTGCAGGCCCACAGTCTGTTTGGTAGTGCATGGTTGGGTTGATTTACAGATTGAGTTCCACAGCAGCAGCTGGATGCTTTCGTAGTTACTGGAAAAAAAAAATGTGTTGCTTTTCACTGAAAATGTCAACTTGCCTTGAACAAGAATCATGTTGCTTTCTTGGTTATTTGAAACAGTGCTTTTATTACGTGTGTAGTAGTATTCTGGATTTAAAACAAAAAAAGTAATTTGCTATTGAATGGCTGCATTCCGCTCCTAACAGTAGCCATGGAGTTCTTTTGTAGACAACAGTCCGGTGTCCAATTTCTTTAATAGGCAAGTTACTAGAAATACTTTGTGGTTTTTGAAGCCAAGTTACTGTGATTAGCTTCAGATAATTACATTTTCATAACAGTAAACCTGGTAATACTTCTTGATAGTAGATTCTTGACAGAAAGTCAGTCATTTTTGTGTGTGAGTATTCAAAGAATATTTTACTAGGCAAAAGAGTATGTGATGTGAGCAGGATAACTGGAAAACAAAGATATAGATCATGGTTAAAAAAAAATGGTTTTTTTCAGAGAAGATCGTCTTCCAAAAATATACTTCCACAGGAATATTTATTGCAGCCTGAATAGAATATGTTAGCATGTCTCATGCCCTAGCCCTTTCTTCTCTGTTTGCGTGTATGTTTGTATTGCCCATGTCAGGGTTATTTAAGGCTTTGGTTGTTTTATGTTCTTTTTGTGAGTGTGTGCTCGATTGTTGTTAGTACAGTATTTCAATTTCTTACTTTATTTTGTTCAGAGCAAGATGACTTCTGTATTGTTCAGGCTGAAAGCAACCTGTTCTTTTCTATGTTTCTCATTGGAATTTTTTATTTCTCCCCCTCCCTGCCCCAGGAGAGCTTGTATTACGTCTTAGACTTTGCAAGGCTGACATCCCTACTTCTTTCCCTGTCGTTAAAAAGTACTTATTTTTCTGCCAGCCTGAAGCTATTAAATGGTCTTTGAGAGTTTTTGTTACCAATTTATACATACATATTTTTTTTCAGTTTCTGTTTTCTGGAAGTCAATGGGCAAAAGATTACTTACACAATCAAAATTGTTTATACTGCAGACTTTTCCTGCCATAGCTATTTCAATCAGGAGGAATAGCATCCCTGACAGTATCCTGTCTGTGTTTTTGTATAATTTACTGATAAAACTTCTTTCTCAGTCCATATTGAGACCTACACCTGTGTTGAGGAATATGCAGGCAGGCACTATGGAGTGTGCTGGAATAATTATGGTTAAAGGCTCCTGGTATGGATGTAACTTTCAGCAGTGACTGAAGGAAAGAATTAAGGGAAATTTTAAGAGAAACTGAATGTTGAGATGGATATTGTAATAGACAATAATTACTAAGAAATAGTTTTGGATAGAACAGAAAACCTCACACTTTAGGCTGTAGGCTAATCTATGAAAAATTAAGATAACAACTCCCTTTCATAGAATCATAGAATTGTTTTGGCTGGAAGACACCTTTAGGATCTTCAAGTCCAGCCTTTGTCCCAGCCCTATCAACCATGAGACCATTTCCCTAAGTACAACATCCAACCGGCTCTTAAACACCTCCAGGGACTGTGACTCCACCACTTCCCTGGGCAGCCCATTCCAATGCCTGACGACCCTTTCAGTAAAGAAATTCCTCCTAATATCCAGCCTAAACCTCCCCTGGCACAACTTGAGGCCATTTTCTCTTGTTCTATTGCTTGTTACTAGGGAAAACAGACCAACCTCCATCTTGCTACAACTTCCCTTCAGGTAGTTGTAAGGAGTGATGAGGTCTCCGCTGAGCCTTCTTTCTCTAGGCTAAACAGCCCCAGATCTCTCAGCCATTCCTCATGTGAGATATGCTCCAAATCCTTTACTAGCTTGGTAGCCTGCCTCTGGATCCTCTCCAGCACCTCAGTGTTCTTGTAGAGAGGGACCCTAAGTGGCAAGGAGAGGAGTACAATGTAGGTTGTCCTGCTCCTGCCTGTTAAATGGTAAAGCATCATTTAACTTGGAGGAAGCTCGGGCTTGCAACTGTTTGTGATGGAATGTGTTCATGTTGTTTAAAAATGTGATTTAGTGTAGCTAGTGTGCTGTTTCTGTAAGTGCAATTGTATAATCAGCATCAAGACAGAATAAATCTCTGTACTGGTGGGTGATCTGGCATTACCAGCTAGCAGTGGAACTGTGTCTTGACATACCTAGCAAGAGAAGGTCCATTCAGGCAGTTCCCCTTTGCTGCTCCAGTGAGAGTTGTTCTGCCTGCTAAAGGATACTGAAGAGTCCTTATTTTTTCCGTTGTTTGGTTTTTGGGGTTTGTTTTTTTGGATTTTTTTGTTGTTTTTTTTTCTCAGGTTGTGCAGATTCTGGATAAAAGCATAACTATAACTTCTAAGTTGTACTGTGGGATTGTTTACTTCTTGCTTCTATTTCATAGCTTACATGTGATATCTGAAGTAGCTCTATATGTATGAAAGTAGACCCTTAATTTACATATTTTTTAAACTGATTTTGGTTTTATTATTTTTCTTATTGTTCCAAGGTATTAAATTCACTGTTAATTTTGTGGAGTTCTGATAGACACCAATTTCTGTAGTCCATTTTCATGATTTAACTCCTAAATTTAAAACTATTGATATATGTGAGCATGAGTGGGTGTTGTTTGTTTTGTTTAAGCAAAATATGGTTCTGAAAACTTGGTAATGCTGTTTGGTAATTCCTGTGTTGGGGAGCGTGAGGTGTTTTCCATAAAATCCACGGGGAGGTAAGCTTTGCAAATAAACAAAAAAGAGGTTGGGAGGGAGGTTATTTTTGTTTTATTTTTTAATCTTGATGAACCCAGATATATTTTCACTTGGAAAGCCTTGGTCCATCATTGCAGATGTCTGTGTTGGATGCAGTGCTGTATCTAGCCGTTAATCACAGCTTACTGAGTAGAGTATACCACTCCTACAGCTCTGACGGTGGTAAAATTGCCTGACTGCCTTCACTTGAAAGTGAGAGCTTTTAACTGAAAGATGCCGGCTGCAGGAAGTAAAAAACCCAACTTGTCTGCACTTGTCTGAAGCCAGTTAGCGGTCCTATCAGCAGGTGGGATTGGGGAGAACAATGTCAGGCCCATGGTGGTGAGAGGCTTGTTCCATATACACCTTAAGACTGTCAGTAAGCTGAAGAATGGGGGTGGTCTCTGTAATCTTCTGTTGTTGATCAGCTGCAAACTTGAACAGAAGGATGTGATTTCGTTGTCCAAAGTCTGTAAATGAAATACTGATTCTTAATCATCTGGAGTACTGTGTCCAGTTCTGGGCTCCTCAGCTCAAGAGGGACAGGGAACTGCTGGAGAGAGTCCAGAGAGGGCCACCAAGATGATCAGGGGACTGAAACATCTTTCATACCAGGAAAGGCTGCAGGAACTGGGGCTGTTTAGTCCAGAAAAGAGGAGACTGAGGGGAGATCTTACTAACATTTATAAATATCTAAATGGTGAGTGTCAGGAGGTTGGGACATCCCTTTTTTCTATAGTAGCTAGCAACAGGACAAGGGGGAATGGGGTGGGATGAAGCTGGAACACAAAAAGTTCCACTTAAATATAATAAAAAACTATTTCCCTGTGAGGGCGATGGAGCCCTGGCACAGGCTGCTCAGAGGGGTTGTGGAATCTCTTTCCTTGGAGGTCTTCAAGACCCGCCTGGACATGTTCCTATGCAACCTGATCTAGGTTGACCTGCTTCTGGAGGGGAGTTGGACTAGATGATCTCTAAAGGTCCCTTCCAACCCCTACCATTCTATGATTCTATGATGAAAGAGTATTTCAGATTTTTTAGTGTCTGATGAGTTGTATTATCTGGATTAGAGACAAAACTGCAAGTTGTGTATGCGCCATTAATAGACAATTTAGATTGCTTCTCGTATAAAATAAAAAAAATAAATCTCACTATTTCATGGGTTCCAGACAGCACAAACTTAATTTCCAAAAGATTCAGACCATCAGCTGATCTAGACAGAAGTGCTTGCTGTTGTTATTTGGAAAGAAGGTGCAATCATGTACATGTAGTCTCTTCTTCAAGCTAGGTAGATTTGTGTTATATAAAGCATGACCAAAACAAACATATAGAGTGCAGTATGATGTGTGAGGGCATGAGTGGACACTCAGGACAACATTAGCATGTAATTCCAGTTCATTTTGCTGGTAGTTTTTAAGACTGTAATTATAAAGGTGTAAGGGTTGTTTTTTAAATGAAAAATGACCCTGTCATTTTTCAGAAGTATGCCAACAATGGCTTTCCAATAAAACATTCAGTAGTGATTTCAATTGAAGTTTGAAGTATTGAGAATAAAACATGAACCATATATGCCAGGGACATATAAGCAAAAAAACAGGATCTTTTTTGGTTTGTTGTGTGGTGGGTTTTTTTGGGGCTTTTTTTGGGTGTTTTTTTTTTTTTGCAGGCTGGGAAACAGTGTCCTGGTAATCCTTTGGTGCAAAAAGCTCTAGTATATGTTCATAATTAAGATATGCACAACTTGTTACTCTGCCCCGATGGTGCCAGTTGACAAATCAGGGTATCTCTTTGGAAATAGGATGGGAGAGGTGGTCCAAATTTTAAAGACAGAATTACATGAAAAGATCTTGTCCAGAAATAAAGGAACAGAATGTGTTTACAGAAGTGAACAAAGTAACACTAAGCAGTGTTTTGCTACCTAACTGTAGCACCAGTAGGAATGTTAGTGTGGAGAGCCTGGCTCTTGCTGTCAGATGTTTTAATCTCTTTTTCAGAGCAGATCTAAATCTTCTGGATATGTTCTGGAGGTTTCTGAAGTCCTTTGCTGCTCCCTTTGGGCACTTAAGTGAAGTAGTGAGCACAAACTAGTAGAAGCATAGTGGAAAAATATGACAAACACAGAAGAGCCCATCATAAGGCATTGTTGTTTTCTAGTAACTGTTATCTGCTATAGTTTTGGGTATTGAGTACAATTTTTGGTACAACTGAGCTAGTGCAATGGCATTTTACCACAAAAAGCTCCCTTTTCCCCACGTATGTGGTTTTGCAAAGGCACTGAAGACTCAGCAGTCAGCTTCTGGTGTTTGTTGGTCTTCCTGAGTTAATTCAGTTGATTAAGTGGTTGGATTTGATTTTTGCCTGAAGTGAAAACAGTTTTTTTAAGTGGTTATACCAGTTTGGCTAATACAGGATCCTGATTAGTGCAAGAGAAATAGTTTTGGGAGAAGGTATAGACTCTCTTCTGGCAATGAGCAGTTACATCATCTCAGCTGCACCGAAAGGTGATAGTAGGTCATCAGAAATAAACTTAAAGCCTGTTTGCTACTCTTTTATGTGTTTTTTAAGTAATAAACTGTAAATCAGAAGTCTTGGAGTCAGAGCAAGAATTCTGAGAAATAGAGAATTTAAGCCACTGGAGAAGTTTAACATGATTGGATGCTAAAGTACATAGATTTTGGGAGTGGAGGTTGTCTGTGTTTTTTTTTTTGTTGTTGTTGTTTGAGGCCCCATGTACTTCCAGTTAGAAACTATTCAGTCATGTGATGCAAAACAATATGTTTAGTAGTTTATCCTGATAAAATTGGTTTGTTTGGGTTTTTTTAAAGGTTAGCATTAGCCTTTTACTTGCAGACTCCATTCCAGAGTGTGTACGAATCTGGAGCATAAGTAAAAACCTTGTGCTCTAAATGTGATGGAAGCGTGGTTGTCAGTTTTCATCTCTAGACTGAATTAAATATGTAAATGTACAGATCTAATGCTGATAACAAGTCAGGATGTGACCAGAGGAAAGGGCAAGGGAGTCTCATCGAAACTTTTAAAAAGAGATTACTCAATACTGTGCTAGTATTAATTGAACTATGCTAGTATTTAGTACTGAGAAATGAACTGCTTATTGATATACTATGTTAGTACTTGTGGATAATCATATGTAGACTCTTATCTGTCAAAAGAAGCTTCCAGAGTAGTTATAAACTCCATTAAAACCATATATTTCCATTGAGATTATCTGAGTTTTTGCTGCAATGGCTGCACTTTCATGCTAGTACTTGTCAGATCTCTGTGAGCTGGGCTGGTTTGTTAAACTGTCAGGAGACTAACTCAAATGTATATTTTTCTGTTCAGTTAGCAAGTTGGAGTAGCTCGTTACGAGCTCAGATGAGTGACAACATCAAAGCAGGAAGGAAGGAGAAGGCCATACATAAATGATTTAATTTCCTTGCACTGGTACTGTACTGTTCATGCTTTTCTCTGGAAATGTAAAGAACTTGGAGACAATAGTTTATGCAATTTTTAGGAGCCTCTCCCTGGTCTGTGTTTATTTAAAAAAAGATAATTGTTTTAAACACAGTTTGAGATAAACCCTAATTAGCTAAGTAAGATAAGCTATTGTAGTAGTTGCTGAAGGGTATACTTACCTATACCAATTCATAAGCATACGCATTGACTAAATCATCAAATGCTTTAGTTTTGGTCTTAGTTTTTCATATAAACACTCCTTGGACTACAAACTAGGGTAATGTTAAACCTGAAATCCTGGTGACTAATACGAAAAACCATTTTCTTTGACCAGCGTCTTTCTCAGTCTTATTAATTTTTATTTGTCATTAACAACTTTATATATACCAAATCTTAGAGCTTTAGTTTTATAGAGTACCTGGATCCTTTCAGTACAAGGATCTCTAGTAAAAATCACAGAAAACACTGTGGCTGTAAGTATCTATAAAAAGAAATAGATAGCTATAAACAGCTATAAGAATATTGAAGTCTTATTGTATTGTAATATTGCTACTACATCATTGTGCATGTTTTATTTGAAAATAAAAGCATACCTTGATTGCACGCACAAGTGTTAATTAACTTTGTTTCCTACATCAGTGCTGAGACACGATTTTAGCTTTTGTGATGTAAAGCAATTAAGCATCCCCTTGTTTAATACCTATCAGTAGCTGCCTGATTTAATGCATAATAATAAAATCAAATAATTATAGATCAGTAAGTCAGTATTACTTGGTTCTCTTTAGAGGCCATACATCTTTATATTCTGTCACAGAATGGTAGGATTTGGAAGAGACATCTAAAGATCATCCAGTCTCACTCTTCTGCTAAAGCATGTCCACTTAGATCAAGTCACACAGGAACGCATCCAAGCGGGTTTTGAAAACCTTCAGAGAAGACTTCACACCCTCCCTGGGCAGCCTATGCCAGGGCCCTATCACTCTTGCAGTGAAGTAGTTTTTTTCTTAAGTTTAAGTGGAACTTTTTGTATTCCAGCATATGTCCATTACCCCTTGTCCTATCACTGGACACTACAGAAAAAAAGTACCGCCCCATCCTCCTGATATACACCTTTGAAATACTTGTAAGTATTAATGAGGTCACCCCTTAGTCTCCTCCAGGCTGAACAGTCATAGATCCCACACACATCCTTTCCTCATTGGAAAGATACTCCAGTCCCCTGATCATCTTAGTGGCCCTGCACTGGACAGCCCAGAACTGGACACAGTACTCCAGATGAGGCCTCACCAGGGCAGAGTGGAGGGGGAGGAGAACCTCCCTTCCTGCTGGACACACATATGGTGAATATGGTATTATCTCTAGGAACTTAACCAATGTTTCTGTGCTTTTTATTTCCCTTTAAGTGTGAATAATAACCACTAGATTAAAAAAGACTTGATTTTCAATTTGTTTTCAGATAGTAAAGTGTTCTTTTTTAAAAAAGAAAAAATAAATGAAAATATTTCAATCTTTCTCATACAGTTTATACTTATTAATATAATTTGTGTTAAATGTTGCATTCTTGATTTTTTTTTTGAGGGGAATTTGCTATTTCAATTTTCTGTGGGTTCTAGTTAAGTAGAACTTGAAAGACAATTGATTTTGAAATACACTGTCTCAGAACAGCACTGTGCTTGAGGAAGAGAATCTGAATTAAGTAATCTCAAATTTAAAAAGTACTGTCTTATTTTCTCTTTTATAGTTTGTATGGCTATCACTTGGTAGTAACTAGCTTCCAATGAATGGTTAGTTGCCTCAGAACAATTTGAGTGCTAAATAAATTAGTGCAGGAAATATTTGTTGGTCTTTGAAAGTATCTACAGCAGTTGCTAGCCCATAACATATAAAGGCATGGACATTGTTTACATTTTCTGTAGTGTGAGCAGTATTAATTACATTCTTCTCTTTTCTCTAGTTAAAGTACCTCGTAATTTTCGCTTGTTGGAAGAACTTGAAGAGGGACAGAAAGGAGTAGGTGACGGTACAGTAAGCTGGGGCCTTGAAGATGATGAAGATATGACACTCACCAGGTGGACAGGAATGATTATTGGGCCACCAAGAGTAAGTGTGATGAATTAAGACTTCTTTTTTCTGAAGTTTGTAGGCAATACAAAACGGAGAAAAGAAAAAGTTAATTTGCTACAATGTAAAGAAGTGAGTTAAAATTTAATATATGAAGTTGTAGAAGCACTGTTTATTCATGTGAGAATTCATCACTTCCTGGTGTGTTAGTGTTTTCAGTCTAGCCTCCCCTAGTATGTGTTTTTGCAGCTATTTGTATAAGCCAGTTATGATTGAGGACTTAGTGTGAAGTTAGGAATATATTCAGTCTGTATTCCTACCACTACTACACATAAGTGTACAGTGATAGTACAGTAAACAGGGTAACTGTCTTTCCAACGCTGATCATATGTGCCTAGTAATTTAAATTCTGTAGTAACTGGCAATATATTTTCATCTTTCATGGGTTGTATCCAATAGTCTTTCAATGTAGCAGTTTATGTATTTTGATTGCATCATACCTAAAGACCAAGTGGTTTTTAATTGCCTCTAATAAGGTGAAAGAGTTAAAATCCTTCTGCCCTTTTAAGTTCTGTCGAATGTAATCTAGAGTGCAAGAGAAGTAATCATCTCTTGTGTCTTCAGAGACACATCAACATGCGCTTACTATCTTGTGTGTCCTTTGGTGCTGCAGGGCTTATTGTAAGAACTATGCAAGACAAGAACTGAGGTGAGAACTTGGTCTCAGTGAAAAGTATGTCTCTCAGAGTATCAGAGTTCCAGAGTAATTCAATGTCATTTAAGCTCCTTTGTGAAGCCAAAGTTAGTTGCAACTTGCAACAGACTCTTTTAAACGTCTGTGCTGGCTCCCAGGATTTAGGTGCATTTGAGAGAGAAGCAATTTAAAACATAAGCGTAATGACAATATGCTTTGGATAGTACTTCTGTGGAATCACAGGATTGGAATACATTTTGAATAAAGTTTGTCACCTTACGGGTTTTGAAAAGAACTTGCAAATTTGAGCTAATGACAGTAGAGTCTCTCTGACTCCAAGCAGCCTCCAGAACTGCCTGTGACTGGTTTCTGGTTCAACCTAAGATAGACTCCTAACACATCTTTGAAAGGAGTCATTGTTGTGTAAGAGCCCATTTAAAAAATGCAGCAACCAACCAAACAAAACCAACAAACCAGAAAACCAACCAGGGATATGCTTTAAATTCTGATCAATTTATATTGCTGTAATTTTATTTTCTTTACAAAAGAGTTCATGCAAGTAATATCTTGGACTATTTCAGGGACGCGCAGTCTTGCCGATAGAATGACTTGCAGTATGTTGTGATTATAGAAAGTGAAAGCCACTACTTCTTGAGCCAGTGGTGGTACCTTGAGAAGAATTGTGTATCCAGTTTCAGGATTTGTAGAAGATGAGTGTTTTTGGAATTGACTGATTTACATAGTGTGCAGTTAAGTAGAAAACTGCTAATACTGTCTGCAGCATGAAGTTCTTTACATATTTGGCTTCCCTAGATCTGTACAAAATTTGCTTCTCAATTGTTTTTTTTTTCCTTCCTTGTTTTACATGAAAAGTGAAGCAACATAGAGAGAGGAGAATAAGATTTATTTTGTCTTAAAGGAAACATTTTTCTGACCCCCAAAAATGGGATTTTAGACTTTTTGGGGAGCTGGCCAGGGGTGCTTGGCTTGCAGTAAAACAGTGACTTGAAAAACTTGAACAAAATTCAGAAGCCAGCTGGATAGGAAAGTGGTAATTTTCCTAAAGATTATTGATTTTTCTCTCTGCTCTTTACTGGGCCAAAGTTGTTGTAGGAGTGCAAGAGGGTAGGAAAGATAAGGTAGATGTGAATTAGAACAAGTTTTTTATTCTGTTAAAACTTCTGTATGGTATACTCAATAAGTAATGTAATTTATATGTATTAATCAAGATAATCAAACCAGTGGATTATTAGTCAGTAATCCAAGGCTGTCAATTGTCATCTAATATGAATAAGTTTATAACTGTTTATTATTTCTTAACCTTTATTCCTTTTGCCTTTACTTTTAAAATTTATTAATATTCAGCTTTCAGTAAGATGCATTAGTCTGTCTTTTTGCTTTCTAGACAAACTATGAAAACAGAATATACAGTCTGAAAGTAGAATGTGGACCTAAATATCCAGAAGCACCTCCTACAGTTAGATTTGTAACTAAAATTAATATGAATGGAATAAATAATTCCAATGGAATGGTAAGTTGAAATGGTAAGATGAACCATGTTGTTAATCTGTACTGTAAGTTATTTCTGTGAAAAACCCAGGTGAAGAATGTGCATGTTGGACAGAGCTTTGATATTTAATTTTTATATAATAAGTACTTGATTTAAATCACATTTTGGTTGCTTACTACTACAAATCTTAGGTTTTTACAGTGTGTTAGTGGTTCATAGTAGATTATCAATGAGACAAGTGTTATTTATTATATTGAAACAATTGTTTCTTTTAAATGAAGCTGACATTCAATGAAGCTGACATTCATAGTTTTCAACAGGAAAAAAAGTGTTTTAACTGTCTGTAGATATTTCCCTTGTAATACTCTTATAAAAGGGAATTAGATTCACACTGTAACAAGAGTATTACAAACTTTGTCTGATGTTTCCGTAAATTAAAAATGTAGGTTCTTCTTTATGAATTTCACTCTGGATGTAGTAACTCAACTGTAATGAATTAGTGTATTTAATCTCTATTTTCTTTATACTGAGTTTATTCAAGTACGAGGTTATTCTAAGTACTGAGCCTTATTCTTAAGATCTTTTGATACAGGTGGTAATCACTTTCATTTTGAAGGTGAATTTTCAGTAAGTTACTTTCATTGATCCTGCAGTTAGAGTGGGAGCAGCTTGAGCTGCCCAGCTGGAGCTTGACAGCAGCTCGAGCAATTTTGTTACTCCGTTGTTCACCAGGTACTTTAGGTCTGAGGTACCCCATTGCCAGTGAAAGCAGGTGTGAGCTGCCTTGCATTTACAGTGGTATATGCATGTATCAGCAGGATATGCACGGAGACAAGGATGATGTTACTGTATGCTTGTCTTTAGTGAAAACCAAGTAATACTTAAATGAGTTAAGGTAATACTTAAAGATGGGTCAGAGAGCATTAGATTTTAGATAATTTGCATGATTTAAAAGAAAGATGGACTTGTATTTGTATACTAACTGGGTTGAAATGTGTCGCAATGAGTGTAGCGGAGGGAGAGGTTCTCAGAGGTTCATTCGAGCTGTTGTAGGTGGTAGGGTAGTGCACTGGTTGATCTTTAGAAATTATATTTGTGTAGCCAATGATTATACTCTTCGTGAAGATTTTATTAAAATATGCTATCAACAAACTAATTGTTGCCTTTTATCAAGACTATGGCTTTTTGCCTAAGGATATATGCGTATTAAAATGGTTGTGACTAGCAAAGGCTGTCAATCTGGAATACAGCAGAGATTTTGGTATGTTTACAATACTATTTTCATACCCTAGTAACATATATTATTCTGAATCAATAAAGAAGTATGGTCTCATTGCTTCATCTGTGCATGCCTGAGAGTATAGGTGTTGGTTTCGGAATCACAGAATCTCAGACCTGCAGGGCTTGAAAGCTCATGTTTACCCAGACAGTCAACTTGAGCTTTTGTTTGTAGAAGTCTACACTCCCTCAGCTTGCTGAGGAACAGAGTGAATACTGTGACAGGAGATCTGCCTATTTGTTTTAAAACTGTTAAAATCCACCCATTGCTACAGAAAAGCTCGATTTTAATAAGTTTATAAGCTTATACAAAACGTTCAGTTTTTCACCAACTGATCTTAAGAAAGATAACCTATTTTTAAAATTGATTTAAGTAATAGTAGATAGCATTTTTAATGGAAGCAGTTTTCACAAGTAATGAATTTCAAACACATTTATTGTGTAATTTCTATGTAAAGTGCCTGTTGTCCTGGTGTTTTGCATTTTAGCTTATTTTGCCATTGTGGTCACTGGAGTTGTGCTTTAGAACCTGCCAGATAAACTGGGGGCACGTTTGGCATTCTGGAACAGTTAGCATTGCAGCTTCCAGTTTTAGTTGCTTCTTGTTTCTTTCAAATTGCTCTCCCACTTTCTGATCATCTTTCATTTAGGAGATCATAAGTGATTTGCTGCATTCTTTTAATGAATGACAGGGTTTCATCTTAGGCTAGCTCTACTATCTATGCCTCTGCAGGCACCATGGGTTTTTGATGTGTGGCCAACTTGGGGTCACATTGCTTATAGATGTCCTGAAAAAGTTGAGGACTTGCAGAAGAGAGCTGAAATTGTACCTCATAGCAGTGTTGAGTATCATGTTATTCAAAACATTTGTAACTTTGTTAATGTACACTTTATAGGAGAAGTATGCCAGTTAACACTTGAGGAAAAGCAAGGCCCTCAGCATGAATTTAGAGGGTGGTAATTTCTGTTGAGTTGGAGTAGGAATGGTGGAGCAGGGAGATAGACATGTGTTAGAGTTCACTGGCGCCTAAGGAAACTAGTCTTATACTGCCATGTTGGCAGTGGTTCTGAACCTTCTTGAATTGTAAGTAATTTTAAGCTTTGAGTGAAAAATGCATGTGTGTAATTAGTATATTGATACTCTCAAATTTATTGACAAAAGGTCAGTTTGATTGTTCTGAGAGGAGTTTTGCTTTTAAGTAACTTTTCCATCAGTAGCATTTCTTTAGGCATCCCAGAGATTGCTGTTTTAGTGCAGGACAGGAGAGGGCTACTTTAGGAATATTGTATCTCCAAGACTAAACTCAGGTGCTCTGACTCACCCTGTTAAATTACCTTTCTTATTTGCAAGTTAGTTTTTTGTGGTTTTTTGCTTTTAAATTTGCCTATGAAGCTGCCGTGTCTGTTCACAGAATTAGGATACTAAGTTTGGAAAAGCTAGTCCAAGAACTTATGTAGGGATGGACAAAGTGCCTTTTGTGTTAATGCCATCGCTGTTGTAAAACTATGTTTAAATAATCATTTTTAATGCTGTGGAGTCTTTTCTCTTGGAGATGTGTACCATGTGTTGAAAAAACACAGATTCTGATGTGCTGTTTATTTCCCCATGGTATTTTGAGTATGTCTGATTTTTGCATCTGTGGGAGTGTTCTTCAGCAGTCTTTCTTGTAGGATTTGCAGTCACTTCTGTGGTGGATGTATTTGTTTCTTTTAAGCTCACTTGGGACTCTGCATATATAAACCTGTAAAGTATTGTGCAATTATTGCTTTGAGTATGTATATTGTAGACTGTCCTGGTTTCAGCAGGGACAGAGTTAATTTTCTTCTTAGTAGCTGGTACAGTGCTGTGTTTTGAATTTAGTGTGAGAATAATGTTGATAACATGCTGATTTTAGTTGTTGCTAGGTAGAACTTACCCTAAGGCAAGGATTTTTCCAGTTTCATATGCTCTGCCAGCAAGGAGGTGCACAAGAATCTGAGAGGGAGAATGTCCAGGAGAGCTGACCTGAACCAGACAAAAGGCTATTCCATACCATGGTACATCATGCCTGGAGTATAAACTAGGGAAACTTAGTGGGGAGAGGCAGTTTCTTCTCAGGCTTCGGTTAACAGGTGTCATTGTACATCACTTGTCTTTTCTTGGGTTTTATTTCTCTCTTGTATTATCTTCATTATTGTTATTATTATATTTATTTCAATTATTAAACCATTCTTAGGAGTTTTACTACTTTGGTGGGGCAGGGGAAGGACTGAGCGCCTGCGTGATGTTTAGTTGCCACTTGGGATTCAGCTAGGACAACTAAGCAGTTAGCTGTTTTTTACAGTTAAGATATTGGCAATGTTACAAAAACGGAATACTTTGCACCATTGTGTGAAATTGCTTTCATTTCAATAGTTTGGAAAAAAACATGTGTTATACATATTGCTTCTCTTGCTGTTGTTTAAGGATTTACAGTGGTATACCCCTAGAATAAAATAGTATTCAGATTGATGTTTTCAACTTTAGTAACTTTGATGTGACCTTAAACTTTCTCTCTGTGTCCCAGGGTGTGTACTTGAGTATTACCTAATGCTTTTGTGTGATTTGAGAATTTTGTTGTTTTTCTAAGTGTCTTGTTGCTCTTCATAAAGTGAATTTCTTGTGCTCTGACTTGGAAATAAATTCTGCAATGCATAAAACAATCTGAGCCAAAGTCTTTACTGCTGCAAGATGTCATGAAACAAGTTGGTGACTTGCAGAAAAGACATTAAATAGCCATGAAAATGTCATGTTGCAGCAGTCTTTACTCAGAAGACATTCTTAACATTGTTGAAATGGAGTTTGTAGTGTGTGAGTTTGTCAGCAAAGATTCTCAGCCAAGAAGGAAAGCTGGAGTAGCTTACTTTTAAGTGATTGGGTCTCGTATTCCAGTACAGCCAGTGTGAGTAGAATTGCATTGTTTTAACAACACTGGTGACTGACTGTTATGTGCTATAATTGAGGCAGATCTGCAGACTTGAGAGAGCCTAAAATGGCAAAGTTGAGTAGGAGCAAGGAGAAAGAAGATGATATAAAAGCAGAATTGCCAGGTTGAAGAGAAACATTAATTTGAGTAGTCAGGGAGTCTTAGAGCAGCTGCGTTTCCAGCCGTTTTTTACTAACCCAGTCTTTGTCTGGACAGATAATTATAATAATTTACTTTCCCAAACCTACCAAAATCTAAACCTGCCTTTTTCTTCTTATCCATGTTGACTTACCAGTGATCTTCTAAAATTACTTATGATCGTAGTGATCATATGGGCTTCCACCTCCAAGTGCAAATCTGGTTGGGAATCTTCTGTTGCAACCATTACTTGGTCCCTGATAGTTGTTTACCGTGACTTCTTTCCCCATCTCTCATTTTCCTCATGGAGATTATTGGGTTGTGTTTGGTTTTTTTTGTAGGTCAGTGACATGTAATGTGATCTCTTCTCAGTTATGTCAGTAGAAAGTACTGTGATTCAGGAAGTTTTTTAAACTGCTGATCTGCCAAAAGACTTATACCAAAGCATTCAGGGAGTATTCTCATATTTTGTTCTGTTTTGCTAGATTGAAGAGGATGTCAGGTTAACTGCAGAAAGGTATTAACAAATGTAAATAATTGTGTCTGTGTGTGAGAGAGGGAAAATAAGCTCTTAAACATCTGCAGCTATATGCTAAGTGAACATGGGATTTGATCCCTTTTTTCTTCTGTTACCATGATACCTAACCACCATAAAGTTTTCCTTATTTCTGTAGGACCCCATGAGGAAATATGGTGGTCCCATGCATTTTTCATGTCACTTTCTATACAGAGAACAATTTTGAGTAGTGTGATACTATGCTAAATTTTAAAATTATTTCAAGCTGTTCCTAGTTTGCTTGATCTAGCTCATTGGATAGAAATTCTTGAAGTGTCCTTCTTTAATCTTAACTAGAAGGACTGGAGAGGAAGAGCCCTGCAAGAGCTTGGTACCTCCTAACAAAGATTCAGGGTAAATGATGCCTTACTTAAACTTCCACTTGGTAACACAAGTGATCCAGAATTTCCCTTTCACTCACATGTGGCTTTATCTAATAGTATCCTTCTTAAGAAAAGAGAAGCAGTTTTCCAATTGCAAAAAATATTCTGCTCTAATATTGCCTCTTATCTACCACGTTAAACCAAATACCTCTTTAAAAAAGAAGTTGTAGTAGTCTAAGGATTACAGTGATGGTCTGACCAGTGTTACTTTCAAAACCTTTCTGCATTGGCTTATATACTTATGTATTTTAAACTGTTATGATGTTGCTGCATAATGGAACTTATCTGTGCTGCAGAATGGAGCCCTTAAAGCTCTTTTTCTTCCTATTTCATTACTGTTTGCAATAATTATTAAGTAATCTGACTGCCTTTTATTCTGTGGTTTGATGTGGTTTGGCAGTTTTGCTGACTTCTAAGGGGTTCCCAGTTGAGCAGAATGTTATTTGTGTGAAGAGAAATGCTTGGAGTGTTGAGTTATGAATTGGATCAAGGGTCCTGCTTAAGGACTTATTTCCAAGGTGTTTTTTTAAACTATGGGGTTCTATCAGTTCAGGACAGAAGGTAGCTCCACATCCATGTCATAGTTCACCTGAGCTGTTAGGCAATAGCATTGTTAAGGGAACAAGTGTTTAGTGAGACAAAGCAGAAGTTTCTTGGGTTAGTATTGCCGTGCAAGGCAGCATATTGTTAGAGCTTGGCTTCAGTTTCCTCCTGCAAAAAGACTTCGTCTGATCTGATGTTCTGAACAATTTAGAAATAAAATGTCTATGTTAACATTCTTATTTCTGATTCCAGTGTTGTTTTCTCTTTCAGTTTGTCCTAATTAAGATAAGAAACTTCTTGATGTTTTATGCTGCCTTAATCATAGAGCAGTGGTTTCCAGCACTTTTATAGCCATGTGGGTTGCCTGTGCTGCTCTGCCAAATGCACTTCAGTAGCATGCAATAGTCCTACTCCTGCCTAAGGGCCTGCTTTGCAGTTGCACAGGTGTAGGTCCCTCTGTCATCTTAAATTCCTTATTGCAGGGGCTGGGTGGCCAAGACTTAACCGGCTGCCAAAACAATTCCCAAGCTGACTTTCAATTGCTGACTTTCCTATGGAAACCTCCCTGTTATAATATAATTGTGTAAATTGTCCCACAGGTTTTATAAACGCATAGGAGAAGTCCCATGTCCTTTCCTTTCAGTTCATATTCAAATTGGTAAGTGATGTACAGTAATCTTCATGGCTCCATAAGATGACTTACTGTAAGAAGGATACAAAGAACTAAGAAATGTCCAAACCGATTATAAATTGGTTATTTCAAGCCATTTCTTAGTATACATAGTGACTCTTGATGTGCAAGAGGTGTCATGTAGTGTCAATGTGAAATAAATCATCAATGATACTTGTAGCAAGGGAAAGACAAGGGAAACTTTCCTTTAGGAAGGTATTCTATGGACTCCTGTGTTGCAGGTTCTTTTAAAGAACTGAGGAAAACCCAAGTGTATATGTTGGCGTGAGAAAATTGATTACATTTTCTTTTTGGGGGTAATTTGAAACAATTTTACAAAATACAGCTCCAGTTTTGCAGTGAATGGTTTGTCGATCTTCTCCTCCCCCCTTTCCCTCCCCTTTCCTTATTACTAGTATTAGTCT
Organism: Colius striatus; assembly: GCF_028858725.1. Lineage (NCBI taxonomy): Eukaryota > Metazoa > Chordata > Aves > Coliiformes > Coliidae > Colius > Colius striatus. Next base: position 53,816,441 of record NC_084762.1, read on the forward strand.
CAGCACAAATGGAACGGTCAACCTGCATGGATTTCATTGCAGAATCTGTATCTGTGTGTAAGTATATGATTAAAACATTTCATGAACATGGGGACTTTATGCCACAGAGAAAGTGTCAGGGAATGCTCAGACCATTTCTTAGAACAGTTAGGTCAATGGTAGTTATTTATGTAGTGATTCTGTATTTTGTCGTAACTTACAACTCTCTCTTCTTTTTCCAGGTGGATGCACGGAGCATACCAGTGTTAGCAAAATGGCAAAATTCTTATAGCATTAAAGTTGTACTTCAAGAGCTAAGACGTCTAATGATGTCCAAAGAAAATATGAAGCTTCCACAACCTCCAGAGGGACAAACTTACAACAATTAATTTTAGCTGATTCTCAAACTTCTGTCTTAAAACAACAACCTTCTACTCATGTTAATGTCTTGATTAAATCTCACAATGCAAACACCCACACATTAAAAGAATTTCAGCTGGTATACATGACCTGGACATTTGTAAGAATATATATAATATATGTATGCCCAATATGTTTTCAGGCACTATGGGAGAAAAAGGCAGCACAATTTTATTTTTTTTTTCTCTTACCAAGGCACTGTCATTTAAGCATAAGCCTGAAGTAGCCTAAAATTGGAATTCAGGTTTTACAAGATGAAAGCATGACAGGAAGTGTCAGATTGCTGTGGAATAATATATGTTTCTGAAAATAATCTCTTGAGAAGGCAAAATATAAATGGCATGCTTTATCCATCTTGCTTAGTAAAAGAGCTGCAGTTAAAATTTGTTTTCAAGTAGCAGGTACAGTGAATACCGTTGCTCATCTTGTTTAATTTTGCAAGGGTGTGGGTGCCGACTACTAGTAGTGTCACAAAGTATGTTCAGGATTGTTTTGATACCTGTATTTATAAAATGGGGGAACTGATTTCTGTTAAGCAGCTCCTGTGTGTTACATGTATCGGACATGGCAAATATTTGTTTACAGTCTTTGTTCTAATAAACCATGCATTTAAGTTTTAGTGAAACAAAAGGAAATGTATGGATATGTGATTGAGATTAAAGTTAGTCTTAAAATGTAAATAAAATGTGGAAAGTGTCTGAGGCTGTGCCATTTCTATAATAGTAATATATGTACAGAAACTTGCAGAAGTAGTGGAAAGCCAAACATAATGTTGCTGTTGGTTTTTACATGCACCTTTTATTCTTGCCACTTTTGTATGCTTGGTTTACTTGAGAGGTCAAGGTATTCCGTTTGTTGCAGAGGAGTAAGTTCTGTCGTCTGTACCACTTTTTTAGACAGGCTTGCACTGTGTGTATATGTTTAAAAAAAACCCAAACCAATTGCAAAATAAAAACAGAAAACTTGCCTCCCCATCTCCCCTTCACTTGCCTTCCATATTCTTCTGAGAAATGAGCATAACTTTTACTTTGCTTACGTGACCTTTAAGCAGTTTTCAGACCACATTGCTGAAGTCTATCCTACTTCTCCATCCTTTGTCTTGCTTCTGCAGTTACTGCCTTGACTCTTCCTTTCTTGCATCTTTTTTTACTGTTTCTTGCCTTTTTTTTTCTTGTCTGTTCCACTTTTGCCTTTTCTGAAACACACAAAAAAGACATTTCAGGAACCTTTAATAAAAATTACACCTGTGGCACGAATTGGCTATATTTCCATCTACATTCCATGTATCATATGCCATGACACCACTGTCTTCATAGCTAGGATGCTTTCTGCCTCTCCTGCAATTGCAGGTCTGTTTTTTTCAATGTATTCTGTCTGGTGGGATCACTGGTTTTAGTTCTAACTGGTTTCTCTTAGGAAAGTAGTTAATGCTATCCTTTTGGAGATTATACCTTCTTTCCCTGACCCCCTGCCTCTTGGAAAATGCAAGCCTTGGCTTGTTTTGGTGAGAACATGTAACACTGGGAGCCAGTCAGCTATTTGCATTTAAAATTTCATTTAGTGGCTCTTTTGAAAAAGTGAATATAATCAAAAGCCATCAACAGCCAGGTAACTCTCTTTGATATGACTTTGCCTATTTCTGGTGTAAAGAATGAACCTTTAAAAGCAATAAACTCGGCGGGGTTTTTTTAATGGAAGGGTTTAATCAGTATTTGTCAGTGTATGCTTTTTAGACAAATTGGACACTTCCAGAATTGGTGGATTTGTAGCTGCCAGCTACCTCCTGTCTGTATTTATATAATATATCATTTGTGACTGTTTGGCTGAAGTGCATTTCAACATTTTCTTATTTGATTTAGTTTGAATGATTTTGATGCCATTAAATCTTTTTTTCCTACAGTAACAGTGCTAATATATATTTAATCAATTAAAGTAATGGAACAATGCGGTTCTGAGATGTGAATTTGTGGGAAGATTTCGGCATAAACTTTTGAGAGAATGAAAATATGATTGGTAACATAATTTAGGAGACTGACTACAGAGCATGAAAAAGGGCTGGTTATTCACTTGTTTATATGGGGTTCAAATAGATCCTGTAACAGTTGTTTCTTCTTCCCTACGCTCTAACCATTGTATCTGTGAAAATCTGCAGATCCAGCTGTACACAGATACGTTCTGCAGAATTATAAAAAGAAGTGTTGAAGGGAGTTGACCTGATCTCTGTCACCAGGGTATGTGGCGTGATGGATGACTGTAAAAATGTTCCTGCAGTGATTTGAAATGTGTTGGTTTTCCATTTTACTCACACTGGAACAAGTGTACATGTAATTAATTGTGAAATTTTAAAGTGTCTTTGACTACTGCATCAAGTCAGGAGCCTCCTTGGAACATTATTACCTGAAGAAGATTTTGAAGTACTTCTGCTTACTCTCCTCCAGAAATGTTACACTTGTTTTACGGTGTCCATGACAGATCAGTGTTTACTTAGTAATGTGTTCTCTCATGTTCTTGTGGTTTCTCTTTAGTAACCTACTTAGATGCTAGAATTTTAATTCTCCTCTTGTGTTTAATTTGTGCTACATTCTTTTGGCAACATTTTTTTTCCTCAAAACTGTAATTTTTACGTGTTGCAAAGTAGAGCACCATTTAAAGCCAGTTGTGTGAGAGGCAAAGTGCAACAATTTAAAATGTAACATTTTTTCAAATTCCATTTGAAAATACGTATCACACTGGTCGTCATCAACTGGGATTTAAACTAGCTTTGTGCTCTGAAACATTGCCAAAGTTCCTGTCTTTTGGTTGTGTGAGGGAGGGATACATTTGCTATAAAGCCAAGAAAACCCCCTGAAAATGGTATGATTTGTACTTCTGAAACATAAAGATACAATGAGCAAGCCTATGGAAATAGCTGTGTCACAAATAATGTGCCTTAGTCATTGGTAATAAAGTACATAAAACATTGCAAGATGTGCACCTGCCAACTGCCTTGATTGTGCTCATCCTCCTGAAAAGAGGTTAAGAATACTTTGCACCCAGCAAGACAGAGTCAGGAATGAATCCATCAACTATTCTGAAATAAATGTGTAATCCACACTCTTAAATGTTGCTGTATAGGAGATGCCTAAATTTGAGTGCATCCTATGGCAATTGATCAGCTATAATAATAAACAATGTAATTTAGACAAGTATTTGTGTTTTACATGGTTACTTATATGATGAGTTTGTGGAAATGTTTTTCCTGTTGAGCAGCTTTTGGGACAATAGTTCAGGGCCTAAAAACTCTTACTTTGCTTCTCTTACACTGTCTTTCGATGCAGAAGTCTCAACTAGCAAACCTGGTAATTGTCCTATGATAGGTAGGATGTCTGACTACTACCTGGCTTTTTTTCTGACCTGTTTTTTGAAATCTCAGCCAAGTTGCCTCAGGTGTGGCTAGTCGCGACAGCTAGAGAAGGAGGAATAAACTGGTATTGAGCTAGTATGAGTATGTGTTACTGTAACAACAACAACAAAGTGACTTAAAACTACTGTTGGTCTTTTATGCAAGTAAAATTTCTGATGTGATGCAATGGGACAAAATATATTTCTCATACATTTTTCTAAAAAAAAATTGCTGGGAACTCTGGTGAAGCCTAGGAAGACTTCTGAGGTGGGGAAGTACTGGAGGAATGTGAGAAATGCTTGTGGTCTTTTTTTAGTAATAATTAAAAAAAAACAATAAAACCTGAAAACTTGTTACTGCATCTGTGCTAACTCTATATAATAAAACAATTGGGGAAGAGGATTTTCTTCTTTATATGTTCTGGTAGTTGTGTTCCCTAAGACAGTGAATTATACTTTTCCTGTTGCAGACCCAACTGATGATGAATGAAATAATATGAAAGATGTGTTGTCTGTACTGGTAGAAGTATTAAAGTAACTTACACTGTTTTATAAATAATCTGAAAGAACACTTTTCACTAGCTGATCTAAGCTTCCATTGGAATATGTACTCCACCTTCAGCTCAATTGATAAGCAGTTGTAAATGAAGGGATAGTGAATTGCATTCTATAACAATTGAGTCATATACCAGTTCTCAAGGAGCATTCCCATAATCAAATAGTTCTGTGAAGTTTTTTTAGTTTTTTACCGTTTTAAAATTTAGGCAAATGTAAAGACTTTTATTATTTATACTAGTGCCAAACTATGTAAATGGATAACTTAATGGATGATCTTGAGGTAATGCACAAATAACCAGTGCTTAGGATCTCCTGATGCAATGCATGTTTTCTGTACTAATATATCTTTTCACCATTTCTTAATGGAAGCATCTCAACCTTCTGCTTGTAATATATACAGTAATGTAAACATGGTTTTATAAGGTATAAACTGCAGTTTGGGTAAAAAAAAAATCTGTTTATTTGTTAAGTCAGAGATACTGAAGGAATGGCTATGCAGATGTAAACAAGGAAGATTTTCATCACCTGCTTTGTACTTTGTTTCTCTGTGCTCCCTGATGATGCTACAATGTGTAGGTGTGCAGATTTAACACACTGACTGTTTTCATTTTGAATTATTACTATTATAATTTTAAGCATGCAGGAATGAGAAAGGGAGGGGTGAGGAGTTTGACTTCCCTCTGCAGTTTCTGCTGATTAAAAATTATCAAGAAAAGAGTAAACCTGTTAAGCAAATCTGTTACTGACTTGATGAGAACAAAAAATGAAAAATTGGCAAATATTTTTCCAGTTGTCACAGGAATAAAAATTATTACAATTAGAATGAGAGCAGCTCAAATGGTAGAGCTGTGCAATTATCATGAAGATGTGGAGGAGTGTTTCTAAGAGATCTTTCTAGTGTCATAAAAATAGGGTTAATGTGGGATTGAGCCTTGTTAAATTCAAACTAACAGAACTTTACCCCATTCTATTAATTTCTTACTTCTTTAGTAGAGAATATTCCTGCATTTTAAATTGTTAAACACTGAAGTAGAGCAGGTTGAGATGGATTAGTTTCATTTAGGTTTTGATGTCCAAAACTTGCCACTATGCGGAGCTGTGTAAACCAAAAGCATGTAAATGTGTGATGCTAGTGCCTGGCTCTTTACTTACCAGGTTAATCTAAATGATTGGTGGTCAGTAGTTTTAAGTTGGAATATCTGCCTGTGTTTAATAGTCAATACTACTAATGAGAAAAGTCTACGCTAAGAGCTCTTTGCTTTTGTCATGGTATCAGGCAAATTGCCAGCAACCCTGACCCTTGCCTTTTCTGGCTGACAGTTTCTTCCACTGTTTATTGTTTGTGGGACTGCACCTTCATGGGAGAACATTATTTCTCATCTGGGTGGCGTGTTGCACTTTGACCTATAGGACCATCTGCTTCTGAGAAATCCCTGAAATAATTCCTTGCCACAATGTCTCAGAATTCTTGGGGACAGTCATAGTCGTCTTGGTTTGTGTTTTCTCAAATGTCTCCTGTTGTATGTATGTTTGTGGTTTTTTTGTTTCTGTATGAACATTTGCAGATTATGATCTCGTATGATACTACTAACCGATAACAATATTTTAGATTAGTTACATCCTTGCCAGAGAATGTTTCAAACATCTGTCTTTACAGTCAGCATCAAATGTACAAATCATTGCATTTATTGCAAAATTCTCATGCTAAGTTAGTACTATACTTTCATTCTTTAAATGCTGTAACTTTCAAGAACCAAAATACTGTGAAATGAAAACTTAGAGCCATGATGTTTCTCATTAGTGATGGTTTTATATCACTGTTCAGTCATTATAATCATTATTTGCTTCCTTGAGCTGTCATTTAGATTGCTCATTAAATGTTTGTTATTTAAAATCTTAAGAGAGTCACCTCAATCAGTAGTGTAATGGTTTTGATCTTTGTAGTGGGATGCTGTGAACAGAGTGGAAGCTATTGACTCTATTGCCCTGCTTTCAGTCTGGTTAAAAAAAAATATTCTGAAAAAAAGATATATTCTGAACTGCTCATGTTCCTTAGTGTAGTAACTATTTCTTCTGGTATTTCAAATACTCTTCAGATTTATTTGGAGTTGTTGTGTTGTTCATTCAGTGTAACAGCGTTAACAACCTCTGATGCTTTATTGTGCTTTTGTGATTTTTATGGTTCTATAATATCTGGATGATAGTATTAAAACAGAAGTGAAGAAAAACGGTGCACTGTTTTACGTGACAGATGCACAAATCACATACGCTGCACTGACAGACCTATAGCTGAAGACAAGGAGGCAGTGGAGAGGGATGGAATTGATATAATTTTATTTACAGGTCCTGATGCTGTTCAAAAAATAAACTGGCTTCTGTGGGTGCCAACTAAATATTTACTTGTTTTTTACATTCCAGCGACTACACAGCTAAGTTACACTATATAGTCATATAGATAACATGGATGACTGGTGATTTGTGCCAAGGGACATTGGTATGTTACAACTGCAGCAAGAATTAGAGTTCTAGATGTAATAGCTGGAATCTGACTTAGGTCTGTACTGTTCAAAGACAAGTGGCAAAACGTTTTGTTATTAAATTCATGTTTTATTCCTAGTGATATTTGGTGGGTAGTCCTTACTTGCTGTGGCTTGTAGCTAGCAATACTGATTTTGTATTTTCACAGTATCGGTTGGGATTATTCCACTTTGGTCTTCTAAAGGAGAAAGAACGCATGTGCATACATGCACGTACTCTCACATGTGCAAAACATTTAGGCAAATAAAATTATGATGCTCCATCTCCCCACTTGTTTGGGAGTTATAGAGGGTAGCTCATTAACTGTGGTAGCTGCATTTCTTGTGTTCACACCTCACCTGTAACCCAGATCACCAAATTGCAGCAGTCTGATCCTTTGCTGATCTTTCTAATTTCAAGGGAACTACTTTCTATGTCTTAACTGGAGCCAGCCTAGCTCACTTTATGCTTACTGAGGAGGGGAGAGGTAGTGTCTGCCCGCTGCACTTGCTTTGCCTTTGCCTTTGTGTGAGGAGTCCCGTGGTCTTCACAGAAACTGCTTCAGAGTGGAACAAATGGTGCAGGGGGTAAAATGATATTACCTTGCACTATTGAGAAGCTATTCTGACATTGTTGCCCTTTTCCATGGCACAATTTGAGTTATGGAAGCTATTGGATGAGCAGAGAGATCCTAGTGTGATGGAGATGAAAACTCACTGCAGAGAGCAGGGCAATCCTTACATGGACTTCACAGGGCTGATAATACATCCTCTAAAATACTTCCCAGAAGAAAGATGAAAATTCGCATTCTGCATTGGGAGGGGTATGTATGTGTATATATGGAGCATGTTTAACATTGAGAGACAAATTGTATGAGTTTTGGGTCAAATTCTGACAGGGCCATTAAGCAGTATGCATTTCTAGCAGAGGATGCTTTTACAACACCAGTCTGCATTTGCCTTCTTGACCCAAGTGTTCTGAAGATAACTGCTTTTTCATTGAGGATGGAAAATTTTTTTGGGGGTTTTATTGTAGAATTCTGAACGAATGCCCTCTGTGTGTATGTATTCTGTAAGGCCTTGTCTGTCCTCTGAAGAGTTGTCTCAACTCTTGCATCTCTGGGATGCAGCTGTGCTCCTCTGCAAACTCAAATACATCTCTGCTTTTTGCTTTCTAGCTTTTGGATCCTGGCCACTTGTGTACTGCTTCTCAGAGACTGATGAAATATATTTCAGATATATTTATTATATTTACTTAATACAGATTGTACTAGTGGGTTTGAGTTAACTAGAGAAGAGTCTTTGAAAAAAATAAAAATTAAGGATCTGAGTTTGAAAAGCCATTCTCATACCACTTTGGTTTTTAAAATTTGAGTGCATGAGTGGATGCCTGTGAGTATTTGCAGTACAGCAGAGTTGCTACTGCAGAGACTGGGTTCATGTCTGATGGAAGAGAAGTTGTCAGCTTCGGCCTCCTGGCAACTAGGAACAGCAAAGGGAGATGCTCAATTATGCTTGTACGGATGGCAATGCTATTCCTGTTTGAGGAAAAACAGCCATTCTGTTTATATAACAAATCATTGTGACATGGGAGATGTATTTGTGTTGTCTGTGAGCAGTGTGACTCATTAGCCTCATTGCTTTCCCCTAGAAGGCAGCTTTAGTTTCAAGGTTGTTTTTTGAGGGTTTTTTTTCCCCTCTTTATTGTTCAGTGGATTGTGTATTTATGTTTATGCTGCAATTTCTGTAGTACCCAGATTTACTCACATATACCAGTTTGATGTAACACAACTAGAAAATTATATCATACAAATTCCTGCGTTTCAGAAATAAAGAGCTAAATGGAAACTTTCATAGAATCATTGTAGTCAAACTGAGCATACCTGAAGGAAGCAGTGGCAGGATCCTAGCCAGGAGCTCTAGAGCTCAGGTGACCACTTTTCACATCTGGACCCTGCTTTCCTTTGCTCTGTTTTAAACTTGGAATAGGACTAGTTAAACTCAAGCACAAATTAGCAGTTTAATCTCAAAACATTTTTGTTCTTAAACCCAAAACTAAGGTGTCAGGGTTTGACATGACAGCCTTTTTTGGTAAGGAGGAAGGGACTGTAAAGATGGCTCCTGTAAGAAGTTGCTCGCAACTCTCCCCAGCTCTGAGCCAGAGCCACTTCTGGGGCTGAGCCAATTAGACGCCTCCACAATCACTTTTTAAGAAGAAGCCAGAAGAGGAGGAGGTTTCTTCCTCCGTCTTCCTCCATCTTCTTCCTCCTTCTGTCCCTTTCTTCTTCTTCTGGCTGGTGGTGGTGCAAGGAATAGGAACAGTGAGAGAAACAACCATGCGGACTCCAAGGTCAGTGATGAAAGAGAGGAGGAGGTGTGCTGGAGCAGAGACTCCCCTGCATTCTATGGAGAGGACTGGTGAAGCTGAGATTTATTTTCATTTCTTTAAAGACCCTGCATTGGTGGTAGAGACTCATTTTGCTAATGACCCCGCATTAGGGGCAGAGACTCATTTTGCTAAAGCTGACCCCAGACCAGGGGCAGCGATTCACTTCATTAAAGACCCCGAGGCAGGGACAGTGACCATGGCTGAGGAGGCCGTGTCCCATGGCGGGGACCCAACCACTTCACTGCAGATCCCGAGACAGGGGCAGTGATTTTCTTCTTTAAAACTATGGCCAGAAGGAGGGACACTTTATCACTATGGCCAGAGGAAGGGACTCAATATCCACAGCTGTGGGGATACTGTGGGGAGCTCATTAAACTTATGCCCAGAAGAGGCCTTGTCCCGAGAGAGGGACTCTGTAACTGCAGAAACTGCGACCATGGCAAAGAATCCACGCCAGAGATATTCACCAAGGACTGTGTCCCGTGTGAGGGAACCTGTATCGGCAGAAGCCGCAGCTGCTGGGAACAACCCACACCAGAGAAGTTTGTTAAGGACTGTGTCCCGGGGAGGAACCCCGTGTTGGAGCAGGGGAAGAATGCCAGGAGTCGTCCTCATCTGAGAAGACAGAAGCAGCAGAGCCCATCTGTGAGAGACTGACCACATTCCCCATTCCCTGCCCCCCTGAGCTGTTGTGGGGGGAGGAGGTAGAGATATTGGGAGCAGTGAGCTGGGCCTGGGAAGAAAGGAGGGATGGGGGAGGGAGATCTTAAAGTGCTGGTTGTCATTTTCTCATCATCCTACTCCCTTTCTGCTTTTATTCCGTTCTGTTTCTTGTAGAATAAACTTTCCTACTTTCCTCTCTTAAGTTGAGTACCGGAGTCTGTTTTGCCCAGAACCATAATTGGCAGCGAGCCCTCCCTGCCCTTGTCTCAATCCACAACACCCTTGCTTATCTTTTTACTCCCATTTCGCTGGGGCCTCCGCCATCCTAACGAGGGTGGGGGTGAATGGGGGCAGCGAGCAAGAGACTGTCGTGGTGCTGCTGTGCTAGCTGGGCAAACCACGATATAAGGTCTGAGACACTGTATTTAATCAAGCACTTAACGTTTCTTAGATAGGAACAGTTTAAAGTCGAGGTTGGAACCTGACTATTCCTCCTCAATTCACCTTTGACTTGAGTGATGTAATTGATCACACAGCATGTGGTTATTATCAGATAACCTCTCTAATAGACCTATATGTGACAAAGATAAATTTATTTTCCAATGTCTATAATGGAAGTAACATTACTTTTCTAATGTGTTTACTGTTTCCTGTTGCCATTCACGCTATTTCCAGCAACAATTATTTTCTGAAGCTTTAGCTTTCCACCTGAACTACTTTTGTTGTCTTTAATTCTTTTTTTTTTTCCTCAGATTGAGAGTTCCCAGATCTAGAATTTGTGTAGTACTTTTGAAATCTCTAGAATGACATTGAGCTGGCAAAAAACCACAGTTACAATATAAGAAACTGCACTTGGGCCATTGCTATCTCCTGGTCTGGATGTGCACTCCTTCCCCAGGCAGTATTGCCCTGGTAATGTGTTTCATTACATTTAAGAAGTGTAGATAGTAGGCTACATGGAATCTTTCAGCATTGTGAAAGCCATCATCCATAAGACTTAATTTTTAATAATTTGCATGTGGCTCAGGTAAAGATTTTTTTTCCTCTCTTGCCATTTAAGGCTCACTAACTGACAACGAGGAAATGTTTATATTTCCTCATTATTTGAGATGAGACCTTTGCAAATTGGTCCATGTGCCAGTAAGTGTAGAGCAGCAGCAATCTTTCTCTACTTGTGTCTTCAGTAGCCAACACACCTTGGAGGTAGCAGACACACAGCATGTTACAAATTTTTCTTTACAGTAAATATTTGACATGGATCAAGTCTTTTTCTACTTGGATTGAACTGTCAACTTAAAAACTTCCTTGGGTAAAGTATCCATGCTGTAGTGAGTTTGTTAGTCTAGGAATTTGACATGTAAATTCAAAGGAAATTGTGTTAGAGAACAAACATTTTAGGGTACCTGTATAATACTGGGAATTCAGGGTTTAACTGTATGTCACTACAACCTTGATTTTGTTTTATTCAATTAACTTGTGTGATTATATCAGTGGATCAAGATCTTTGATCACAGTGATCATCTCTTTAAAGCAAAGCCCCTATGGCTTAAACATCCCTGTTCTGAACATTCTGAACAGTCAGTGTGGAGCTTGTGCAATAGTCTTGCTACAATGGTCAGTCTGTTCTTGGAGTGACTTTTTCACCAGAGAGCTCCAGCTCAGACAAGTTTTCATTGCTTTAACTGTGCTGAGCCTACGCATAGCCACAGAAAATTGATGCCAAACACAAACCAGCCAATCTCTGCACCACAGTTTCTCCATTGTCCTGTTGTTTTCCTCTCTCTCTGTCTCAAGGAGACTGATCTTGGGCTCACATCTTTCTTGTTAGCATCTCAAAGATTCTTGGAGGCCACTGTAATGTCATCACTTTTTTCCCATAGGAGACATCTGAAAAATGGTGAAGAGGAGATGTTAATGGCAGAAGATCACGGGCCTGATTTGATTCAGTCTCGGGATTATAGGAGGCAATGTGAGATCAGCAGCAGCAGTTCAGCGTACTATCACTGCAAGGAGGAGGAAAGAGAACACCTGATAGCCCATGAGAGTTTGGATTATTTGCCTTCACACAGTAAAGTTTATAAGAAGTGGCTACAAGAGAAAACGTACAGGTAAACTTACCTTGAATGATGTTAAATTTCCTCTAAGCTATGGGTAATTTGAACAATCCACGGAAATGCCTGATAGCAGAAAGAATTAAGAAGATGTTATTTGTTGTTTCTGTACATAGGAAAATATTTGAATGGAATGTAGAAGGGGGACAAGTGACAAGCAACTTTGATTAAGAGCATTTTTTTGAAAGTGCTTATTCCTTTGCTATTGACAAATTACTGAATATGAAAAAAACAATTAACTACTCAATGTATGCAACTTAAAAGGAAGAGACTTTGCAGAGGTTTGGGGAGAATATTTTCTTACTGAGACTTTCTTCGAAATTCCCTGCCTCAGTGTATTCTGTAGGAAGTGTTTGAATCTCAGTAGGGGTGCTCTAGTCTAGATGATACTAGAAATAAATAAAAAATTAGTATTGGTGTACAGTTGCTATTACAACTGTAAGTTTAGGAAAGACAGAAACTAGAGGTAAAGGTTTGCATATTTATATCATAGGTATTTAGAGCATTAGTTGCGGTAGAAGAAAACAGAAATTACTTTGAAATGAATTCTGAGTGCTCTATTGAATGCTTAATTACTGAGTCACATAATTGAATGTTGAGATGGCAGCAAACAATTACCTTCTGAAAGCAGATTGCACTGCTACCTATGTATTTAAAAAAAACCCACAACAACAAACCCCCCAGATCGAACCATGTTACTTACCCCAATGGAAATGGTTTTTGCCTGAAGGTAGGCTTTTAAAGAGTTCATGGCTAAAATAGCCTCTTGCACCTACAGTCACAATTTATAATCAAAATGCTCTAAAAATGGAACTTACATGTTCATGAGAGGAAACATGGCAAATGGTCCTGTGCTATAGGCTAAAAGGTAACTGTGTTCTGTTTCTAGAAAGGAGTGGGATCGATGGCTGCTGATGGGGCTAATCGGAACAGCAGTTGGGATGCTGGGCTTTTTGATTCATCAGATAATTGACTCTCTCATCAAATTGAAATGGGACTTAGTGGAAAATTACCTACAGGTGAGCAAGAAAATGTCAGAGTGGCCTCTTCAGTGTGTTTTTATTAAAAAATGAACATTAAAAAGTTTTAAATGACTAGAGGTGCTGTCTGTTTAGGTGGATATGGACATTGGATATCCTGTGGTGATTTGGTGTCTTTGCTACAACTTAACCTGTAGTACAGTATAGTATCTGCTGGTATTCTTTTCATGAGATGGATGTAGAGAGTCTTTTAAAATATTGTGGTCACCTTCCTCCTCTTTTTATATATTGCTTCAGGTATTGTTGATGTCCCAGGGAAAGGATTAGGTTTCTCGTAAGGTACTTTGTGAACATGAACCTGATATCAAATATCTCATTTCTTTCTATGTCTAAGTTATCTTTTGCTAATGCTGTAATAGATTATAGTGGAATGATTAATTGGTCTTTGATGGGTACTATCATGTCTGATAATTGGGATGGTGGTGGTAAAAATCACTGAACGGCTAAAACTGATGTAAATGTTAAGGCAACTCTGATCTTGACTGCTTGTTTTTCTCACCTGTAGAGAAAAGCAAGTGGTACAATTTTTGCCTGGTTTGTGGTATCTGTGGTAGATAGTATGAATACTGAATAGCTTCTTGTGACAAAGGGGCTTTGAGCTTCTGTTCTAGTTGAATCCTGACCAGAGGGGTTTAGGGATCCTGTCAGCTGGTGCTGGTGGGAACCTGTATAACCATCAAGCACGGTGTGCAGCCAATAGATGCAGCAAATTGTGCAGAAGAGGCCAGGGGCAGGGCTGACGGTGCTTTTGTGCTTGGCAATGGTGGCAAGGAGGTGCCAGAGATCACTTCCAGCACCTGGGGGAGAAATTACCCCTGACTTGGCAGAGGCTCAGTGGGCTCCTGAGGGAGGGTGCAGCTATGCAGGTGTCTGGAGGCTGCAGGTAGTACCTGGGTCCTCTTGCTGAGGCTGAAGCACGGCAGATTAGCTCCTTATCTGCTCATTGTCTCCACAGATACAGTGGGATAGCTGACACTGCTGGAGTGCTGCAGTGGCTGGATACAGACTCTTTAGGAAGGACAGACTAGAATGATTAGGAGGGGCAATTGCTCCTTTTTCTTTGTGTTTATGGATAGAGGCCTACCTTGGGACAGATGAAGGTTAGCTGAGACCTTGTGGATCTGGGTTAGAGGGTACACTGACTTGCAGTGTTGGGAGTCTGTTATGCTGGATTCTGAAGAATTAGACAAGGCTGTCTTCAGACAATTGGAAGAAATCTCATGGTCACCAGCCCAGATCCTTATCAGCAAACCACCCCACTATCTACTGGAAGGAAAACACAGCAGGGCACAAGCAATTTATGAGGTTTCTGGAGTGCATTGATAACAATTTATTGGTAGATAATTGGGAAGCCAATGAGGAGATATGCTCTCTTGGACCTTGTACTTATACACAAGGAAAGACTGGTCAGAAGTTTGAAGGCTGGAAGCAGCACTGACCATGAGATGATGGAGTGCAGGATCTTGAGATAAGGAGGAAAAGCAAAAAGCAAGATTCATTCTGGACTTCAGGAGAGCACTTTGGTGTATTCAGGGATCTGCTTCGAAGAATCCCAAAGGAGTATCCCGGAGAGAACAGGGATCCAAAGAGCTGTGTAGTTTTCAGGGGTTATCTCCTCCTTGATGAATAACAGTCCATTCCAATGAGCAGGTTATTAAGTAAAAGGTGGCAGGAAGATCTTCACAAAAATCAAATATAAAAAGGAAGCATGTGAGAGATGTGAAGCACGGATAGGTGACCCAGGAGGAACACAGAGACACTGTCTGAGCATGCAGGGATGTGGTTAGGAAGGCCAAAAGTGCACCTGCAGTTGAATCTGATTAAGAATGTTGAAGGGAAACAAGAAAGGAAGGAGTTGTCTACAGGTACCTTGGCAGCAAAAGGAAGACTAGGAAAAATGTGGACTTGTTACTGAACTGGATAGGGGACTTGGTGACAAAGGACTGTGGAAAAGGCCAAGCTACTCAATATCTTCTCTGAGGGAGCCGGGTTATGTCATTATGAGGCCATTCTCAATTATCTTGAAAGGTCATTGCAATTGAGGAGAAGTTCCTGAGGACCGGAGGAAGCCAGTATCACTTCTGTCTTCAAGAAGGACAAAAAGAAGGATCCAGGGAACTACAGGCCAATCAACCTCATCTTGACCCCAGGAAGAGGATACAGCAAATAATCCTGGAAAGCATTTGTAACTGTATGAAGGATAGGAAGGTGACTGGGCATAGTTGACATAGATATATGGTGGATAACAACCTTCTACAGTGAGATAAATGGCGCAGTAGATGTTCTTTACGGTGACTTCAGCAAGGCTTTCATTGCTGTTTCCCATAATATCCTCATAGACAAACTGATGGTGTTACGGGTTTGATATAAGTCAACAGTGAGATGGATTTAATGGGCAGAACTGCTGGCCTTCAAACGTTATTAGTAGCACAGAGTCCAGCTGGAGGTTCGTCACCACAGATATATCCCAGAGATTTAGTACTGGAGTCAGACACTGCTGAATATCTTCACTAATGACCTGAATGATGGGGCAAAGTGCACCCTCAGCAACGTTGCAGACAAATGCAAAACTGTAAGGAAGCAGTGCTTGATAGACCAGATGGCTGTAGTGTCAACAGCTTCCTGGGCTGCATTAGGAGGACTGTTGCCAGCAGGTTGAGGGAGATGATCCTTCCTCTCTGTTCAACACCAGTACTGTGTCCAGTTCTGGGCTGTCTGGTACAAGGGACATGTGGCTGTGTCCTGTACTATTCTGTGAAATCAGATAATGAATTAATGCTGCCAGCTGCTGAAGGACAGATCTCAATCCACAGAAATGCAGGGGAAGCCTTGTTCTGTGGAACAGGTGAAGGCTGAATATATGAGAAGGAATATCCAAGAAATGAAAAAGTTTAGGATTTCCATACGGAAAGCATATATAATGCTTTTGGAATAATAGTTCCCTGATGTTTGTTATTCTTGTGTTTTAACCCCAGCCTGCAACTAAGCACCACCCAGCCACTTGCTCACACCCCAGCCCTTTCCCCCCAGCGCAATGGGTTACTTAGGCATGGATCAGTAGGTTGTGAGCAATCGCATTGTGCATTACTTGGGTTTGTTCGGATTTCCTTTCCCCTTTCTCTCTCTTTTTGCTATAATTATTTTCATTGCAATTATTATTATATATAATTGTAATTATTATATTTTATTTCCCTTTAGCTATTGAACTATTCTTATGTGAACCCATGAAGCTGAGAGGTTTTTTTCCCCGATTCTCCTCCCCATCCCACTGGGGTGATGGTGATGGAGTGAGCGAGCAGCTGCATGGTGCTTAGTTGCTGGCTGGAATTAAACCATGACACTTACATACAAACTATGCGTATGTTTATAAAACACATAAACAGTGGATGAGTACACATGGGTACATGTATGTATGTATGCATTTGAATACATGCATATGTGTACATATACACACTAAAGTATAAATAAAGAATATATAGAGGGAAACCACAGTTTGATTCCAGTGAATCACAACAACTGTTACACACACTGTTGGTCTTATTGTACTATAAAATTTGTCCTATTTTATTAATAGGTAAGCTCTCACAGGTTCTGACATTAGTACAATCATTTAATTCCTCCCCTAGAAGACCATCCCATCTAAATACTTCCTTCAGCTATAGATAAGCAGAACTCATTTTCATGCACTTTAGTGTTCATACTGCACAATGCGCTTACAAAAGCCTTGATGGGACACACTGCTGGGAAGGCTGGGGTGGCCATCTGTAATGCAGTGACTTCAGAAATGCAAGGGATGTGTTTGACCTGTGCACACAATGAATCACAGCTGAGCGCTGTGGAAGGCAACAAAGTGTGTGGGAGCTGAGGAGATCTGGAGACAATACAGCTGAGGTCAGCCCAAGCACAGACAAACCAACCAAAAACCTGGGGAGACTGAAACATGTTTTTTAAGTATCAGAAGGCCTAGTAGGAGAGGTTGGTTAAAATAAAGCAGGAGGGTGCTTGTTTGCGTATGTTCCGTCTACAAATAATAGCTGCTAATTCATAAAGGTAATTATTAGTGTAAGACTTGGAAGCCTCCATTCAGGAAAAATGTCTCCCAAAGACACTGTTTAGCATTTTCTTGTGTGTGTAATTAAGGTTATTTAATTATGCTGCTGACCTGAAAAGGGCTTTGATGAGTAAAAATATATCCTTTATAGTGTTTTTAGAGATGGGCAAGAAGTCCCTTAAAAAGATGATGACTCTGAAAGTCATCACTGCCGTCTTTCTCAAGAGCCAGCACTGCTTATTTTCGTTTCTCCCTATGGTACCCCTTCTGCCTGTGGGACAAAAGATGATTGAAAAGTGGGACATACTCTATGGGTACTGATGTAGTAATCTACTTGTCCACCGAACAGGATGGCAACGTCCACATGACTTGGCTGTGTGCACTTGGGTCTGGGCTGGCCATGGTAGTTCTCTCTTCAGGCTCAGTGCTGGTAAGTGTTGCGTCTCATACAGATCAATCCTATAGTGCTGTGATAAATCAAGTTTCCTGTTCTTCTAAATACCGGTGAATTCAGTATTTTATTTAAACAAAAAACACCTCTAGTGTACAACCCAGTTGGAGACCTCTCTCTTGGCTTTCAGCCTACAGCTGGATTACACCCTCCATAACTTGTATAAAAGTGTCTGGGGTGAAATCAGTGGTGGTAGCAATGCAATTTGCACTTAGCATGTGGTGTTTATAAAATAAATACAAATGGCAGCTGGTGTAACTTGTGAAAACTTGATGTTTGGAGAGGGCCTAAGCCAAAGTCCATCCGCCCATATAAAAGTTAATGTTGGTTTTAGATTGAGCTTTTAGCTGTGCTATATGAGTATTGCTTGTAGCCGCAATGAGTAGTTTTATGAGGCAGAAAGACTAAAATATTGAGTCTTTCTGTCATTTACTGTCCTACTGTGTTCAATTTAATTATAGGCAGGCAATTAACAGCATAGACAAGAGGAGAAGTGAATGTTTTGCTGACCTTACCCTGAAATCCAGCAACAGTAGGAAAAGGGAATTTGCTGTTATACGGGTAGTAACTGGCCAGTTGTAAGCTACCTGAAGTCTGAACTGACTCGATAAATCATTCAGGTTCAGACATGGACCATTCCTTGCAGACAGCCTATGCAAAAACAAGAGGCTGATTGGTTTCAGGCATCAGGGTCAGGGATGGCAGGGTGCTAGAGCAGGGACCCTTGTCAGTTGTTTCCTTCTGTCATTACCCCTCAGTATGTGTAGAACAATGCTATCGGAAGCCTGAATTTTTGTGTGTAGCCAGAAGTTATAAGTGTATCTTATATTGTCTCTTAATTCTGGGAAAATTTCTTCATTAACAAGAGCAAGCTGAGGACTGGACTGAAACACTGCGTCCCTAGATGCATTTAACACATCAGCATCTAATGATTGTTGACTCTGTTTCTCTGTTTTTGTATTTTTTTTCTACTTTTTCAGTTCTTTTGCCCTGCAGGTTCACCGTCTGGCTTGCCAGAGATCATTGGGTACTTGAATGGCACTTCTATTCGACATCTTTTTAACATCAAGACCTTTTTAGGGACATTTGTCTCATGCGTGCTGGCTGTAGCCTCTGGGCTCTTCTGTGGGCCAGAAGGTCCCATGATCCATTTGGGGTAGGAAATAACAGACAAAAATTAAAGCTATTCAGACTGAGGGTATGGGCTTGCAATGTCTGTCTTGGTGGTGGTGCTGGCTTAAAAAATGCCACCTTGCATTTGAAGCTCTTCTCACCCATGCTGAACCCTGCTTTGCATTAGCACAACTCCTCATGCCTCACAGTGAAGAAAACCAGGGTTTTTTTGCTGTGTGCTTTCAATAGTGGCTTGATTTCCTTCTACCATTCCCCATGAGGCTCAACAAGCAGTTATCTGGACAGCTGCATTCAGTTTTGTTTCTGAAAGCAACCTGTCTCGCAGCCATGGCCTGCTGGCTGCTTTGCTTCTCATAGAACTGCTTTTACCTTTGCAAAGTCTGTGTGTAAAAACAGAGCAAGTCTCAAGTGGCTGTGCACAAAAGGGTCAGGAATTTCACAGCCACCTGCAGTAGGGCTGTAAGTGGCAGTGCAGGGTGCACAGGGTGGACAGCCAGGCCCTTGGGGTCCACGTTTCCAGTTTACAGACATGGCAGCTGCCAGTGCTAGCTGAGGGTGACCACAGACACCAGGCCCTCCTTTGCAAGTGCTGCAAAGGGCTGATGGCAACTCAGGGTGGAGCTGTTGTGGTCCAGAGCCTTGTGAGAATCATAGGATCATTTTGCTTGGGAAAGACCTTTAAGATCATCGAGTCCAACCACTAACCTCACATTGCCAAGCCCATCACTAAACCACGTCCCTCAGCACCTCATCTATGCGTCTTTTGAATATCTCCAGGGATGATGACTCCACTACCTCCTTGGGCAGCCTGTTCCAATGCTTAATAACCCTCTCGGTGAAAAAGTTTTTTCTAATGCCCAGTCTAAGGGGAGAGGAAGGTTGCTCAGTCCTTCTCTGTAGGTTAGAGTGGTTCTTAAATTTTACCATGTTGCAATACAGCCAAACTTAGTAACTGCAGGAAAGATTTTGGGCTTCTTTGTTTTGATTTCCTTTATTCACTGTTTAGAGGAGAATCTTGCAGTGCTTATTACTGTTTTTAAACCATATCTTGAGTAGAGATGGTAAAATTAGTCTCTGCTAACATGATAATTTGTTGTCTGATTTGCTGCTTTATTTCTGATCCTTTTTGGTTTTGGAAGTCATTTGTCCTTGAGGTTTGTTCTCTTCCTCTTCACCACCCTGTCTAAACCTGTTCTTTTCCTCACCATCCTTTCACATTTTCTGGTACTCTGTGAGTTTATATTTATTTATTTATTATATAGAGGTGCAGCACCCTAGAGGATGACTCAGATGTTCAAAAATAGGAGCACATGGTTAGTCAGAGGCAGCCACAAACCATCCAGACAATGATTACCAAGGTTTAACTGTCCCTTTAGGTTTCTTTTGTTTTCTTTGCTTTCAGACACTTGTCTCCAGGAGTTCAGAGCTGCAGCTGTGATTTTTTTTTTTTCTTTTTTTTTCTTTTTTTCCTTTGCCTTTGTGCTGGGTTGGTAATAGTGATGCACAAGCCAAAGAACTGAATCATATTTCCATGAAGAAAGTCAGCATGGTATTAATGTGACGCCTTTTCAAAACATAAGAATTAAGAGCTAGTTTAATTTAATTAAGCTGGAACCCTCTACCATTTTTATTAAACATAAACACACATAAGTTGCTTAAAGCCTCTGAGAGATTTGTTAAGGCTCCTAATTTAAGTCTTGTAGAAAAGCCTTCCAAGATTATACAAAGAATAGATTTTTCATTTCAATAAGAGTTTGGATTTTTTTTCCATTTAAATGTAGTTTGAAGTGCTGCCTGGGAACACACTGTAATAATTTAAATCATGACACATTTTCTGTTTGAAGTAGGACTGTTCTGGATGCTGCTGTGGTCATTAACCTGGGAATAGATGATTGAAATGCTGGACTATAGTCTGACATGTCACCACACTTGGACAGACATTAACACGCAGTTCTTTAAAAGGCATTTCATGGTCCATCATCACAACACTCCTTGCAAAATAGACATTCAAGTCTCTGAGTCGAGAACCTGAAAGTCTTTAGTAGCCTCCTGCTTTATGTCAACGGGCCTTTGCATATTTAAAAGATGTGTTCAACATTTTCCACGTTTAAATCTGTTGGAACCAATCTGTCTTTGCTGCTGCACTCCAGCTAAGGTGCTATGCTCCCCTGCCTTTAACCATGGCTGATTTATGAGCCATTTACTGAAGAGTGCTCTGAATTATACAATATCCCTTTTAGCGCTCTCCTGGGTTGTGGCCTGAGCCAGCTGCAGTCAGACACCCTTGGCGTCCACCTTCCGATCTTCACCAGATTTCGGAATTCGGCTGATAAGTAAGTGATGGGCAGAGCGGTGGGCTCTGGGGGGGGGTGCCCTGTGCCTCGAGGGTGTCTGGCAAGTTGCTGGTGAGCCCATTGCACCCGGAAGGGAAATGGAGATGCTGCTCTGGCAATCTTTCAGCTTTCCTGCTGTTTGTTACTTTGGAATGGGGAAAAAGCCACCCACTCTAATTAAAATGAAGTTGTTTAATTACATTTGAGTTCTTTAATTAAAAGAAAGTTCCCAAGTTGTTTTACTGAGTGCTTGTGAAATAATATGTTAGTAGTGAAGACCTTTTCCCATTGCTTCTGGGTTGTATAAGGAGGGAGAAAAGTGCAGGATTTTTCTCCTGGGCTTTATGCTTAGATTAATGATACCAGCCCAAGGTAAAAAGAGATGATGGGAATTGCACAATGTGCATAGGGAGATCTTGCATTATTTTTCCAGTTTTGAAAAAGTAGATTGTTTGTGGCAATCTTAAAATCTCTCTCTTCCCATGCATGTCTGTGAGATAACTCTTGTAAGCTCTCTATTGTAAACAGTTCTACTGAAATTGACATTAGTTTGCAAAAAAAGAAATTACCATCCAGAAGACATAAAGTAGTTTGTATTTATTGTCATGTTGACATACAAAACCCTATACAGTGCGGGATTATTTTTCTAAAGCAAGGAAAAAAAAGACAGACTCCCATAGGTTAATTTCCTAAAGAAATAAAAAGAATTCACACGAACAGCCACTGTGAATGATCTGTAGCTTAAAAGAATATTAAAAAGCACTAAAGGGAAGATATGGGATCTCTGTTGCTGTTAGCCTGTTAAGATTAGTCATTTAAATAAATCTGAGACATACTGGTTTAACGAAGTGTTAGTCATGGAAGAAATCAGCAATTGTGGTAAGAGTAGCAGTGAAAACTTTTGGATCCAGTTATAATTGGAAAGAAACATTAGCCTGCAGTCAGGAGCCACCCTGGGAGAGGCAGGCTGTATGAAAGTCCCCTACATCGAGAGAGTTGTTGGTGAGCAGCAGAGACAAATTTCAGTGTAAATGAGACCATGCTTCTTTATGAAGACCAGAATGAAAGTCTCCCATGCCCTTGGTGTCTTTTGGAGTTACGTAGGTGCAAGAGATGTACCCTTTCCAAGAACAGTCACAGGCAGAGCAGTAACATAGCACGTGTTAGGACATTGAAGGACCTTAAGGTGTTCCTCCACTGGGTAGCTCTAACAATGTGTAGAAGAGATCTAATTTAATTGTTAATTCTACTGGTGGGACAGGTAGCATGTACAACTGATGGCAGCAAAAAGTTGTAGACTTCCAGAAAAAGCTTGCTCAGATTTCACTGTGGCATACAGTAACTTTTGAGTTTGCTGCTGCTGGGAGTAATATCTCTGTGAAGATACAACATAGAAGTAAAAATCCATGCACAACAGTGTCTAACTCAGCATTTGTGAGTTGGGAAATATCAGACAAAGCTGCCTGTGTAGCTTTTCTGGAGGACTTTGTTAAGGGCTTTGACACATGAACTCTCTAATCTTTTCCCTTACTTTCTGTCCGTTATCCTCATTGTCACCTATTTTTATACTGTTAAAATTTTTGGACACCACAGAGAAGTCAAAGGGCCTCCTAATGTAGAGGTGACTCTGATCTGTTTGGTTTTTTTGTTTGCGTATTTGGTTTTTTTTGTTTCCTGAGAATGTGACATTTCTTAGTATTAAAAACATGCAAGATTTTTGTATAGTCATTGGCTTCAGCTAGTATTGAATGATCAGCATTTCTGCAAATTGTCACTGAGGCCTCAGGTAACAAGCACATCCAGAGGATGTAAGTTTTACAAGCTGGTGAGCTCTAGTGATTAGGGCATTGTATGTATCAGCATCACCAGAGCATCCCCTGTGAAGGCTGGACTTGAATCTCATTTTCCAAGGCAAAGTTCAAGCCTAATTGTATTTTGTCTTTCTATATCCTTCCATCTGTTTTGCACACTGCGGTCTTCCTTAAAAATGTAGGATTTGTCTGATGCAAGATGTAATCAAATGAGTGGTTTGGAAAGGAAATTATTTTGTGTGCAGAAAAATGATGATAGTAATGTATGTATAAAGAAAAACTGCCCATTAATGCCTGCCTTTTTTTTTTTTTTTTCCCTTTACTGCCACTGTCTCACAGTGCAAATCTCTGCCATTTGAGCTGCTGGTACAGCTTACAGCAACAGAAGTTTGTTGCTCTTTGGGGTGTAAGCAAGCTCCACAACTTTACAGGGAGGGAGACAAGGCATATGTGTTCCCCATGGATTTCTCAGGAATTTATAGACTGAGGCAGCATGTTGACCCTACAGACTATGGGGCTGTTACAGAGTCATAGAATCTCAAGGGCTGGAAGGGACCTCGAAATATCACTCACATTCTCTAGTGAGATCCTCTCATTCTCTTACGAATCCCAAACTTCCTTACTGCAGTATTTCACCCCTGTGACTGCACTGCTTCCAGGGTGTGAAGTGGTGTATCTGCCTGGTGTTAGGCTGGTTGGTCCTAGATCAGCAACTTGCTAGTATGTCACAATGGTGCTCACACAAAATTGTAGGGCTGAGGGTTTTCTTAAAGCCCAGAGGTCAAGACAGAGGGATCTGAACTCAAATGCTAGAGATGGAAGGTGGTATAATGACCCTAAAATAAGCCATCAGATCTGTAAATTTAGCCCTATAAACCCAGCTTAGATGAAAATGATGTTTATGGAGGTTTTTGTTTCTTTTTACCTCCTGAATTTTGACTCTTCTCCGTGCTGCAGGCGCAGTTTCATTACGGCTGGTGCGGGAGCAGGGATAGCTTCAGTATTTCGTGCCCCTATTGGTGGGCTCTTGTTCACATTAGAAGAAGTGTCTTCATTCTGGGACATCAGGCTTGCCTGGCAAACCTTCTTCTGCTGCTTGATGGCTACCTTCACCACAGATTTACTGTCCTCTTCGCTCTACGGGTTTGCTTACAGAGGTCATTTTGGATTTTTTGAAGCAGAGAAAAGAATTTTATTTTGGGTACGTACTGTGTGGGTATGGAAGGAAATAAAATCAGGGGTTTAAGCTAGTCTCTTTCAGCATTGTTACTGGGGGCGTGGTGGGGAAGGGGGACTGAAAAGGGAAAATGCCGACATAAGCACATTTATCTGATCAGTGGATATGAAAGCCTTCCCACTATATATCTGACAATCACTTGGAGATGACAGAGTTGTTTTGTTCTAAATTAATGAAAACAAATAGACAAAGCATCTACTATTTTCTTATTAGCTGATCATAGAAGTTATTATGATAACTTTCTGTATTGGTGCTGGATAGGAGAGAGATAATTTGACGTAAAGGAAGAAACAGAAAAGCCCTTAAGTGTGGTATCCTCCTGTAATTGGCTTGAGCTCTCTGTTGTTGTTGCAGGCATTGCTGTACTGTGCCCTTGTTCCTTGGTGCTTACAGATGAAACAGTTGAAAATATTTAATCACTATTTATTTGTTGCTGGTTGCACAATGTAGGTGACCTTCAGCCTCAGCTACCTTTACTTTATTCCTTCCAGCATGACACTGCCTTGATCTTTGAATTTTACCTCATGTCCACCTGAAAACAAATGCTTTTATTATCATGTGTTTTGCTAATTTTTATTGCAAGATTATTCAAGAGCTATATGCAAGTATCACGATCTCCATTTCTTGTCTAAATATCCTCCTTTGTATTTCATTCGAAGATCAATTAGGGAGCTAGAAATAAAACCTTAGTCTTCTGAATCCCAGTCCGCTTTTTACTAAGTTGTTTCTTTTTTTTCCTAAGATAATTCCCTGATCACTTTCATTGATCTCTGAATTTCTTCTGACTTGTATCTCTCTAGCAACGCAGAAACCAGAGAGGGTAGTATTTTCCACATGTAGGCATATTTTGATTGGGAAAATAGGCAGCTTTATTTTTGCATACATGCTTCCCGATACAACGATTTTGCATACACTAAGCTAAAATACTTGTCACAAGTTTAGCTTTGTCACAAGTTTAACTTTGCTACAAGTTTAGCTTAGGTAAGCAGAGAAGACGTTGGTTTTTCAACCCAAGTCTTTTTGTGGACCAGCTCATAGTGCAGTCACCCAAACAGTTGCAGTGACACAACCAAGAAGATAAAAATCTGTGGCAGAAAGGTGCGATTAAGTGGACAGGCCTTCTGAATCCACATTCATTGCTGAAGCCAGCGTATTGTGTAATGGACAGCTGCATGCACAGGGGAGAGTGGGTTCACTTCAGTTAACATTTCACAGTAAGCATTGATCTTTTAACACTCCTTTTGGGATATTGTCTAAAAAAACCAGTGGATTCCATGTCCTTCTGTCTTCTCTTAGTGTCATGAGAGGGAAAAGCTGGCTAAAATTAGTATCAACATGACTTTTGGCAAGGTTCAGTAGTTTCTGGCTCTCAATGTGGTACAGGTAACCAGAAATGTTTTCATTTCACTGAAGCCAGGGCTCAGGGGAAATTTTGATTCTTTCATGTTTTGTGGCATTAACCAACACAGTTTACAGTGGATAAACTCTGAGTTGAAAGCATGTGGCTTACATTTCCCAAGAAAGGTATTTATTTTCTTTAGTTTCATTCTACCTAGCATAATGTTACAATGGGATTTTATTGTACTCCAGAGCATGAGATTTTCAGGAAGCTTCAATTTGTTTTTACATAGGCTGTTGGATTATTTGTAAGGGTTAAACTTGCTCTGTAGGTAACAGGTTTTTCTTGATGACTGGCCAAAGCCTGTGGTTGATACAACAACAAAAATAAACAATACACTGTACCACCTTTCATTCCCGGCATGTGGGGCCCTTACTTGACTTTACCTTTATTGCCACACACAGGCAGTGTAATGTGCATATATTACTATAAAACAGACTTCTCAGTATTTCTTTCCCTTAGGAAAAATGGAGGGAGAGAGAGAAAACCGCAAAACCATGTGTGTCTTTTTTAGTTTTAATGCAAAATTGGAGTTAAGTAGAATATTACACAAGATTTTTGGGTCCTGCAGTAAATAAACCAGAATTTTTCTATTTCAAATTAAGCTTCTGCTATCTGAATTTCAACATTTCAAACATTAGATCCTTTGGAAAAGGGTGGATTTTGTTGCAACCGTGGGTAAAAATAGCATAATTAAAGCTTTTCTTAGCACATAGAGGACCTACATATGTGATACTTATAGTCCTGATTATAAGGCATAATATACCTAAGTATCTCCTTACTTCCTGAGTGTACTGTGCAGGTGTTTGGCTTTTTGTGCCTGCCTGGGGAATGGCTGCTGGGAATCTCTCTCTTCCAGACCTAGTTTCTCAGTCTGCAGCACCCTATGGACCAAACTCTTTGAGCTTGGCTGGATTTTGACCCTGGCATTCCTCCTCTTAGGAGATACTACCTGTGTTTAGTACAGCTACCTAGTGGATTTGTTAAAGCCTACACAAGTTATAGCAAGAATCATAGAATGGTAGGGTTGGACAAGAATAAGATAAATGTCAAGAAGAGGAGGAAAAAATAAAAAAAGAGTTTAAACAGTAAGAAGGCCTGCACACTTGCTCAAGCAATTTAAGGAAAACCGACTATTTCTTCCATCCAGTGCCTCCAAGATTATACTAGTTTAGGGTGGTTTTTTTTTTTGAAGACAGCCCTTGATATGTGCACTTACTGCTTCTTGCCAGGTGGCTTTTTGAGTGTTATGTGATCTCTTACTCTGTCCAGATCCTAATCTTGACAAAAAGCTTTGTAACTCTAAGCTAGGGCTAAGGAAATAATATCCTCACAGCTTTTGATAGATTGCCACTGATCTGTTGACCTGTTTTTGTTGACTGGAAAATAAAAGATAAAATATGATATTGCTCTCATCTTTGCTGACTATGGAGGAATCAAGCAGAAAATTCAATTACTATTCCAGCTGCCAGATTTTATTCTGTGTTTGTAATTTGTTGTTCTGCAAGTTGTTCTACATCAGCATAAATTTTCACAGTTTTACTTCAATAAATTAACTAACTTATAAATGATTTCAATGCACATAGATGCAGGTTAACAGTAAATGAACATCCCCAAATTAGACACAGAGATAAAACCTGTGTTTCAGAAAAGACTTTTAAAGTGTTCATTAAGACCAGTATGTCATGTTATTTCTTGTGATAACCACAGTGCATCATAGAGGTTTCTGCTATATATCCTAACACCAATGTCTACCTGCTGGTTCCACTCCTGTGAGATGTGCAAGATGAGTACATCATCTCTCATGAGATCAGCTTTAAATTAATTAGCTGAGCTCCCTAAACCACAAGAAAAGATTTATTTCCTGTACAGAAATTATTCAGGTTTTGCAAGAGATGCTGCAGTATTTCATGTCACTGGAAGGACGCTCAGAACATTTTTTTTTCTCCTTTCTTTGACTCAGGTTAAGAACCTGCTGGATGTGAACATCTTGGCCTTTGTTCCAACCATTGCCCTTGGAATCCTTGGAGGTCTCCTGGGAGCTCTCTTTGTTTCCCTAAATATAAAGATTAATAAATTACGTATACAATTCTTTAATTCGATTCAAAAAATATCCCTTAGGAAAACAAGCAAGCTGTTGGAAACTGTGCTCATCCTTGTAAGTAAATGATGCAGTTCTCTTGATTATATAGTATTTATAGTGGCCAGGACAGGTCATAAATTGGATGGATGGAAAAGTAGATCTCACCTGCTGATACTTGATCATGTACAACAGAGTACAGCAAACACACATTTCCAAAGTATATAGAGATGTTTAATGTTGGTGATATGTAAGAATGGAGAAGACATGTTTTGGGTTTTGATTGGTCTGTTTGTTTTTTATGGTTTAATGATTTGTATATTTGACCTGTAGAGTTGCTCTCCCACTGCTGCTCTACTCTGATGATACTATGTCAGCTTAGTGACAGGTAGCAATTATGTTGGTGTGCTTTTGCATTTATTTGCAATCTACAGAGGGCTGTCACAAGTAGATTCTTTGCTAGTGATTGATCCTCTCATACTCCAAAGAGCTTGCTCATGTAGTGGAACCAAGCAGACGTCTTCCTCCACACCTCTGCATCTAAGCACTTTTTCAGCTATTACGTTGGAAAGAACAATTAAGAGACTGTTACAATAACCATATGTATTTTTGCCTCAAAACAACAAAGGAGATCTCTGCCTGTTGTGAGCAGAGTGGATGTGTGAAGAATAAATGTTTTAGAGGGTTTAAAAGTTATGAATAGGTACAGAAAACTGTGGAGCTAACTATGTATCTGGAGTCAGTTATCCCTAGTTGTTACTGATGAAGGTCAGCCTGGAGCCTGAGATGTCCTGGTAGGGCCCATTTTGCCTCTAGGCTTTATAGTTTCCATTTGGCATTATGTGGCTTTGGGGAGGGTCATGCCTTGGAACAAAAAATGATATAGACAAAATGTTCCCATATTTTGAACCTTTAAATAATTTTCCGTTTTACACTTGAGTTATAAATTGGGTATGTTGTTAAATGTGGAGGAAAGAAACCTTCAGAGCTTTCCTACTGCAATTTTATTAAGTTGTGCAAATTTGGGTTTCTGCAAGTTTTTCTAGTGAATACCTGCTTGTTCTAATTTTTCTCTTTTTTTTTGCAACATTTTTGAGCAAGCCTTTCTGTGGAGTTTTCAGACCTTTTAAAATGATGGGATGCCCTTTCTTTAGGGAAACTGGTTCACACTAAAGCCCTTTTCATCTGCCCTCTCTTAGTCAGACTTGCCAGTATGTTTTGTGTATGTTGTGTATATTTTAAATTTCTATTATTGTATACTTTCTTTTCTCTTCCTTCTGGAGAGAGGGTTGCTGAATTGTAGACATGCAGATGCTCTCTTTCTATCAGTCCAGAAATGTCTCAGCAGCCTCTACTCCAAGCCAACAAAAAGACATAAGCTTCAGGGAAAAGTAATCACCTTGATTTGCATCAGTGACATGAGTGATACAGGTAGCAAAACAATTAGTATTTGAATTACAAGAGGGGAAACTTTTGGAGCTAAAAGTGTGAATAACCATAGGCTGAGGCACATGGTCAAGTCTCTGTAAGCTCTCCACAGACTGGCACAGAGACGTATACATTTCCCATAGATTGCAATATTTCTCTTTCCCATAGAGTTGGAAAAAGTGCATTTCACTGAGCTTTTGAAAGACTTGTATGGCAGTCCAGCTTCTCTTCCTCTGCCTAGTCCTGCTCATTGCTCAGAGCAGTATCCTGGGCGTTTAGTTCTCTGTTGGCACACAAGTGAAATCTGACCTCTTGGAAGAGGGGGAGGAGGAGGAAGAGGGATCCTTGTGAAACGCCAGTGTCTTGGATGACAATTGGATTTTAGCTCCTCTTAGTGGCAAAATATCAGCTTTCCAGTTTGCAACCATGTTTGTTCAGCATCACCTCGAGGAAGCTCACTTGGAAGCTTTTTGTTTCTGCATTTGAAGGAATGGGTAAGGTGGATAGGGAAAACAGGTTTTCTCAGCCCTAGGGAGCCTTTCCACTTCCCAGCCTTCTTTCCGTGTCCTTCAGGACTTTGTGCTCTTGAGCACTGCAATGAGACATTCTAACAAAAATCCTGTTTTCAAACCAGCAGGATGAGGAGTGGAGTCCCATTAGTCCTGTGTAAACTTCACCGTTTCCAAAGGACCTCTGTTTGTGGGAGGTCAGGTTTGTAACAGTTATTATTTTAACAATTTGGAGCCTGAGCTCTTGTGTTTGACAGCCACTTCCCCTGCTATCGGGAAGAGTTTTACTTTCTCATAGTACATTACAAAAATACTGCATAAACTGCTTAGGCACATAAAAACACATGGTTCCTTATTACTTTTTGAAAAACAAACCAAAACAAGCCACAACATAAACCAACAAGACACAGTATGTTGGAAGACACTGTTGGATTAAACTTAAGATCAGCCAGCAAAGATTTAGTGTCAGAGATAAAGAAAATCCCTTCTCAGACTTACTTTATGTTGCTCAGGAGTGGTGCCTTACCCCACAAGTTCATGGGGCTGTTGGCACCTTGCTAGATCATACCTGAAACTGGGAGAACAGCATGTGTTTTGTAGGGCTGTAGTGCTTACAAGAGCTTTTCTGTTTATTTATTTTTGTCCTCATCTTGTATTTTTTTTTTAAATACTACTTTTTTCTTTCTTTTCTTTTCTTTTTTTTTTTTTCAGTAACACTGTAGCCTGTACTCTTATTCAGACTGTTTTTCCCTTTTATTGCCTCTAGAAGATCCTTCTCAGGTCACAGTCCTTATTTTATTATAACTTGGCAATAAAACAGCAGGAAAGAAACTGTTTGATCTGAGAAAGACCTTTTTTTATTTTTTTTTTAAAGAAACTCACATAATCAAGCGACTGAAAGAAACTGTCACAGTGACTTTAACCAAAAATAATCTTGTATAAACCCATCTGCATTTAAACTTGGAAAGAACCCATCGTGGTATCTTCCACACCCACAACATAACCCGGAGTACCATTCCTTTGACTGGAATTGAATATCTAATCTTCAGCCCATAGATTAGGCGAAGCCGTCTTCCTAAGTGCCCTTCTGCTCCTTGGCCTGTGTTTCCTTCTCCTCAATTCATCACCTTTCTCTCTGTGAGGAAATCACAATGTAGATAATGTTTTGCCAAGAATCTGGCAGAGCTCAGAGCTATCTTTCTTTTTTCTTTTTTTTAATCACATTGACTAATGCTTCTGTTCCAAAAGCTCACTGTTTCCATGGGCAGGGCGGACAATTTAAGGATATATGCATACATACTTATATATTAAGCTGTCAAAACTTTAAAAGGTTATTTGAGAGGATTATTACCACTTTTTCTTTTTCTACCTAGCTGTGAAGATAGGCTACTGCTTTAAATACATAGTCCCTGGATCTGGGCTAGTTCTTCTACTAGTCCCCTTTGGACTTTGGGACTTTGGCAAAAACTTGACCTGGGTTTGAACTTTCCCAGAGCTAACTTTCAGAAACAAAACCTGACCTAAGTTTTGTGAGCATTGAACTACTCCTAGTTTTATCCATCTCTTGTAGATGCGCTCTGCCTGTAAGCTTTTAATCCCTGAGATACAGAGAAACAAAGGCTTGAGATACAATTGTCGGAAAATTGTCACAACTGCACACAGATGAGTCTCAGCTTGAGGGTTTCTATAAATGTACTACCTGCGCTGTTCTATAACATACCACAGAGTGCATGAAGACTTATGCTTGGAAAAAACTGATTATGGTTGTGTGTTGCAGTAATTTTGCTCCAGACTTTTACTGAAATATTTTCTTTTTTTTTTGTTTTGAGTGTGTATCTTCATTTATTTAGAAATGAAAATTGGTCTCAACTAAGTTAAAAAAACTTAACATCAGTTATGAATTAAATATAACTGTTATATTGATCTGTGTTAGTTGAAAAATGTGGATAACTGAAAAACAGTCACCTGATGTAAAAACTTTGCTTTTGATGAATGCAGAGCAGCCAGTGAAAACACCTTTTGCTGTTCTCTATTTCAAACATTTTTTTATTTAATTCATAGTTACTTCAAAATGGGAATATGCAAAACTAGTAGAAGGACCTGATAAAGTCTTTTCCTCCCTTTGAACTTCGATGTCTGTGTCTGTGGAGTATGTAATCAGCTTTAGGCTTTACAGCTGTCTAGTATTACCAGAATGTCTAGGAACTTCTTTCTATTGATTAACACTGTATTTATCCTTTCATAACATCCTCCTTTTAAGAGAAGGGAAGCAATCAATTTGCACGTTAGAATCAAGCCTTTAGCTGTTCATACTGACCAGACATTTAAAATCAGGGAGTAATTTAAATTGAAGCAGTGGGTTGATTTTGATACACAGTATATTTTTTTCAGTACCAACCAAAAAACTAGGTCCTTAATGGAAGACACATAGATCCCGAGTCTTTGCTGTGCACCAGTCAGTCTCAGGCTTATAGCCTGCAAGGATCTCTGGCTGACCATGTCTCCTCTCCGCTGACTGCCGTTGTGTGTGGCAGGCAGGTTGGGCATGTGTGGAGTGACTGACAAACTGCAAGTATTTCTGGAGGTAGTAGTTACCTCTGCTGGCTTTGGAGTTGAAGGCCAGTTACCTAGTTTTAACAGTTTATGAAGGTGGGATGAATCTGGGCTTTACTTGTTGCTTATGAGGAAATGTTCATATTCTGGGATACATAAGCAAGACAAAAGGATAATTTCCTTGTGGTAACTGTTGACACTAGTGATTTTAGACACTGTTCTTTCTGGTTTTTTTTGTTTTTTTGTCTGTTTTTACATCTCATGATAGTCTGTTTACTTATTTTAATGCCTACAGGTGTGTACGACGACTGTTACGGTATATTTACCATACTTCTTTCCTTGCACTCCAGTCATGAGCATGCGAAACAGCTCAGAAATGTAAGTAGGAAGAGTCAGTGGGAGCATATCTATGTAAAAACAATTATTAACCATTTCTCCCAGCTAGTTGTTTCAAAGATTTGGGATGGAAAAATCTAAAGGTGATCGGAGATAAATGTTTGAAATTAATCATAGAATCATAGAATGGTAGAGGTTGGAAGGGACTTTTCATCTGGTCCAACCCCCCTGCAGAAGCAGCTACACCTAGATCAGGTTGCTTAGGAATGTGCCCAGGCGGGTCTTGAAGACCTCCAAGGAAGGAGACTCCACACTCTCCCTTGGCAGCCTGTGCCAGGGCTCCCTCACCCTCACAGTGAAATAGTTTTTTCTTATGTTTAAATGGAACTTTTTGTGTTCCAGCTTCATTGCATTACCCCTTGTCCTGTTGCCAGCTACTATAGAAAAAAGGGATGTCCCAGCCTCCTGACACCCACCCTTTAGATATTTGTAAATATTAATTAATGAATTCACATAGAGACAAGAATCACATTTGATCTTTTAATCACTGAAATTTAACCACACTTAAACGTTTCCAGTGAGAGGCATTGTGTGGAAAGAAAGATAGAGAGTTAAAAAAATGAAAAGACCCTGAAATATGGCTGTACATATCACACAAGCACTTTTTCAATTTTTAATCCTAATTTTTCTTCACAAAGTGTTCAGGCCTTATAGATGGGTATATAAGCCTGTAGTTCTTTAACTGGAAAGATGGAACTAAAAACTGCTGTTACCTTTGTTATTCTCAGCTTAAGTTAGCTACTGTTGGCTGAGGGAGATCAGTCTTCAATATAAGAATATCAATAGATAATACATAGAGTTGCGTGCCACTACTTAAAATGGCAAATATTGTGTTAATAAACAGACAGGAAATATGTGGTTGAATGAATAGGGATTTTATTGGTGATATACTTGAACTGATCTTTCAATCTGATAAAGGTTTTGAAGTCCGAGTATCTTTCTTGAGAAATACCTGTAAGGGAATCCAGAGGAAGTTCAAATTGAGGTTAAATGTCAGCATGATTTCACACAGTCACTACCAACTTGTAGTTTTACAAATTAATAATGAATTAATAATTCATAATGATGAATCTCTCCTAACTAACCAACTAACCAACTTGCCATTGGTGACTGCACTCTGAATTGCTTATTTAAGTATATAGAAAGTAGACGTACACTCCCATTCCTGCCACCAATTCTAAACTGTCACTGGACTTGCAATACCTGTTTTGGTATTGTTTGCTATGTGTATTTACATATTCTATATCAAAACAAACATTGTCACTGACTTAGTACCAGGACTTTGTGACTATGGCTTTTTGATTGCAACAGGAAAAGCCTTTTCCTCACCTTGACATCCTTTTTTATTTAAGGACTAAATGCTTGCAAAATGTTATTTTTCAAAACAAAACTATTTTTGCTCTAAAGAAAAAACATCTGAAACCACAATAATTTCATGGGGTTTTTTTTGTCTGTCTCTGAATCAAAAATAGTCAGGCTGATCCAGCCTAGAGGCTAAATGATTTCAGTGCCAATTTTTCATTTGATGTGGCTACATGTAGAGATCTGAAGGGAATTAAGCACCAAATTGTCTTGGACTTTGCAAGGCTGTGCGTGTGCTGAAGGTAGTGATGTTGTCTCTAGTAAACTTGTAATAAGGTACAAGACTAAACGTGAAAAATAAGCTTGTTCACTGTTCTTCTGTTCTTATACATTTAAAGATGGAATTATGATTGCAGTTGTGAGACCTTAGTTAGAATCATTTTGATTTGGTTCATCTTTGTGTAAACTGAGCTGCTTAGCCAGTGCTTCAGAGGCATCTATATCATTAACTTTTGAAGATCCAACAGGTTAGTAATAGGTACCGTTGCCACTTTAAGCTATCCCATAAGAACTATATAACAAAAAAAAAAGTGAGATGCTTAATTTTGTCTTTTGTACTGATCCAACTCAGGGAAATGTATGATTTTTTTTCTTTTAAACCATGACAATACAAGAGTTACAGGTCCTCACAGGGCTATGTATGGCTATACCAGACTTACAGTGCTTCCTTCTCAGGTAGCTTATCCTCATAAATTTATACTAGGGCATTGCTTTCAGTAGCATTTTGTAGCACTTCTAGCAGGCCTTGATATTCCTAGGAGAATGAGGAATAGGAGATCATAGGGAGGCAGGAGGAGAAAGTAAAGAACTGATGTGCTCCTTCCATTAGCAGATCTCACTACAGCACGTGTACTCCTGCAGCATGCAGCATGGCAGTGCAGCCTTCCCTTTGGACCAGGGAGAAATCTGTCTCAACTAAACATACTCATTTTAAATGGAAAGAGTTAGTGTGTGTAAACAAGTCTTACATCTCCATTCTCTGTGCTTTGTTCTTCTTCCTCAACCATGTATTTTAATTGTAAAAAAACCTTCTTCTGTTGTTTATCTCCCTGTTACTTGGCATTTCTACAAGCTTCAAATTGCCTCTCAGATGTGCTGCTTTTTGTGTGTGCACTCCTTCACTAGTAGTAAGGATATTTGTATAGAGCTTGAGGCTTTACTGTAAGTGGGGTACACAATCATGTCAATTCTAAAGCAGGATAAATTTTTGTGTTTAATTTTTTATTGACCATTATGAACTTGGAATATATTCTTGTTTGAACGGTTGGATTCATGTAAAAAACAAATACAACATTGGGAAGTACCTTGTGTTCCTTTGGTTTTTTTGTTTGGGGTCTGGAAGAAATTTTCTTGTTCTAGATGTTGGCTGCATTTTAAGCTTTCCTTGTAGTTCTGAGTGGAGATCAGGTGAGTCAAGTACCACCAGTCTCCTGCTCTGTGGTCCAGAAACAGAGTTCATATTGCTACCGTTTAGGTTGTGGTGATGTTGAAAACATGCTGGATACTTTCCAGACTGGAAGAAGGAAGTCATACCTTTTGGAGACTGCAATTGCTCCGGATGACAGAGATTGAGAAAGTGTCCAGGAATGGTAATGCTGCACAGAAGGGCTGGCCATGGTCAGCATGATAACTGGCAGTCTAAATTGAAAGATGTTGAAATTACTGGCACCAGTATATACCAAAGGAGAGCTTTAAGAATGTGTTGGACAAACATATTTTAGGTCTGCTTTGGGTGTAGCCTGTGTTGTTCTGGAAGACCAAACCTCTAAGTCCTTCCACCTCTCCATGGCACACTTGTGCAAAGCTGTCTAAGTGAAAATGCATCTGTCACCTGGGGAAGCTGTGCTTACCCACTGAAGTGTTTGTCAGGAATGATATTTTTTTGTCCTGCTAATCCTGTTTTTTAGAGTTACAATGGCATTTTGTGGAGAAGGAGGTCAAGGCCAGGCTGGGCATTTTAATCAGATGTTTTTTCCCTGCCTTCTGGTTTTAGGTAATAATGTGTAATTTAGGTGTAACGTGATTCCTGGCTTTGGAAATTTTAGGTTTCAGCAGCAGGAGGGTTATGCAGAGGAATATGAGCATTAATAAACCAGATTTATTAGTTTAGTAGAATAATTAATAAACCAATCTAGTAAAGCAGATTTATTTGTTAATAAAGCAACTTAATTGGAAGATGTAAAGGAAAGTAGGCTTTTTGTGTAAAGTTTGTAGCTAATAGACACATTCTGTACAGATGCTAATGTAAGTTATATTAACTCATTTAATAATTACTCTTTTTTTATATTTAAGCATAAATCAGAGGGAAATTTCAGAATATAGCTGTTCATCAAGCACATGGATTGGTCCAGATGGAGTCAGATATTCTAATCAAACCTTCAATCAAGGTAAGGGGAGCTAAATGATTGATACCTAGGAACAAATTGAATTTATGTAACTTGAGGTAATCTGCAAGTGTATTTACTCATAACATAGGTTTTCTTCAAAGTAAAATAGATCTCCCTTTTGAGGGATATATCAGAACTAAATTCCATGTTTCAGCCAAATATGCTGTGAAGTTCCTGAGTCATCACCTCTGAAAGGAATGGGGAAAGAGCCCTGCTGAATTAGTAGTTTCCTTTCCTTGGCTTAAATGGCTGCAGTTTCTCCTTGTTTAGGTCAAGATTAACATCACACAGACTAGAGTGGAAAGTGTGAATGTTCCTTGTTTTCCTGAAAGTACTCCAGATGCTGAAGCTGCAATGTAAACTTTAAGCAGCAGATATATGTACTTAGCTGATGTTTTTAAATAGGTTTAGGAGAATGAGAGCTACTACAAACCATATGTTTGTAAAGGATTCTTTTAATGTTTTGTGTATCTCCACATCTCTTCCTCTGTGTTGCAGCTGCTGCACTTCTAATTGAAAATGGGAAGCAAGGGATCACGTATCTTTTTAAACGTGGGACTCATGAAGAATTTGGATACATATCCCTCTGCACTGCTTTGGCATTTTATTTCATCCTCAGCTGTTGGACAGCAGGTTCTGCTGTTGCCAGTGGCCTGGTTATTCCTATGCTGTAAGCTTCACCTGTCTTGGTTTGAGCTTCCTGTACAAAAGGCCTGTGTTGAGTAGCAACAATCTGAATTGTAAGCTGAAAGCTTGGCAATAGCAAGACTATAAGTGCTTGGAGGAGGTTGTATAAAGGAGGCTATATAGGTGGAACAGGATGACTGGAAAAGAATGAAGCAAAATCATCTGAGAATAGATGTGGAAGGACAATAGCCAAAACCATGTACTTTCCAAGTATAGATCATTTGAATCCTTTGGGGACCTGGAGAGAGCCTCCGCTGCTGGCTCCATCTCCGTAACTGTAGAAATACAGGTTCAGATCCAGACTTTTCATCTGTTTCTTGCACACATAATAGCCTGAATCTTAATCTTGGACATCAGCACCCTAGACTTTGGAGAAAACTGCAGTTAAGTCTTTTGTTGTACTTTTTAGAAAGCTGTGGTAGACTAGAGCAAAGTTCTTAATGTTGAGGGGTTTAATGTTCAGCAAGCAAGGAGTCACAGAATCACACATAGGATCACAGAATGATCAAGGTTGGAAGGGGCCTCCAAAGATCATCTAGTCCAACCCCTCCTGCTAAAGCAACTTCACCTTGATCAGGTTGCACAGGCAGAAGGAGACTCCCCAACCTCTCTGGGCAGCCTGTGCCAGGGGTCTCTCACAGGAAAGAAGTTTCTCCTCATGTTCAAGTGGAACTTCCAGTGTTCCAGCTCATGTCCATTAGTCATGGCTGGAGAGTGGATATTCAGCATAACGTAACGCAAATACTGAAAAAACTCTAAAAAGATACAGTTGTGTGTAAAACCCCTTGCCCTGCCCCCGAGTATTAGCCTCCTACCCTTCCCAAACTGTTGTCTAAATCAATTTTTGATGTGCAGTGTTTGCTGAAACGTAACATACTTGCTGAACAGATACAGATGGTCAAGTCTGTCAGCCAATACCCATGTTTCTGATTCTATAGCGTAAATTTTGTAACTGTTCTTAGAACTACCAGAACTGCATCCATCAATGAAATGAATCAGTTGTATGAATGAATGGGAAAAAGTTGTGTAATGGTGCAAGATGATGCTCCCCAAATTGGATAGTATATATCCTAGATATAGCTATTGTATAAATAATAATAACTCACGGTTTCTAGAAGGTGAATGTCTGTACAAATCTAGTTCAGTTGCTGGTACTTGAACCTGTATGTTTAATTCTTTTCGTATGGAATGAAATTCTGTGTATCATGCCAGCAATTACATGCCCAACTGTGCTAAATTTTGGGTTTGCTTTTCAGTCTAGCATGTGGATGGTCTGAGGATTCCTGGGTTCTCTTTGCAGCTTCATTCCTGATTAGCTTTGGAAAAGTCACTAATATCTATTGCTCCATTGTATCTATTTGTAATATTCTACTTGCCAGGTTTCTGGGGTACAGGTAGACTTAAAGAAATGATAAGAGGGTAGAGCTCTAGAAGTGCAAGCTTTTTATCTGAAATATCCCAGTGGGTATATCTGTGACCTATACTTTTGGTTGTACTCCCGTAAAATTCATTCTCATTTGGCTTTGAAGGACTTGAAGAAAGACATGATGATAGTGCCTCTTTTTTTTTTTTTTTCGTTTTTCAAAGGATAGTAAATCCTTTTATGTTGGTGATTGGCAACTAAGTAAATGAATGCTAGAGCTTTTCTTGGGGAAGGAGTCAGTAGAGAATTTGGCAAAATTAATTTGAGATCTCCAGAATACTAGAAGCATTTCTAGAAAACACTGTAATTAGCAAACGGATTGTTCTTTTTGTTCTTTTATACAGGTACACAGGAGCTTTGTATGGCAGGATAATTGGTTTGATCCTCGTTTCCATTTTTGGTGTCCAAACAAATCAATATGGAGCATGGATTGATCCAGGTCTCTTTGCTGCCATTGGAGCAGCCTCCTTTTTCAGCGGTGTGTCAAGACTAACCATCTCCCTCACTGTGATTATGGTAGGTATATTTTCAGGTATTTCTGGGGCCGAGATTGAGATGAGCTTTTGCTGCTGTAGCTAAATGAACCACAGATGGTATCCTACGCACACCAAACCACAGAGAAATAAATTCTTGGCCTGGCTATTTTTAGCTTGCCTAAAGAGTTTTCTGGGACCTTTTATGTGAATAGTCTAAGTTTGGAGATAACATTTTGATTGAGAAAACTGTCCATTTTCATTTTTAAATTTTTTTGGCATAACAGAAATTGTAATGGGATCAGTGGTTTACAAATAAGAAAACAGAATTTGCTATCTTGCTGCTTCTAGATTATGAAAAACAGTAGATCACACTGCCTGGCTTATGAATTGACTTCTGTGACACCTGAGGGTCTTGTGCAGTGTACCTTATGTTGGGGATGAATATGGCCTTCTGGTTGGAGTGGGTGAAGGATTTGCAGGAGTATAGGTAACTGGTACAATGGGAAGCTTCCCAAGTCTGTCTGGTAAATTTATGCCTTGTAGATTTCAAAATTTTGAGCTTCATTCAGAACACATTTGATATTTCTGTTTCCTGTCCCCCTCCTTGTATAACAGAATATTTTGAGTCAGCACTACAATGCTTTCCAGGCAAAACTCTGAAAGCTAAAGGGTTTGCTGAAAATACTCTTATAATTAGAGAGGATGTTCCTTGCTCTCCCCAGTTGCAACACTTGGGAACAATGAGTTTTAAGGTGCAGATGAAATTAAACTTAGTCAACAGGGAAGTGACGTTGAGGTCACAAGGGGGAAACTTTCACCCTTCTCCAGGAGGACATTCAAGTGCCATGAGCGTTACTGTGTGTGGAAACTTCACCCATGACTAAACCAGTTTTGGCTGCCCAGCTGGCTTTGCCCAAAAGTATCTCATTAAAATCTTTGCAGATGTCAGAATTCCCCCGAAGTGACCAAGCCAGGATTTTCCCTCCTACTACACTGTTGCGCAGTGTCTGATAAAAGTAACTGTTTATCGGCACTTGCTCTGAAATGGATTTGTTTTAGTCATAGCTTGTGTAAATTGTGTAGGAAGCATAGGTTTTTTTTTTTTTTATGTTTTAGCTTGAAAGGTGTTGTGTATGCACAAAAACTTGTCTATGGTGAAATAATAATTAGATTGATTATGGAAACACTCCTCCTTCAGTGACCTCTTGGTACTTTTGTACTCACTTATCCATTAAGTACACATGCACCTTGGTATTTTTACTTCTATTATTGCTGTTAGGCATTTTTTGGAAGTTATTGTATGATTTGTTGGCTAGCTACTGAGCCTGTAAGACTTGAAGGGGGAAGAATTGGTGCCTGAACACCAGGTGTAAGCTTTTTGAGAGCCCCAGATACCATTAAATATAATGTCTTTGTCAAAATAGACCTGAATTTTCTTGCAATGGCTCAATATATTTTAATTTAAGTATCATTTCTGAACCATTACTTTATGGTCTTGCTGCAGATATAAATCCTTAGTGGCAAAAGCAGTTGATTGACATCTTCCTTAGCTTTGTGCTCACAAGGCCCTTGTTCATTGCAGGGAAGTGAGAAGCGATTATGTGCCAGAACACTTGCTGGTCTTGGATGACAGAACCACATTTCATTCCGTTCCAGTAGAGAGAAAAAGCTTACATTTTATTTACTTCAATTTCTCCCTTCTTTCCCCATTACCTGCACTTGTTGTTGTTCTTTTTTTTTCCAGTTGTCTCCATAATCATGCATGTACAGCATACACAAAACAATAGCTGGAAACTGTTAAGAGATTTGTAGGAATCTCAGTTGAAAAGGCACTAGAAAAATGTTGAGGATTGCATTGCAATGTGTTCTGAATTCCCCTAGGTGTCATGTTATAACTCTTCTGTGCCTTTCTCTGCCGAGGCAGATTGTATTTCAATTCATGTTCATCCAAGATAAATAGCTGCATCGCTTCAGGAAATATTAATTTCTGAGCAGAAAAAACGTCTTGGACATGACAATGCAAAAACATAATTAAAAGGTTGTGCCCTCAAACCATAAAATGCACATATTTTTCCTATATTGTCTGATGGGTTCAAAAAGAATTGAGAATGTTTGCTTTGGCTTTTCACACAGCCTTCCATTTGGAAATGGTTATGAATGTGGGACTTGTGAACAGGTTTGTAAGATGCTTTTTTTTTTCCTTTTCTTTTTCTCATAGCAGACCCCACAGGCATCTGCCCACTTTTTCTTTCTTGGCTGCCTCTTTCTACCCCCCATGCTGACACTTGACCCTCGTCCTCAGCTCTTAGAGGCAAACGATAGATGTGGTGACATTTTTCTTGGCAAGCACAAGGACCAGCCTTATGACTTGCCTTCCCACAGCCTTCTGTCTCCCACATCTTTTTTAAGTGTCATGTGTCCTGAGCTTGCTGGCCTCAGGGTACTCTAGATGTGGGAAGGGGAACAGGATCTTCCTACAGTGTCTCTGGGTCATTCTGTATTTTTGTTGTTCCTTTTGTGTTTTTACTTCTGAATAACACTGTCTTGCAGAGGTTAAAGAGGAAAGGTGGCACTGGGCTAACTTAAGATTAGTGTTCTTGTCCAGTACTGGTGGTGCGCCTGTGTGTGATCTTAGAGAAACTTGATTTACCCTGATCCTTTGTCCCCTGTGGTCTTTTTTCTGTTGTTTGGGGTTTTTTTTTTTTGGGGTTTTTTTTTCAATTACACACAACAGAAGATAGCCCTGACTCCTTCCCCTTTCTTGTCTGTTCTGTTAAAACAGAATTAAAACAATATATTGGTTTATTGGACTAATTTATTTCTGCAGGAAATCTAGTCTGATGGATATGGGGAATGCAATTAATTCTGAAAAGGTTAAGACTCAAACCCCTCCTCT
This sequence comes from Colius striatus, assembly GCF_028858725.1. Classification (NCBI taxonomy): domain Eukaryota; kingdom Metazoa; phylum Chordata; class Aves; order Coliiformes; family Coliidae; genus Colius; species Colius striatus. The sequence goes on from NC_084762.1 coordinate 53,858,111, forward strand.
GAGTGTGAAACTCTGAAAGATCAGGCTTTTGACAGATGTAGACTAAAGGAGAAAAGAGAATATTCCCTAGGATTCGGAAAGGGAAATACAATGTTGTTATGTAAACCCAAGGGAAATCTTGATAGGGGATTAAATTGCTGCAGGTCTGACTATGAATCTGTTATTAATGGTGGGTGAGGCTGCTGTGAATGAATGACTTGTACTAATGGGCATCATGTTGGTACTGAAGTTAAATGACCATCTGATGGGGGTTTGGAGAATGACGAAAAGTTGCTTGTAGGCATCTATCTGGGTCTGCAATATGGCAAACGTAACAAGATGTACTTAAAATCACCTGGTTCATAAGACAGTATTGAAGGCTCAGAGATGAGGATTGTTTGTATTTCCTGCTCCCTGATGCTTACATCAAGACAGGCACATTGGCAATGCACTATATATAATAAACTACACTACTGTGAACACTGTCCTACAGTTAGGAAATTTAGTATATTTTTTAAACAGATCCCATTAAAGACATGAAAATGAACATTTGTTTTTTCCCTAATTTGGATACCTCAGTTGAAATGTATACTTCTGACTTGCCTTGCAGCAGTGTTCCAGGTCATCTTGAATGGATGCAGTAAAATAACTGTTCCAGCAGGTAGTAACAATTAAAATCTAAACTCTCTCTGCTCTCTGTACCTCTTCAATGTTTCAAATTTAGGCAAAATGTACTTACCTCAAATTATAGGCAGGATTTATGTTGAAAATTCTGTGGCTACCTTTCATGCTTCCTCCAAGAGAGCGACTCTCAAGAAGCTTATGTCCTTTCACAAGGAATTTAAGTACAGCATCAGCTGTGGGCACTTACTATAGGTATGACAGATACATCATGTTTTACAAATGTGATGTGAGAATATAGTATAGAAAACCACCTGATCTAACTAACTAATTAGAGGGAAGTTATAAGAAAAGTAAAATGGTGATAATAGTTTGTTAGAAAAATAAGCACAAGACTGCTAAAACACATGTAAAATCTGCCTGGTATTAGCAAAGTTTGTCACAAGAGAGCTGTGTTGCTCATTGGTTGTAGGACATGAGATACTGCATCTTGAACCACTTGCAGTGATGGTGATGCAAGCAGGAAGAAGGATGGTTTTGAAATGCTAAACCAAATATAAATTCTGAATTTTTCCCCGTTGAGTGGAGGTGTCAGGTAATATCGCATACCTGGTGCTTGAAGACCAAACAGTGAAAACAATCCTGGCTGCTCATGGTGTTTCTTGTCTGTGTTGCTGCTGAAGAGACCTTCAGGGTGCCAGGAATTCTCATAGATTTAAATAAAATTTCACCTGAGTGAGAACTGACACAATGGATGATAGCTGTATTTTACAGGCAAAGATGGACAAACTGTACGTTAACTGGGCAACAAAATTGTGATGTGTGTCACACTTGTATTAAATGTAAATGTTAATAGGTGTACATTCTAGGTTTTCTCCTTGTCTAACGTGATACCAGAAAAAGTCTATATAGCTGTGCCTTTCAATGTACTAGGAGTAGTAGATGAATTGTATTATTTTCCACTTCAGCTTCTTCCTCTGTGGTGCTGGAGTGCTGTAGACTGGATGTCTGCAGCTATGTTTGAGTCCTGCTTGGTGTACCCAGTTATACCTTGTAGCATTTCTGTGAATTTCCCCTCCTCCTCTCTTCAAATTATTAATACTGTGCCCTTTTAAGTGATTTTAATGCTGGGGTTTTTTTTGTTTGTTTGTTTTGGGTTTTTTTGCAAGATTTTAAAAAATTTTAGAAGCAGGGAGAGCATTTCAGTAGAAATACTGGGCTGCCCACTCTTCTTCCTGTGATGTTTTGCTTGTCCATCAGATGAGCATTTCCTCAGTTTTCAGTTCCAGCCTGCCCATTGCCCACTGTTACCTGTCACTGTTTTACTTGGCTGCTGGCAGCACAAAGTCTCCCTGAGAAGGGAGGGAGGATGGCTTCTGGCAGTGCTTGTGCTCCTTGTTGTGTGGAACAGAAGTGTCCATTTGCCTTGGAAAGCTTCCATTTCAGTGGGGGCTGTTTCTGCCAACTGGACCTCTTGCTTTTCCCTCTTCCTTTCTGCTTCTTGAGCAGGAAAGTAAGGGCAGAACCAGCTCATGGTATGAAATGGTTGTCTTGTTTGGCCATTTCCCAGGGTTTGTCGCCCTCTGCTTTATGAGTGCCTGGGACTAACGTGTAGGCTCCAAGGAAAGCCTGCAGAGGAAGATGGATGTTATTCAAGGACATGGTCCTGCAGAGCTAACAGAGATTAAAAGGGTCTTCAGTGAGACTAGCTCATACACTTGCAGTTTTCTTGGATCTTGCTCTGTAAGAGAAGGGAGCAATAAAAACAAAATACCCTATAAACAGCTGACTTTAAAACGCCAACTACAGTGCAGGTGCCTTTCTCTAATAGTTGCCACCTAGTTTGGCTTACTCTTTTTTGATAAATTATGAAATGCACAAAATGAGCTCTGGCACAAAACTGGGCTTGTGTACCAGTGTCCTTATGTTCTTCCCAAATGGAGGAGCAGCTGACCCTGAAGCAATGAGGCTTAAGATCTGTGGCAGTTTCAAGCTGTCAGCTTCAGAAAATGGAGGCTATTAGATTTTGGTCCCTGACAGCTCTTCAGGGCAGGTCTTACAGCATGAAGAACTACAAGAAGCAGAAATGAAATGATTTAATACTTCCTTCTGGTTTTAAAAGGAACCAGTCTTGTTTTCAGCACATAAAATTTGGTGGAGCATCTGACTGGTTGAAGAGAAGGGAGTTCCATTTCAAACTTGTAATGCCATCCAAAGTGCAATCCTTTCTTGACGAGGATCGTAGTTTGCTGAGGTGTGAGGATAAAACTTTTGTGAGTTCTCAGTATGCTTTTGGAGTACCAGAAAGTGGAAGAGTAGGATAATTTGAAATACATTAATACCATGTGAAAAGTCTTATGGTCAGATGCAGCCAACTGTTTTTCAGTGCCTAGCTTGGCAGTGGGAGTGCCTATAAACATGGAAGTTTGCAATAACTTGTTTTTTTCCAGCACCATTCTGGTTAGAATGATTTAAAAAAATTTCTTACACTCTGTTTTTGACTGAAAATGAGGACTTTGTATTTCTTTTCACAAAAACTATAGACATTTCATCAAAAAGCTGAACATCTGTAAACCAGAAACAAGGAAAATTGTTTTAAATGTCTTGCTGTAAATTTTGTTGTTTCATGTTAGCATTTTTCTGTAAGGAATTAAATATTTCTCACGAAACACCAAAGAGACTTTCTTGGTATGTTTGAGGAAGGAGGAGGCAATACACAGTGCATCATGAGAGACGGAGTTTAATCTGAGAGGCCAAGACGAATCCAAGATTAAAATTCTCAGGAGATGCCAAAATAGCATTCCAAATGAAAGCATTTTGGGCTTTAACCTAAAAAGTACTGCTCTATAGGGATGATAAACTATTTGTCAAGTCACTGGAACATTCCATTAAAAATGTATGCATGTGGGGAAAAGTGAAAGAAAACCCTTTTTCTTTCTGGATGGTAGCCCTGTGAACCAAGCCCGGGAAAGTCAGAACAAGTCCCCTCTGATTCATTCATTCATCATCTGTAAAGAGGAACTGCAACTATGGGACAGTTGGTTAGTCTGTAGGTGAGTTCACAAATTAGAGAGAATCCAGCTTTATCTCTAATATAGCTGTTCCAGCTTTGGCACCAAGTTTTTATGAGTAAAATAAATGGACATGATTGACTTGTATGTGGATTCAACTGGCACTGAACTTTTAGAAAGTTCAGTTGTGCATCTGAAATACTGAAATTGAGACTGCCTCTCTGTTTTAAATACACACACTGGAAATGAAGTTGTAATGTGAGAAGATAACATTTTTATGCAGTCACTTTTCTGGCTCTAGCTTTCAGTAGCTTTAAAGGTATTTTATAAATAAAACGATCTAGTGTGTTACAACATACAATTGTTCATTTGGGACATGCAATACAAACCTTAATGAAACTTCATGAGAATTTAATGTGCAGAAGTTATTTTTAATTCACAGTATCTTATCTGTTTCTAATTTTTTTCAAATTACAAAATCCAATTGGGCTGTCCTATGTACTAATTCTTTTCCAAATGTAATTTGTTTCCAAATTAAAGACATTTTTCAGTTACATTGTCACGAAAATCATCTGAAACGATTAAGTTTTGTTATATTTTTAACTTTAAAACCTTCAGAGTATTGCCAATAGTGTTTTTTTCCAAATTTTGAGAAAATGATTTATCTCTGGGACAAAAGCTACCACAATAAACCTATCTCTTTTTTTCCCTTTTTTCTCTTTTCCCCCTCAGCCTGAGGGATTTATTATCATCTTGAATTAAAAACCCCTTGTAACCGGGTGCTCTAATGAATGAGAGCTTGAGGCCAGAAATCCCTATTTGATTATTGGACCCAGCTGAAACAGGAGCAAGTGGTAACACAACCCAGCAGCTGCTGGGCTGAACACAGTCTGTCCTGTAGGAAGGAAGCTCCTACTGTAGGTCCTAAGCAGGATCATGGCCTCCGCTTGGCTCATGATGGGCAGAACAACAAGTTCTATTGTTGCAGATTCAATGTTTTTCCCTGTTTTTTTTTTGAAGAGGAATAAGACTAGGCCCAGGACATATGTAGTGGTGGCAGTGAATGCTGGTGTAAAGGTGTGCTACTATCATGAAAAGACTGAATGATGGTGGACACTGAGGAGAAGCCATGCAGAAAAGAGGAGCCTGAATGGTAGTCAGTGGGACCTCATTTCTCTCATATTTAAATATGAAAGAGTGATGACACAAAAAACTCTTGAGTTGCCTGATAGTTGTGTCTCAGGCAAGCTTCTGAAGCCAGACCTGAGCTGCTTTCTTGCATCTCTGAAAAGAACCCCAAACTGGCAGTGGCCACCCATGTTGTTGGTCACTGGAAGGTTATGTAGCTGCAGGTGACTTCTGCAGTTGCTGGTGCAATTTGTGAAACAGTGGTGGCTGGACTTAGAAAGGATGAAGCTACACAGCTGTGGAGGTAGCTGGAGTTGGAGTAGCTGGTGGTTCAGCTTATATAGCATGAAGACTGACCTCAGGTTACTCTGATTATACCACTCCTGTCTCACATTCTTCCTCAGCCTGACCCTTGTTCAAACAAAAGAGAATATATTTCGAAAGCTAGAGTAATATTTTTCCCATTCTCCTCCTTGTTTAGCAGGGTGTATGCAATACTTGGGAGGGAACAGATATGAAGACAAGGGAAAGAACTGACTGTAAAAAATGAATACATCCTCACACACACTTTGGCAGCACAGAGCCTGGGAAATTTCTGATTGTGTCTTCCTCTGACTTGCTCAAGATGGAAGGGCACGAAAAATTGTGCTCCTGAAGCAAATGTAGCCCAGTGCTCTGGAGAGAAAATGATGAGGAGAACACTGCTGTCTGTTGGGAGAGACATTCCTGTGTGAGAAAGTAACAGGGACTCATGACAGGTCGTGTCAAGCATCTATTGTGCTACATTGGAGTAGATGAGGTACTATTTTGACCCTCACTTTAGAATGAGTTCATTGTATGAGCTCTGGATCAGGGACTATTTTCTGCACTGCTGGTTAATAAGGCACGTATGATGGAGTCTATACCATGCTTAAATATAGTTCAGTACAGTTACTCCAGCAGAGTTACTCAGCACCAAATTTAGCTTTGGTCAGGGATTCTCTGCGTAGCAAGAGTCTTCAGCTCCCCAGGAGAGAACGCCATGTGCTTGACTTGTCACCTGATTTTGGCGGGGAAAGGAAAATCTTTTGCAGAAGCTGGGATAATTCCTGCAAAGAAGACAGAGGAAGTGTTTAATTGTTTGTAAATTCATTTGACAGGTTCTTCTCATTGCTAGGCTGTTAAATGCATCAGCCTGTCACACTACAATACTATAGGACTCACTTAACGTTTTTGATTACACCTGAGATGGTTCACAGAAGTTGTTGTGACAGGGCCTAATTTTCTGTTACTAAGTGTGCTGAGTTTTTTCTAATGAAGGGCTTAAAACCTAGTCAAAACAATTTTTCAGAATCTCCAAGCCTACAGTTACTCCTAACAGAGTAAGAGTTTGTTCTGCTTACGCTGCCTGTCAGGAGGAGGCTGGTGTGTTTAAATGGGATATTTAATATTATTTTGGGGCATGACTGCAAGTGTCCTTATGTTCTTACAAAGAAGGGGAGATACCAAATGGTGGTGTACCAATTCTGGTTTTATTCCAATAAATCCCCAAATAATTGGAGTAACTATGCATAATCAGCAAACTGTTAAATGCATTAAGTCCTACTATTTTTTGTTGAGTTTGCTTCAACCAGGGGAAGAGCATGGTGTGTGTCTTGGCAGTAGCTTGTCTGGAAAATGAAATAAGTGAAATTGTACTCTCACGGAGAAGAGGAGGGGGAACAGTTTCAGGACTTCAGATTTCGTAATGTACTTCTTTAAGAAACTAGAGTCTCAGTGAATGAATGAATACCTATGGTCATTTTGAGAACAACAACCTTTTATAAGTTTTCTGTTCTGGTGTTTAAGGTTTAATCTCCCACTGAAGTTAAATCTGAAATGAAGTTTGCAACCTGTGGCATAAAGCATTTATCAAATAGCCTCAGAAAATCCGCTGAGCAGTCTGCAACTGTCTGTAGTTGTGGTGCTCTTTTTTCTCCAGCCTTTTCGAGACCTCAGGAGCTGGGGCCATAAGAATCATGGCATGCTGGAGATGTTGGTTTTATCATTGCATCAATATTACAGGGATTCATTACAACTGTCTATCTTATTTTAAAAAATGGTCATGAATCATAATTTCAAGAATTCTTTGACACAGTGAGTTAAAGTACAAGGTTGCTTAGCTAGGTTATTATACAATATGGTGCTTGTTTTGAAAAGATTTAATACGTGAGCCAGCTGAATGTTTAGACATATTCAGCAACACACATACACAAGGCTGCTGTTTTTATGACTAGAAAATTCATGTGACACGACTCAAACCAGCATTACTTTCCTGAGACGCAGATTTAGACAACTTTGAAAACTCCTTTCAGGGTTTGGTGTTTGCTACGTACGTAAGATAAAGAGACAGATTACAAAAGAAAATAACTGGTAGATATCTTTCCAGGGAAATTTGGCGAGAGTCACTGCCATTATCTACACTGTTTCCAATACCACTTGCATCCTTTGCCACAACCTGTCAAAGCAGGTGTATTTATAGGCCTTGAGGGACTGAAACAAGAAGTCAGACATTTTCATAGCATCTTCCATCTCAGTTCCCAAAGACTGAGGATTTTGATACATTTCCAGGGATTACTCATCTGTGCTGGGTATTTCTAGGTTTTCTTTAGCAATCTCCTGCTGCTGTGATGGGTCTTGAAATTAGAAAAAATTGTTCTCCTTTTTAACAAGGAAAATCCCCCCCCCCCAATTTTTAACAACAAAATGCTGTTTGGCTTCAGAAATAGTCACACAAGTATTTAAATCCACATCAGAGAAAACTGAGATTAGTTCTCACTGAACTTTACGAATTAAGGTAAACTAAGAAGCAGCGCACAAGTGTGATTAATTAGAAGTACTTTGCTTAAAAAGTATGTGCCCTATGCTAAGAAATTTTTTCATGCTCTGTCTTGGCAGTAATTAAACTCAAGGGTGCTAGAGGCTGCCTACTTCTTCTAATGGCCTGGAATAGTTGATGGGGTTGAGCTCTGGAAAAGGAAGAATCCCACTAATTGTGCAATCCTCCTGGCACTGGAATTTGGCAGGATGTCCTCACAGTGAACCTACGCTGGGTGTGCCGCTCTTTGTAGAGCGTGATGCACAGCTTCATGTGCCTGAGGCTGCAAAAAATAAGACTTTTCAGCAGTGTCAGGGAACTTGAATACATAACTTTTTGAGGCTAGCACAATAATCATGTCTTTTTAGGAGATTTACATTTACTGTATTGCAGCATCTCACTTTTCCAAAAACTTCCAGCTGTGATGGTGATGAGTGATAAGGAGATACAGTAAAGCGAGCTGAGTTAATGGATGTAGTCCTAGGACTATAAAGGATTTCTTTAAAGGTGAAGTGCACAGGAAAGGAATATTTTTCACTTAGTTTTAAAAAGAGAGATTAATGGATGTTCAGGAAGGGAGTATTCAGTTGGATCGATATGTGAAGAAGGTGCCTCTTTTGGCATAATCCCATGTGAAAATAGCAGACTATGATAACAGCATTTCAATTCATAGTTGCCAGGACATTACTAAGTGGGAAGTGACTCAAGTGTTCAATGCACAGGTTGCTAAGGGCCAGCAGATCATAATCCAGCGATTAAAGAACTTAGAATGCAAATCTGCATTGTTTATGAAATGACTGTGAGAATAAAAATAATATAATCCTGTGAGAGAATAATTCCATAAACTCCTATTTCTTAAGAT